>NC_140600.1:33294721-33982221 GCF_057381915.1 Diplotaxodon limnothrissa
TTGCTGCAAACCGCGGAGGTGTCAACTCCATTGTTATCACACACTCAGTGGCCACTTTATTAGGTACAGCTTGCTACCTTTTTGTCTTTACAGCTGCTCTAATTCTTTGTGCCATAGATTCAACATAATTCTTGACACATTCCTTAGAGTTTGATCAGTTAACGATGTCAGCATCACAGGTTTTGCAGATTTATCAGCTGCACCTCAATCAGATGAATCTTCCATTTAAACACATCCAAAAGGTGCTCTGTTGGACTGAGATCTGGTGACTGCGGAAGCTATAAGAGTACACTGAACTCATTGTCACGTTTAAGAAACCAGTTTGACTTGATTGGAGCTTTGTGTTATCCTGCTGGAAACGACCCCCAGAAGATGCGTATGCTGTTGTAATAAAGGGATTTGGATTTAGTCAGCAGCAATACTTTGGTAGGCTGTGATTATTAAAGGATGCTCAGTTGGTACTAAGGGGCTGAAATATTAATTTCAATTCATTTATATAGCACCAAATCACAAGAATGGTCCCTGGCAGTGGGGAGGCTGAACAAGCCAGGATGCTTTCATGTTGTTTTTGCAAAATTCTGGCTCTACTATTTGAATGTTACAGCAGAAATCCAGACTCCTCAGACCAGGAAACCTTTTTCCACTCTTCTGTTGTCCAGTTTTGGTAAACACATTAAGTGTGTTGCTTCAGTTTCCTGTTCCTAGTTGACAGAAGTGGCACCTGGTGTAGTCTTTTGCTGCTGTAGTCCATCTGTTTCAAGTAGAGCTTGACCACTGTTGGACTTTGGATACCGATGCCTATGTTTGATGATTTAAAAATCCCATATTCCAATATGTTTTTTTATTTTCTATCTTTCAGACACACAGACAGCTTTTCCTAACATTTATTATTTATAGTTATTTCTTTTTTCATTCATGCCCTGCTTTGATCAGCTGATTGTTTGTAATGTTTTGAACTTGTTGCCAACAGGGGAGGTTGCAGAGTGCCCTCTGGTGGTTAACATGGTTGGGGCTCTTCTCCTGTGTCTTATTTACTTTTCATTTATTGGCTGTTATAAACGCCAATAGTGGTAACAAAAGGCTTACGGCGGATGGTTGGGGCTCTTCTCCTGTGTCTTATTTACTTTTCATTTATTGGCTGTTATAAACGCCAATAGTGGTAACAAAAGGCTTACGGCGGCTGATATTCCAACAAAATCGGTCAGGCTTGAGTTCTTAACTGATAAGAGTGGCACTTGGCAGGGTCTTCTGCTGCTGTCACTCATCTGCTTCAAGGCATACTGTGTTTGTAATGACTGGTTATTTTGGTAAATCTTCTCTGACCGCTGACATCAACAAGGGATTTCTGCCCAGAGAACTGCTGCTCACGCGATGCGTTCTCCTTTTTGGAGACCCTTCGTAAGCTGGTCGTGTGGGAAAATCCAGTAGATCAGACATGTTTAAAGTCACTTTAATTACCTTCGTTCTCCGTTCTGATGCATCAATGTTATTGGAAGATTGCATTAAACAGTTAAATTGATGTTCATTAATGGAATTCGCCAAAGTGGATGGCGAGTGTAATAAATTGTAATTATTATAATTTAAGAAACTGAGATGGCTTACTGTTGAACATTTTCACTTAAATGTGATGCAGATTTGATGACATGATTACTTTTATTAAATATGCTTGATAAAATTTCCCCAAAATTAAAATGGGAATGAAATGCTTGGTTTTACAGCTGAAGTTTTGTTTGTTTCATGTGTTTTTAAACATGAAATTATAGCAAATGCCATAATATGTCCAGCATAGTGTCTGCAAATGTGTTGTTTGTAATGATCTCAGCATTGTCTGCAGCACATGCACACGTAGCATCACAATAAAATGATTCATTTTAAGTACATTGTTAAGAAAATTATTAAACAAATACTCTATGGTTTCCTTTTCAATATTACTCTAACACACTGTATTTATATTTATGTGTATAAATATGTATACAATCCAATATATTTATATTTCCAATGTAGTATATTGGATAATTACATAAAATTTTATATAATTATGATTATATGAAAATCTGACATTTCTATTGAAAAACAAACAAAAGGAAAAGGACTCCAGCTCTACTTGTCTTGCTTAACCAACAATGTACAACCAAAAAATATTCAGCTTATCGTAGAAGCATTAACCATTCAAATCTGAAAATGTAATCTGTCTTTTCTGCTTTTCTAAATGACTGAAACGATCATCAGCTACTTCTTTTTAAGCTTTAATTTCATTCAAACTGAAACATTTCTCAATGGATACGTGCTCCTTTGTATTAAATAGACCCATTTTGTTTTTGTTTTTTCTCTCCATCAGGTGGGGGTACAGCGAAGAGGCCGAGTGCAGCAGTGGGGACCCCACCTCCAGCCATGACCTCAGGAAATGAGAGCGAGGTGCCCACCGTGACGGGCAGCACGCCACAAAACGGAGAGAACAAACCACCTCAGGCCATCGTCAAGCCCCAGGTCCTCACACATGTCATCGAAGGCTTTGTCATCCAGGAAGGAGCTGAGCCGTTTCCCGTGTGTGTAAGTGCTCAATCTCGGCAATACTGGCAGACAAACATGATAAACAACCCAAAGCCAGCACCGTCTCCAGTGTACACGCCTGCAGGGAACTGTCAGCAGGCAAACACATACCCTCTGTTACTGCTAGCAGTGACATCGTACAGCTTCTGTTTGATTCACTCGTTAATTACAGGGAGATGAGACCCTGTGAATGGGAAAGAATACAGATGGAAGAAGGTAATGAGCAGCGCTCTGTAGTCAGTTCATTTAATCAAGGGCATTAAAATCCTTCCTTAATCTGTGTAGTCATCTCCCTTGAAATTGGTTCATTATTATCTCATATTGTTTGTACAGTTTAACATGTGCTTGTATATTAATGTTTGTATCTTCTCAATTGTATTAGTCATTAGGGGGGGAAAAAGTGTAGTTTTAATTTCTAGGCTTTGGCCTCTCTGCCTCCTACTGGACATTTTGTGAAAATGCTCTATATACATGCACACATGGCTAAACAAGCAGATTACATTTCCAATTTTTAATCAACACACATGAAAATAAATAAAATGCAGTATTTATGAAGATGCGTACACACGTGATGACACACAGAGCTGAGGATTATTTTTCCTTTTATAGTAATACATTTTTTTATTCATTTTATGACTCAAATGAATCTGATTACATTTTCCACCTCAGTGTTCTGTCAATTTAAAAAAAGAAAAAGAGAGGGGGAAAAAAAAGAAGAAGAATAAATTAAACACTGAGTATATATTTCTTATGATGCCAACACTGTCCTGTAAAAGAACTTGATTGTTAACAGTTAACTGTTACTTTATATACGCTGGTATTCAAGTTGCTTTATGTGCCATATGGACAGGAGAATTAACTGTATGCAAGCTTCATGTGTGCGACATGCAATGCTTGAAAATCAGACTACATTGACGTGAACATGTCAAGTCTACATTATCAGTTTAAATGGTCACTGTTTGTGGTGGTTTAACAATGATGGTGTTTATCTGTTATTTTTGTGATCGCTATATATTCAAACATTAACATCCGGAAGACGAAAACATTCAGTTGGTGACCACTGTTTCCTTTTAAGTCTAAAAGGTTTAACTTGTAATGGCCAGCAGTCAGCTGACTTTAAAAAAAAAAAAAAAGTCATCTCATTAATACTACGGTAATGAGGCGCAGTGGGGCTGTGCAGTGAAACAGCTGCCCTGATTTCCAGGTTATTATTTGGAGTAGCAGCAGTCTTTGCGTTAATGTTGCTGCGGCGACAGAATGCAGCTGTTGTGATAAAGCAGTCCAGATGTAAACCCTTAAACCACACCCATTGTTTCTTGTTACTGTTGTGTGCAGCGTTTCATTTTTAGTCCATTTATAAATATTTTATGCCCCACACCAGGTGGAGCGTCTGCCCATTCTCATCGATAGTCCAAAGAAGCTGGACCATCAGCTCTCATCTGACCCGGACAAAACTCCGGTCAGCAACGCAGCCAACACAGACTCCGAGCCCGAGGACATGAGCCAACCAGGTGAGACCGAACACATTACAGTGTAGATTGTGTATATTTCTTTGTGTAGCTTCACCAGGTTTTGGAGGTGTTAGTCTGTCGCTCCTGATTTTTCCTGCCAGGGTTTCACATAAGGTTAAAGGAATTCACTTTACAATGATCATCCTCTCATAGTATTGGAAGGTGTTACGAGCAGACACCGACCCAACAGACAGAAACTCTGACCCTGGTGTGTCCGTAGAGTTTATTTAACCATGTAAACTGCATTTTGCTCCTCTTCCCCAACAGTCAAACCCCACACTTCTAAATAATGTAGACCCTCTGGAAGTGTTTTTAACTCAGTTGCTGGAAGTTCATTATTAATTAGATGTTCTGTCAGTTCCTGTTTCCTGATACATGCTTCTTTTTTACCTTTGTCTAACATGTTGTAACAAGTTGTCCATTTATAAGTTAGAAAAAGACCTATGTAGAAAAGTGTTGAAAATATCGGAAACGGTGTGGAGTAGATATTTGGCAACACTAGCTAATGTTGACATTTGTGGTTTTGCTGCAAATGCCTGGTTTTTTTGCCTTCACTTTAATGTGGGGAGGAAGTGCCATCAGTAGCTTTACAAGGGTTGACCAACTGATGTAAACAAAGCAGACCAGACTCACTGCACTCGCAGAGAAATCTCTTGAAAGAGGTTCAAAACAATGTAGGTTTGTATGTATTTGACTTCTGCACCCTGAGCCTTAACCATCCCATGACTCTCCATCAGAAGTAGAAATAATGCTTTAACATTGGGCCCCGAATAGTTTAGATCAGCAGTCCCCAATCTTTTTTGCGCCACGGACCGGTTTATGCCTGACAATATTTTCACGGACCGGCCTTTAAGGTGTCACGGAAAAATACAACAAAATAAAACTAGTACCGGTACCGAAAAAAAGAAGATTTATTCATAACACATGTGAAAAGACCCAGGAAGACCGAGTTAAAGATAAAAACGATAACAAAATAACGCTGAAAACCGATAAAACCCTGAAAATTATACATTTCACACCTGAGCCTCAACTCTCGCGGCCCGGTACCAAACGACTCACGGACCGGTACCGGTCCGAGGCCCGGGGGTTGGGGACCACTGGTTTAGATGAGCTACCTACAGTTTTAATTTTCTGCACGCCTGGTATTATGTCTCTTTTTTTTTTTTGTTCAAAAGAAAGTCTAATACTTGACATGTGTGTTGTGTTTATGCTGCTTCCTCTCCCCCAGAAAAAGATGAGCCCAAGCTGACGTGTGAATACTGTGGCTGGGTTGATTTTGCTTACACATTCAAAGGCTCTAAAAGGTTCTGCTCGGTGGTTTGTGCAAAGAGGTAAGTAACCTTGGCTTCTTTTTCTTTCATGTGAGAAAATAGCAATTTTTCCATTATGTTTACAAAAAAGGAATTTAAGAATATACATATATATATATTTATTTATTTGTATGAACAGATACAACGTAGGCTGTACGAAGCGAATTGGACTTTTCCGTCCAGAGAGGAACAAACCAGCAAATCGCTGGCGTCGACGGTCTCAGGGCCGCCCCAGTATTGAGGCAAAAAAGCAGGTAAAAACATGCTTCTTAGCTGTCATAAAACTTCCTCATCAACACTTTACCTCTCATCAGATACTGCTTCTGCTGCACATTTTAAACCCTGCACTTTTCATGCCTCTTGCTTTTTAATGAAGTTGAACATAATTTGTGTGAGCCCGATTATCTCCCTCTGTCTTTAAAGGGTCATTAAGTACTCGATGATCTTCATCAGCCTTTATTGGTGACCGGCAGAAATGGGAGAGCATTAGTAGAGATTTTCTGCCTTTTGCACAAGTTATATAGATGTAGATAACAACTGGATTCACAGTTTTCTCCCCACACGTCAAAGCCTTCTTTTGGGACGTAACACATTATCCTTTAACTGATCTTAAAGAGAAGCAGTTTAGGTAATTACAGCAGAAATTCAGTGGAAAATATAAAGCAAGCATTTTACACCACAATAGTAAAATGTGGTGTAAAATTTTCTTTTTTAATCAAGAGCTTTTTAGTATTTTATGGACAGCTTATGTAATGTTATAAGGATTCAGCTTTAAACCTCCAGTGGGGGGTGCTTTTGTGTCATGTATACACCAATATGCTTAGGGCTTTGCAATTCAAAGACAAAGTGATCTTTGAGGCAATGGTATTGATCCATTAATCCCCATCATATCCCTGCAGGTGTATTATCGGCATTTAAACCTATTGTACCCTACAAATCTTACTTATTACCCCGTTAATCTTTGCGTTGACTTTTATATTGACCTGGGAGTGTTTTACTTATGCGCTATCCTTTCTTAAATGTAACAATTGATGTCACTCCTGTTTGTATTGCTTTGCAGAAGCTGGCCTTGTCACCACAGCAAACTCAGGGCGGTTCTGTATCCTCACCACATCCCTCCCAGCCCAGTCAGGAGGAATCCAGCCCATGTTCAGACATGTCAAGCTACGAGGAGCCACCGTCTCCCATGTCAGCAGCCAGCTCTGGACCTTTGGCTCCTGCCCCGGCTCCAGCCCAGGTCCCTGTCCGCCGTCAGCCGAGCAGGGCCTCGGACCAGGAGGCCTGCGTTGGGAGAGATGGAGCACCGCTCTGTCAGCGCTTCGTACCCAACGACCCCACCAAATGGAATGTGGAGGAGGTTTATGAGTTCATTCGTTCACTACCAGGTGAGTAGGCTTTGCTAAGAAGGCACAATCATAATGCTTTATACTCCGATGTGTTCCGTGTATGAAACCTGTTTACCTGTTATTAACTGTAGCTCGTGCCTCTGCTGTTTTCACAGGTTGCCAGGAGATAGCAGACGAGTTTCGCTCTCAGGAAATCGATGGACAGGCCTTGCTCCTGTTAAAGGAGGACCACCTGATGAGCACTATGAACATTAAGCTGGGACCTGCACTCAAGATCTTTGCACGCATCAACATGCTCAAAGACTCTTAGCAGGAAACCGTGTGTGTGTATGGGTGTGTCTGTTTGTGTGTATTTGTATATTATAGCACTGATGGCACAGAGTACTGACTGCACTGTGAGCAGGCCTGCTCCATTACTGGACTGGTTCCTGTCATCCAGAATCTCACTCAAGTTTGACTCGACCTCCCAAACCAGATCATACTCACCGGCATCAGCTCAGTCGCCTTGTGACCATTTATGCTTCTGCTTGGTAACGTTAGAGTGACGTGTCAGACACTTCAGTCTGTGTTTACATGCAGTCACAGGAGAAGCTTTTCAGTTGCTAAACCTTAAAGGAGCCTGTACAAAAGCTGTGCCAAAATCTTTTATTTTTCCAGATGAAAAGAAATTATACTTTAAAAGTATACATGGTTGAAACAGCAGACGCATAAGTTTCCACCTGGCAGTGCACCTGGTGAGTTCTTTCTGGGTTAAAAACAAAAAAACTAAATGAGTTGATGTGAGTATAACTGTTAGTAGAAAAGACACCAGATGTCAAAACTGGAGACAAGTTAATAGCAAGCAGCAGCCTCTGGGGCTGAAAAAGCCAACGCACAAGTGCCAAAAACTGCAGTTTTTCTACAGTCGCTGGCTCTAAAAGCCATTAATCCCCCTTACCCAGTTTATGCTTCCCGTTGTCGCCCTCGCTAACAGTGGTACTGGCCAACAGTGACATCACAATTGCTGGCAAGCACGACACATCAGTGTCATGTAGGCTGGTGTGTACTATCATGCCACCATTTCAGTGACACAGTCGTACAGAAGCTCAGAGATTCTAGAGGGATTTTTAAAGCAAGGCAGATGCAGCAACAGCTTAAAAACATGACTTTGCTGTAGCTTTGCATCCTTTTTCTTCTTCTCCTATACCAATGCTCCTGTGAAGGATTCTTCTTAATAGGAGATGAATCTGATGTGCGTCAAGCACCAGTATAAATGGGTACAGGGCTGTAATGACGTCACGGTTGGTGTAACAAGCAATTTGAGTAACATAAGCTAGACTTAAGACCCCAATGTTAAAATGCTCAACTTTACTGTATCAATAAACATGTCTGCAGCCCTGTACAAAAAATGGTTTGGTCTTTCTGGATAGATTACACCTTCAAACAGCCTAATTGTATCTGATAGCTCTTGGCAAAGCTTCCATTCAGCTAAATAGAGTCGCTATATTTAACTTCTCAACTGTGTTTGGTGCCTTTGGGAGCTTTTTTTTAATGCCGTTATCTGACATTTTATATGGTATTAAAGCACTGCTGAACTTATTATCTGTGCAGGTATCTGTACTATAGATGCAGCTTACAAACCAAGCTTGCCAGCATTAACTGATAGCACTCTTTGTTATTGAACAAATAGATTCACCACAGCTCCAACACAACATGGACATATAGCTCAAAGTTTAAAGTGCCAGTCCATAAGTTGATAAGTGATGTTGCACTACATCCATCAATTACATAATCTGCTTCTCTGCCATAAACAGACGACGGGGGAAAACACCTCTATAACGTCAGCTTTTCAAGCTGGGGAATGATAATCTTCTATTACATGTGTAATCTGTTAAGCTGTGATCACAGTGCAGGAGAATTAAGATAACAAGAGTGTCCTTTTAGTACCAGATGTAACAGCAATTATCAAATGTCATTAAGCAGATTCCAGATGAAGATACTGATCCTGTGATAATTGCAGAAAAATGAAGTGTTATGTTTTCCCTGGAGAAGGTTTTTTTTTTTTGTTTTTTTTTTAAAAGTCTCTAAAAGCTTAACTGAGGGAAAATGTGGCTACGAGAAGAGACAGTGCCAAGGTGCATTACCTGTTCAGTTATGATTGGGCCAGGTCACACTGCAGCACAGTCAGTGCTGAATGGAGGCATTGGGACAAAACATGAGAGAAGTCTCGATTTATTATATTATTAGACAAGTTTTTGTACAGTTTGGTTAGCGTGTGAATGAGAGCGAGGTGGCTGTACGTGCGGCTGGGAACAGAAGATTGCATTCATTAATTTGCCCATTTTTATTCACTTGATGCTCCTTTGCCTTTTCTCACAATGGACTCTCACAGCTCTCGAATACAAAGCTTGAATGCGAAGAAACCATTTAAGCAGCCTCTTTTGTGACATCGATTTTTCCCTTCCATCTGCCAGTTTTCTCCTCTGAACTTACACTGCTTACAAATGATTTTTTTTCAGCTGCTCTTTTTTTTGTTGTTGTTAAAGATTTACTAAAATATGATATTGATTTCTTGTATGAGATTTGTAAAAGTACACTAAATTATCAAAGAAAAAATGTGGGTACGCTGCTCTCTTTTTGTAGCAGCTCTGTTTTTGGCACTTATTCTCTCTTTTGCTTTAATGTTGGGGAAACGCTTCACCTAAAAGTGAGAAATCTGGAGTGGCATTTGTGAAGCGGTGCCAAAAAAAAAGTTTATATGTGCATCAAAGCTCAAGTGAGGAAGAAGAGTGTGAATCTGTTAAGTTATCGTTTTGCTTTTTTAACAAAAGTATAAAAGGTGTTTGATATTTTGAAATATGCAAATGTATAAAGTACCATTGGCTTGGGAATTTTGGGTTTGTTTGTTTGTTTTCTATGGGGGGGAAAATGTTCTTATTTACTTGTTTTGTGGGCGAGTTTGGAAAGTTGACATTTTTTTTTTGATACTGCTTTGTTAAATGCTTGTATTTATCAAAACTGTTTGTTACACATTTTGCAGTCATAAATAATTTGCTATACAATTCTGTGTCGGGACATTTGTGTGTGTCTGTGGATTTTATTATTTATTTATTTTATTAATGGGACACCTCTAGTTGTTAATTTATATACAAAGCATTTAATTTCACAAATTCCATTTGAATGTGCTTGTGTTTTTTGGAGCATGTTATCAGAATTTTATGACCACTGTTTCTTTCTCTTGAAGTTCCAGACTCATGAGGACCGAAACTTAAAATGCTGAAATATCATCAGTTTTATTTAATTAAAGATGGAAAATGGTTTTGAAAATGGGCAGATTTGGCAATATATTTAGAGATTTCTTCAATTAAGCACCAAAGATCTAAATATAACCGGGCACCAAAGCATTTTTTTTTAAAGGCACATATTTCTTCTTTTGATACATGTTCAGTCTCCCTGTCACATTAAGTATTTAAAGAAATATGCTAATCTATAGACTGATCACAAATGAAATCCAAAAACAATTAACAAACAGAACACCATCTGAAATGATGGCATTATTATTATTATTAGGATATGATATAGAAAACATGAGCTTGAGAAGACACGCAAAAGCAAAGTAGCTTTTTAGCTCCATTTGTGTCCATTCCATTAGGCCTACTTGATGAGGGAGGTGAGGAAATTGAATATCATATAAAATAAATATAAAATCCAGTATGTAACAAACCTGGAACCTGAACACACGCACAATATAAAAAAAAAAAATTATGGATCGTCTGGTTTATAAAGCATAAAGTAAACAGAACATACACAAAAAAATTAGTAATTCTAGAACAGGCCTTTTACAAGTACTGGTGCAGCATTTGAGTAGTTCGGTATAACGCACTGGTTGACGGTTCACGTTCCTAAGCTGTGTACCTGCTCTTTCTCGAAATTGGAACAAAGATATTTCCAGGTGTTGAGCTCTCATAACGTTTCGTACAATGGCTGACGGGCGGTTTCCTTTTTGTTTCCACCGAACTATAATGAAGAAACAGGTAGCTCTAGTTTTGTTTCAGACGCAGAGACGAGCAGCGTACAGTACAGAAAACTGCAGCACAGACACGCCCACTGTTTTGATTTGAGAACGGACGAAACCAAAAGAAGTAGCGGCATTTTTAATGTCTTTTTCAAGGTAGAAAATAGTTTAGTTCAATGGTTTATTATGTTTATAGCTGCATTTTTCTATGTGACCACAGCCACGCATACAGGATAGATGTTGCTGTGAAACAGGAAAGGCGTCTATCATTGTTTAACCATCCCCCCCTTATTGGTGAAAATGGTTTAGTCCAAGTTTGAAACGACGTTTTGAACTGGAGGTTTTTAAACTGCGGAAAGAAACACTGTAACGTTTCTAACATACTACTCACCTCTAAAACCTATACTATATTCTTTAAATAACAGCAACAGGTAAGTTCGCCTTTAGAAAGGTGTCATATTTTCATTTCTGTGTAGTCCTATTTTTGACTTTAATAAATACATTTTTACTCATTTTATTTTATGTAATTTTTTTGTTAATACTTTAATGTACACATGTAATAGTACATTTTCTGTGTGTGGAGTGTAGGTGTACCCAATTTTACCCTTGTACCCAACTTCATTAGTTTTCTTTTTTTTTCCTAATAAATAATGTTTAACCTAAATATTTATGTTTATATCAATAAACATATTTATATCAATAGTTGCTATAGTGTGTGTGTGTGTGTGTGTGTGTGTGTGTGTGTATATAAATATAGAAAAATGTGTGTTTATATAGATAGAGTTGAATATAGATACAGGACTATTGTACATTTATAGAAAAAGATGAAAACCCCTTATAATTTCCTAGAAGTAGTCACACTTTATGTTCTTTTTGATCACTAGTCCCCAAACCAGGGGGCAAATCTTTGAAACTGTAGCTGTGCTGTTTCTCATTAAAATATGACTAAAACTGTTGCTTGATTGTTAATCAATTGACGAACAGTCTCAACCATGACCATTTTGAGTGGAGGCGTAGTTAAAACCTGACAAAAGTGACTATTTGTACCACGTTAACGAGTGATTTAAATGTCTAGACTTCTTCTG
Source organism: Diplotaxodon limnothrissa (assembly GCF_057381915.1). Taxonomy (NCBI): domain Eukaryota; kingdom Metazoa; phylum Chordata; class Actinopteri; order Cichliformes; family Cichlidae; genus Diplotaxodon; species Diplotaxodon limnothrissa. The sequence continues at coordinate 33,306,518 of NC_140600.1, forward strand.
AAATGCCAAATCAGAGAGAGGGAGCCACTGATGATTCCCCTGCTGACCTTCCCTGTCTGGAAAAACTTGACTCTCCAACAGGTACGTGGCAGTTATTACAGCAGTTATTGTTTTCAGGCACATTCAGGGGCCATTAGTAATTGAAATATTACCACTGTGGCAGTTTTAATTATCTGTGGGTGTGTGTGTCCTGTCTGTGGTGTCAGGGAGCCCACCCACTGCCTCATTATCCAGTCTAATGGAGCTGGAAAATTGTGTTTCCAACATGAGTCTTGCACATGAGATAGTGGTGAACAGAGACTTCTGCTTCAAACCCCGAAATCCTTCTACAGACAGGCAAGAAAACACTTAACCACATCTACAGTGACCTTGGTTATTCTTAGTTCCTATATTAATGAGTGTTTTTACCCTTGAGCTGTTCTTTTAATCTGCTTGTCTGCAGCCTGGAGGGTAGAGTGACAGAAATCGTTCACCGGGCCTTTTGGGACAGTCTTCAGGAGCAGCTGAACAGCGATCCTCCAAACTACAGCCACGCTGTCCTTCTGCTGCAGGAAGTCAAAACTGTGAGTATCTGGCATTGTAAGGGTCAAAAGGAAAGCACAAACATGATCACCAACCTTACAAAAGGAGAAATTAGCGCTATCTGATCAATAAAGCATTACTTTAATTCACAATGTATTTGTTATGATGCTGTCAAAAATATTCAGGTTTATAAGAAATGTGAAGACAAAAAAAATCTTACATTTTAGATCTTTTAGGGGTTTTTTTGTACCAATTAAAAAGTCATTTTTAAAGTGACATAAAACAGAAAAATCAGAGAAATACACGTCACAATGATATTACAACAGATTGGGTTTGGCAACTGTGTGGCAGTCCTTTGAGTTTATACATCACTTTGATGTGTAGAAATCCTGTTGTGGGCAGATGTCCCAGTCCTTTTCACACAAGAAAGAAGCTGAACAGCTGCTTGTTTCAGAATTTCAAAATTGATGAAATCTTTGTGCCTTACATTGAATGAAAATGTTGGTGATTTAAAATATACAGTACAAGGGAAGTGATTATCCAGTTCATTTCTTTGATCATACTGAAAAAACAACATTGCATATTTTGAGATGAAATATTAGGTCACTGCAAAGTGTATTTGTAGCTTCTGGGAACCCCAACATATATACCCAGATGTTTATCTTTAATATAGTCACACTACTGCGCCTCCACAAGGTTTGCACAGATTTATTTAAAACAGATGAGAGGTTCAGGTTTGGCTGCTTTGAGTGTACATTTACTTAGAGAAGCTCTGTCTTTGCACAATCTTCTATTTCCTGTAAATTTAAATAAGAAATGGAATAAGATCCCTTGAGCACATATGTAGATTTTCATATCTTCTCTTTTGATTCCAAAAAAAAGGAGAAGAAATTAAAAAAACAGAAAGAAACTGGCCATGTCATCTTTAATCAAACCCATATTCTACTCTACTTTTATCTTAGATGTGTGCTTGTATTTTATAGCTTGTTTAAGATTGTGTTTATCTGCCCAGGGATTGTAAACTTGGTAGTAGCTAAATCTTTATTAAATAGACTTAAAAAACAGTTCCAAGTGAGGGTTTGCAGTGTATTATATTAAAAGAACTGGATAAACTGAATACTTCGAAACAAAACATAACATGTTAGTGAAAACAGACATTTTTCTTCACATTAGATGCTTCAGTCCCTGCTCTTGCCTGCTCACGTCAGACTGAGGTCTCAGCTTGACGAGGTGCTGGATATGGATCTGATTGGGCAGGAGGTCGACCACGGGGCTCTGGACCTCCACCGACTGGCGGAATTCGTTATTAACACCATGGCATCTTTATGTGCTCCGGTGCGCGACCCAGAAGTCAGAGCACTGCGGGATCTCAAGGAACCTGTGGAGCTCCTGAGGTAAGAAGCAGGTTAACAACACCTGCAGCGAATAAACTTGTGTCTGACATGGAATCAGTGGCAGGCTGTGGCCCTGTTTAAAATCCAGCATGCAGCAAGCTGTATTCCTGTAATGACATCACTTGCAGACCACATTATTACCATGAAATGTAACGTAAAACCGAATTAATATACATTCACTGATCAGTTTTCTGCTTAGTAATGCAGTACCAATATAAGATAAATCCAAACTTCTTTTCAGTTGGTGTGAGTTTGGATGCTCCGTTCTGCAGTAATACCTCTCATAATGTCCAATTAGAACTAAAAATAATCTTCAGTATGTGCAAATATTTAAAAGTGCTTGTAAATTCTTGTTTTAAAAATAGTATAAATCCCACCAGAATTAACTAAATCTATTTAAACAATATAAAGATGCAAATCTATTAATTTATATCCAAAGCATCTATATGTTGTGCTGAAGAGATATTAACTAAAATTGAACTTTGGCCAAGCTGTACTATCATGTAATACCACTTTGCGCCACATGATGATGCTGTGAGTTGTGTAACCTTTATTTAACTGGGCAAGTCCTTTGCTCTACCTGCTATTTCTTGAGGAAATGCATGTAGAGCTAAAGTATCCACTGTTTAAAACATCTCCAAACGCCTATTAAAATTCTGCCCTCTAGTGGTTGAGGTTACCTTATTTCCAAGAATGTCAAAAAAGGTTTTACTCAAACATTATTCCTCCCAGGGAGATCTTCCGTGTCTTGGGTCTCATGAAGACCGACATGGTTAACTTCACCATTCAAAGCCTGAGGCCTCATCTCATGCAGCAGGCCATACAGTACGAGCGGGCGAAATTCCAGCAGATCCTGGACAAGCAGCCAGGTGAGAAGGGATTTCAATTCCAGCACTCTTCAATCTTCAACTTCACTGGTGCAACGAGTGATAGATGATAAAGGTGACTTTGTGAGTGCTACATTTATGGTCGCTAGATATTTCAGTTTTCAATTGAACCTCTTTTGACCCTCGTCTCTCTAAAGTACCATCCTGCCATTTTTCTGCTTCTCATATATTGGGTAAGGAGTGGGACAGCCAATCCCTGAACTGAGTTTTTGGCTCATGTACTCTGCTTCTGTAGCGCTGGCTAATCAGAGTAACTGGCAGCGTGACAGTCACTGGTGCTGAATAAGCCATGTTAGCATCCATCCATTTATTTTGTTAATCGCTCATCCAACTTAGGGTCATGGGGGGAGTTGCAGCCTATCCCAGCTGTCATATAGTCAGAGTCAGCCTTTACAAAAGGCTGACAAAGAGAACCACACAGTCTCACATCCACACTTAGTTGTTTTGTTTTGGGTTGTTTTTTAATGTAATTGTTTCATCTAATAAACTCCAGAGTAGACACCATGCTTATGGAGTCATTAGACAAATAATCAGTAACAGCCATTTAGGATATTGACCCCAAGTGGTCAAAATGGGAATTAGAATCGTGTAACTCCCCGTGGTTTGATTTTCAGGATTAAAAAAATTTACCTGCAGTGGGAGATTTTTGCCAAACAATTTTTTCTCACTACTCTGGTGAGTAGTTTAAATACTGAAAAGTCTAAATAGTAAGCAAGATCATGAGTTAAGCAAAAGAGTTTTATCACCTGGGAGAGACACTTGGTGCAATCCCATGTGAAGCCTTTGTTGGGATTACTGGAGCGTATTCCAAGTGTCATCGAGTGACATGTCAAGGAAAAGGAGAAGACGAGACGGGTCCTTTTTAAGAGCAGCAAAAGAACTGGAGAACTTCAAGACATGTCAAGGAGGTAATTTAGCCATTTAAATCAGCTGTGTTGGAACAAGGACACATCTAAAACCTGCAGGACACTGGTCCCTGAGGCCTGGAGTTGGACACCCCTGTTCTAGAGTCATCACAGCAATCAGGTTTTCACCAGCTGTCTCTAACCAGAAACCACCTTTTACTGGGTCCAGCTCCTCCACCACATCCGACACCAGTTCCACAGACTTAACTCCAAGGCTATAGTCCCAGGTCAATTGCAAATGTAACATAAAAGGTCAATATATGCTGATAGATTACTCTTCATAAAAAGACAAAGTGGGATGGAGATGATTGACTTTTTAACAGAGCACCACAGTCTTAGACTAAGGTAGGTGTGGGGAAAACCACAGAGGTAAATTTAAGAAATTATTGTGCTTTAAAGGTGCATATTTAAATATGTAAATAATAAGTGCAAACACATACAAGGTAAACGCAGTTTTAGCAAAATAACTCAAGTATGAATTCACAGCTAATCCCTACATGAGTTTCTAGTTTCTACTGAATAGAGCATGTTTATTTTTTTAAATGATGGTCTCATTAGTTTAAAAATTGATGATAAAGCAGGGGATGCTTTAAGTTGCATGGAGTTATTGCTCAGTTTCTCAGTCGATCTCCGCCTCAATCATCACAAAGTCTAAAATGGGGATGGTGAAAATGCTCAGCTCGAGGCTTGACAAACCACAGTGACATAACCATGGCTACATCCATCTTTAATGAACAGTCTATGGCTCTGTCTCGCTCAGTAGCCACTAAAATCCATGATTCACTTAGTCGGTCTCATCTGTGTAGTTTCAGTTTTTTAGTATATTCTTAATCATTTCATAATTTGTCACTTCTCTTCAGATTCTTTGGACAATACCACTGCTTGGCTTCAGACAGCAGCGTCTGAGGTGGTGTCGCCGTGTGAGGCGCAGTCTGATTCTCCCGGTCCTGACAGCCGCGGTCCTTTCAGCCCCACCGCTGTCCTCAACCGGGCCTACATACGTCTTCTCCACTGGGACCCACAGGACCAGAAATACCCTGAGGTCAGCTGCCGTCTGAAAAATTACATCACGCCCATGCTTTTCATCGGACCCGGTGATATTTTATTGATTATGAGGGAATGTTCAGTTTGCCTACCCATTCCTCCTCACTGGTTAAAAGCATGTGAACTGATTTTAGACGCTGCATTAATATAATTGATGAATCATGACAGTTTGCATTTATATACTCTATGACCCCTGGAAATTCATCAATTACCTGTGGCTTCGCAATCTTATTTAGGGTTATAACCATTAGACTCTTTATTGAGGTATTGATTTCATATTTATGCGGAAAACATTGCCCCCTTGTGACCCCAATCTGCCTTCCACACACAGACCATCCTGATGGATCGGGCCCGCCTGGATGCTCTTGGTCAGCGGCTCCAGATGTTGGTCCTGGAGGCGTCGGTGCTGCTCTTGACTAACGCTCAGTGCGGCCGCGTCGTTTTCTCCCTGCAGGGGTTTGTAGGTAAACTCAGGCAGTCCATCACTGCCCTGCTGGAGGGCAGTCACACAAGGTAAGAGGAGGATGTGGTGATGCATGTACTGGCTGTCACAGGGAACAGGTATTGTATGAGAAAGAAACCAATGGAGGTGACATGAGGCAACTAGCTTGTCAGAACAGATCCAGCTAACCTCATTCTTTCTGTTCAAGAGAGGGCGTGTCATGATTAGCGGATAAATGTGGAACAGCAGCTTGTAATGTTCGAGGTCTGCTTGCACTCTGGTCCGAGCTGCAATAAAAGGCATTATTTAAACGCCAGAAGAGAAATCCTGAGCAAAATTAGAAGCCATTGCCATGGTTGAACATTTTTGCTTTGGTGTGTTGTAACAATGAATATCTCAAACTTGGCCTGGATTCATAGTTGACAAACTTCAAAAACTGAACCAATCAGCATGCGAGATGAGGCTAACTTGTTAGAGCTGTTTAGGGGTACGAGGTTTATCTAACATTTGTGAGGAGTTATCAGCTATAATCAAGCCTGAATGTTCAGATCATCTATGAACTCTATGAACTGGATCTGTTTTACCTGACTGTCTTTTATGCATATACTGTTACCATGGTGGATGCTAATATTAAACATGACCAGAGTTTCAAAATAAAGCAGTCCTAGACCGCATATCTCCGCCATGGCTGAAGATGACCTCAAATCAATTTCATAGATTTGAAAAAAAATGTTTGAATTATTTTGTGATGTTTTCTTGAAAAAATACAAACAATGTTTGATATTTGGCAAGTTCTCCAATTTTGTCAGACATTGGTTTGTTTTGTTGTGTTTTTTTTAAACTCTGGCTCTAAATTTTGTCAACAAGAGCAGGTATCCTTAATATGGTCACAGCGCAGCCTGTGAGCACAGAAGCCCCACCTACCTGCTGTTCAAACCGTCTGTTTGACAGCGACAGCCAGTCAGAAGAAAGTTGGCTTAAAAGGGAGCGTGGTCTTAGAGTTAGAGGAGCTAACACTGTTTGTTTGAGATAGTAGAAGTAGTAGAAGTGGAGTAAGGAATATTTTGAACTTCCCCAACTTTAAAATGATGGAGTCTAAATGAGGATAATAGTTCTAATTTAAAATTTCTAACACTGTAGAAGCTGTTCTGAAAAATTGAGTTCCAGACAATCTGGCATTTGCTCTTCAAAATCTATTTCCATGTCAAACATCTGTGGCTCAATTACTCCTACGTTAGTTTTATCATTGCATAGCAGAAAGTAGTCTTTCAGTGTTAACTGTCAGAGCAAAGCAGATATGCCTCAGCAGCAGGCAAGCAGCAGACGAGGTGAGAGGGCACAGAAGACGACACTAATTTGCATTTTCATAAATACGCATCTACTAAAAAGAGGCAAGGGTGTAGAATTATATTTAAGCCATTTTAAGGAGTGCACTCATGGAAACAAATGTGTAATTGTGAAAAACAAAGATGAGTTTGTAGGAGTTTAATCAATGGGCAGGAGAGGAACTTTAATCAAAATCCTGCTCTTGGAGAACTCCTTTATTACTTCCATCAGTTCCTGTGCATAGATGCGTAGGCCTGTGAGACAATATATGTCTGATGAAGAATGCTGATGGTTGGTCTGATGCCGGTTTCTGGTGCTACAGGGAAGCTGACCTGAAGGGGGCCTTGTTGGGGATTGGGGAGATAGTATTGCAGCAGATGTCTGAAGCGCTGGCTACTCAGGGAGGAGCAGCCCTGCCGGAGGAGAGCCAGGATCTGCTGAAGGGACAAATATCTGAGCTGTGGAAACACAACAACCCAGTCTGCGTGCTTATAGGTAAGACAGGATGGGGGAAATGAAATATATCCACATATTGGACTTACATCAGTGTGTATTACTATATAATGTCAGCTGTTTACGTTTTGTAAGGTGTGAGTGGAAAAAATGGCCATTATAGACTACCGTTACTGGAAAAACATTTTTAAAAGAAGTATATTTTACGTAGCAAAAACTCATGTTTGGAGAATCACAATTTTCAATGGACAGATTAAACTAATCAGTTAATTTGATCTTTTTTATTTGTGTAAAATGTCACAAGAAAGACCATGGTGATATCAGGATGTTGACGCAGATCATGTTCCTTGAAAAATAAATCCTCAAAGTATTTATTATAAAAACTACAGAGTATTTGCATATGTTTTTTCCTTCTTTTTAAAAAGAAATATTATCTTGTATTTTATATATTATAAGATTATAATATTTATAATACAGATAAGCATCTACTCTGTATTTCTTTATATATTGCTTCCGAAAAGCCAGACTTTATTGTAGTGGTCTTGAGCAATGGTTCTCCATGCTTTCTGAAGGTCTTTTGAACGTGTGCTTTGACTATTGGCTGCTTTTTCCACTCATTTTCTGTCCACTCCTTGTACCTGACCATTTTCACAGGAATATTTTTTGTTTGTTAAACCACTTGAACCTGACTTATGAGTCATTCAAATAAGCACTTAAGGGACAAACCAGTGTTTGTCACACTGTTATTAGCAGCCTGTTCCCATATCTTCAGTTGAATCTATAAACAACAAGAGCTATTAGCTGAAAACTTGGCATATGTTGGCATGATGTCCAGTGTGTCCTCAAAGACATTGAGAAGGCATCAGGTTTTTGGTTAAGTTCTTACTTCATTAAAATTTAGGATAACTTGGCCAAACAGAGTGGTTAAAAAAAAAGCGGTCCTGGAAAAATATTTTCATTAAGATAGATAAGTACATGTTCCTGCACTTTAATGCTGCTGAGTTTAGATAATCTCTGTTTAAACTTGGATGTGTGCTGCTGCAGAGCTGACTTCTCTCCCTCCTTCTCTCCATCAAACAGGAGAAAGGGTACAGGGTTTCCTCCAGGACACGCTGCGGGGCGGCCCTGCTAAAAGGAGTCCAGAGCTGCCTGCTCCCCTCGGGCTGCTGAGTGCTGAGCTAGTTGAGCTGGGGACGGCCTTTGGGCGAATCGTCCACTTCAACCAAACAGTCTTTGGTCCCTTCTATGCGCCCATCCTCAGGAAACTGCTGTTCCAGCCAGTAGGGGCCGAGGCTGGGGAGGACTCGCGCTAAACTGAGGCTGACCCTTTCAGTTTGTAGCTACATTCTTAGGCAATTTAAAGAAACAAAGGCACAGAACCAAAATCCTGTGTTGCCTTATACATATTTACTGCCTTGAAAAAAACAAACACGTGAAAGAAATTTTAGTAATTCTGACCCAGGTGAAAGCTATAATTATTATATTTAGCCATTTTAAGACGCTGAATGTGAATGGTTTTAGAAATCAGAGCACCAAAGAACATATGATGAGTCTGTAAATAATACTTAAGCTTTAATATGTAGCTCTTCATGTTGAAAAATGTTTATGAGTAACTTACCAAAGACAGCATGCACCTTTTCAATATTTTTATTATTATTATTTTTTTCTTCTTGAATCAAAAATATACTTGTGTTTCTTTCAGTCGTTGACATTGGAGCGGGTATGTGCTACTAAACAAATACCAAAGTGATATATTTTTTCCACCAGCCATTCAAAGACATGAAAACACGTGAGCTTGAAAGAAATTATCGTTCACCTTGTTACATTTTAAGCAATATTTCAGAAAAAAACTGTTACAGGATGCACATACAATGGGATAAGTTAAATCCTAAAGAGGTCTTATTTTAAAATCTGTATTTTTTTTTCTTTTCAAAAAATACTAATACGGTTTTTAGTATTTTTCACCCATTACATGTTATTGTAGTGAAGCTTACAAGAGTCCTGTTTTAAATGTATGTACACGCTAACATTTCAAATGTTTGGAGTGACTGTGCTATAGCTGACTGCCAACAAGCAAAGGAAGTATTCAGAAACCAATTTGTGCCCTTTTATTTGCTTCTGGCACTATTTTTGTAACCCATTAACAAACTGTATAAAAAAGATGGACATAGCCCTGGGGTCTATAAAGTAAAGCCAGTGCATAAACGCCTTAAACCTAGATTCTTTATAATGGCCAGCAGGGGCCAATTCTGGAAGCAGTCAAAGTCAGACAGTGTACAAGTGAGGAAAAACTGCAGTTCCTTTAGTGACCACTTGTGTCTCCATTGACTCTCATGTTTAATCCACAATCTTGGTACAAAAACAGATTTGGTCACAACTATACAGTTTTTTCCCCCCGCTCATACAATAAATAATAATTATAAATACAGAAGCAGACAGTTGGTGATTTCATTGGTCGCTACCTTAGTGATGCACCCAATTGTGATGATACGATACCTGGTAACTTGTATTTGTTTTTTAATAAAAGACTTATTATACTTTCAAATATACTTTTCATAAATAAAATGTTATCCGTCTAATTTATTCAAATTAGTCTTATTTTAGCTCTGCGAGTGACCACTGCATACTTTACAGTGACACTTCTCAAAGTGCCTCGAGGCTACTACTGCTGTGATTTGGCGCTATATAAATGAAATTCAAATGAACTTCTCCTTTACCTGCTGTCACTGTGAGCACACCTTTTATGCATGCGTGGGGTAAAGCCAATAACAGAAACATGAGATGAAATAATACCACATGGAGCTGACAACATGTTACTGTATGTTACTGTAGTAATGCAATAAAAGCTTTTTAACAAGTGTTACACTGAGCATAACAAGAGTGAGGACCAGTGAGAGTGAGCAAACAAGAGAGAGAAGCTGATAGAGAAAGCATCCGAGTCTGAGCTTTTCAGCAAATAAGTTAACTTATAAGTCATAAATAAACTCCTATTTCTTTGCTTTTAGCTTCCTCCATGCTTTTGACTCATGAAACACAGAAATGAAATTAATTCAGTAAAATCTAGATTTAAATTGAACAGAATGACCCATTGGTAGCAGATCCAAATATCAGATTCATCCACCCCTATCTACATCCACCTTTTATATTCAGTCAATCAATTTCAGTAAAGATAAAGTTTATATTAACTTTTTCCAGTGTTGCTTTGTTGCTTTCTAATACTTCATGCTACAGTCACACTAGGTAAAGCAGTGGTAGGAGACCATGACACGACCAAAATTATTGCATCACGTTGGAATCTGACTGCAGCACAGCCAGTCTGCTATCAGTTTGTGGCTGACTGGAGTTAAGTTCGCAGTAACATTGCGTTTGTGAAAATACAGCAATTAAATGTGATAAATGAGTGAAAATCTCAAATGCTTCAGGAATTCTCATTAAACAGAAACCAACATTAACTTATATTCAGTGGGGCCCAGCAAGCCCCTCATAGATTTGAAATTCCTCCTCAAATACTTACATAGTTGCTGCAGGACAGCAGGCAGGTTGTACTCATCAGAGTAGACTAACTCAGATTGTTTGCCAGTCTGTCTGCGTTTATAAATTAAATGGCAATTATTTGACTTTCTGGGGATTATCGGTGACCAATGCAGTCGTCTTGCAGTCCAGTGTGCTTGTCCAGAGGTTTAGGGTGCTACACGCTCAACCTCTGGTTGACCACTTGGTCGCCACAACTATAGTCAATCAGTCTCCAGTTGCAAAAACTGAATAAACGAATGGATTCAAACACAAAGCAATGGGCAATTTTTTTCCCTGCTTTTACTGTAGTGTGACTGAGCTGTTAGGTTCGAGAGCTATGCAGAATGACCCAACATGCATTTTAAAGAGTCAGCTTTTCATTTTCTATTTAAATTAAATGTAGCTGGAATGTAGCTAAAATAAAACATTTCTAAAACAATGCCAGTTTTGAAGAATTGTATTCATACGGTTAGCAAAAACATGCAAAAAAAGGACAGGCAATTCTCATTTAACTTTGACTTTGCTATACGTCCCAACAGAACTGATAAACATATACCTGACAGAAAAATGTTTCTTCATGTTGTGCAAATGCTACGTTTACTGTGTTGAATACTGATGTGTGTGTGTGTGTTTTCACCAGGCACCTGGATGCTTGGCTCTGACTTGAATGCAGTTGGAGACATGAGAGAAACAGAGACTGGGGGCTAATCGTTTGTTTAGAATAAAAAGTTGCACCACCCACTAATCTCTTTGGCAGGAGAAAGAGTGAAAGTATAATTGTACATTAATTACCATGTTTGTTGTATTTGTCACTTTAAATTTTAAACAGCTGGTGTAATGTTTCTGCTTTTAACTACTCAGCCATATAAAAGAAATCAATGCTGACAACAGACGTGAGAGGGATTCTTTAGTCTTTGTATTATTTAATGTCATTAATATAATATTGCTTTGAAATTTGAAACAGTATCACATTTTAATTGACAAACCATACTCTGTCCAGAAACATGGGCAAAGCATTGTATGCTGGTACAGTTTTTTTTCTTTTCCTCTACATTTTGTTACCCTTTAATAATAATTCCCACATTTTCAATAGACCTGAATCAATAGAAATGCTCATTAATGGTCTATATCATTAATGGTCTACAGTGCTCTAAACATTACAGTACCTACATAACAAGATCAGAAAGTCACACGGAGGCCAGGAAATAGACTTGACCTTTCTGAGTGACCTTTCTCAAGACAGGAGTGATACACAGGTCCTGTTTAGCCAGTGATGTGGGACTACCGGTTTACCTTTTAGTCTGTGTTGGGATTCATCTCAGGGGCAGTGGAGGAGCAGGGGATATACGGAGTGAGATCTAAATGTCAGAGTAAGCGCTGGTTTGGCCCTGCACATTGCATAAGGCTTACCTCTCAGTTTCTCTCTAGCTCTTTCACACTGCTCTGCCCGCTATAACTCAACACACACAAACACACTCGCATCGGCTGCTCCCCTTCAACTCACAGCTTGGTATCCGGAAACTTGAACGCTGGGGCGAGCTACACAAGGAAAACACCAATGTTAAAAAGAGCGGTTACATGCACAGCGATATCATGCCACCAAAACTTGCTTTAAATAGCTTGCTGCTCATTTAAGTGTAATGCTTTTATATTGTGCATCCATAATAGAGCAGGTTGTTTCGGTGACACACAGAATGGGAGAACATACGTGACAAAATGTTGGACGACGATGGCAAAACGAAATGAGGGTGAAGCGCTGAGTTGGCGTGTGACGGGGAGAGGGAACGTAAAAAGCGAATGGCAGGTGAGTGAGAGGAGACGAGACACTGCTACGGTACATACAGAGAGACTGCTCAGGCCAAGTGCATCAAAGGGTACGAAAACACAAACACACTGCCAACATGCAATCATCAGTGGAAGCTAACAGTTAACAGTCAGAAACAGAGTGGCAATGACACAGCCACGGTACCGCACGCAGGCCGGTTACACCGTAATAAAAAAAATAAAATCAGTCAGCCTCCACGAGCTCAATCCTTCACTTCTCCCGCAGCACACAAAAAACAAGGACAGTGGCCAGTGATGTAAGAGTCCAAACTCCCATGAGGACAGACAGAAACAAGGCATACAGCACGCACAGCAGGTAGTGCACACAGGGGAGAACCCACAGATATGTGTCGACTTCACGACGACCTTTTTTTTTCAGTCACAGTGCAGGAGGAAAATCTTTTAAGAAAAAAAAAAATGGTACCACGCTCTCAGCATTACAAATCCACTCGCATTAACACGACACCAGAGCAACATTTAGATTTGGCTCTTTTAATGTAGTGGAATAAAATCTTTTCACCCCCTCAAAGTAACACACTTTGCATGTACTGTACCTAATTCTAAACTGGAGTGAAACAGCATGGATACCTACTCAAGTAATCATGATAATAAGATGCTATGACGGGATATGTGCATCAGATTGTGCTAGAGGCTCATTAATACACCCAATATTCTTTTTTAAACTTTGTTTACGTTTTGTTTATGGTTTTTTTTTTTTTGCCTCTGGTAGTAATGTTGGGATTCTTTACAATCCCTTCGTAATCATTCCCCCCAACCCACATTTCAGTTATGCCCCGTCTATCAAAAAGTATCACAAAAATCCACGAATGTCAAATTTGCACCATAAGAAAAAAAGAAAACAAGGTCTTAAAAGGGATAGTGCCATGTTTTTAAACACAGTGTTCCTTTTCATTTTTTTTTCTTTGTTTAAACTGACAATAAGAAGAAGCTGTGATTTTCAGGCTCTCAGTGCTACCACGACTGCTGAGAGGCACTGGGCAGTACAAGGCCAGAGCAAAGACTCATCCTGACAAAAACTGTACCATCTCTGCATCAACGTCATCCCAGCTAGTCACAGTCAGTTTAAATACAGCAGGAAATAAGAAGTGTTGCCTTTTTTTCTTTTCTTTTTTGCCTTTAAAGTCTTTTAGAAGCAGGGTGGAGGCGTGCAGTTGTTGGGTGGTGGTGTTCGGGCAGGTTAGGGGATTTTAGTTGATTATAGATAACCGTAATGAAGTAAGGCTGTTGTCCTTGATATTGTCCTTCTGGGTGTGTATGTGTGTATTTGTGTGAGTTTACGAGGTCTCAGTTTTTGGTCCGTTTTGAGTCCAGACATCAGTGATTAGATTCGTGACCGATTCCTTGTGGTCTTTCTATGAGTATTGTACAAATGCGTAGAAAAAACCCCAACAACAACAAAAAGAAAACACAAGTTGTTTGCTGCATGTTGCTGTTTTGTCTTTCATTGATTAATTGTCCATCTTGCATCCCATGCTATCAAAGCAGCCTCCTCATAGTGCTTCACAGTGGTAGATGCCTGGTAAGACAGGACAGGCTACAGATGGAGAAAGAAAAAAAATTATAACTGTCGAGAGGCAAAACAACCAAACAATTGTGTAAATGAAAAAGATATGTTAATAATAATAATAAAAAAAAAAACTAAATATAAGCTACAGACTCGAAATCTATCTGTGTGATACCAAAAAGACACAATAAAGAAAAAGTTAACATTTTGGAGAATATGCTTGCTGGGAATTATGCAAGGGGACACAACTGTACATTTAATATGGAGCTGACTGGATTTACAGGTAGCAGAGCACCTGCTTAATTAAGCTCAGCTGCCACAAGAACCGATACTGAACTGAAAATGTAACTTTCTTTTCAGTAGTTTTTGCTGTTATTTTATTTTTATTGTATGAATTTATTTAAGCCATTCTTTTTTTGGTTGTGTTTTTTGTTTTGGTTGCTATAACACAGACATTTACCAACTTTTGGGATAAACTAAGTAGAAATGCTTTAATCTGTTTGGCATACAATCTTATAACTAGCTAACCTGCCTTTAGAAAATGAAACACAATCAGCACCACTAAAGCTCCCTAACGATGTGGCTTGTTTAACCCAGCGGTTCCTAATCTGTGGACCCTGATGGGAGGAACTTTGAAATTTGGGATGTGGACTGAGGTTGTTATAGTTAACTTAAACTGAATGGAAAAACAAAAGCTAGGTTGGAAAAAAAACCCACATCTCAGTTAGGCCTCAGTCACACAGGCCTAGAGACTGGTCCCCCTGGCAACCACGGGTCGTTAGTGGAAAATATTTAATCCCCGACTAGTTGCGGAGATTTCTGGCTGCTGCTGGGTGAACTTGGTTGCTAAAATGGAGCTGCATCAAAAACTTGCTTGTGATTGCACTGGTTGTTAAGACTGCAAGTTCACCTGTACTTTACATCAAGGAGGGTGACTTGTCTATAAACACTTGCCACAGCTACTTCCCGAGTGGTAGTGAAACCTTAGGAAGTGCACTGCAGACTAAAACTGGAGACTGTTCACCTTCAAAAGTAAAAATTGCTCTTTTCATCCAAGCAACACATTTCAACAGCACCTTTTACTTTGAAAATGAATGGTCACTCTGTGCATAATTAGCAAGTGTTTGCAGATGAGTTGGCATCTTCCATGTGAACAACGGGCACCAGTGGCAATCTGCTGGAAACCAAAACAATCGCAAGGAAAGTTGCACGATGGGCTTTAGCAACCAATTTCACAACCAATAACCTCAGCAACCATTACACTTTTTTTCCCCTAGTAACTGGAGGTTGCCAGGGTGGGAGAGGAGGGGTCGCCTGTGTCTAGGCTGGTGTGAAAACTAAAACGTGCAGTATACTTATAATCTAACCTATCTAATAATATTAGACCGTTTCTTTAGCTATTTGTTAAATAGCTGAAATTTGTCAATAATCAGTGGGAGAATGCTTTGGTGAATGTGCTTATTGAGATATGTAGCCTGTGTGATTTCTGTTTCAGCTTTATATTAACTATACACCTGTGAGACTGTCAATATCCTCACGTAATTCTCTGCTAGACATATTTCCCAAAACGTCTAACAGAAAACCATTTTTAAAATAATATAAACTCAACACTTCTGGAAATACTTCAACTTGCCTTTAGCCAGTGTGAAGTCTAGACAGAGCAAGAGAAAAAATGAGCATGCCTGTTTTGTCTGTGGAGAATCACTTTTTAAAAAAAAAAAATGGCTTGAAAGAGGAAGAATAATAAAGATGCAACCTCTGGGAGCTATCGGGGATTTGGAGGCAGATGCAAGTTGTCAGGAAGAGGAGGATGAGGAGGAAGAGGCAGTTTGGTTGAGAGAGCGGGGCCACTGTAAAATGAGATCAGTCCAGGATCATCCGTTCCAGAGCTCCGCCATTGGCTGTAGCAGCAACAGGCGACGGAGGCTGCCAGGGGGTGTTGGGGAGGCATGGGGGAGCCGCAGGAGTGTTTGTCATGGCAGGTAGGAGGTTGGTTTGGGTCGCTGGGTAGGGCAAAGGAGGGTGCAGGAGTAGGCAGCCCTGAGGGATGCTATACCATCACAGTGAGAAGGCACGGGGCTCACATGTATATATGTGTGAGTGTGAGAGATAAATAGAGAACCGGATGCAGGGGCAGAGGAAAATACAGGGGGGTGCAGAGGGGCGGCTGTGGGAGTCCGGCCTCAGAATATGGTGGTCTCGTACTTGGTGCTGACAGGGCGCCTGTTGGCGTCCCGCTGGTCCAAGAGCCAGGTGGTGCTGCCCAGGGACTGCATGTCTGGGTCCATCTCCAGGGGGTCGATCTGCCGGGGGAGGGAGGGAGGAGGGACGAGAGGAGGGCGTGAGACGTGTGGCAGTGGAGGCCATTGCGCCACACTGACAAGTCCTCAGCTCACACACGTGCATGTGGATTAGAGGTACAGTCCAGTGATCATGTTATAATCACAGACACTCAGGGCTCAATCCACAACATGGATGATGTCTGACAGAAAAGACCCTCAGCCTGTATAAGCAGCGGCAGTAAAACCAACAATACGACCCTCTGGGAGTTAAAACATACGCTGATTAGTAGTTCAAAAGCACCATGCTCTACACCATTGGCTACTGTCATAGCACAAACGGCAAAGACACATAATTCTACATGCATTACGCTGAGTAATTTACTTAGAAATACATTTGACTTTTAATTAGCTTGAAAAAAATCTCAACGTAGGCGTTTGGCAATCTGAAATTTCCTGCTTATGAAAGACACCTTCAGTTGAAAATATCTTAAAAACAGTTTAAAACCATCGAGCAGAAACAACTTCAGCCATCATGTTATTGACGCAATGGGCTAAACCCACACTGGCATAATTTAGCCAACAGTCTTCATATAAAGACGGTAAATCACATCAATGAGTCGCTCCAACCACAGAGCTAATTGCATTTTAACACTAAAATGTAAGATGAAGATGAGAGATGGGAAAATAAAAGGATGAGGTTCATGGTTGAAATACTAATAACCACACAACGTGGAGGCGAGGTGCACCGAAGCACTCAGATGCAAGAAAAATAAAGAGGAGAGGGAATTGTGTGTAAGAAGATGCATGATTAAGGATTGAATAGAGGAAAGGAAAGAGAAGGACCTGGACTCCAGGGCTAACAGAGTGCAACGGGAGGAAGGAAGGACGGTGGGTAGTACACGTGTGACAGTGACAGCAGCGGCATTCGAGCAGAGGGGCACCCTGGGAAGCAGGAGGACCAAGAAGACAAGAATAAAGACATGTTAAAAAAAAGAAGAGCGCAGAGGGACAGAGAATTTATATGCACTAAACAGACAGTGTAGAAATCCAGAAGCAGCAGAACGAGCAGTTCATTATCTGTCCTTAAAGCTCAAGAGGGCAAATTTCTCAGCATCTTTGAGTTTTCTTGTCATTGACTGTTTACTTAACCCTGTCCATGAATACTGACGGTCCAATTATAGCTTAGTAGCTCCAGCTAGGCATGGCAGTATTTATTTATACTTGTGTCATTTTTGGCCCTCCATATGGCAGGTCTGTGAAGCGTTGGATTTCTCCACTTGCTCAAGTGGCGTGCATGTGGCTATAGTAAAGATGGAGCAAAGTGTGAGGAATTCATTTACGAGTGTTTTTACTGTTTAAAGAAATCAGCAGCATGCCCAGAAGACTAGTTTAGTACCTACAAACCTACAATAACTGTGCATTCATCTGATTTGAGAAATTAACTGTCCAGGGTAACAGTATTTCTATAAATTGTTCAAATTCACATATCAATATTTGTCAGTGATCCCGGTGAAGCGATTATATACTGGAAACAGCTATGAAGGTTGCATCAGTGTTGTTCCTATATTCCAATTTAAAAAGCAAACAAACACACCAAAGATTACAAACTTATTCCCAAAGCCAAGAAACTCAAGAACATACATCATTATTAAGAAATCCACTTTGCACTGTTCCTTTACTGAGTGCATCCTGGGGTCTGTCAAAGGTTAACATTACTGGCTAGGCCCTTTTCTTTATTGAATATGGGCACATTTACACTCCAGCTAAAGTTACTCAAGTAAGCAACATTTGATCATCACGCTAATTAACAGTGGAAGCTTTGTAAAGCATTTTTAGAAATATTCTATCCACAGCACAGATAAAATACTAGGGTTAGCTAGCTTTAGACACAACAAAAAATATTTGTGCATAGATGATGAGCTGGCGAAGTTTGTGAAATTGAGCCAGAGGTGTGCAGCTTTTGAATCTGTCTTAGCACACTGGTTTAACAGTTGTTTTCACTTATGTTTACCATTTTCTGCTTTATTTCAAAGCTCTGACACTAAATGGGCAAACACTCAAATATTTTGGTTTCCTAATATGTCATGTCATTGAGTACTATTTAACCCAATAACAGTAATGTATACATGTCATCTAATGACATATGTTTTAGTCACTGCATTATTTCTGATAACTATGTATTTTAATGATAATAGTAGGGTGGGGCTTTTCCTGGCGTAAGAAATACACCGACCAATCGCAACTGGATTTCTTTAAGGGAAACAGCCATTAACGAATCTGGCCAATGGGCATACACTGGACTTTTTTTTTTTTCATTTTGAGATGCATACTTAAGATTCCTTTACAATATTTTTGTTTTAAAACCAGAGGGGGGAAAAACCTGACAGTAACAGTTGATAAATATTTTTTGTTTTAGGAAATATTGTCTTTATGCAAACTACAGAGGACAGGGCTTAGCAAACAGTCAATCTCTTCTTAGGTAAAATACATAAGAAACCTTCATGATTGTCACAGTTTTTGTTTCACTTCACTTGGTAGCAGCGAAGTGTATTAAAACAAATCGCAGCTGACAGAAATCAGCCCCCCCCCCCCCCCACTCTTCTCATCTAAAACTTAAACAACCAGCAGGCTCATTATGCAGCTCTGTGATCACTCCATATATTATCCTTGCAGGCAGGTAGTAAAACAATGTGATTTGTGTCTCTGAATAAGCAAGTGGTCCAGCAGTGTGTGTGCGTGCATGCTCCTAGTGGTGGCTGTGCAGCGCTCTCAGGTGACAGTGATCACTGAGTGCTTATTATATGCAGCCTGAAAGGTCAATACATCAATGCTCAGGGTATACCTGAACATTTATGCAGCACACTCAATCAGAAGTGAGGAAGCAGCGGGTGGTTCTGACCAACGAGGCTGTGCACAAGCTTAGAAAAATCCCAGAGGAAATCACACACCTCCTCCCACCCCACTGTTAGCAACAAATAAAAGGAATCATTCATCACGCTTCACATATGCACAAAAAGAAAGTCTCCTCTGATTGGAGTGACTCACAGAGCAAAGTAATGACTCATCACTTTCTACCACACGCACAGCAAATCCTCCTTTGTAGGTGGCCCATTAGGGGTTCAGCAGTGGAGAAAAAGTGGGTCACAGGGTCTGTCTACCTATTTTGAAGTATGAATGCACAATATGTTCCTTCACACCCGCTTTCCTTTTAACGTGTAGAGCAACCTCACCACTCAAATGCACTCAGAGATGCACACATTCGCCACGATTTTCTTAAGGTTTTATAGGCTGGTACTCACTGCTGATCTTCGCATGCTGCTCCAGGACTGAGATACAGGACGGCTGGTTTTAGTGTCTATGACCTCAGAGCCCAGAGATGAAGGAGGCATGTAGTGTCTCGCCCTGGACTGAATCGCCATCTGATAAGCCACCTCAAATGCCTGTCCCAGCGTTAGGATGATCTCGTAGGTCTGTGTCTGTGTGAGTGGAAAATAAAGATTCATTGTACTGAAATATGTGACGAAAAGCAAAGCAGGCAAAAACAACTTTTTAACAGCTGACTTTAAATGACCGCACACAACAAAGACAAAATCTTTATGCACTTTGCTTGTGTGCTCAGTAAACATTTAATTTCCATAAAAAAACACAACTAAGCACCTTGTATTAGTTACGCTACAAAGCTTGGACTAAAAAAGTCTTCTGAACGTGTTACAGTATTTGTTTTGAGTTAACCACTATTCAATTTGGTTAGCAAACACTTGTTTTCAGCAAATTCGCAGCACACAAAAGCGCTGCTCTTCACATTTTTAGGATAATTACTTTGTATAATTATCCACAGGCTCTTGTTTAAATATGATGCATTTACAGAGAAAAGCTAAAGCAGTTTTTAATCTGACATTCTGTGCATGGAGGAACTGTGTGAAGTATAAATAATCGAGGCTCAGCAGTGTTTTTTTTGGTCCTGTAAAGATCTTTTTCAATGCAGTTCATTAAAAAAAAACAAACAAACCCACAAACAAAAATTTTTTCCCTGCAGTTAAAGTGCCCCCACAGTGGTCGAGCTGCCAAAAATGAAACCTCACTGCTGACCTTTTAACAGACCTTTCGACTCAAATGACAACATAATTTGTGCTTGTGCATGGAAATGCCGTGCATAGCAGGAGTGGGTCTTTAATCAAGCTATTTGATGAGCCAATCAAGAAAATAATCCATAGGATGCTCAAGGCAGGTTTAACTGCAGGATATATGACGTCCTACAATGGGACATTTTGGTTTTCTTTCTTTATTTACCCCAAAATTTGCAAAATGTTCCACAATGATATGAAAATATGGGGCTGTCTGTAGTGGATTATTTTAATATATTAGCATAATTACAGTGTATTATGCTTATAGTTCTAATTCTATTAAATCAATCACAGGGCTGATGTTACTCACCACTTCCACAGTGCTGAAGACATGACAGAAGTGGTGGCCGCTCTTCAGATCCTTGGTAATGTATGCAAATGTGCAGAGGTCATCTGGGTCTTGCGCGGCACATGAGATGTTCCTGATCTCATGTTCTGCTACTATAGTCTAATGAAGACAGGAATGAAGTGAGCGCTAAATGGGAATCAACCACTAATGGACAGTGAGAAAGTCGACAGCAGTGTTTGCATTGGACAGGTCAATAATCAATAATTCTCATTACCTTTGTGGCTGCATCGATGAACTTAACACCTCTATAGGTAATGGACAGTATGACAACTGGACCCTTTTTGGAGTCCTTGGATTTCTGGAATAGATACAAAAAGAATAAGTGAGAATAAAGAAAAAAAATCACTGCCTGTTTTGGGGAGTTTATTAATTGTTATGACGGATAAAAACACTTTTCAGTTATTGTTATTACAATTTAGGCTTTGTCCTGTTTCATACTTCTTTTTTCTCTCTTCTTTCCCCTCATGTTTTCACCAGTCGCAGCAGACGACTGCCTCCCAACCCCCGAACATCGGCTCTTTTGAACCAATATGCCTGATCATCTCCTTTATAATAACCTGAACACAGATCATGAACCAACAGTATTGCTGCTCACATGAAAGCAAGTTAAAGGTTTAGTTTCAGCTGTTTGCTGCCAGATACATCTAGTTGTTACTTTATTGTATTTTAGTGGACTTAAAAATTTATTTATTATTGGATTGATGGCATGAACTAGCATGGTGTTTGCCCACAATGTAAATTAAAGTAGTAAAAAAAAAAATCAACCGGCAAGAACCTGTAAGAAAAAAAAAGGCTTTTTAAACCTTATTTTGGGAAAATACCACCAATTTTTTCAAATTTAAAAAAAAAAAGTATGTTTAACTGGTTATTCTATACATAAAGTTATAGCTCTCTCCCCAACCACGCGTCAGCGTTGGGTGTTACCATGATGGCTTTTACATTTGCTCTTAGAAGGACATTGGCAAATACTTACCCTAATTTTTGCACAGGCATCTTGTGTGGACTCAATCCCTCGTAGATCCCTGATTATCAATGATCCTAGATACTAGAGGAAAGAGTCAAAACACAATTTAAAAAATGATTTAAAAGTTGGTGCTGGCAAACGAAGTCAACTACAGACACAGACGGGCCATCGCAAGCACAGGATGTATTTGAATAAAAGTGTTCTACACTATTTCTTGTTTAATAGTGTTTAATAGTCCATCTATAACATATTTACAGCATATTCTGGCATCTATGCTGAAGACAGTAAAAGTGACTTACTGTTGCCTCGTACCCGCAGGAGTCCAGAATGAGTTTCTCAGGCTGGTGATGCCAGGCGGAGACCGTGGCATAGGTAGCAGAGTGGCTCGGCGGCCGGAGGTTTAGACGAGACTCTTTATGCCGGTCGCTGTGTCTGTCCTGCAGATGCAAATGAACAGGCTGCTAAATGCAATGAAGAGAACAGACTGATCCAAGAACAAAATATTCTCTGCCTTGTGTTCAATTTTTGTAGATATTAAAGGGGATAAAATGCTATTTTTTCAATGTTTTGCAGGATCTTTGTAACCACACTCATTTCAAATACTAATTTGTGCATCCATCAAGTTGGCAAGGTAAAGGGTTTCTGACCGCTGAACATTAGTGTGAAGGCAGATGTCTGGTCAGCAGTTTAATGCAAGTCTTTTATGCTAGGAAACGAATAAATATTATGCATGCTGGGCCTTAAGGTCAGTGTAGGCTGTGCTCAGTGCTTTCATGAATCACTGTCAGAGTAAAATATACTTATGATGATCATTACACACTAAGATTTTATGGAAATTGTAAGTATTGATTTTTATACAGCAGTGGTACCATATTCCCTTTCCTTATTTGTGGATGCTCCCGTGTGCTTCCAGATTGGCCTCAGTGAGTCAGAAAGCAGCTATGCCAGCTTCACTGTTTGTGTTGTAGTTTGACCTTTAACAAATGCTAAGATTTGATCACTGTGTTATTCTTGGTTTCTTCTCTTAAAGAAGAAACAATAGTCTACAAAAAAAAAAAAAATGCTCAATGGCACTTCATGTCTTTTTTGTTTTTTCTTCCTTAGACTACTTCATCACAATGATCATCAATTTATTTTTTTTATATTTTACACATATTTTCTATATTCTATTTATCAGTTTGGGGACTTAATGGAAGTTAAGATTAGCTTAATTAGCTAAAATTACACATATTTATATATAAGAAATAAACTCAAGTTTTTGTTCATTAAGAATCAGCAGTGCTTCAAATGTTTATTTGGACAGGGAGAAAATATCAGACAGATGATTAAATATGACATTGAGTTTTCCAACTATATTGATTCAAAATGTCAGCTCCAAAATGTGGGTTTCCAAAACTTTCCATCGACTGTATTTTCTACGTACATCTGAGCACATCCTTAAGATTAGAGCCACAAGGTGGTATGAGCTGATCAGGATATCTCCAGGACATCTCCTAGTTGAGGTTTATCAGGTATGTCTAATCAAGAGGAGAGCCTCAGGCAGACCCAGGACATACTGGAGAGTTTATATATCTCCAAGATTAAGGACTAAGCAAGAGCTGTAGGAGGTGGCTGAGTGGAAGGATGTCTGAACATCTCTGCTTAGACCTGGCTACGCAGCAAAAATACAATGTAAAAACCCAACAACCTTGAATGCACCTCTGCTTTTTTCACTGGTTCTAGTTACATTTTGCTTTAATCAATCACTCTGCACATCCACCCTTCAATGCAAAACTTCGTTTTACATCCGGACCAGCACAACACATTTAACTTTCGGCAGCATTTATTTATTTGTTTCTTTTATTTATTTAAAAAAGAAAGAAGAGGTCAGAGTGATGTGATTATTTAAAACGAAATACCAATACCCCCAAAGTTATTTCTACTTGATAACAAGCAGGAAACAATATGAGCCTCAGTACCAAGAAAAACCCAAATGTTAGACACTGGATAAGACAAATGATGTCAAACCTATGGCTAGAAAGACTAAATATACTGTAAATATTATGTATGTTAGATTGAAGGTCAAACAAGGGTTTGTAGAAAAGGCTTGCAATTAATCTGACTGACTTATTGTCAATGGTTTTCTGTGTGCGGAAACAGAGAACAGGCTGTTTTCTTTGCATCTTTGTCATTTCTTTGTGCCTGATTGTGCTCCTGCATCTGCTGAAAGCTACAGACATTGTTGGAGAAAAGCATTTAGGTAAAAGAAGGTGGCACTCACTACAGAACGTGGCCTCTCGCTATAAGAACGCAGAGATACACTACAGTCTTGGTCAACTCCTCTTCGCCTCCGATCTGACTCGGTCAGGGGAAGGAGCATGTCCATGGAGCGACTGGTGTAGGGGTCCAGCTGACTCAGGGGAGATGTGGTCTGGGATAGGAGGTCATGGAACTGCCATACGCATCGACACACACACACACACACACACACACACACACACACACACACACACACACACACACACACACACAGATTAATGATTTGAAAGCACTGTCTACACAGGCTGGTTTTCCTGATCTACATCCAAGCCTAATCCTCGACAAAAAGAGCCTCTTCCATGGAGATTCTCAATTCTTTTTAGCCCAGTTTAATCTGCCTGGGAAATCAGCCCTCAGTATTTAACTGTTGTGAACATAATGATATTGAAGAATCTCATTCCAAAATTAGATTTCCGCTGCAGAAAGAAAAAGGATCCATTTTCTCACAAAATGATGTCGGTATAGAAAAACAGCTCAACCGTGCCATGCTGCTTTACACTTCAGCTCTGTCTGGATTGTTGTAGAGTAAGAAAAAAATAAACTAAAATATAACAGCACACAGGAACGAGGCTAAACATGCTGAGGGAAAAAAAAATCAATATGTGTGTTATACCGAGGGTATGAGCAGAGCTATCCTTCTTACTAAGCACATTAAGCATATCTGATCTATTAATCGAATAAGTGTCGACAGTGGTTAAATAGCAGCACTAACACTGCTGCAGTCTGGCTGGTGCTTTAAATAAAAACATCTTCCATCTTTTAGAGCTGACCGTATTTTTGTGAATTCTAGAGAAAATGTGAGAAAATATGAAATGCATTACCATAATTGGGGACAGACGACGGGACTTAGATGGAGCCTCTTCGTAGGGTCTCTCTGCTAGAGAGGCAATGATCCTCTTCCTGTGACCCAGAGGACCAACCTTAATAACCTAGAGAGGACAACATCAGGGCATAGCATGAGACTTTCCTGTACTCTTAGATCCATATCTTACATACAGGAGTTTATCTAGACTAAAATAATATAGATACTTTATATTCAAAATAAACTGACACAGAGTTGGTGGCAAGCACCCCTCACTGGCAGGCATCCACAGGCAAACAGAAATGACTCGCGTCAATAATTCAACCTCAATCTGTTTTGCCGTAAGCTTGAAGTACCGCACTGTCTCCTTCTCGGGACGCTCTATAATTTACGACCCATTTTTGGACATAGTGCTTAAAAAACACACAAGACTTTACTGATTTATGTAGGATAACATGTGACATATGAAAAGGATAAAGCATAACAGTGTCACTATGTAAATACACACTGTGTTTGCCATTCACAGTATAAAAACACTGCTCGTCTATCCACAGCATCTGTCTCGCTAAACTTTTTTTTTTTACAAAGGCCGCTGCAGCTAGTGAGACTCAAATCATCACAAAAGGAACAATAAGCTAATTTTATATAGTCAAAACCCATCACCCCAAAACTGACAATTTGCATAATCGGCTATTAACATTCATGCTCATCCAGTAAAGGTGGATGTTGAGTGATTAATGTTACATTTGCAATTATGTCACGGGTACAAAATATTCCATAACAGGCTCATATGATTCTTTGTCTAAAGCTTCAATTATTTATTCAGTGGGAGTCGGAGGCAGAAGAGGCAACTGGTTTGTGTGCTGGATTTCTGGTGCTGTTTTCATCAAAACCATGTGCAGAATCCCAGTGAGGCCAGTGTGCACGAGGCCTGTGAAATGAGACGGAATTTAAATAGTAATAAAGAACACCTTGGGATTATACAGGGAACCAGCTCATAGATCATCTCAGTGCTCGATGCTGTTTGCAGTGAGACGCTGAGGAGGATGTCGGAGATGTGATGGGCAAAGTGAGTTCAGATGCTGAGAGGCAGTTCTGCTACTCTGCACACTGAAAGTAATGTGCCCTGCACTCACACCCCCATCCTTCTGCATCGCAGTCTGCTGGACACCATCTCTCACACACTGCATGGACAGTATGCTTGGCTGCTGCTCGACTGTTGCTGCTGCTGCTGCTGCTGTGACTGCAGCTGTTGCTGGTTTCTGCTAATTTACCGCCACAGTTTTTTGTGTTTTTCATAACTATGCACACAAACAAACTGAGTGAGAAGTGCAAAAAAAAACAAAACAAAAAGAAAAATGATGACTCAGTATCAGCTTTGTTGCGGTGCTGTCTTTGCGTATGAGCCATATTGGATCATCTCATTGCTGGTATTTTTTTATGAGTCACAACAAGAAAAATAAATAATATTTTCAACACAATCTGTTATAAATTAGAAAACACGGAAACATTATCACCACATTAAAAACTGACAGACAGATTTTGATTCCATATACATCAGTGATCCAGTCAGACCCTCTCTCAGAGTAAGAAATATTGATCACATTATTGCAGTGAACAAAGGAAATGCACAATACTGTTGATTGATTGACAACCATTTGGTCAAATGAGATGGCTGCATTCAGACAGCTGCACAACACAAAAAATTGTATTGGCATATAGATGGGATTTATGTATTGCTTTATATAACGCACATTCCTGTCTCATCACATTCTGTCTGACAAACTTGCTTGTATTGACTCTCACAACCCTTGTGTCTCTGCTGCTCCGATGTCAGCAACATAACCCTATGACACGTTTGGATTATCCTATTTTCACATATGAAGTTTGGACAGTTTTAGGAAAATCAAGTTGGGATATTTTCCAGTTGTCATCTCTCACATGCAGCATACATAAGGAAACAGCCCACTTCAGACATGTTCTAGTTTGGACATTTACTATATATATATATATATATATCCACTATGATATAGGCAAGAGATCGCCACTCTCTCATGGTAAATTACCTTTTTATGAGTTTCTTGCTCTTCACATGAGCAAGATGATATCATAACACTGAATTTACACAAGCTTCTCCTTCTTATAAAGTGCAAAAAGGAGATAATGCTGCAGACATTGCACAGCTTTCATATTAAAGCAATTGATCAACAATAAACTTCCACTTTGCAAGATCTCTAGCATCAGTTATAAAAAGTGAAATGTGAATACAATGTGAATAAACCAGGTATCAAGTGGCAAATGGAAAAACATCAAAAGGATGCCTATAAAGTTGTTGCAGCTCAATACTGCTTAAGCGCTTTGATTTGTGACTCCAGCAGACAAGGCCATGGCTATTTGCAAATCGTCATCACAGGCAGATTAATCCATTTGGATAATTTACATGTAGCCAATATTATCAATATTTCATTATAAATTATTTTTTAAAAAGAGCACCGTCTTGAAAAATCTCTAACTAATGATCATGTGTTTTTCTACTTCCATATTCTAGTAATAATGTTTCAAACCTGTCAGAAAAACACTGTTCTCCATGTACACACAATCTGAGAAATCAATCCTCCTACACATGTTGCACCCATGTTTCTAGGCAAAATTAATAAGACCGCCTCTCTAATTACAAATTATCATAAAATGTTACACTATTTCCATACGGATAAAACCAAATTACATTTCTCCATGTCATCAGTCACAACTTTGTCTCTTAATTTACACACATCTGTTAATTATCCACTAATTACTGTGTGGTGATTTTGTCTCTGCTGTAGTTTTATGCAAATGCTTCCATCACGAAGCATTTCTGATATTTCGGCTCAGCATTTTAAAGTACTGCTTAACTTCGTTGGGAGCCACATATTAGGATGGCCTTGTTATTAAGGCTATGAGAACTGGCTCGACTTCATCCATCCACAGAGTTAATCAGTGCTGGACTGTAAACCCTCAAAAGTTCATAGAGCTTAATACAAAAGCAACTAATTATCAACTAAGGCAAACTTAAATCAAATGTTTTCTGAATTATTTTCCAAGTACATGCTATATATCTGTACTTTAATTTTAATAACTGTACACTACTGCTTTGGTAACTATTGTCCATGATGTAAATATATAAAAATGTTTGTGTGTTTCTGTTCTATGTCCTGTGTCCTGTTCTGTTTGTATATGTGTTTTTTTTTTGCTGCTGTTCCAACCAAATTTCCCCCTGTGGGACAACTAAAGGATTATTAAATTGTATTCTATATCCATTTTTGAATGTCACATTTAAATACAATCAATATTCATTACTCTTGTCTTGTATAAAAGGTATGGTGAGTGATTATGTGATTATTTATTATTAAAAAATGTCTCAATTTATTTTAGTTTTCTTTCATTTAGTCTTAGTTATGACGGGCATGTATAATTTGTTTTTTGTTTTTTTTTGTTTGTTTTTTTTTCCGCCTGTCCCATTTGGTTCTTTAGCCATCAGAATTGTTGTCTGAAGACCAACAAGGATACCCAATGGATTTACTTTGCCAAATGGATCATCGTGGCATTGCCGTATTGGTCCATTTGGTCGATCTTTGTTTTTATTATTTATTATATTTTATTTTCAGATGTTACAGACAGGGCATGTATAATTTGAGAATATGATTGCAATATAAGATATTATCATACAAACTTACCTTTTTCAGTTTCTTTAGACTGCTCTCTCTAATGTACCGAATGAATCCAGAAACACTCACACAGACCTCTCAGTCTCAAAAAAACTTCATGCTAGCTGTGTTAAAAACAATTGCCAGAATGACAAGTGACAAACGAAAACAAACTACATTTCCTCTACCGTTTTGAAATTAGTTTTGTAGCTATAAAATATAGTTTCTGTGTCCCTGAGTGCATGTTTTCCTGGTGCAGAGTGTTTTTTCTTGCATCTATGGTTTTACCTGACATTAGAAAACACGCTAGGTTAATCCTGCTTATGTCAGCCCACGACACTCTTATGAAAGATATAATCAGAATCTGAAGAATTTAACTTCCTGGTTAAAGAATAGCTTTATATAATACAATGACCTGTATGATTGCATGCTCTTGATGAACATCAGCAAGACAGCTTAAAAATATTAACTTTAAAGATTTTCTTCCTTAACAATGAGCAGAGCATGCTCACTCCTTGCGGTGCCACAGTGTTAGTCACTAGCTCACCTACCCACCTCAGCCATGACAGCTTTGTTATTCAAACATGAAGGTAAATAAAACACGACCCAAGCAACTGAACTGTAAACATAATGGTACAAATATAGAAGTACTAAGGAGAGTAGCGCATACAATATTAATGGGTGAGCACTGACTATTGTAGACACAGTTAAATACTTAATACTTACTTAATTATATTTTTAGGTAACATTTATTTTATCGAAAAAAAAATGTTTTCGGACTCAGAAAGGGAAAAATGTCATAAAACATTGCAAAATGTTAGTAGAAAAAAATAAGTAAAAGTAATTTTTTTGCTACTTTATGCATTTAATTACTCGTAGTGCATGCATTTATAATTTGAGTAATCAGTGGCCTCTTACATTGATGATCTCCAGTTCCCACAGGTTCTTAACACACTCCAGTGTGCGGTAGCCGCTGGCAAGAAAGTTGGGCAGATATTCATGCAGACCAAGGCCATCCAACCAAGTGGCAAGAGATGTGCTGCCATCACACCCCAGTGCTTTTACCTACGGAGACAGATGCATCTAAGTAAGCAAGAACTGTGACTTTATGGAAGGACAATTTGGGTTTTCTACCCAACTAAAGCTGACTGCTGCAGCAGCCATGCTAGGCAAGTAGCTTAAAAAACAGCAATGTCAGTTCAGCTCTTGACTGGAACATCAACGATTGCCGGATGGAGTGCTGTGAAATCATCATTTATAATCCCCGGGGAAGGTTACTCCTGACTTTGCTGATCCCTACATATTCCATCTAAACTTTTCTCATCTCCAGAACAAAAATGTAATTTGTACAACACTGCAAAGCTTATGATCTTAGGTGACAGCTGCTTCCACTTCTTTAGGTACACTTGTTCAAGTGGTGGTCTAAAGGAACTAGTACATGCCCATGCTATAGCATTGTTTGACCTGTTCATGCTGGTGGCCATGAAATGAAAATGATATGATGCTTTGCTGTAGGCACGTAAATAGGTAAGTTTAGCTAACTGCTATGTGGTTGCTAGGCAACATACCATAGATCATGTATAATTCAGTTTTTGTGGATATAAATGAGATGCTACTATGATGACAAAAAAAGATACAATACTTTTAGATGGTGTTATAATTGTTAAACACTAAAAACAAGTCATTTTAGCCTGTTGCTTAGTACAGTAATTGCTAGGGAATCTGATGACATCAGAAACCTGATATACATAATAACCTTCAGGAGCCTATGATGTACCTGCGTGCCAAGTTTGGTTGCTCAACTCCTGACTGTGTAGGAGGAGTTAGCAGCCAAAAAAAACAAACACACAGACAGAGATTTGTACAGTAAATCAGTGGCACGTAGACATAGTCAAGATCTGCTCAAACCAAGTTCAAACCAAGAACATGGAAAAGAGTTGCTTTTAATAAAGCAGTTTGGATAATATTGTTCCATTCTTAAAATAACTTCATCAGCTTCCTTCATAGTCCACCTCAAAGTAAATATGCAAGAAATGGACCTTGGAGAAATGGAGGTGTCGCCGTATGCAGAATGTAGAAGGCAAGATCAGAATGATTCACTATCGTACTCACGATGGTAAGAACAAAATTGGCCAGTGCAACCGTTACATGAATTTAACAGTAATTTTGCATGCACAGTTGGTTTTTGTTCAGTTTAACAACATTTCTACAAACATCGTAGTGAAAGAGGCCAAATGAGTTCATTAAACTGTAATGATTTCCATATTAACCAGAGTTCAATCTCACAGAAAGCATCTGTGAACTAAAACAGGACTTGCATCACGAAGGTGCTGGACCAACTGCATAATGCTATCATTTTAATGTTTTTAACAGAGTCACCGGTTAATTTGTGGATTAATGTTAAAATAATACTAGCATAGTATAAAACATAATTCCCTCAAGCATACCTTATATTTATTTTTTTTTATTGTAAATGAGGAGAAAAATTGTCTTTTAAAAATGGATAGTTGTCTAAAAAAAAAGTAATAACTAGTGTTTTATGACTCGTTTTTTCATTTGCAGTGATATCAAACAGATATCAGAGTATAACAAACACAAATAAAGCCACTCATCCATCCATTCATTCATTCAACTATCCTCTTAATCAGTTGTCCAGTTGAGGGTCACTGAACTGGAGCCCATCCCAGCTATCATAGAGTGAAAAGTGTGTATTCCTGAATGAAAGATAATAGGTTTTAAATGAACCCACTCTGTCATTTTGTTTGCTTAGACAGCTTTGTTGCTTCAGGCTTAACCCACTCTATGGACAGCATGAATACTCCTTCAACACTATAACACATATCAGGGTGCCATTTATCTATTTTTAGCTTATTTGCTATTGTTAGTGAAGTACTTGTCCTTATTGGGGTTTTTTTGTTATTTGAGATCCTGTCAGTTGCTGGTCTCCTTAGTGCTGAAGATAACCTACGATATTAAGCACCTTGGGCAAGTTGCGTGCCGCGTGGAGGATTTTCTTTCGATGTCCTGGATCAGTGATCCCGATGTCTCTGAGATCCTGGTCCTCCATCACGTTACTTCCCTGCATGTGCACAAACACAGGAGAGACACACAAATAAACACATTCACACACAGGCACACCCAAAGGCGTAGTCATCAGACATACGTGCATGCAAACAATCACATACACACAAGCACATAGACAGTACGCAGAATGAAAATGGATATACAGAACAACAGTATGCAAGAAAAATCATTTATAATACCGTGTACATATTTGCACAGAAATAAACAATCCACTCAAAAGTATCATGACTTGCTCCACAGCCTTACTGCAAGGGTAAAACTGTGACTGAAAAAATACACACTTGCTCTTAACACACACTGCATGCGCAAACACGCAGAATATGCACATCTCTGACACAAGCAGTAACAGCAGAGTGGGAGGACAATGAAGTCAAATAAATTGTGCGTGCCAAGAGTAATCAATCTGATCTGGTGCGACTCAGCAGGAACAAAGCCTTCAGAATTGCTGCTGCGTCTCCAGGATCCCTGTGCTGCTGTGCTTCATCCAGGGACACCAAACAGTCCAAGAGGAAGTATTCCACAACAATTTGAGACTATTTGTTAATTTAGGGTGTGGAAACAATGAACAATAGATTTTTTTCTCACATCCTGAAAGCTTCAAAAAGAAAATTCTTCCCTTATTCAAATCACAGCCCCACTTGCTTCATCATCTTCTACTGGTTTATAGGTAGGAATGTAAATACAAGGAGAACCATGAAAATGAAGAGCTAAGCGTTTTTCCCTGAGGACTGCTGCAGATTGATTCTCTCTGGCCAAGAATGTTAAAATGTTCTGTAGTCTTTACTCAATCTGCTCTCTCTGGATTGGTTTCAGAGCACAATGCAGCAGTATTCACAGGCCTCTATCAGGGTGCAGTTGGGAGATTACTCACTGATCGCAAGAATAAAAGGTCAAAATGAAGCGGGCCTGATGTAAGGGAGGTCCAAAAATAGATCCTCCACTTTTATTAACACAGTTGGAAGTTTGATGATGCCTCGGGAGACTTTGCAAACTTGTTATTTCATGCCGCATTTGAAACATGTGACAGGAATGTATGGTTCAGTTCTTACATAGCTTATAAGCTATGGTAGTGTGATTTGATCTGATATGCCTTGCAGATGTAGCCATGGTAGAAGTCCTTCATCTCACTAAATGCACTCAGTTAAGGCAACAGTGAATTAGAACTGCTCCATTCCCCTTCTCCACAGAGGAATAGTTTGGAAGCATAAAGATTTTCCATTTTTAAAGCAGACGTAACAGGGAAATGATAAAGAATAAAGAGTTTACGGATCAGAATGTTGATGTTCAGCTCCATATTACGATATTCGAAAATGGGGGGGAATGTAGCGTCTGATGCAATATTAATGCAGAAGAGATGCAATACAAGTGGATGATGATGGACAGACTTCTAAGATGTTCTCCTCCACTAGATTGTTTATCTAAAAAAAATAATAATAATTTGTGTATTTTTTCACTCAAATGAAATGTGTGGCCATGAAGGCCAAGAGAGTGAAAGCTACGGGTGCCCCACTTTTGGTAGTGCAAAAATGATTATCATCGTGTAAAAATTATGAGAATGGGCACACAACTGTTCATAATTTATGATCCCTCAAAAGCTGCATCTCAGAGCAATCATCACATGCAGAGAGCCTTGCCGACTCATGTGAGCGGCTGCTCTTGTGCGCTGACGGGCGGACACAAGGAAACTTTCCAAGCAGGACTATACAGTGTATCTTAAGCTGTGACAGCAGTGGGTTGTGGGCACAGAAAGGCTTGCGTGCTGAGACTCCTGTCACTGCAGAATTAAACTGGGAAGAGCTTTCAATCCCCTCTGGGCTCACAAACGATATAGTGTTTAAAGTAAAATCTGCTCTGGGTTTACCCTGTTTTTATGTCAGCTGATTTCCAGAAATGGTTAAATATTACTACATGTTCCTCTGGGCTCCATTGCATTGTTCCTAAATACAGTGTTAATACATAAATGAAATCAAACATGACGGGGAATTAAAAAGGAGCCACAGTACTGCCCTCTACTGATCACTTTACTCAAATTTGCAATGAATCCCACAAATGAGTTCTGATATTTAAGTTCAGTTAGATTGATGACATCTGAAGCAAGCCTAGCACAATCTAAAAGGTCAATATTAAACATTCACAGTGCCTGCCTACTCTGACCTTTCTTCTTGTTTGCAACCTCCACATCCTTGTAAATATCCATGGCTAATTTGCCTTGTGAAGCTAATGATTTATTTCCTTGATGCATCAAGTCTAGCAGACACATTAACTGTGGCATGAACATGAACATCAGAAAGGCTAATGAACCAAGTCCACATCACACTGTATCCTGGAAATCTTGATCTACATGGATTCATTCAATCCCAATCAGACGGTAAAGCTCGCTTTTTGTTCTCTAAGTCTACTATATCTACTAAATGATGAATGTTACATTTTGGGCAAAATAACAAAATACAGGCAGAGATATTGCTTAGTCAATTGAGGATGACAGTTATTCTACCTGGTTGTTGCATCTGGCTTTTGTTGGCTTATGTTGCCTATGTAACAAATCAATAAGAAGAACAGATTTCTCCATCAACTAAATGAAGTACCTGCTCCCACATGGTCATTTGCAAGAGGACTAAAAACATATAAAGATTAGATTTAATCAGTCAAGGTTAGAAATCATCCTTTTTTAGTGCCAAAGGACTCATCCCCTCAAATCTTATGCACTGAAGTCTGAATTTAATACAGATGACCTGAGTTTTGTCTAGTACAGTACAACTGGCTGAATCCATAATGTGTTTTTTGCTGGACATTTTCTGACTGAAAAAAGTCAACTTGCCCTTTTGTTACTAGTGTTAATTACATAACAGCATTTCCAAATCTCTCAGTGTGTAAATTACTTCCAACTTAATTAACTCCAGTGTATTATTCTGGAGATAACTGATTTATTAGTGTAGCTGTAATCACCTACCAAATACTGTATTCCTTTATTTTTTACAACCATGCTCTTATAGTTGTGTTATCGCCTCATAAACAAATATAAAGCTGAGTCCATCTGAATGGTCACATTCTTACAAATTTCCACTATACTGCAATCTCATTTCTACCCAAAATGGGAAAAGAAATCCAGAAAAGACAGTAGCACTTATAAACTATACTGATTTGTCAATACAACCACTCTTTTTTTCTGACCTCACTGGTCTCACTTGACTGAATTCCACTGTGACATCAGACGCACTGTATCATATAACCCATGGTGCTATTGCAACTCTGTGGCCTGAGAAATGTTACCCCCAGGCCTACTTATTTACAGCATATAGCCATGTTTTCAGAGAAACATGACTATCAGATGGAAAGTGGTGTTTTTGGCTATCCCTGTCAAATGCAATATCAGGTTTCCTCACAATGTTCTTTACGGGAAACATGATAAAGCTTTCAGACAGATTGTGGACATCACTTTAGTATGAATATATTAATATTAGATTCTTACTGTTGCATAAAAAAAATGCTAAATTATATATAATTCTTCAATAACTTTTTATGTTTTAGGAAAACTTATCTCTGGCATCATTTTTTAGCCACCACAGTGGAAAAAACTGTGATTTTGATCATTTTTTACAGTATAAATAAAAAATTTGAAAATAGAAAAATAGATGCATGCAAACATATGTAATGCAATTGCAGCATATCATTGTAAAAAAAAAAAACAGCACAACAGCATGCTGCTGCAGTGTAATCATCTCTTGTACAGTAAATGCAAGATAGGCCCACCATATGGATAGTACAGAGAATAATCTGTGGAGGATTTAATAAGATTTAGCAATCAACCATGCAAAGTGTATCTAGGATAAAACATGCTGTGCTTATATTAAGAATTGTTTGTCCTGGTTAAGTGACTATACCTAAACAGAGGTCAAGTACAGTGGCTGTAAATCAAGGGAATCGATGTGGAGACAGACATTTGAATTTTGCAGTAAATGAGATGACTGGGAATGCTGGGAAAAAGTTAATGAATGTTGGCTGTCTGTGTGTTCCCACTGGTGACAGCTCATACTCTTTATAGGGATTCAGGAAGAGGCCATAAATTTTAGCTGGGTCATGCGTTGCACAGAGGTGAGGAGGAGTTATGGAGAGGAGATGGGAAAGTGTTATAAAGGAAGAGAGAGAGTGGAAGGGTGAGTGAGAGACAGAAATAAGGGGGCGTGGAGTTACCAAGAGACAAGCAGAGTGGTGACATAAAAAGACTAATGCAGCTTGTTTGACAGTGGAGAGACAGGGTGATGTAAAGTGGAACCGACCCTTGAGATGACATGCTGCAGGTGACTCACCATGAATCGTAGGTCATCAAAGCCATTGAGCAGGAGCTTGCTCTCGTACTGCGGCAGCCCCACGTGCTCCAGCCACTCTCCCACCGGCTGGTCCAGGGCTTTACCACAGGCCCCATCTGCCGAGAGAGGGAAGCGCTTCAGCAGGGAGAAGCCGTTCAGCCGGTAGCAGCGGCACTCAGAGGACGACACATGGCATTGCCACATCATCCTCGGCCAGCAGAAGCAGAGCCGAGTGCAGCAGCACCAGGCAGGGTAGGGGGGAGACAGGGTCCAGGCCGGGGGTGAGGGGCTCCCACAGTACAGGCGGGGGCCCGGCTAAACTCAAACACAGGAGGAGGAAAGGAAGTGCTGCAGGCACCGCTCAAGCCCTGCAGGGGACTGACTAGGCTAATATACACCCACTGGTGTTAGTGTGACTGACTAGATATGTCAGGCAAGGGTGGAGGTAGTGCGGGGAAGGGAGCCCATCTGAAGCTCTGTATTGTTAAGTTATGTTGGACTGAGCCACTACAGCATCTTCCAACAAACCGAGCTCACTAAGCATTCCTTTAGTGAGCAGATGAGCAAGTGTAAAAACAAGTGCCTAGTTCGTCCAAAATCATTACAACACACCACTACAAGTCAAGAGACTAGATCATTTTCAGACTGAGTGGAAATGGAAATTATGTTTCACTAAATAAGACATTTTCATATACCTGACATTATTTACTCTGTTAAAAATATCCCCGTCACTTATTCTAAAATCAGAAACTACTCCATCAGGATGTAACACAGAAATACTCAGCTCCCCCAAAATGAATCTGTCAGGGTTTTCACCACATACTTGTAAAGCTCTGGCTGAGTCCCATGGCTTCATTGGTCAACCTCTTTGAGAGCTAGGACAAGGCTCATACAATGAAGGTAGCAGCATTCTAAAGTACTGTTGAGGTACGCGTGTAATTTTTGATCAAGGAATAGACATTTGCTTAAATCATATTTCGTCCTTACTCCACAGCCACACGGAGTACGGTCAGGTAGACATATTGTAAATCCTACATCAAAGAAACGTTGGCTTAGGCTTTCCACAGTGTGCTGATTCCAAACTCCTCAATTCATAATAAAATCCAAGTTTAGATTCCTTGATAAAGCTCCAGGTAAGCTGTCTGCCAAAGGAAAAAGGCTCAAAGTCCTTGGTGGTACCAGTGCTCCCTGTGCTGCCCACATTCACACTTTTCAGCAAGCTGCTGGATGTGCGGCTAAGCCAAAGAACGTGCTTCTCATCTCTGAAAGCAGTAAATCCAGGTTCAGATCCAACAGATGGCAGGTGAGCCTCTTGACTCTGAAGCGAGGATCACTGCAGGACCACAGTGCCGGTTAAGGTAGCTCCTTCCTGAGGCAGGCGCCCCCCACTCCCTCCCCAGCCCACCTGGTTCTTCCCCTTGCTGGGTGCAGCTAGCAGCCTCTGTGCTCAGGGCAGAGGTTTGCTGCATCCCCTGCCTGTCGGAGACACGCAGGCAGCGCAGATGCAGTCACAGCAGCTGCTCCTGGCTCACACACGCTACCCCTCACTGCTCACAGGGCATAGCGTCCTCACGCTGGCTACTTCTACACAGGAGACCAACGATCTGCCTTAAGCTCAGCCACTGCCGCCACGTCCTTCTCACATCCACGACAGCCAACAGACTCACTGTTCATCCCCCCCCCCTTCTCATCCAAGCAAATCCCTCAAGCTCTTCTTTGTAACTCCCCCCCCCCTCTTGTCTCTCTCGCTTCTCTCAGCTTTCTTTCTCTCAATCTCATAGCCCCATACCCATACTGTGTGATCGCACTGCAGGGCTGCCGTATGCTGCCTGATGAAGTGGGGTGCTGCTCCACGTAACCACCTCTCTCCCACTATATCACTTCCCCTCCCTCTGCCTCTCTCTCCCTCTCTGGCTTGCACTCTCCCTCACTCTGTCTTGCTCCTTGCCTCTCGTTCTCAAACACACAGACAGATGCAAACGCACGCACACTTTCTCTCTCGACTCATCGTCTGTCTGTCTACCCCTTCCCATTATATCTTGCTCCTCTTTCTCTCTCAATAAAATGCACACATACTCACTCTTTTCTGGCAGTGCCTTTCTAACCTTAACGTACCTCTCCCCCTCTCTCCCCCTCCACTGCACTGATTAGAATTGCACAGAAGCACTCTGATCTTGCCAGTGGAGAAAGGACACCACCATCAGAGGCGAGGAACAAGCTCCGAAAGCCCCAAATCACAGTCTTTTCCAGCTAAGAATGACTAGAATTTAAAGGGATGATGGGACCTCGATCCAGTTCTGCAGGAGCCACGCCAGTTTTTTTGGCTAACATGGGATATTGAAACAAAGACTCTGCTCAAATCCCTGCTTATTACCAGAAAGCTTTAATTCATTTACATCTTACTTTGATGATAGGACAAGGGGGGGCAGCATTGATTCAAGTCAGCAGAGTTTTTAATACACTTGGAGAAGAGAAGAGAAGAGAAGAGAAGAGAAGAGAAGAGAAGAGAAAAGAAGAGAAAAGAAGAGAAGAGAAGAGAAGAGAAGAGAAGAGAAGAGAAAAGGACATGTCGAGACCTGCCTCTTCTCCATCTCATCCAGCATGACAGAAAAGAGGCAAATTCCACTATGTACTTCCAGATGTCATGTCATGTCATGTCAACCATTTTTAGAGCACAACAGAGGCTTCTTACAGGAAAAAGCCTGCATAAGAAAGTAAGATGACATAAAATTTTTAGAATTGGGGTTAAAAATAAACAAATCAGGTCATGTGTGGCATTAACATGTCTTTAGTAATCTGATCACAACTGGACAACTGCAGAAGTTCACACTTGGCATTTGAATGCCAAGCTATCGCTTTTAATCATTTGCAACATCCCAAGACATTTGAATTGGAGGTAAAGACAATACAATATAACCCCAATGATTGAGCCCCCTGTGAGCTAACTCTTCATGATGGTGGGAAGTAAGGAACCTTGTTTAACTGGAAAAGACACACTGTAGAACCAGTATCAGGAAGGGGCAGGCATGTGCCTCGACTGGTTTGGGGGTTGAGGGGAAAGAGAATAAGGGGAAAAAGAGAGACAATGACAAAAACTAATGATAAGACCAAATACCAGATTCCTGCTGCAGTCTAATTTTTCAAACCAGCATCTCACTGCTCTACACAACAGCAGATTACTGTAAGCTATCACTAAGTAGATGGCAGTACCTTCCTGAGCCAGGTACTGCCAGAGGTTTCTTCTTGTTAGAAGGGAGCTTTTCCTTCACTGTCACCAAAGAACTTTCTCAGAGGGGCTTTTTCTTTCTTTGTATTATTGTAGGCTTTACAATATAAAGTGCCTTGACGCAACTACTGTTGTGATTTGGTGTTATGTAAATAAAATTGAGCTGAACTGAATTGAATTGCATTAAAGTGCCTTTCACAAATTACAAAATCATCCAACAGTCTTTCGCAGAAGTAATAATAAATAATAGCCACAGGTGTTCAAACTGCTAAAGCCAATGGCAGATGCACAGCTGTATTTTAGTGACTAGCAAAGCTTCAGTTGACAGGTGCAACTCTGCAGTCAAGTGGCTGAAAAATGAAGCCAATGCTAAAGTACCTGAAGTAGATAGCTTATAGTTATTGAACTGTAACTTTCTTTGTGGTGTTGGTGACCTTTTGACATTTAAACAGTTCAAGAGTCTGTGCCTCAGTTTTATTGCATAAAAATCTATTATTTTATGTACTATTAGAACTAAATTGTGAATATGTGTGGTATGTGCTTTGCACCTCCACGGTTTATGGAAGCATTTGCTAACCAAGTTTAGCACTTCATTTTTTCATCTAAATATGTCCATCTTTCATTATTCTGTCTTTTTTCCACAACATGTCAGGACCCACTAACCCAACACCTGAGCTTTGAAATGCAGTCTACACAAACCAATCCCTGATGTCCCAAATGTTACGTTCATCTTTTATATACAAAAAAGGTGAATCAAACCACCTTCAATGGAGGTCTGAGCTATGTGATCTCGGTACATCTTGAGTATATTCACACCTGTAATTAGAACTGTCCACTTGTGATCTTGACCAAAAATGCATGTTAATGACAGGTGAACAAGGCTTGAAAGACTCACTCACTTATGCAGGGTGTCCAGTGGTGTTATCCCAGTACAGCTCCAGGCAAAGCATTATTATGCAGGCTTTCAAGCAGCCTGCAATCACCTCACACATTCCCCAATGGGTAGCCAGCCAGTCAGTAAGGTAGAGAGGGCGAGGAGAAGCAATGACAACACAGGGAGGCAAAGTGAAGGGCTATTGATTGAACCTCCTCTTTAATTGGCCACGTATACCTTTGTTTCTTCGCCCTTAACAATTAGGTGAAAGGCCAAGTCAGGTCTCAATGACCTGTCAGTCATCCACAAGGACCGATGCTCATCATTCGTTATCAGGAAAAGAGGCTGCTATTAAATTTTCTGTGACTGAGGACAAGAATGATGGATAGGGGGAAGGAGAAAGGAAGGGAGAAGGAGAGAATGTGCAAGAGAGATAAGACGGAAAAAGACTAATAGAGGAGGCGGCGATGAAACATATGGGTGAGATAAGATGGTAATAGGAAGTAAGAAGGATTGAAGTGGACTAATTATGATTCACTACAAGATCCCACAACTCCTCCTTCTCATACTTTACACTTTTCTTCTAAGCCTCATACCAATCTCAGCTTTTACGATACAACAAAACTGCTCAAAATACCATCCACCCCACCCAATTTTTTTCATTCTTTTGGGACAGGAACACCTCCCACGATAGTAAAACCTAATTACTGACTGACAGAGGATCCAATTCTCCTATGGGGGGTGGGGGGAAATGGGTCACTGTCTTATCCCCTGTTAAACAGCCCAAGCTGTCAAATCTGTCCAAGTGGGTTTCTGTGCTGTGTGAGCACTACGAGGTCTAGACTTGGCTCCACGGAACACCCCGAATGGCCTATTTACCGAAGAAGAGGTAGAGGTTGTGTGTAGATAAAGCCATGCCTTTTTATCAGAGCAGGAGAAAAGCAGTAGCTCCTTGTCAACACACCCAAGCACTGGAGAAAATGAGCCGCAAAGCTGAATTAATTCAGAGAAACTGAAGGCGGACTCTTTTCCTTTGAACGTCAGAGTGTGCCTGTACACAAACCGAGCCGATGCCTCCTGTGTGCTGTTAGCTGTGCGGTCTCTCTCCAGTCCCTCTCTTATTCTAAGCACATTTACTCAGTGAACTCTTTCATACAATCAAGGCACTTGTGATGGGCACACAACACAAACATCATTATCTTTGAGGATTTATATGGTACAAAACTGCATTAACATTTTGCTAGCCGAGAAAATCTGATTCTTTTCAGAAATTGCTTCAAGAAGATGAATGACCATCCTTCACTTGTGTTATGAAGTGGATAAGTTTTTCCTCATCCTGTCACAACAAAAGCTAAAAGTGGAATAAAGATTTACAATTTAGGTTTCCATCTTTGCATAATCCCTCCTACATCTCTCCCCTCCTATCTATGTGTACCTCCTTCCCCATGTGATTACTCTGAAGGGTAGCCGATCCTTCCCTTACACAGTGAAAAAAGGAAATATGACCTTTTTATTAAGAGAGACACAAAAAAAGCATCCTGGCAACCATCAGAACTAGTTGTGCACAATCTCCGATTTAAATCGGAGCAGCAAGTGTATGACTCAGCTGAATCTGGGACACTTTCAGCATGTCATTCTTCAAACAAGGACTATTAATAGTACACACCTATAAGTGTAGCGAAAACAAACACCATATTTGCTCTTACGTAATGTGGAATAACTCCAGGTCTTAATTGCTTAGATAGCATTTAATCCAACACTGCTCACTGAGCTGGAATTTAAGTCAAAATTAAAATGATAAATTAACAAGCTTTCCTTAAAAAAAGATATATTTGAGCTTAAAGATAATGAATGAACAGAAATTATCCTTAAAAGAATTGAATTGTGATGAAATAAGTACATTTAATGATTTCTAAGAACAGTTTATTTTTATTGTTTTTGATATACTTTCGTCCTCTTCTTTTGAAAATGTACATTTCTAAATTGTGAGTTTCTTAAAAGCACTTTGATCGGCATTTTTTTACTTTAGGGGAAATCATAAACATTGAGAATTTTCACCATATTGTTGCCACTCAAAAAGCTGTATAATGTTTATTTACTTTTACAATATAGGTTTTACTTCTCAAGGCTAACAGAAATCAATTGTCTTCCTGACATGACGACTGAAAATAAAATTTAATGCTAAATCCAAAACAGAAAATTTACAATCTTCACTATTTTATATTAAAAGTGGTCAAAGCAATCACATAAATACACCAAATGGACATTTGTAAGAGGAATACAGGAAGATGTTATGGAAGAAATGACAGCATTGAATCAGAAATATGATGAAAGAAACTCTCTCGTTAGCAGACACTGCAGCCCATAAAGCATACTGCACATTACTAATGAAAATGTTATCCCAATAAATCTGATGAGACACGTAAAACGCAGTCCTGTGCAGAAAAACACCCTTACACAGTCCTGTACGACAAAGCCTCCTTTCCTACAGAGTATGTAATGGGGGTAGGTTTACACTGTATCAACTCAGTTGCGTTATCTAAACAAACTGAGATGATGCCAGCTGGCTTCTCCCTCTGTACTGCCTGAAGGACAGTTGATGAAGCGTACTATCAAATCAAGCCCTATTGAGATCTACAGTACCACGAGAAAAAAAATTACAACACTGAGGGGAATTTAGAATTTGATTTCCCATGAAGTGGAAACCTTGTGAGTAATAAATAACAACAATGATGTGCCAAACAAAAGTCAGCATGAATCACTGTAACTTGTGAGAACAATAAAAGAGCTCTTCGTCCTTTCTGAAGGCGTGTTTAAATGCCATGAAGGAGCTCTTGCTGGTGTAAAATGACTGGTTGCAGATAATATTCTATATAAATCGTGCTCAATTAACTCATCAGTGGTAAATGAGTAACATTCCTTAATACCTCAGACAGTGTTGTTATTTTGCATTTACACCACAAAGTCAAATCTGTGGAGAAGAAAAGACTCCAAATTCAAGTTGGTTACTGATGGATTACCTGAACTTGGTATGGGCTGCTTGTTTTTGGATGTTTCAATTCCTGCTCCAATTAAGTTCATGATCTTCTCAATCTGTTGAAGAGAAATAAACGTGAAACACTGGTGAAAAATTACCTTACCCGAGACTGACATATTAACTCATGACTTTAAAACAGAAGGCAACACATCATAATGGATCGACTTTAATGCATTAATGTAAAACACACATCCAACCTTCCTTTATCCTACCTGAGCCAAACCAATTATAAAACAGGAAGGAGTGAGACTGCCTGAAGAGTTAGGTCTGTGCACTGCTACTGCTGGGAGTGTTGGAGAGAAGGCAGGCTACTTTGCATTGATGGATTACGAGCAACAGTCCAACGTGGACAGCAATTCAATGACTAATGCTTCACTCAGCAAAAACACAGACGGTTGATTAAGGTGAAGCAAGAATATCTAGGAAGTTCTGTAACCAGGTCCAAAATGCATAAACTAAGCCCCAAGAGAATGAGAGCTGCTGTTGACTGTTTCAGGGAGTAACTGATTGCCCCCTCAGACCTGTGTTATTTAGGCTTCAGAGAATAAAGCAATAGCTTACTGCAAGATTAAGTGTGCACAATGCTGCATGCAGGAGATTACAGAACAACTCAAAAAAGAGTTGTTCTGGGGCTTAGAGCTGAGCGTGTTTATTTAAGAGGACTCTGATTTTCCAGAGCCAAAATATATTTTAAGGTTGTTTGTTTTTGTTTATTTTGCTGAGTAACAGAACATTTGTGCAGATTCTAGTGAAATGCTTTTGGAGACTGATAAAGGTATCACAGCTGATATTTGAAAGGCAAGGAAGACAAGCTGTCATGAATCGCTGTGCGGCAGGCAGGAGAAGGACCCAGGATGCAGACTCACAGACACGGGGATAAACTTAAAGAACACAGCTTTAATGCTGGCACGGCAGAATACAGGAAATACAGAACTAACTGGGAAAAAGTAAACTAACATTCGCAGGAAGGCACAGGAAGATCCACACAACATGAGGGACGACGTCACGCTGAACAGAGGGAGACGCAGACAGAAATACACAGAGGGTTAACGAGGAAAGTGGGAACACACGGGGAACACAGGTGACACTGATAATCATAACGAGACAGGGCGGGGTGAACTGAACATGACATGTACGGGCGTGAGAGTCACAAAGTAAACAGGAAGTGCACAGAGGTTCAGACAGGAGGAGAGAGAGCACGGGGAAAACACAGACATAACGGGCTGGGAAAACATGAAACAACCACAAAGGGAGACGAGGGCTCATAAATACATAGAGGGCACACAGGGGGAAGAGAGAGCACGGGGAGAACTTAGACATAATGGGCAGGGGAAACATGGAATAAAACATAAGGAGAGACGAGGGCTCACAGATACACAGAGGGGCACACAGGGGGTAAAAGCCATGAAGGGAAAACACTTAGGGAACAACACAACAGGGCAACTCAG
This sequence comes from Diplotaxodon limnothrissa, assembly GCF_057381915.1. NCBI lineage: Eukaryota > Metazoa > Chordata > Actinopteri > Cichliformes > Cichlidae > Diplotaxodon > Diplotaxodon limnothrissa. The sequence continues at coordinate 33,350,831 of NC_140600.1, forward strand.
AAAACATGGCCTAAGCAAGGAACAAAATACAAACATACAAGGAAACTAAGAACACTGGGCCAACATGGCCCAGGACCATGACACAAGCTATGAACATTATTTTTTTTCATCCCAATAGAAATGAATATGCACAGATATATAGGAATATACATTTCAGCAGTTGAAGAAAACTCCAGTATTTTATTATTGCACTTCATAGACTTGATTTAAAGTTTGTCAAAAATTGAAGCACTGAGAAAGGCAAGATAGAATTACTTTCTACATTTTTCATTGCATAAAAATGATAATAAACAAGCTTTACACTCTACACTCCAAAGTTTGAAACACAGCATTTGCTATATACTCGAGACAGAGAATCCCAGCTGTGCACAAAAACAGTCAAGAAATGACGCAATCAAGAATAGCAGGACTTTCCAAGTGGTTTTTTTTTTATCTTCACTGGCATAAAGGTAGTTTAGAGGTGCAACTTGGCCTGCCAGCTAGTGAAATTTGCAGCCTTAGCGATGCTGGAGATTTTTCCAGCTTTAGCCAGAGGTGATAACCCTGTGTGGATTATCTGCGATTTCTTGTTTTTATCAGTAGTTTAATTATCTGAGAGAGACTATTGCATTGTTACTAAACACAATAATTCAAAAATGGAACAGTTTGACATCTTCAAGTTGAAATTCATAGAAAATAAACTAATAAAATTAAATCTGTTTTTGCATGTTAATCTAGCAGTTTTACAATTTTAGGAAATGTGAAAAAGAAAAAAATATCTAAAGTTTGGACTTTAGCCCGGTGAAATAAGCTGAAATGGCTCTGAAACATCCTCTTCATGAGACTGACATTTAAATGAAGCTTATGCGTAAGTTCAATAAGGAAGATCTGTCGTCACCCATCTGTCTGCTTCCCAGGTGTTGACGGATAATCTAAGCTTTACATCAATTCCACTTTCCCACGCTGTCAAGTTGATTATGACATCACATGTCTAGTCCAATCAGTTTTCTGCTGGCCTCCTTCAGGCCGATCAGCCTTTACTCGGCTACTTTAAATCTCACTGCGCATCTGTTATTCTTCCTTGCAGTCGCCTTCATGCAACTCACCTCCTCCCTATCACCGCCTCTCATCACTCAGGCTCCATTCAAGCCTCCATCTTCATCTCCACCACCAGCGTCTAGACTCTGGGGGGGGGGTCCTGCCCTTATCCCTATCACAGCTGGGATTATGTTCTGCTGTGCTAGGCCATCGGGGTCTGAACGCCAAATACCTCAAATTGAATTTTGTACATCAATAAATCATGTTCAGTTCATTCTAATGATCGCTTCTTATTGAACCGAAGCTTACTGTTGTTCCAAATACACTTATGTCCACTATCAATTTTATTCAATCAGTCATGGTTTTGGTACTACCTAAACTACCCTAAACACCAAGCTAAGCGCTCAGTCGACAACACCTTGACAATCTCTGGTGCTATGGAAAAATGTGTAGGTGAGTTACAAAGTTACAAAGGAAGTTTTGCACCAAACACCTCATTGTGATTGGTCACTAGCAGATTGTTGCCGTTACCCACAGTTTACACCAACTTACCCACACCAACTTGCCGGCAGACACTTGCATACTACTGGCTGAGTGGAAGTAAAACTTGAAAACGTTTGATCTGTTTGCTGACGGGTCGGTTCATTACAAACTATAGACAACCTTGCAAATTTGCTAGCAATCAAAGCAAATCTGTGAGGCTAATTTTGCACAATCACTCACCAAATGGCCGGGGAAAAAACATTTTTCCTAGTGACCAGTGATTTGCCATTGGGTCGCCAACTGGTTTCTAGACCTGTGTATTTGGAGCCTTCACCTGCTAAAGAAATTTGGTTGAAGCTTAAAAAATAAAAATAGACGTCCAAAGATGAAATAGATGTGAATTTTATTAGTCTACTTCTGCATTTTGTTAACTACTTCTCCAACCTAGGGCTGTGGGCGGGATGTGTTCTATCTTAGCTTTCACAGGCAGTGTTGCGACTTTTTTTTTATAAAAAGCGACTAGCGACAAATCTGGCGACTTCTTCTGGTGTTATTGGAGCCTTATTTATGACGACTTTTTGACGTGAAAACGCATATCGCCCTTACTCTCAATAAGCAGCGGGTGCTGCCATGAGCACCTCGCCCATGCCAAAGCGCTCACCCCCAGCTGCTATCAGGGCAGGAGACGTTCAAACCTATGCGTCCAAACTGCAAATGAATCGCGCATGAGCGAAGCCGCTGCTCCCGCACTGACTGTAACGCAGTCAGTTCTTTTACTGTTATGTTGTTTTGTGGACCACAAGGTTTTAAAATACTTATAAACACACACACACAAAGTAACTTCAACAGAGTGCCTATTTCGGGTCACTTTTGACGGTCCAAGCCCGGATAAAGGAGCAGGTTTGGAATTGTGACATTAAAAAAACAATAATTGCCAAAAAATATAAATTATAAATGGATTTAAGACGTTTTTACTGACTTTATCTCTCTTCCTCGATGTTATTTCTCTCTCCAACTGCATAGGTTACAATACATTAGCATGACCAATTATGCAAATTAGGCGATGACATAATTTAGCGACTTCTAGCGACTTTTAGGACAGCCAATAGCGATTTTCCTTACTCTGGAGTTGGCGACACTGGTCAGAGGACAAAAGAAAAAGTACATCCTGGACAGACTGCCAGTACATTACAGGGCCATCAAATGGACATCCTTATATTTTATTTATTACAACCCTATTCCCCGTTCCTATGAATAATAATCACTGTAATCTAGGGCTGCCACAAACGATTATTTTGTTAGTCCACCGATTATTTTTGCAATTAGTCGACTAATCAGCTCATGCATCTATTGTAGTTAAACAGACTTATTGCACCAGCATGCATCTGCTCTTATATAACTATCACTAGCTTACAGCTTGAAGTGTTTAAGGTATGTGCTAACTAAAAATAAAGACAAGATGGAAGTTTATTAAATTTTAATGAAATGTGCAGATTGTTGCGGTGGAGTTCAATAAACTCAGCCGATTTACTCAGGAACAAATAAAATACTGAAAAAAGCCAAACAATAACAATTTTAAGTTATCTAAGTGACTTATATTTCATGTTTAACCTGAGTAGCGAAAGACGGCGGTGGGTTTGAAAACGATTTGCCCAGAGTCCGGTGTTCTCACGGGCTCTAGTGAGGCTTGAACCCTGGCTCGCTATCGAGCTGGTGGGTAACAGACGTCTGAAAACGTCGGAGCGCTTTTGAAAATATGTGGTGTCTTGATAAACTGAACATATATTTGAAGTTTACACAGCTACATTCTCGCCTGAAAACACGTTAAACGTTTATTTTATGACTCAGAAAGAATAATAAGAGTAATATTAAAACTAACTAGCTGCTGCCATTGTTGGAAACTGAGCTGGGCCGCGCTATGAATTCTGGGACACAGCTTCTTCTTCTTCGGGGTTTAACGGCAGCTGGCATCCTTGTACATGCAGTGCTGCCATCTTCTGTTTCAGTCCGTTATTACACTCTTAAATCCTGCTATTATTCCTGCGTCTTTTGGGATCTTACAAAGCTTCAAACGACGCGTCGACTATTAAATTAGTCGTCGACTATCGTGACTAGTCGACTAATCGTGGCAGCCCTACCACTGGCCAGGTGTATAGTCATGCATCAAGAACAACAAGGCAAATGATCTGTACCAGTCACTCTGTTATAAAAGAATCTACTACAAAAATAACATTCAATATCCTTCAGCTATTACAGACAAGTGTAAATCCAGCTACAAGTTCTGACAACTTCAAGCAAGCCAATTAACAGGCTGGGGTCACCTTAAAATGTATGAACACAGTATTGCGAATCAGGCTAGAGACTATATTTAGAAACACTGGAGTAGTCTATTCATAATCAGCATGAAGATTTTTGCAAGCCTGAAAAACTGATTCTGCTTCCACTAGTGACACCAGAGACACAGCCAGGCTTATTTGATGTAATATTTAGTGTTTGAAAAAGCCCTTTGCACTTTGCTAGTGGCATCAACACTGTGGATTGCCTTGATTCATTTGGAAGTCAGGCACGTGGGACACACAGCATATGCCTCCAGCAATACAGACCGCACATTACTTTATGAATTAACCCAGTTACATTCTATATCACATAGACACACTCATCAGGAGTGCATTACATCTAAGCTTAAGTGCACCTTTATTAAGACCCGTCACCAAAAAATGCTGCTTCTGAGGAAATTAATTACGTAATAACTAAAGTGCTGAAATGTCTTCATGTGCATATGGCCTCATCCGGTGCATACAATTCCCCAAACAATAGTTGCAAAAAACCTTTAGGGTATTTTATGTGATTTCAAAAAGAGAAAGTTGCCATCATATACGTTAAAACACACAGAACTGTGCAAACATTGCACCCACCAGAAGTAAAGCTTGCTTTCAAAAACAAAGGCATGAATAGTTTGTCGATTAAGTTCATATAAAGTCCATCTGTTGCTTTTAAAACTGCATTAATTCTCCCAGGTACACTTTTACATAGTTTTATAGAGCGAGTAGGATGTCCCCAATATCTTGGAGTGCTTGCCATAGTTCGTCCTATCTCTTCTTCCCACACTTAGGCGCCATAAAATCAGGGCTTTATTCCTTGGCTTTTATTCTGGCTCTGTGTTTACTGTTTGTACCCTTACCTGGTGCCCAAAATGTTTTGCACTGTAATGTATATTGAAGGTATTTCTCACGAAACAGTTACCATGTGAACTGTACCAAATGTACTTATCCACTAACAAGTAAGTCTACTTTATCCCTAAGCCAAAGCTAAAAATGGTGGTAACGAAAGACTGATGTTACAGAGGAATCTTTACACCACAAGAAAAATTAAAGCAATAGTTCTACATTTGGGAAAATGTGCTTGTTGGCTTTCTTGCCGTGAGTTAGAAGAGAGGATCAATAAAACGCTCAAATCTGCACACAAAATATGAAGTTATACCTACAATTTGGCTTCTTCAGGTTAGAATAAAGGTGGGACACAGGGAACAAATAAGCCTCGCTCTGTCTAAAGTCCACAAAATCTGCCCACCAGCACCTCAAATTCTCAGTAATTGTTAAATCTCGACTCCATACAGAAAATGAACACTCCCAGGAACAGCTCCCAAGAAGTCAGCAACGAAATCACCAACAGCCAAAACACATAGTCTCTATTTCCAAACTTTGGTTTTTGCATGAATAAAATATCTGATTTTATTATATAATATATTAATTGGTGATAAAAATAAGCATAACAGTTGCTCGATGGAATATTTTGTTGGTTTTAGACAAAACTAATATAGCCAATTAAACCTGTTTGTAGGTTTAATGCCAAGATAACCAGCAGCAGGCTGTTCTATCACTCAGTGTAACACCAATCTAACTCATATTAAGACACACCTCACAGACTTTCTGCATCAACACAAAGCAAAACCTACTTTAATTCAGTTTATTTATACAGTGTCCAATCACAAAAAAATTAATTATTAAAAAAAACCAATCTCAAGATGCTTTATATAGTATAAGGTAAAGGCACCATAACATGAGACACAGAAACCCAACAATAGCCTAGAAGTAAGGGCTTTGCATTACTGAAAAGAAAAAAACAAAGCTCTATTTTAACAGGAAGAAACCTCCGGCAGAACCAGGGTAAGGGAGGGCAGCCATCTGCCACGACCGGCTGGGGTGAAGGAAGAAACACAACAAACAAATCACAGAACAAAGCGCAAACTACAAGAGAGAGAAGACACAAAGCTAATTGCATGCAGTAACGGTGTACAAATACATGGGGAGTGGAAGAGAGGAAAGGTGCTCGGTGCATTATGGGAGATCTGCCTGCAGCTTAAGCCTACAGCAGCATAACTAAGGAATAGGTCAATTACTAGCTTTATCAAAAAGTTATATATTTGAATTCTAATATGTATAATAGACACAGTGTCTGACACCTGAACCCAGCCTGATAAAGATAAAGGCTTTGACTCCAGGGACCTGAAGTAATGCTGGAGTTTGGAAGCAGTGCTCTGTTGGCCTAATACAGCAGTATAACTAGCGTGCATCAACCTAACCAAATAGGTATAAAATAACAATTTATAAAGTCACAGTTTGTTCTCTGAATCCAGTTAAGCACTGCTTTTTCCTTAAGTATTATATCTGAAAGGTGAAGTTAACCCAGCCTTTTCTCAATGGTATTAAGTTTAACTCATACCGTATTTTCTAGAAAATGTCTGGGAGTCAGAAGGGATATGATCAAGTAGATGTATTCACACTGAAATGCTACTGATAATGCTGTTATGAAGCACTTGGAGGTTTGAGTGGGCTGTATCATAAAAATCGGTGCTCAGCTGAATGATAGCACTAAATCCTGAAGTGATTTAGATGTTAATACAGTTTAAGCCGCTCCTCAGTTCATGCACATATTGCAAAAAATTATCCACTCTGTGCCACCTTTTCATGCTCGAGTGCTTCAATGAAAAAGATCTGATGGTAAAGGTGAAATAATTTTGCTTCTTTCCAATGCAATCAACTGCCCTGCTGAATTCCTGTGATCACTCCTTCAGTCCTTGGCACTTACTCTGTAACACCTCCAGATATCATGACTTATTCCTCTCAATCTTGAAACAAGCTTTTTTCTGAAGAGGTTTTAAATCCTAATTATTGACCAAAAGGACAAGTTAAGATCAACATTTTTTGAATTACACTTGCCACAACAATGTTTTTCTCCACTTTGTCTCAGAGACCAAATTTTTGGAGGACTGGTCTTGATCTAATTTAGGAGATTAAGACTTGAACACAAATCCAAGGTGATTAAATAATTTAACTCCTTAACTCACCCCCACTCTGTGTGGGTGATATAAAGGCAGGTTTTGTTGGTTTAGAGACGTTTGTTTGACAATTCTCAACCAACTGTGGGTAAAAAAGTATATCAGGCAACTTGATTGCCCAATTTTTCTCCCCATTCAGGCCAATGATTGCTTTCTGTCAATAACAGTACTAAGAAATGCTTTGCAATTTTTATTTTCCTGTTGTCTGTAGCCTATTTTCATTTTAAAGGAAGCAGTTGGGGATACTGAGATAAAGAGGCTGTTCTTAGCTGCACGGAAAACTAAGGAGGAAGGCACAACAGCATGAGGATTTTTCTTGCATGCATCTAAAATTAGATGTGTGCATACTGCAAAATGTATTTAGAAGCATAGGTGTGAATAAAATGTAATATACTCCACTCAAGCTGGTTGGTTTTTCTCAACAAAAAGGTTTACAACACAGCAGCAGTGGGGATGATGTTGTAGTTTATGGTGGAACTGGAGCCTCGCCCCTCAGACACAGCAAACAGCAAAGAGGCATTGCTGTCGTTACAAGAACAATGCCCCTTACTGTAATCAGAATCAAGACCTCTGCTGGTAAAAGGCCAAAAGTATCCTTTCAAAGAAAAGCAACTTTTTACCTGCTCCCATCTGCAAGTTTATTTAAGACACTTACAAAGCTATTTAATTAGAAACCAGGTGATATGATGTTTATTCATATAAGAGGACAGTAAAACTGCTGTAAATATGGAAGGAGCAGCGCTTTAACTACAGAGGATGATGCTCAACTCAAGTGAGCTAATTAGGAAGACATAACATCAAGTCATTTTTGATCTCTTGGTGCTGCTTTACTCGTGAGTGAGACGTTTTGCACGCAGGAAAAGAAACACAAAAATCACGTTAGAAATCAGGTTTGCCTATGTGGAGAAGGTGTGGTCCCTGGCTTGGCTGCAGGGGAGGGGTGGTGCAGTGAGCTCAACGGGGCGGTGCTGGGAAGGCAGGTGAGAACACAGCTGGTGGCGTTTGGTCTGATGACAGTTTTTCCCCTTTTTTAGTGAGACGGGACACGAGAGGAGAGAAGCTTGAAACAGCTGAGACCGGAGCTGACCAGACTGTGAACTGTCACAAAAAGCATAGTCAGAAATAAACGTGATATCTCGCTATATCAAACTGCGTGTGCGTGAAGTGCATTTTACAAGTGGTGCCGAAACCCAGGGACCACACCTCTGCAACAGCCTACATTTTATCATCAGCAGAAAGTCAGTTATCAGAACTGTAACAATAACTCAGTTGTGTTGCTTTACAGCCTGGGATGTATTGTGTATCCTTTATATCACTGACAAATCAATACAAATAACACATTGCTGACTTAAATCAATGGCACTTTAACATGCTGGTGACTGAGCCTGTTATCTTTAAGACAGGCCTGTTATTTGCCAGGGTTTGGACAATTTTATCCTGGGGTAGTCAGCCTGAGTGAGTGTTACTCTACAGTCTTTAGATACTAACTCTCATCATGGGTGCTTTAGTGCACACAAGATGAGAAATAAATACACGTGTGATGACATTCCAAGAGATTCTAGACCCTCAAGTACTGCTGGAAACCAGGAGATGGAATATTTTAATGTTTATACAATAAAAATGGAAAATTCCCCAACTTCAGCTAGCGGCAAAAATTACAGAGGGTTTAGTTGCTGTTGGACCTGCTTGTCTGGGGACACTGTGTCAAACATAAATAAAAACAGAATGCAATTAATTAATTTCAAAACATTTAAAATCTATATTTAATTGAAATTATTACAAACGCAACATGTCAAATGCACAAAGTGACAATTAATATTCTATTCGGTTGTCCTGTCCCTTCCACCAAAAAAACCAATCAACAGGCAAAGTGGGAAGTACAAGTCAGCAAACAGCTAAGGCAGCTCCAGTTTTGTGCTGGCAGACATACTGCATCTTTATCACAGTATAGATGTGTGTATTTACTATGTTTTATGTCCCTTAAAAAAATGTCCCACGAAAAGGGCTTAGATTTAAAAGCATGATTAAAAAAGCCGGTCTAGAGCAGGTTATATTTAAGAAAAGAGAACAAAAAGCTGCAAAATCATCACCTTCTGACCAATCAGTTCTCTAGAAAATAGTGTCAACAGTCCTGCGACATCCCTCTGACCTCTCATAGATACCAAGAATGAGTCTCACATTTCTTTTGAACGTCTAAAATCTTTGTCTATCTTTGCTAAACATCAGTAATAAATAAAAATTCAACTTTAATCCTTAATTAATTCCTTAAAATCCTTTTTTTCCTGTTCATTCAATCAATCAATCAATCAATCAAATCAGTTTTATATTTCTATAAGCCTCAATATATAACCCTAAAACAGGAACCCTATTTTTACTTGTTGACCCTAAATTTGCCTAAATTAATTAGTCTAAATTAGACTAAGCCTGCATTTTCTATTTTTACACATACTCTTTACTTGGTCTGAGACCATCAAACACCACCAGCGCTGCAGAAGAAAGAATAAAAACTCAAACTGAGCATCAATTTAACTGAATAACAATTATAATCTATCATATTTTCCCTGTGCAAGTGGTATGTCTTACTGACAGAGCAGTCTGTTAACTTACAGTTATATTTTTTGGTTTTGTCTGGCTCAAAAAGGCAAAAATCATTAATATAGTAGCACATTTTCACTTGCCAAAATAGTAAAGCACACACACACACACACACACACACACACACACACACACACACACACACACACACACACACACACATTAATAACTACTGTACAGCACTATTTCAATTATACACACAAACACCACTAATACTTGCTGGCTCTACATATTTAACATATTCATATTTTTCTAACATTCTAGATTTACCTTTCTTTGTAGCATGCATCAGTCTGTTGTAAGCAGACTTATTCATGACCAGAGATGGGCAGTAACGCGTTACTTTTAACGGGTTATATATTGAGGCTTATAGAAATATAAAACTGATTTGATTGATTGATTGAATACTTGTTACTTGTAACGCGTTACTGTAATCCAATTACTTTTCAAGTAACGAGTAAAGTAAGGGATTACTATTGCAAAAACGGTAATTAGATTACCGTTACTTTCCCGTAGGAACGCTGCGTTACTGCCTTACTAAAACCGTGATTTTTTTGCAAGAATGTCTCATGACAGTGACGTAAACAAGTGCGACATTTGTGACAACAGCTGTCTGCAGATCAACAGTGGATAATCTAAAGCAAAAAACCATCCTTTCGGTGCTTTTTAAATGAAACCAAACAATATGTTAAAACCATACAACATTCTCAATCAAAAAGCTGTCAAAACCATAAACCTATGTTCCCTGTTCAATATCATGTGATTCTATAATAGACTGTGTCTATTTTGCTTTTTTATACGAACCCCCTGACATTGTGTTTGCTATTTTGTATTTGTATATCTGTATTTTGTGCTTTGTCAATAAAACGTATTCAAAAAAAAAAAATCAACAGTGGATAATATATGGAGTCCGGGAGAGAGTATGAGCGTGCAGCGTTTAAAGCGTGGAAGTACTGACCTTCCTTTAAGTTTGATTCCATAAAACGTGACAAAAACATTAGCATCCGTTGTGCGTGGGAAGAAAACTTCTTTTTACAGCGAAAAACCCCCCCCCAAACTTCCAAACAAGCACCGAGTGCGCAACGACGTAATGGGAAATTCACAGAGAAACTCGCGGATTCTTCAACTGACCTATGCGGCACACCTGCACCAGGGTAAACCTCCGCCTACCCTGCTCCTGCTTTACAGGTGAAAATAGAGCAAAAGGACCGCTGAGACTTTGATTTTATTTATTTTCTGCTGTGTTTTACTTGCATCTATTTGAAAGAGTGAGTGTAAACACACACAAAAAAGAAAAATTATGTGCCGGAATGTGCAGAAAATAGGTTTAAATATTAAACAAATCTCTTCCAGTCAGAGAATGTTGCATATAATTAAATTTTTGCTTGATGCATAAAGTTAAAAGATTAAAACTAATAAAACAAGTTTTAAAAAGGGACCTTTCCATTTGATTACATTTTGTATGATGGATTATGTAGAAAAAGTAGAATTGGGCTGAAAGATCTATCACTTTATCACCTATTCAGGTTGTAAATCGTGTTTTTAAAAAGTAACTAAGTAACTAAATAACTAATTACTTTTGAAAATAAGTAATCAGTAAAGTAACGGGATTACTTTTTTGGGGAAGTAATCAGTAATTAGTTACTGATTACTTTTTTCAAGTAACTTGACCAACACTGTTCATGACTGTGATTGATCAGATGGGGCCATTGCTGAAGAGGTATAAGCTATATTAAAGACCCGATGACAAGCTAAGCTTGGCAAGTGTCACACACTTGATCAGCACCATCCTTTCTTAATTTCCCTTTTTCTGTGCAGCAAGAACACAAAAAAGTATAAAAATGCTACAATATACAAATATTTGCAGTTCAGCTAGTTTTGTAACAACAGTAGGCATTTAAATTCCACAAACTACATACTAGCTAACATGTTTGAGATAATGTGAAATGATCCTAAACAATGCCCTTTAGAGAGCATTATTGTTCACTGAGCCAGAGTCTGAATGCGCATAAATGATGGCTGCAAATCCAGAACAGAAAAGACAAAGAAATAGATGGCTGAATATAGAAATACTAAAAAGACTACTTAGAAAGGCTGCCTGCTTCACTGTCCCTTGTCTGGAAACAGGATTAGCGCCTCAGTATCACTGTCAATAAAGACAGATGGCCCAGCAGCTCCACAGTATACAAGACCAGCAACACATAATTCTATCCACCGGATTTTATTTGACAGCTCTGAAACCACACAGCATAAATAAAGCCTGCGAGAATAGTAACAGTAAAGTCAAGAATGCCTTTATGGTTCAGCTTATTCATCTTTTCAAGTATCATTTAAGAATCCATATGATGTAAATATAGTTATATTGAACAGGTTTGAAACTATTTTTTCACAAGATTCTAAAATTCTTTTGAGGAAGAAATATTTTAAGATTTATTGTGAAAGCTGCTAGCTTAGGTTGAGCTCACATTGCAATAAATTTAAGGGCCACTTAAATGTAACTTTCATAATAAAGTTTTATTCAATCCTGCTTGTCAAAAAAACCCTCCAAATAAATATCTGTGCCAAGTCACAAAATCAACCAAATTTGAAAAAAGGGTGTTCACTTTTATGCAAATGCAGATTTCTCCAGTGAAATACCAGAAAACATACAAAAGGGTGCTAATATGTTTTTTTTTCTGTTACTCTAAATCATAGATGTTAAATTGGTGCAGTTTTATAATTAAAACTATGCTACATGGACCTGCTAATGGAGTTGAACTCATGCCATGAAGATCATAGGTCACAGTTTTTGTGGTGATCTTAATGCTAGAGGAGGCCTGGAAAGAGTGGAATCAGGTAATAGGAGAGGATGCTGATTAGGCTCGACAGTTTGGGACATCTTAAAATGTACAATCTGAAATTTCTATTTTCAAAATTTTAAACTCCCATTTTTGAAAGGAATTATAGTTTCAGCTCTTGCACATGTGCAAAAACTGCATTAAAAGCAGTTTGGAAGCAGTGTGGAAGCAGTCTCCTGCTTCTGATACACCTGTTGTGAAATGTTACAGACAACACGGCATCAGAAGCAGGACTGTGCCTCACCCCACCAAGCCCCCTGAAAACACCATTACTCTCATATTAATGTACCACATCTGTCAAACCAGATCTTGGAATGTGTTCACTCTGCTGTAGCTCGCTGTATAAATTATGAACCAGCTTGCACATACTGTAAAAAACTTGGCACCAGCTGTAATCTACAACATTAAGATATTTTTGTGCCCTTTTCATTTTTTTTATGACATGCATAAAGCATGTGAATATTTAACAGAACGAAATTAACAAGATAAAAATATATTGGAGGGCCACATCAGCTTGTGTGATTTATAACCACAGAATAATTTGAAACCCCAGAAATACCACTGGGAAACTTTGAGTACATGCAGAAATGAACCCAATTAAGCATCTGCAATATGTGGCTGCTTAACCTTTGGCTTTTGAGCGTTCAACACATGTACTGACGATGCCAATCACCTTAACGACATTAAGATGACTGAAGTGAAAATTACTTTATAATTGAAGTTATTTGTAGCATTATGTCAAAAAGGGAAAAGGAGAAATTCACAACTAAATCCACATGTAAAAGTAGTAAAAGGTGAAAGTAGTCAGTTTACTGGGAGAAATTTGCTAAATGCCTGCTACTGATAATAACCATCAAACCAATTTAAAAATGTTGTTTAATTTTACAGGAACAGTAATGGTAAAACTGGATAGTAGTTTATCTTTGAGTAGTTATTAATAAATGTTATTAAGGCCTGCAAGATGTAGTCTAAGATGCATTTTTGAAGCTTAACGTAGACGCTCAAATCACATCACTGACAGATAATCTTTTTTTTTTTTTTATTAACAGGCTAGTGCTTTTTTCCCTATCCTCAAAGAAAGAAGAAAAAACTTGCTTGTTCCTGTATAATTAAAATATACATTCAAACGAAAATAGTGCAGGATGCTGACATAAAATCATGTACTGGAATATTTAGATTTGGTGGGATGTTCATAAAACATATAGTTGTGCTTGAAAAAAAAGTGTAAATCAGGTTTTAAAATAAATATCACCACTTACAAGCCATTTAAATTATTCTCAATTAATAATAATTACCATAACCCTTACCATAAAATATTAACACTTGCTACAATTTTATTTGATTTATGAGACATTTTGTTTTTTAATGTTAGCAAACTTCAGCTGCACCTGTTTTAAGCTAGCTAGCTACTAGTTTAGCTAATTTGGGCTGTAAGATTTAACCTAGATATGTATGCATAAGTAATTTTGTTTTACACAAACAATTAAAACCAAATTTGAACTTGAATTTTGTTTTACAAGACACCACAAATCAGAAGTAGTTCAAACTTTGCTGTCATCAGTGGTGTTGAAGTTAATGCCGGTGTCCTGGGAATCCATCCTTTTTTTTTCTTTTCTTTTTTTTTTTTGTTAATTAAGTCTTTTTATTTATTTATTTATTTTATTTATTTTATTTATTTATTTTTGGCAAAAAACAAAAACCAACAGAATGGGCAGGAAAAAAAAGGGAAAAAATGCATATATCGATCACCTGGATCACCTGTTGAGAAAGAAAAAAGAAAACAAGCAGAAGAGAACAAGAGTAATAGAATAAACAACATCACAATGATATATGGGAATATGACAGTAAATACTAAATATTAAACATTATTGTGCAGCACATAAGATCAACAGAACACAGTGTGCTTTGAGGTAGAAGCCAAAAAGGGTGTAGTTTGTGGGTGTGATCACCCGTGTGTACACCTGTGAGCATGGACGCGCTTGTTTTTTTTAAAAGGTTCCTTCATGTAATGATCTGCTAGAGGGTGTGGGGAGCCACAGCCCCGTCCTCCAGGGCATGAAGCAGGTATGGAGGAGATCCAGGCTCCAGACATCCAGAGGCCCCCAGAACACAAGAGACCAAGGAAGACCAACAGAGGGGCAGCCGCGCCACTGTCCCAGAAAGAGCTGAGGAGAGTCCCAGATGAGGGCTCACTCAGCAGCCGCGGAGCAGAAGCCAGGGGGAGTTGCAGTGACGCGCCCGTGAGCTCCGCCGGCAGCCAGCTGTGCCTGAGTGACCGAGCCCCAGGCCGAGAGGCCGGGGGCACCCCACCTCCGAAGTGGCCCGACCGAGCCCCAGGCTCCAGGCCCCGATAAGCGGCCGCCAAGGAGTGAGCCGGTGTGTACCTGGACGCCCATCCCCAGACACAAAGAACCACCAACGCACCGATGTCTGAGGGAGTCCGCCACTGGCAGGGGAAGTGGTGGTAGGGGGAGATAGGCCTCCAAACCTTGGAGGGCCTGAGATGTCCCCAGAGAGGTGGCGTCTGATACCCAACCTGACATATAGACACAGACATACAGGCACACACAGATACAAACATCCATTCCCACCCTCATGCTCTCATATGCACTTACTCCACACTCAACCAACGTGGAGACAGACATAAAGAGACGCTGTACACACGATCACACTCCCCAAGCGTACTCTACAAACCGGGTCTAGGTACCCTTGCCCCTGGAGGGGGGAACTGCACCCAGACCCAGGTGGTGTTACCCTTTTCCCTGCGGTGGGGAGAGGCAGACCGCCCCGACTCCGCAGCAGCAGGGAGGCCCCACACTCCAGACCGCAGTCGGACGTCCAACTCCTCCTCCTAGCCCCCCCACTCCAGCAGGCCGCAGAGAATGGGGGGGGGGGGGGGGGGTAGCCTCCTCTGCACCCTGGTGACATACCCCTACTCCAAGGCCCTGCATGTGTGGGTGGTTGTGGTGGAGCAGGAAGAGGGAGGCAGCTGGAGATGGGGAGGGAAGGAAGGGAGGGGCAAGTGACCCCTCCCAGTAGGCACCCCCATATTCCGCGACCCGCCAGGGAAAGGGGGCCCAGGCCCATCCAGACCGGGGCCCAGTGCAGCAGCGCCTCCCGGCCCCACAGGGCCCGGGACAGTCCACCCAACCCCACCACAGAGAAAATTGCACCCACCCCACCATCCACTCATCTTCCAGACTACATGAGACAATAGATGCCCAGGCTGAGATCTTCCTCCACCTCTCCTGTATCTCCCCCTCCTGCAGAGAGAGTTCCTGAAGAGAGGAAAGCTCCTGCAAGATGTGACAATCTCCCCCACCAGTTGAAGTGCCCCCCAGGTGGCTCGACGCACCGGCGGCACCTGGGCCCCCATGCACCCACCCGCCCACAACCCTGGCAACACACCAACCAGGACCCAAGCCCCCGAGGCCTGGCCAGGGCCCCAGCCCAGAGACGGAGCGCCCCCAGAACCTCACGCCCATCCCGGACCCACCCAGGGACAGCCAGGCTACCAGGTCAGTAACCCACGTCCGTCAGCACAGACCCTCCCCTAGCCCCGCTGCACGCAGCCACGAGGAAACAGTCACCTGAGAACCAACAGAGCCCCTAACCGGACATGACCGCTACCCCGGGTTGAGCCCCCCAAGGAAGATGCCTCCGGGGAACCCCCCGACTCCCTAAGCCTGTCCCTACCCCCACACCAATCACAACAGTGAAGGCGGGACCAAACTATGACCCCTCACCCCCACTAGGTGAGGGAATCCATCCTACCTTACAAACTATCCTACCCCTTGTTTCTGCGCATGCTCTGCATATGCGCACAACACAAAACCCAAATTTACTTCATTTTTTTAAGCTATTGTGAATATTTGTTATGGTTATGGTTAGGGTTTGTCAGAAGTCAAATTTGCCTACAGGTAGCCTACAATTTGCCAAAGTAGGACAGTTTCTCAGAACACCCGGCTGTTATATTCCTCAGCTTTCCAGAGTGACAGTGAAGCAGGCAGCATTTCCTGGTCTTACAGCTTATTTGTAGTGGGAAAGAACTAAAATGGAGAAGTGGCTAACAGAGTCAAATTCACAAAGGAAAAATATTTTAGAAAATCAAAAGGAAATACTTCATTACAAAGTCATGAAACCTGTTCTAAACATTGAAAAAAAACCCTCACCTGTGGTTATTGTGTTTGACAGAAAGGAAATAAAACAACTTTACAACCAAGGTATATCGACTAATACAGTTTACATATTTAAACTGAATTTGGGACAATTACAAAAATATGAAGGATGCAGGAAATGTAATTGTTCATCTGTTTTATGAATTTTCAATAAAATAAAATTATATGGAGTCAAAACAATCTTACTTTAGGCAGAAATTCTGATGAAGGGTGCAAGTCCTAGGCACATGTCAGCAATATCATTTAGTAATCGAGCAACAGCTGACAGGACAAGCACAGGACATTATGATTCATGTCATAAATGTGAAACAACAGATGCAGCAGCACCACTCACCCTGCAGATGTCTGCCATTTCAGGGCTCTGAGGTTTTCTGCTGAGTATTTTCCTTAATTAAAGCTTAGTTTAATCACACTACAGACAAATCCACAAGGATTTGTATGCGTCAAAGCATTACACAGTAGTATCACTCTCTACACCAACAACGTTAAGTGCTGAACTAATGGCTAATCTGAAGATTTTTGATCCACAGTATCAGAAAGGAAAGCTTTCTCATCACAAAAACTAATGCCTGCCTTTGTTTAAATAAAACTTTCATAGAATAACAAGTCTTTTCACAATAAAGGAGAACAAAAAATGCTTTATAATTATATAACATACCAGATATAATAATGTTTTAAATGTATCAGGTTTCTTTTTTTAATGAGATCATCTGAATGCCAGTATGTGTACACAGTTTGGCTTTCTTTGTGTGCATGTACTGCCACAAAAGTGATTTTATTTATATGACCTGAAGCCCAGTCCCCCTCTAGGCCTGGTACGTTGCATTGATGTTTTCATGTTTAATGTGGTGGTTGATTGCATTATGACATACATTGGCTCAATAATTGGATCAGCAGACTTTCAGAAAGATCCATAAGGCAATTTCATAGGGTCATTGGTTTTGTACATTTACTATAAAAGATCTTTGCCTAGCAACTGCAAATTTGGTAAACACAAGAATCATATCACGCATCAACAGGAATAACAAGACAAATTCAGCTCACAGGCCATTTGAGTAGAAAGAGCAAGCACAGAGGGAGAGTGATATGACAGAAACCGTTTGTAGGCCTAAAGAATAAGGCAGCAAGGATTAAATTTGCAAAAGAACATGCACAGTAAGGCTTTTTAAAACTTGTGTTATTTTTGGATGGTTTTAAATTCAACCTACAAGGATCTAATGCTAGAAAGCTGGTATGGAGAAAGCCAGGGGGGGAATCTTCAGTCAGGCCACCTTGCTTTGGCACATTATGACAAAGCAAGGTGGTGGATGCATGCAGGTTTGAGGCAGTGTTCAGGTGAACTTGTATCTATTCACTGAAGGAATCATGAACTCTGCATTTTAAGGGCAGCAACCAAAATAAGCTTCTTCTTTTTTTTTTTTTATCAAGATGATGACTCAAAAGAGACTCTTAAAGAGTCCTTAGAGCACCTAAGGGAGAGAAAAAAGCCAGCTTGTTGACATGCTTGTCTGCATGAACTGAAAGCTTTCCTGACTGAAACATGATGGAAAAACTTCACCATAGCTATTAACAGAAAGCTGTCAAGCTGATCTACAAGTAAAAACACAGAAAGCAAAGACTAAAATATTATGACTTTGATGCTAACAGAGAGCATCCAAGTACTTTTTTGTCCTTATTTGAACTTAAGCATAACAAACATTTTGTGCTTAATGTAATGCCTTTGATAGCTGTTTTTTATTTGCTAATGCAATAAAAATGTGGTGTAAGTCTCCCTAAGTGTTGGTGCTATTGTATATATACACATAGTGTATATAAACACATGTATGCACAAACTGATTTAACTTTTGCCCTGAGCCTCACCCACACCCATATCCCCAACCCAAACAAATCCCTTGACATGTGGAAGAGAAACAGACACTCCAGGACAGCTGCAAAACAGGATGCCCTTGAGAACAGGACACCCCACCCAACATAGCCTGGGTAAACAGGCCTGTCAGAGAACAGGGGTGGAGTGGAGAACAGGCACAGGGCATGCAGGGCTGACAAAGAGAGAGATCCAAGTTCAAGATGTCTCGGACCCCTAAACTGCTTCATTGCAGCCCTTGTTGTAACATATGGTACAAACCATACGTTTTTAATGTGAACATATTTTTTTAAAATGCTTTCATTAAAACATGAGGCAAGATTAGTTTAAGATAAATCTTTTAAAATTGAATCAAGTCCAAACAGGCTCGAAACTGAGTCAAGAAAAGGACAAACAAGTCAGCTGTCTTACTGATGGTCACAGTGAGACAGATTTAGGCAACGTTTACTGTAACAACTCACTCTGAGCATTCTTTAAGAAAAGCTTAAAGTGCTGTAAATTAATTACAAATATAGAAGAAAAAATGAAAAGAAAACTGATTTCCCCAACAGGCATATGGCACTTTCCAGTGCAGTCAGTATACATACACTTAAAATAACAGTAAAGGCTTTTAAACTTTTAGGAAGCAGTCGTGATTTCTGGAGCCTGTAGGGCCATCATTGACATCAAGGGAAGGCATTTTGTATTTAATTGTCATTTAAAAGTCATACATACAAACATAAGTCTTCTTTGAATTTGCAATCTTAAATAATTAGATATATAAAATTATGAAATCAGTGAAATCTAAAAGAAACTAAAAAGTGCTGTCCTTCTGGTGCACGTTACAAATTCTAAAATCTTAAAAATGAATTTTACTTTGTTTTGTGTTAGATTTACTTACAACTGATAATATATGGAAAACAAGAATCACAGGCATTGGTTTACAATCACAGAGAGCAGAATGTGAGGAAAACTTTCTTTTTGGATAACTGTAACCTGACAGCAGTGTCTTCAGATGCTGGACTTTGGAATAGTCCCAGCCTAACCAAAAATAATGGATGACAGACTGAATATAAAAGATGGATGTAGTGAGCACAATGTGACCCAATGTTAAGTGAAGTCCTGTTGTGAAACATTAGCTGATCTATGGGCTTTAAACTGGATGTAACAAGCGAGATCTAACAGTTACAGGATACTATATCCTGCTTTACCTTCTTTTTGGACCCACAAGTTACAACTTGAGCATGATGATGTATTCAATAACACTTGAAGCTAGCAAATGAGTAAATAAAAATAAAATTGAGTAAAAGAGCAGAAGCAGTGTTTCCTCAAAGACATGTGTATAATGTGACCTTGTTTTGCAACCATTCATCCCTGCTGGACATTAAGGAATGCACATTTGCATTACAGTGACTTTTTAGATCCATCTTTTATATAAAGTCTTAGTGGATGTAATGAAAGAGTATCCACAAAATAAAGGGTTTCGTATTGCTCATTTGGCTGCCCAATTGTAGTTTCTCTTCTGTTTTGCATAAAAAGATTGATTTTTAAGAAACGAATCGGTCAAGTTGTAATTATCAGTGGAGCCAATAGCTTTTGCTTAAGCACTGATAGCAAAAAATTCATGCAAGCAGGAAGAACTGAGTGCCCCAAATAAATTGCAGACAACTAAAGCCTTTTCTTAAGAGCCATTTCAGTTCGACTTAAACCATTTGCTAGCCAAGATATCAGCTGGGTTTGATGACATATGGCACTATGCCAAAACTTAATCTGATAATCTGATTAAAATCCTTCACGTTATTATTGTGATGGGGAATAAGCACCAGGCATGAAGCGTCAGATATGTTCTACTTTGCTGTGGACATTTTAAAAAATTGTACTGCTCTGCCTCTAAGCTGTATAATTTAATAATATATTATCAGTCGTCAGCCATTGTCTTCGTTGTCTCCAACCATTTAAGTTCTGCTAAGAAATGATTATTCATTCCGTGGTTTTTGCAGTGCTTTAGGGTGTACTGCATTGATGCTCCAAAGTGCTCAGAAATCACAAGTTAAGGCTTTTGGGGATAATGGGGGGGTGGAGGACCATTCACATTGGGCTGAAAGTAGATGGCGCAAGACGTAGAAAAGGAGCCAGAAGAGAGCCGGATACAGTGGAAGCGTGGGTCGGCCCTTGAGACATGTACTGAGTGGATATGGAATGACAGCACAAGCCCAATTAGTCTTGGATGCCAGGGCTGCTACAGGGAGGTCGGTGCAAGTGATCAAGCCATTCATGCATTCAAGCACTCGCCCGCAGGCATTCTCCGCCAACAGCCTGGGTAAAGTTACTCTATCACTGCTTCTGCTGGACTCCTGATCGCTCTCATTGCGCTGCCTCCGCTCTCCCCCTCTCCCTTCCTTCCTTCCTTCCTCTAGCATGAAATGCACTGCCTCGCCCGTTCTCATTTGTCTTTTTTCACACTAATCCAGAGTTACTTCTCTTATTGGTTTTCTGTTTTCCCCCTCACACATTCACACTTGCTAACACACTCTCTCTTAAAGACATTAACACGCTCCATTCTAAAGCCTGTCCATGCCTGAATAGTGACAGTACCACTCCCTCTGTCCTCTACACCCTCCCACTTTTTCCCCATCCCTAGAACTTGAGTATTACCTCATCCCACTCAGAGGCAAAGGAAGGCATGCGCTCCATGGATGGCTGCCCAGAGCTGCAGTTAGACACAGACCCACTTCGGCCAACCAGACCTCCATCCTCCTCTCCAAGTGGCGATGCCAACAAATCAGAGTCTGACTTGGACAAACTTCGAATCAGCCCCGCGTCTGCAGGTCTGACTTTGGCTGCTCCCGCTGATGCAGACTCAGCCGAAACCTCACTCAGCTCCTTTATGTCAGCCTCTGGATTCTGGATTACGTTGGTGGGGTTTACATCCGGTGTGCACTCTGCCATTGCTTCTGGAGCTGCCAAGTGCAGCTCAGTGCCTTCACTGTTTTTCTGCCGTACTCTAACTTGTTCAGTCAGTCCAGAGAGTGATCCAAAGTCTTTGTGGAGTTTTTAAGCTTGTAGTTGTGGAAAGCCAACAGATGTACTGGAAGATGCAGATTAATAAAATATAGATGTTGAAGGATCAGTTAATCTTTCTGCGCAGCAGCTTATTCAAAGTCATTCAAAGTTCTCCTGTTTTGAGGTAAAGACGGCACAAATGAGAGACTTGTTGTGCACGGAAACAATAATCAAGGTCCACCCACTAGTTGTATCCTGTAGCCCTCCCCTTACTAACTGGCTGCTCACTTTGATACTCCTACACTTGCTTTTATCCACACATGCAGCCTTTTTAAAAAATAAATAATTCCGTTTTTATCATCAGTTCAAGTCATTTATTTAGTTATGCAAAGCCTAAAAGTGAATACTCCCAAAGAAATCTGGAAGGGTAACTCAGGTTTAGATAGAGCAAGAAGCACATGTGTTTATACTGTAAATATAAAACATAATGTGTCTACCTTAAAATATAATCTTCTCCCAAATATTTAAGAAACTTAGACTCACCAGAACCAAAGAAGCCAGAATCAAAGTTTTAACTACTGCATCTTACCTGCTGGCTTTTTCTGGTCCTACCAGTTCTTTCCCTTCCCTGTGATTGTGTCCGTCCTGCTCTGCTCCAAAATCTCAAGGAGGACTGCTTCTATCCTGTAGTGAGGATCAGACGACGGGAGGATCCCGAAGCCTGGCCTTATTCAGACTGACAGCTGGGGTAATCAGGTTACTGACGCACTGGGTGGCTGCTCCATTAGAAAAGGAGGGAGAGTCGGGATTCCTGCGTTGTCGTTCATGTGTGTCTACCAGTGTGGGTGCATGGAAGAGATTGAGGTTATTGAGTTACTTAGCTTTGTTACTGTAGAGCAGAAAGAGTCTAAAAAGTATTTCAAACCTTTACTGAACCTGTATGGAATACCAATGAGATTTCTAGCGTTGTACCTTTGTGCAGTATACCTATTTATACACAGCGTATTCCTATCTAAAACTCTTTTCTTGGCCTAACTCTTTTCTGATGTTGTGACCTAAAATCTTGGCAAAAAAGTAAGGATGCTCCTCCCGGAGCTTCTCCCATTTTCTTACCTCTGCAAATTCTCCCTGACCTGAAGCTTTATCGCTAACACGCTTACATATTCATATATTATAATCACAAATCCATTTGAGGCCCAAATATTCACAGTTCAGTGAAACTGATTTTGGTGCCATTTTCATTGTTACTATCATTTATGATTATATTTTTAATCTAATCTTCTTTGCAAGAGCACTCACTAAGTTGTAGGCAGCAGCTCAATCAGGATTATGTGCAATACACATCCAGTGTGCACACAGGTATTCACATTAAACACGTATGCAAATGGATTTGAAACATCAACTAATCATAAAACAGGGGTAATAAGGGTCATGCATACAGCTGCAGACAGATGTGACTGCTTCTTCTAGTCATTTGGTGAGACCAACTCACTAAGATTGAACAGATTTTTGCTACTGATCCCAAGCAGCATCTTTAAAAGTCCCCTTCGTTTTTGTAATTCATCCATAAGACCAAAAACATATTTTTTGTATACTTTTTTGAAGGATATAACTCTGTAGGCTCTGCAAAACCAAATGTTCTTGTTCATGAGTTTACAAGAGGACAAAACAGTTCATCCACTTCAAGCATACAATGTGCAACAGCAAGAGTTTTGAGTTTTGTGATGAATCCATCAAGCTTGTGTAAACACCGCGAGGATGCCTGCAGACGAATAACGTCAACATAATCCAGCACAGACATAAAAGCCCTGGGAACAACTCTTTTTTTGGCCTCAGAGGAAAGCAGGACTAGGAATTTAAAATAAATACCAAATTTCATTTGATATTTTGCTAACTGGTAAATGTGAGTCTTTGAAGAGAGAGAGGTAGAGGCATAGTGAGATAGTAACACAATTTTAGAACCATGTAAAGTAATGATTAAAAAAAAAAGCTGAGTGGATTTCATTTTACATGTGAGGAGAGTTTAAGATGACACTAGACAGTGTTTCTGCTAGAAAATATCACTCTTCAGACAGGGTAGAGATGAGCGTCAGGGATGATTTGTGACAGAAAGAGAACAGCAAGAGTGAAAGGGAATATTTACAAGATGGTAGTGAGACCTACCACGCTGTATGGTTTGTTGACGGCGGCACTGACAAAAAAAAGACAGGAGAAGATTAGACATGCGTAGATCAGAGAGGGAGCTCAGGTTGAGCCCTTTGGACTTGGTGACTTAAAGAGGCAGGGTTGAGATGGTTCGAACCAGTAGTTGATGCTCTGGACAACAGGTGGTGAATATGAAGCTCAGAAATAAAAGATGGAGAAGGCTCATGGATCTAGTGCAGAATCAAAAGTGAGCCTTTATTTTGGCTGGTGAAAAGTTCATAAACAAAGTCTATCAGAAAACTAAACAAACTCCCAAACTGTCTGGAAACAGAGAGAGGAGGTTAACAGATGCTGCGACAAAAGACAAAGGAAGAGCTTGAGTACACACAAGAAAAAAACTGGGTGGACAAAGCTTTTCAGTCTGTGGCTCCAAGCCTCGGGAACGGTTTACCACTCCAGCTTCGTTTAGCTGACTCTGTGGAGTCTTTGAAAAACTTATTTACCGGTAAATTCATTTATTTATTTGTCTTCTGGTTTAAAGGCTCTCCGTTGATATTAGTTGTGTTTTAATTGTCTCACTTTGTGACCTTTGTGTCTGTGAAGAGCACTATTTAAATAAACTTACCTACATACAAAGTCGTTATGGGGAAGTGGACACAGGAGGGTCAAGAGTCACAGTAATCAAATACAATTACACAGGAGAGGAAGTGAATTAAACTCAAGACACTAGAAATGAGAAACTATAAAAATAAAACAGGAAGTGAGGACCATAACTAAATGGAGAATGCAGGAACAATGAATAAGATAGGAAACAGAGAAAGTAAATGGAACTAAACACTGAAGACTGAAAATGCTAAGGAATAACACAAAGATGACAGCATAAATAATGAGCAAACTAACTGACAAACAGAAAATATTTAACAATAAATTCACTAGCTGGGCCCACGTCCTCATTTTAGGTTTAACAGCGTTTTAGTAGGTAAAAGTGAATGCTTTGACATGAATTGAGCTGCGGTTTGGGCAAGGCATCGAAGAGGACTGGCGATGGCTCCTGGGCCTGGCAGATCCCCATGTACTAAATAGAAGTGAAGAAGTTAAAGAATGGAGAACAAGGAGGCAGGGAGGGTGGGGCACGAACCTATATAGATGACAACCGGAAGGAGTGTGTTTGGATGCTTGGTCCTGCTCCTGAAATTCCGATACATAATCTCCAAAAGAACGTGAAAGCCCCAAACTCAAAGAGGTGGGTCAAACACCCAGGACCATAACACATGCAGAGGGTTGATGCGACAGAGGAGGATGGCTGGGATAGGGTTAGAGGGAGTGAGGGTGAGGGAGGCAGATGATCCACTGTGGCAACCCCTAAAGAGAGCAGGCAAAAGAAGAAGGCTCTTTCATCGAACAGAGCCAAAAGGTGAAAAAATGTATCAAAATGTAGCTAAAATTGAGGGCTTATAGTCACCTGAACTGTGACTTCATGAGAAATTCTTTCGAAATGTGGCGATTTTTAATATGATCGCCCCTCACCGTGTCAGAAAGTTAGAAAATTTTTAGCTTTACATAATTTATCGATTATATGTATGAGTTTTTGTTAAGTACAAAGGTTTTAAACACTGAAATAGGAAATCTTGATGATATGGCAGGAATGTAGACAAGATCTCACACCCCCTGTGCTATTTATGACTCTTCTCAAAGGGCGCTGACGCTGACAAAAGATTCTCTTGTGAGACATCCTTAGTATTCACAGGCAGCCATAGCAGTGCACAGCTCGCCTCTGTGCCCTGTGCCCTCAATCAGCCAAGTTCCTTGCATGCTCACCTCTTCCCCATGGGCAGTGCTGGTATGAGCATGACAGAAAAGATAACATCCTTCGTTCTCCGAGGAGGGTTCATACAGCCACACGCTGCTTAGGCTCGCAATAACAAAACCCTTTCCTAATGACGCACGCTGGATTGAACGTCTAATGATGAAACAGTTTAAGTTATACACGTATTCAGTGCCATTTTAAACAATAAAAGCTCTGGAAAAAAAAAACGTTACGAGATAATGATGTCTTCACGCCATATTAGAGAGACAAAAATAAAACATGCATCCCCTCCTTCAGCTGGCTGGATGCTGAGCCTTAGGGTAAAGACAGTGGTGACTCATGAACACTCTTCTAACAAAGACATGCACACTGTGCAAGTCACAGAGAGGCAGTGTATACAGTAAACGCACATGCTGAAGTGCAGTGTTTTCAAGTGCACGGGGTTTGTGCCTGTGAATGTGGATTTTGTGCTTCTAAATTGTTTGCACACCGTGACACATGAATGCCTCTTTAGGATTCCTCTGATTCTTCTTGTTCTATCTGCACCTGCTGTATGTGTATCCAGGTCTACAACTGACATTTTTAATAACATTTCAAAACTTCTAATACCATTTTCTCATCACTCCCGCATGTAAATCATTATCCTTCTCTGCAATTTGGTGCCCTGCAGTTCCCACCTAATCAGTCGGCATTACAGGCACAGAGAATGAGGCCACTGGGTAAAGATCTAATAAAGTTAATCAACCGAGGACGCTATTACCTTCAGATAAGTTCCAAAACAAGTGCTGCAAATCAGCGTCTGATGAAAATCGTAAAAAGTGAAATACAGCTCCCTGCATGCCTGTGAATGCGTAGATCCAAATGGCATTTTTTCACTTGTTTGCCTTGGAGAGATTTAGAGTACATTAACCTGAGAGTCATGGACCCAAATGCTTTGATGCTAACCTCTGAGGTCCTCTGCTCCCAAAGGCAGCAGGGATGCCATTCATCCATGCTATCATTTTCACATACCCCAAAAGTGGGAATTATTACTATTTATCATTGGTGTAGCAGAGCAGTCCAAGGATTGATATCATACTCAATCCAGTTGTGCTTAGCAGACTAGAAAAAAGGTCATTTAGAGGGCAACAACGCAGCAGATACACATTCTGAAATAACCCCGAAACACGTTCGGGACCTCAGCAGCAAAAGTCATGCGTTTGCCATCATTTTGGAGCTACTGAGAACAAGTGTTTCTCTCTGAATCAACACTCGGCAACACTACAAATGTTCCTTCATTGTACACTTCAAAGTCAAGGGATGAAATGAATCACTTCAAATAGAGGCAACAGCAAAACTACCTGCTGTTAGCTCAGAGTAGCTAAAGATGAGGCTCCTGTGAAAGCTTTCCAGCAGACACGAACAGCACTGACCTCTCAGCAGGGAAATGGGAGGGCAAGTGTGCACGGCTGAGTGAAGACGTAGTGCTGGATATCCGTCAGCGTTAGAGGAGGACGGCATGAGAAAGAGAGACTAGAGGGTAGAGATACGATCTTTTCTCAGAGTTTAGTGGGGTTTTGTCAGTAATCTCACTTTGCTGTTTTGTGAATTTTATCAGACTCTCTTTTACCAGTAAGATCTGAAATATTTGAAGGATATGGGAAATTAGGTTTCCTAAACTGAAGGAGGCAACAGTTGGCTACCTGCTAGTGTGTTTCTAATTAAACAGCTTGGAAATGGTGATAGCCAAAGAGTTTGGTGGTTAACAGTTTTCACCTATTTTGTAAAGTGTGGTAAAAGAGTGGATCACCACTCCAAAAAAAGTCCATTTTTTTTACCGAACATGTGCAGCTATTAATTTATTACTGTACCTCTGCCAAGGGGGTAGCATTTGCATGCATATATACATGTCATTCTTTCTGTCTGTAAACACAATAGCTCAAAAAGTTGTTGTTTTTTTTTTTTTTTTTCTTCTTTGTTTTTCTTTTTTCTATAAAAGTCATACTTATGCCAATCACTAAGCCCTCCATGACTCCCTGGTTCAATGAATACATTATTAGTTATTACAACTGAAATCATCAGTGACAGCATGCATTCATGCTACTTTCAGCTGCATTGATAGCAAGGATCTCTCTGAGCTTCAGCATAAGTCATCCACAGATGACCACAGACCAGGAAGCTGGAAACAGTCCTTAGCAGCACAGGAAGTGACACACACACACAAAAAGCTTAATTTTAATTATTATTGTTGATTATTGCAGCACGGTGGCACGGTGGTTAGCACTGTTGCCGCACAGCAAGAAGGTCCTGAGTTCAATTCCCCATCAGGCCGGGGTCTTTCTGTGTGGAGTTTGCGTGGGTTCTCTCCGGGTACTCCGGAGAATATTTTAATATTTATGAAAGTTCAAGCTTCTGTCCCTGCTGCTCAACCTTCTGTACTCAGGGTTAAGAAAAGCAGGCTTGAAAGAGAAAACTCATGCATGCTTGCTTTGGGCAGCTGACAGGACACAAAAAATTGCACGAGTGCAGCTGATTGGCTGAGGAACAGTAAAGTCCTCATGGTAAACCAACCAGAGGCAGACATGGGTGGGTGTTCACACACAAGCAGAGATGTGACAAAATCATGGAGGTTGGAAATTTTAAATAGAAGTAAAGAAATTATATTAAAACATCTATTGTGTTTTATTGTATCAGAGATAAATTGTATTTGATTGGGATAAAAATAAAACACTCAAGTAACATTTGGATAGTTTAGATTAGTATACAGTGTGTGCTGTTAATTCCTTTTCTTAAGTCTCCATTTATTTCAATTACATATTCAGTTTTTATAACAAACAGTTGAATATATATTTTAGTTTATAAAATAGAAACATACTTGAACAAACTAATATAAATTATAAACTAACTTCTATTAAGATGGGATGTGTGTGTGTGTTCAGAGTTTTGATCAGGGCCAGAGGTCACCTACTCTTCACTGAAGTACTCCACCAGTCCAACCAATCTACACAATCTCACACATATCAGCTGTGAACACAGATAAACTCTAATGTCCTGTTTTATCCTTTTTTTCAAAGTGACTCTTTATAAGTTTGTATTATTTTTAAACGTAACTTTAGCCCGAAGTTCAGAAAGCTCTGAACAATTTTATTATATTAAAAAGTAGATACAGAAAAACAAAACTCTGACATCAACATCTATCATCAGTCTTTCAGACTGTTTGCATAACTGAGTATTTTTACTCTTTAAAAAAAAAAAAAAAGACACGTAAATAAAATCTGCATTTTATTTACGTGTCTTTTAACATTATTTTTCTCCTATGGAGCAAATAAAGTTTTCATATAATACTGAGCGTATGGAAAAAAACAAAAAACTATCACTCCTTCACAGATGAAGGAACAGATCAAGGTGCTGAGGCCTAATATAGTGGCTGCTTGATGTATGCATGGTGTATGACGGGGCTGTTCATCCATGTTGCTTCTTGGACCAATTTTTTTTTTTTTTTTTTGTGGCCTGTCCCGTTTGGCTCTTTTGCCATCAGAATTGTTGTCTAAAGGCAAAGAAAGATGCCCAACGGATTTACTTTACCAAACTGACCATCCCAGCCTTGCCGTAATGGTCCATTTGATTCACCTTTTATTGTTTATTTTATTTTCACTTACTGAATACGGGACAGACTTGACTGGGGGAAAGAAGGGGAGAAAGAAAGAGGGAAAGAGAAACAGCTGAGAAGAGGGACGGGGGAGAAGGGCAAAAGACAAAAACCAACAGAACGGGCAGAGAAAAAAAATGCATATATCAATCACCTGGATCACCTGCTGAGAAAGAAAAAAGAAAGCAAGCAGAAGAGAACAAGAGTAATAGAATAAACAACATCACAATGATATATGGGAATATGACAGTAAATACTAAATGTTAAACATTATTGTGCAGCACATAAGATCAACAGAACACAGTGTGCTTTGAGGTAGGAGCCAAAAAGGGTGTAGTTTGTGGGTGTGATCACCCGTGTGTACACCTGTGAGCATGGACGCGCTTGTTTTTTGTTTTTTTAAAAGGTTCCTTCATGTAATAATCTGCTAGAGGGTGTGGGGGGGCCACAGCCCCGTCCTCCAGGGCGTGAAGCAGGTGTGGAGGAGATCAAAACTCCAGACATCCAGAGGCCCCCAGAACACAAGAGACCAAGGAAGACCAACAGAGGGGCAGCCGCGCCACTGTCCCAGAAAGAGCTGAGGAGAGTCCCAGATGAGGGCTCACTCAGCAGCCGCGGAGCAGAAGCCAGGGGGAGTTGCAGTGACGCGCCCGTGAGCTCCGCCGGCAGCCAGCTGCGCCTGAGTGACCGAGCCCCAGGCCGAGAGGCCGGGGGCACCCCACCTCCGAAGTGGCCCGAGCGAGCCCCAGGCTCCAGGCCCCGATAAGCGGCCGCCAAGGAGTGAGCCGGTGTGTACCTGGACGCCCATCCCCGGACACAAAGAACCACCAACGCACCGATGTCTGAGGGGGTCCGCCACTGGCAGGGGAAGTGGTGGTAGGGGGAGATAGGCCTCCAAACCTTGGAGGGCCTGAGATGTCCCCAGAGAGGTGGCGCCTGACACCCAACCTGACATATAGACACAGACATACAGGCACACACAGACACAAACATCCATTCCCACCCTCATGCTCTCATATGCACTTACTCCACACTCAACCAACGTGGAGACAGACATAAAGAGACGTTGAAATACAGCTCCCTGCATGCCTGTGAATGCGTAGATCCAAATGGCATTTTTTCACTTGTTTGCCTTGGAGAGATTTAGAGTACATTAACCTGAGAGTCATGGACCCAAATGCTTTGATGCTAACCTCTGAGGTCCTCTGCTCCCAAAGGCAGCAGGGATGCCATTCATCCATGCTATCATTTTCACATACCCCAAAAGTGGGAATTATTACTATTTATCATTGGTGTAGCAGAGCAGTCCAAGGATTGATATCATACTCAATCCAGTTGTGCTTAGCAGACTAGAAAAAAGGTCATTTAGAGGGCAACAACGCAGCAGATACACATTCTGAAATAACCCCGAAACACGTTCGGGACCTCAGCAGCAAAAGTCATGCGTTTGCCATCATTTTGGAGCTACTGAGAACAAGTGTTTCTCTCTGAATCAACACTCGGCAACACTACAAATGTTCCTTCATTGTACACTTCAAAGTCAAGGGATGAAATGAATCACTTCAAATAGAGGCAACAGCAAAACTACCTGCTGTTAGCTCAGAGTAGCTAAAGATGAGGCTCCTGTGAAAGCTTTCCAGCAGACACGAACAGCACTGACCTCTCAGCAGGGAAATGGGAGGGCAAGTGTGCACGGCTGAGTGAAGACGTAGTGCTGGATATCCGTCAGCGTTAGAGGAGGACGGCATGAGAAAGAGAGACTAGAGGGTAGAGATACGATCTTTTCTCAGAGTTTAGTGGGGTTTTGTCAGTAATCTCACTTTGCTGTTTTGTGAATTTTATCAGACTCTCTTTTACCAGTAAGATCTGAAATATTTGAAGGATATGGGAAATTAGGTTTCCTAAACTGAAGGAGGCAACAGTTGGCTACCTGCTAGTGTGTTTCTAATTAAACAGCTTGGAAATGGTGATAGCCAAAGAGTTTGGTGGTTAACAGTTTTCACCTATTTTGTAAAGTGTGGTAAAAGAGTGGATCACCACTCCAAAAAAAGTCCATTTTTTTTACCGAACATGTGCAGCTATTAATTTATTACTGTACCTCTGCCAAGGGGGTAGCATTTGCATGCATATATACATGTCATTCTTTCTGTCTGTAAACACAATAGCTCAAAAAGTTTTAAATGGAATCTGATAACACTTTGCAGAGGTGTAGACTTGACTCATGTCAACAATCCTTTTAAACTTGGCTTACGTCCTTCAAGGTCTTCAGAGTCAGCTTAACGATTTATTCATCGAAAACTGACAAAAAGCCTTATAACTTAGAACCTATGATTTTTACAAGTGTGCTATTGTCAACGAATAATACGTACCTTATAAAGCGACCTCTGACCTCTCCTTCAAGGTCAATAGACCAATCATAAGTAAGATGTTTCTTACATCCAATGTTTGTATTGACAACATATAGCCATATAGGGAATGATATATGGGGGTTCTAAGTATCCCGTCAGAGTTTGTATCCAAATATCATGTCACATTTGACCTCTGACCTCATTTTTTCATTTTACATCTGCCTTTCTTTCATGTTGGCCCCCAAATATGTTATTTTTACTGCACTACAAACCTCTTAAATTATGCTTAAAAATAATAAAGAACACAAAATGAATATACAAAAAACAATACGATTCCCTTAAAAGTAAATACTGCCCAGAGAGTGAGCTGCCCCAGTGGAGGTTTGCAGT
Organism: Diplotaxodon limnothrissa; assembly: GCF_057381915.1. Lineage (NCBI taxonomy): Eukaryota > Metazoa > Chordata > Actinopteri > Cichliformes > Cichlidae > Diplotaxodon > Diplotaxodon limnothrissa. The sequence continues at coordinate 33,382,443 of NC_140600.1, forward strand.
CTTGGAGTGCTTCTTGTTTAGACTATTTTTGACGTAGGTTTCCCGTTTTTGGAGATATCGCCCTTCTGTTGAATGTGTGTTTTGGTTTTCACATGGAAAAGGATCCTTTTATATCTGAGATGTAAATTTCATCATTGGACAGCAAGTGCTAGGATCTGTGTGTAGATGTCTGCGTGCCTGCTGTTTTTTGTGACACATTGTGATACTACACTTTACTGATTGAACATGTGCCCTTCAGTCAGATTTTAAAGAAGCATTACAGGAATGATGACTCTGTGCGCTGCAGTCCGTATCTGCAACTGAGTATAATCCCAAAGTCCAGTTTGTTTGACAAGTATGGCTGCTGCATGCCACGTCCAGGCGTGGTTAAGTGGACAGCACCCTGAGTTGCTTAAATAAGTTTTTCCACGCATGGTATGTGTACAGCCAGACCACACCCAAGAAATGAACTCCAGTGATTCCTGAACTACAGCTGCCTCTTCTAAGATGGAACTAGATGGCAGACCTTGTGGTCTTCAAAACACCATAAAAATGCAATTGAAAAACTCAGCAGGCATGTCTCTTTCCAGAAATCATGACATGTTTCCAAAGACCTTATTGTGAGCATTTTTATGCTTTATTTTTATTTTATGTTTTATTATTTTGTTTTTGCTGTCTACAGGGGCTTTAATCTGCAGAATGAGTGAAGTTGTTGGCAGGTGTAGTAAAAGAGAAAATACTTGAATACATGAAACAGCTCACAGCATGTTCATGATTTATGGAAAGAGACTTTTCACTTATTTATTATTTTCACTTATTTATTTATTTTTTGGCACTTTGGGCACCACAAAGCAAGTACCATTTAGGGTGCATTATATTAAAGAGAAATCAAATATTTCTTAAGAACGTATATCCAAATTTAGGCAATTCTAATGTATAAATTAAACTTAATAAGCACAGAATCATGTGCAGACATCCATGGCTCTGAGGTGATGGTCATGACTTTGATGATCCCCATTTTTCACCCTTGTTTAACGAGACTCTCTTGTGTGACGAAAGGGTTCATTACAGTCTTTGAAGGGATTTTCACTGACCTTGGTGGTCCTGTGGTACTTTTTCTAATGCTATTATCAGATAAAAAGTGAAATATATCTAATATTTTATATTTTATATTTATTTTAGGTTTCTTCCTGTTAAGAGGACGTTTATCCTTCCCCCTGTTGCCAGGTGCTTGCTCAAAAAAGGCCCTTTGATTGTTGAGGTTTTTGCTATGTTACAGAAGGGTTTTTACACTCAAAAAAACTTAAGGGATTTGTTTGATTACTTAGATATATAAAAATGCTTGATTAATATAAATCTATTATGTTTATGGTTATTAATTGATTCCTTCTTGTTGGTTATATTTGAATTAACTAGATCAACTAGATTTATATGTGTTCACTCACTGACAACGTACTCTGTCATTGCTAACTATTACGCATGCTCCACACCCAGGAAAACATTCAAATCAAACATCATGCAGCTCTGTTGTATGTTAATTGTCCCTTGGGTATAAATAAAGTCTTCTGATTCTGATTCTGCTTCTGAAGTGGGAAGAAACATTGGAACTGATAAGCAACACATCCTCAGAAATACCATTTGCAGAACTACTTTTTTGCATCCTTAATACCAAGGGTAAATAATGCATAAGTAATGTATAATTATAGACCTGGATATATTCATTTCTGTAGGAGGGATGAGTAAATCTTTTATAAGAGTTAACAATGATACCTCAACCCTATGCTGTGTTGTTTTGTTTTCCAGTATACTCCATGCAAGTTTTTACTCTTACTGATCTTACTGGTCTCGCTGTAGATATTTTACAATTATTAATTACCTTTAATGGTAGTTAATATCTTGCTCAGTGTCAAATTTCTTTCCATTCATGAAAATATTCCTATTTTCCCTCCTCTGACTGATTACAATCATTAAACATCTGATGTGTCAAGGTTGAAATGAGAGTTCTTTGTGTGTGTTTTACAGTTGAAATGTAAGTAGAATTTATTTGATTATTCTTGACTTTACCAGAAGTACATCACAAAATAAACGAGCCTTTCATCTGCTCGTGGGCTCCTGCTCTTTAATCCATGGTAAGTTTTTTACACATTTCTAATTAGATGGACATTTATGTACTTGGGGTTTGGGTAAGTTTCATAATATTATACTTGGACTCCACTAGAGGATATTGTACGCAATGCATGGTGGCATTGATATGCAGTAACTTATACATGAATACTATGCTGAAATCACGTACTTGATTTGCCATTTTAAATATATGGCTTCAGTAAACTAATCAAAAATATGGGGGTGTTAGTCTGATTAGGTTAAGATTAACAACCAAACTGGATGAAATGGTTATTTGCAGTATACTGTATGTCAGTATATACAGTATGCTGTGTTTGTGTGTTCATAAGGAAATAGTCTCGTTGCAGAACAATTTTAAATGAATTATATTACTTAAGATATTAAAACTGTATTCTATATCACAGGACAAATAAGGATAATTCATTTGAGGGATTCTTGAGAATTCATATTTAGATAAGCTTTGTCTTGCCTTCAGATGTTTGTTGAAATATCTGTATTTCTTCTTTTAATAGTAGATTTATGTTTTTATCAGACAGATTGATAGGCAGCAGATGCCTTTGAACAAGTTGTTGTGATGGTGAGAAACAGTGAGAGCTGTATCCTCAGCAGACATTTAAGGATTGATTCCAAGAAATGTACCAGCGAAATCTGCTTATATGATCAATGCCATTACAGGTTTCATATGCCATCATTGTCAAAAGGATATAAAATACTTTTTCGGTGTGGTGTGATAAGGGATTGCTCATTCTTTGCTTTCACACTGCGAGGAGTCGTGTGAAACAGTAAATGCTGCCGGCCACAAAAGGACAAAGATAAAATTAACAGATAAACATAACAGGCCGGAAAGATCAGAATCAAAACACAACCTGAATTCTAACTGTATCTCTGTCATTTGCGTGCAAGAACAGAAACAGTAGTATGTTGGCGTGTGTGTCGGGTGGGTGGGTGTTTACCTGCAGTGTCGTCATGCATGAATGCACGCATTTTATGGCCGCACGTGTACGTATGTATGCATGCAGGGTAAATGTTTGTGTTGGAGAGCCAGAGGCATGCAGAGCTTCCTGTGTTAGGTTAATGCTCCCTGTGCCGCTCTCAGTGAAAACAATGGGCACAGCTCCATGTTTCTGAATTTCCCATCAGGGGGACGATGATGACAATCACCACTGACAGATTCACACATTCACTGTTTTTACTGCGGCTGGCTCAGAATATCACGGTTAAAGAGAAGAAAAAGGAACACCACAGATTTTCCAATTGTATTTAAGTGCTAACAATTTTCTGCTTCTTACTGGAGGTACATGGTGAGGCATTGAATGGGGAACACATTTATATTCAGAGGAAAGATGGGACAAAGGGAGAAGACGCAATCTCATCCTCACCCTACACAGGTAGAGTGAGGATGAGAGGGCAGAGTAATTAATCCACAGATAACGCTGACGGTTCACAGCCAGGTCACTTTCAGTGTAACATCACCATAATAGCTGCCCTTGACAAGCTCCATATTCACTGAGCACCGGAAATGTATGTCTAAATGGTAGTAATGATATTGGCAGTCATGAATCAATGAGACATGCTCAATATATTCAGCAAGAGAGTCGAGAAATTTATTCTCAGCGATGTGATAGTGTCAGACAATGCACTTCCATTATGAACCGGCTCACACAGCACTTTAAGATAGATTAAGAACACAAGTTGAGAATAAAGACATTAATCACTGTTGATAGCTGAAGAAAAAAATCCATTTATAAAAGAAAAGTTTGCACATGTTTAAGGTACAAAATACTACAGGAGCTGCTTTCTATCGTCAGCTCTTTGTTGGACAAACTCTGGTCCAAAACCCTGGCTAAATCTGCCTTCATCTTTAGATACGCAACACTAACTCCAGTGCTTTTAGCCTTTTCAAACTTTCTCAACAACAAAGAGAGCAAGAATCCTCTCCTTCTACAAAAATAGACTCTGCCCTTGACTCTATATTGAGCACATTTTTAGAAACAACTTTACTTGTTGCTGGAGTAAAAGGCGGCACAGCACTCTAGCATTCATCCTCGCTGTGATGATGACATCTTCAGATTTAAAAGGTGACATTACAGGAAATGTTTTGTTTGAACCTTGATTTACCTGCTTGTTCTTATTTTTAGAAGGAGAAATGTCTCTGTTGTTTTATGTGTATAAAACACATTTTTTTAGTCAGTAATAGCTGCAAATGTGCAAATTAGTATCTCCTCAGAGAAGCTTGCCTTGGCAATTCGAAGACACTAATGACAGTAAAAACTCTGAATTCTCACAAATTGTGCCTAGAAAATGGTTTCAGTTTTGTTTTAAGGGACTGAATATGTTAATTTAGCAGAAAGCTGATTATCGGATCAACAAATCTTTGGCAAATGAGAGACGAGAGAGAAAAGAAAGCACAGAGTGGACAAGCAGTCTAAAGTACACTTTGATAAAGATGGGCCTTAGCTAATTTCTAACAAGAGCCAAGTGCTTGTATTAAACACCATCACATGCATGAGTGAGATAGTAACAGATGATGGCTTTTTCAATTTCCACATCGGTGCATATTGACTGGCAGAAGAGAACAAGAGAAATTTCTATAGGAGAGATAAGCTATTTGATTGCAAAGACAGCACCCAGCAGAAACAATTTGCAAAACTTGAGGCAGTTTCACATGTGCCTCTGAGGCAAAGATTTTTCAGACTTCTTTCTTTTCTGCTGTTAATCTTCCACAGCCATTATGGATAAAACTGCAGATTTTGCACCTTCGCTTTGTTCGTTTCATCTTCTGTGTGCATGAGCAAGTGAAAAGGACTGTACTGGAGGGCATTAAGTTGTTCATGATCCTGATGATAAGAACACAGAATGAACATGAACAGGAAAGCCTTAATGCCTGCACCATGTGGGGCTGCTGTCAGTCAAGTGAGTATTATCATTCTATTTTTAAAAGAGAAGACAGAAGAGAGAAAAAATTTTAACGTTTTCAGCATTTGGTGACAAACATTTAAAATGCCTTATTTTTTAGGCTTTTGAGGTTATTATGTATATAAATGAATATACTACATCCTGCATTTGGAAAAAGTTCCTTTATATAATTTACATAGTTTATCCAGAATAGCCAAAAACAGTCATTGGACACTTTATTAGGTACACGAATTCAACTGTGCATTAACACACATCTAATCGGCCAGTCGCATGGCAGAAAATCAGTTCATTTGGGCATGTAGATATGATCAAGACAAAATGCTGATGTTCAGACTGAATGTCAGAAAGGTGAAGAAATTTGATTTAAGACATTCTGAATGTGGCACGGTTACTGTTGCCAGATGGGCTGCTCTGAGTAATTCAATAGCTGCAAGTTTACTGGGATTTTCCCACACAACCATCTCTATGGTTTACAGAGAACGATTTTATAAACAAAAAAACCCCGGTACAGCCAGATGAACAGAATCAACTACCTCACAAGTGTTGCTTTATCATGTTCATCCCTTCATAACCACACTGTACCCATCTTCTGATGATTGCTTCATGTCACTATGTTCAAATGATCTCAAACTGGTTTCTTGAACATGACAGTAAATTCACTGTACTCAGATGGCCTCCAACAAGATCTGTCCAATTTGGGAGCTGGTGGAACAGGAAAACACAGATTATGCTATCATTATACTATCATGTCAGTATGAACTAAAATCGAGTATTTTCAGTGTTATGACAAATTAAAGCAGTTCTGAAGGCAAACTGGTGCCCAACTGAGCTTCAGCAATCTGATACTGTCCAATTTTGGTGACCCTGTGTGAATTGTAGCCCCCCTTTTCCCAACTTAGCTTACATGAGAGGCACCTGGTGTGGTTTTCTGCTGCTTTGCATTCAAAGATGCTCTTCTAAATACCTCAGTTGTAACAGTTAGTTATTTGAGAAACTATTCCCTTCCAATCACCTCAAAGAAATCTGGCCAATTTAATATGACTTGTGGTTTCAACAAACTTTTTCTATCAGAGAACAACCATGATTTCTCTTTCTCTGTACACCTAGCGATTGTTGTGCAGATTAAGTTTCTATAAACCTCAGACTAGCCAGCTGTCACCAACAACTGTGTGCATTTACAGAGTCGCTTAAATCACCTTTCCTCCCATTCTGATGCTCAAACTAGAAATGTTCTGAGTACGCTGGAGCAACATCATATGAACAGAGGGGCAGGATGTGCTTTAAAAAGCCAGAAAATGAGGTTTCCTAAGAAAAGCACAAAAATAATCTTGTGATGCCACATCAACAATTGACTTGGGACACTCTTAAAAGGCAGAAATTTGCAACTGCTTTTAAATGCATGTATGGACGGGAACCATATGTTTGAGGTGATGAGGACCTTGATAAAAAATTCAAGTCCTTTAGTTGGAGGTGAGGTTATATGAAAAATTTATCAGGTGACTTTATTCCAAATTTAGACTTTTGGAATTGGGGAAAACAAAAACACTCCAGAAGAGAAGATCGGCCTCTATGTTCCTGGATGTTTCTTTTTCTGTAGCTTTTAAATTCAGCTTGACTGTTAGAGAGGTTCATGCCTTAGATATGAAGTGTCTATCCATGTAAACAATCATAAGAATAGGAATAACTTGATACTTGATTTTAAAGGTTAAACATTCATTCATTCATTTGAATTCATTAGGATCTGTTATCTTAAAGGAATACTTCATATATTTAAATGGTTGGCATTATAATGTTGCCGTATTAGGAAGAAAACTCAGAAAAGCTTTTAAAAAGATGAGGCTTTTAAGTTGTTGGAAATTGTTTTTATGTATTTTGAGCAGCTGACATGCATTTGGAGATGCTTGCATAGTCAAATGTAAACGTAGTCAACACCACTTGCTAAGCATCACTGGGTCCATTCGTGTCAGATAGTATTTTTAGAGCATTTCCTGCTTGACAGTCTCGAATTTGCATGAAACTTTTATGGTACAAAGTTTGAACATACAGTTTAATATGGTTGTAAATTTCAAATCCTTACAAAAGAGAAAGAATGAATGAATTTCTGACTTAAATATTGATTCATGGAGCTGATCATTTATATTTACTGGTCATTTTATTAGGTACACCTTGCCTGTACCAGCTCAGACATCTTTTTGCATTTAGAATTCTTCATGGTATACATTCAACAAGGTGGTGGACACATTCCTCAGAGGTTTTGCTCCCTATTAACATGATGTGATCTTCTATTGCAAAATTGTGGTGAGCCTGCGCAAATTTTAGCCTCTGTTTCCTGTTCTTAGCTGACAGCACTGGCATCCAGTTTGCTCTTTTGCTACAGTAGCGCATCTGCTTTGAGGATCAATATGGTGTATGTTCAAAGACGCTCTTCTGCATACCTTGATTGTCAGTGTTGGGGAGTGTTCCGTACGGAATACATGTACCGCTGTTACGTATTTAAAATACAAAATATGAGTAACTGTATTCCGTTACAGTTACCGTTTAAAAAGGTGGTATTTAGAATACAGTTACTTAGTTGAAATAAATGGATTACACGGCGGTACTTTCCTGTTTCATATTGTGGCGGGTCAGGACTGTTTGGGTTTTGTTTGACAGCTATGTTCTGTTGTTCCAGGCGGCAGCGTTACGGTTGCCATGGTTACAGGGTGACGCTCTCTCTGCGTGTTTCCTGGGTGAGAGAGTGCCTTTTTGTTGTTGTTTTTGTTGTGCTAAGCTAATAGGCAGAATGCTACAGGTATAGCTCTAAAGAATGTAGTCCGTGCTGCTGGGAGAATGGACTGCCATACCCTTATGTGTCTGTGAGCGAGGGAGGGAGAAAAAGGAAAAGTACGAGCTGTCACCGAGCAGAAACGGGAGCTGGAAGCATGTAATAATAATGACTGCAGCCAAGAAGAGAGTCTGACGAGCCCAGTTGTAAGTAAGCTATTAAGACTCGACTGTACACTGTGTTCATGTTTTCCTCTGAAACAATAAGTTTCGTTGCAGCAGCCTTTCAACGCCTCTCTCTGTCTCTCGCTGCAAAGTTGACCCAGACAACAAAGTAAAGCTAGTTTTCAGCTATGAGCCCGACATGGAACTCACCATATTAGCCAGAGGTCCCTTTGCTACGGTTCGGAGCCGCGGACCTTCAGTAACAGTAATAAATCACAGCAATAGTACATTCACGTAGTTGTAAGCAGCATATATTAAGTAATCCAAAGTATTCAGAATACGTTACTCCCATCGAGTAACGTAACGGAATACGTTACAGAATACATTTTTGGGCATGTATTCTGTAATGGAATACATTTTAAAAGTAACCTTCCCAACACTGTTGATTGTATTGCAAATGCTTATTTGACAATCGATCCCTTCCTATCTGCTTAAAGCTTTCTGGTTATTCTCCTTTGACTTCTGCCATGAACAAGGCATTTTCAACCCAAGAACTTCTGCTCACTGGATATTATCTCTTTTTGGACCATTCTCTGTAAACACTCGAGATGGTTGTGTGAGAAAATCCAAGTAAATCATCAGTTTCTGAAATACTCAGACCAAGCCATCTGTCACCAACAAGCATGCCACGTTCAAAGTCACTTACCCTAAATCACTTTTCCTCACTCAGTGAACTTCAAGCAGGTTGTCTTGACCATTTCTACATGCCTAAATGCAGTAAGTTGTTGCCATGCGACTGGCTGATTAGATATTTTTTATTAACGAGCAGTTAAACTATAAATAACATAGTGGCAGGTGAGAGTAGCGTTTTATTCAGGCCTTTTTGTACTAACTTAAAGTGCAGTAAGGTCTGACAGTTCCAACCATATCAGTAGTTGAGGGTAAATTATTTGGCTGTCCTTTTGACTTTATGAAACTCATCTGTAAAATGCAAAATACTTGTATGCAAATGCTAACAGATGAATATTTAACACACAGTTATTTATAAAACATGGCAATGCACAACGCAGTTGAGCAGGTGAAGGAGAATCACTGTCAGTGTCCACAGAGCGTACAGCTGGCCGGTGGCACCCGTGGGGTGGGCTTAAGACAGTTTATACTGAAGCAGGGCAACTAACAATGTTATGTGTGATCAAAATGTTTGCCCAGTGGCAGCGAATGACTAGTTCTTCAGCTAAATATAGACATTTATCTGATGGTGTGTCGTCATTTTGCTCAAGGACACTTTAACAGGCTGTTCATGATTGAATCTCCTCAATGCAGTATAGTAATAGTAAATACTCTTCATCTCCCATCCCAGTATGCTCCACTGTGCTGACAGTGGGTCTAAATCAATCCTGGAGGGAGAAGAAATAATAATTCCAACTTCCTTCCTGGTCACTGGCACGGTCCACTCATCAAATTAGCTTTAATTGAATCTGATTCAGTGTCATTTATTTACTAACCAACTAGGGGTTGCATTTCATCCTCTCTCAGGAAGAGTATTGTTTAGAGTAATCAAGAAGGAAATCTTAGAAGAAGTGTAGGTTGTGGAACAAAACACAGGTTAAAATGTGAGGCGAGTGAGAGATGAGATGCAAGTTCAAAGAGCGAGCTTTGTTTTCCCAGATACTGTTGTGTAGTACATCTGTATCAGCCAGCAGGCCCACGGGAGCCCCTGCTGGCCAACACAACCACTGTTTGAAACAAGCAGATTCAAGAGGCTCTCCCTAAGGCCAAGGAAAATGGATATTGATCTGGAGCCATGACTAAATGGATTAAATTACAGAGTAGTGTTGGTAGCAGGGCAGCAGAGAGAATGAGGCAAGAGAGAGGAGGAGGAGGAGGAGAGGAGGTAGAAGAGTTGGAGGAAGAGACAAAAGGGAGGAAAGGGAGAGACAAGGGGTATTGAAGAACTCTACCCAAACCTTTGCCTTGCAGACTGCTTTCTTTCTCCCTGATTCTTTTAAACAATAGTCCACCCAGTAGCTCTGTGCAATCATCCCCTGCATGCCGTACTGAAGCATCACCCTGGTCTTCATGCAGTTATGAGCCAAATGGTTTTAGAGGAATTGCTGGTCAGGGGATTATTATTTTCTATTCAGCCAAGGCTGCTGGATGGAAAGAGTGCCAAGTGCATGCTGGGAGTGAAAGGAGATGCACCATCATGAATACAGAAGCCAAACTATCTTGCAAAGAGCGTAAATCTGGGCGGAGGTAGCTGGCTGTCTGCCGCAGTCTAACCTGTTTGGTATGAACGGTTAATCAATCAGCAGTTCTGCTTAAGCCCCTCTGTGCTGAGGCCTCGCCAATGGGTCTGGGGGTCTGCAGAGAATAGCTTTCCGAGTGCCTCTCTGTGAGCTCTGAGTGTTGATATTCGTGACATTAATGCGTTGACTTGTGACAGGAATATCAAAAAGGTGAATGTGAGCTGCACTGTAAAAAACGGAAAAAGATGAGAAGAGTTAGCAAACATCAAAAGAATATAAAGTTAAGTTAGTTACATTTAACCAAGGTAAATCAAACATCCTTACATTAATAAGTTTGTTGCAATGAACCCACAGAGAACTATAACCCAACACTGTGAAGCTTTGCAGAGCTCTGCAGCACCTTTCAGCTCATTGTTTTGGTTTAAAGTGGACTGGTTCTCATATAGTGCTTTTCTACTCTACTTCAGCACTGAAAGGTCTTTATACAACAGGCCTCATTCACACACATTCTTACAAGCACTTCTTTTTGCTTTCAATCTAACATTCACACTTCGATGAACCCATGAGAGAGCAACTTGGGGTTCAGTATCTGGCTTAAGGATAGTTTGGCATGCGGTATGGAGCAGATAGGAATCTAACTCCAAAGCTACATAGATTTAAACTGTGTGTTTAAAGTGTGTTCCACAAAAACACCCAACACTAGCTGTGCAGCTTCAATTGGTAGTGTTAGCTCCTAACTGGTGACATTTGTTGAGCATTTAGTGGCTAAAGCACCATTTATTTCTCTAGTGAGATAAAAAAAAAAGAAGAAGAAAAGAAATTGAATTTATTTCACACTGTTGCATATCAGCTGAGTAAATAAATTCAGGAGGTCTGTTTTGTTTTCCATGTTTGTAATGCAGTTTCACGTTTTGCCGATGTGCAACTCTGATATTGGTGAATTTGTTAAAACCAAAGTAAAAATTTTACTTTCAGATTTATTTCTTAATGAGCAGTGTTGTGTGTTATATATGAATTAAAAATGCGAAATCTGATACCCTGGGAGATTCACTCCCTGACATATGTTCTAAAGGCGAAAAGGGTCCAACCTGGTGCTGGCAAGTTGTACCGAACAAAGTGGTCAGTGAGTGTATATGATAGTGTTTTATAGTGCAAAACAGAGCTCCAGTGATGGAAACATCAAGGGAATACTTTCTCCCAAAGCTCCCTTTGCCTGCATTGTTGAAAATATCTCTGCATAAATGTTTTTTTCAGGGCCTAATTTCACTCAATCCGACAATGCGGTGGATGCTCACGAGCTGCTTTGCTTCTGTAGATTTCGTTATAATACATATTTCTCATGATTTCCTCAACTCCTGAGCTCTAATCATAAACACTTTTCGCCACTCCACTTCCTCCCCTTCAGGGCAACGCTCCACTTCATGGCTGGATTGAATATTCATAAAGAGTCTGTGGATTTCAGATGACACAGGGGCATCCGCCTATGCTCGACATATGCATAAAATGTGCATTAACATGGTTTTATTTCTGTCTCACTGATGTGGAGAGTGAATGTTTATGTGACACTTAATGAAATCTATCCTTTAGAGTGTCCTAAAGAATGCATGTAATCTATCAGAGTCTCTTTGAAGATTACAATTTACACCATGCATAACTGACAGCTCCCAAAAGTTATCTGATGTGGTGCACAGCACTGTAACAGTTTGGATTGTCTTTGCAGTGCCTTCCCTCTGCTCTGCAAGTCTATAAATTGGCAAACGCAGCGTGAAGCATATGGCTATTGCCCCCCAACAAATTTGTTTCTTTTTTGTACGTGGCCTAGAAATTTCCTAAACCATAAAGCCACATAAATGTCCTCTGGGAGTGTGAGATACAAAGAAATTTGACAGTCCATGGAAGCACAAAAATCAGTCACTGCACATCATTCCAGTGTCTTGGCTCTAATTGGAAAGCATTACGACTCTCTAGCTCCATCTGTTGAGAAAATTTCATAACTATGGGCAGAGGTTTGTGTTAACGGATAGGGAGGTTAGAGCCCAGCTAGAGGACAGAAGTGAATTCTTGCAAGGCGTGGAAGATACAAATGTCAGCTGAGATAATGATTCACTAGCTGCTGCAGATTCTTATGTAAGAGCTGTAATTCTTCAAACATGCTTGACTGGGTAAACTAATGAGGGTGGGTGAACTTTCTCATTTGTCTTGTGAAACAATATTAGAAATATCCATCTGTTGTGTTTCTCTGCTTGCAATGCTGAGAGAGGCTAACACATTAACCAACACATTAATACCTGCAGGCGGAGACAACGTGCCCCTCGCATGTAGGATGAACCAAGTACGGGAGGGGCAAACCTTGAAACTTCTTTCTACAATTTCTGGTTTAAAATTCTCTAAATGTTTGTGTCGAATAACAAACCGGGACACGAGCAGGTAGAGTTCAGAGTGTATTACAGTCGCAATAATTGCATTCTAGTTTTCCGCTTTTCCTCTTTTGAGAGCAGAAGCAAACACTTTTTTTCTTTTGAGCGATGCTGTGTCAAATCCATTTTTGAACACACACACAATCCACACCATGTAATTCTGTCAGCAGCTCAAAACAACATTCAGCTGCCAACTATGAGCTTTAATTTCAAAGACACAGTTTAATTTTAAAAGCAATATCTAGGCAGATATACCGGCTCTGTGTCACCTACTTGAGTTCATATGCCAAACCCGTTAGCAAAGGGTTGACTGAAACATTCAGGAAATAAAAATCTGTCAACTCTTTTTCCAAATGTATAAAACAACATTGCCATATTCTACATTAGTGTTTAATTACAGGGGGTTTTGGCATGTGAGCTATATTAGTGGTCTTTAATCTTTGTTTATTCCAAATGCTTCAGCTGCACTTATCTATGCAAAGATGTTTTTGCATTTTTGGCTTTGTTACTTTTTAGAAATACCATCAACCCATCAGGGACTGCAGATGATAATTACTGTGTATGGCTACATCTGGGGCATTTAAATGATGGACCCAAGTGCTCACGTTAATTAATGTGCATTGTCCCTTTTCAAATAAACATTAAAAATACATTTGAGTTGCACTGCTGCCCAGCTGCTTTCGTATCACCCCAATAGAGCACTTTGCTCTCAGACTGCGGGCTTACCTCTGTTTCCTATGGTATTTAAAAGTAGAATGGGAGGCAGAGCCTTCAGCTTTTAGGCTCCTCTTCCACCTTCCAGCTTGGATTCAAGAGACAGACCTTCTCTACTTTTAAGATTAGGCTCAAAACTTTGCTTTTTGATAAAGCATATAGTTAAATCTGGATCAGGGGACCTGGAATCCTTTCTTAGTTACGCTGCATTAGACTTAGGCAACTGGGGAATTTCTGTGATGCACTTTTCTTTCTTCTCTCGCTCCCTTTGTAGCGTATGTTTATACACATCTCTGTATTTAATTGTGAGTTACTAATAATCTCTAACTCTCCCCGTGGCTGTCCCTCCCTGAGCCTGGCTTTGTTTCTTCCTGTTGAAACAGAGTTTATCCTTCCCACTGTCGCCAACATGCTTGTTCATAGGAGGTGGTATGATTGTTGGGGTTTCTGTTATTGTAGGGTCTTTCCTCACATTATTAAGCACCTTGAGGTGACTGTTGTGAATAAAACTCTTTAGTAAAAAGAAAAACATATTGAACTGAATTGATCTACTTTTTAGCTCCTAAATGCTCCACATTCTTCACTATCTTTGTTGCGTTATGGTGTACAGATACTGTGAATCGCCTTGATTCCTGTCGTATAGTTTTAAATATTTTCTGCACAAAGTATGCTGTACAAATTAAAATTATAAGCACAGAGTCTGAAATATTGAAGCTGAAATATTAAGGCAATATTTCTGATTAGTAATTGGGCAATTGGCTCAAGAGCAGTTTCAAAGCAAGGTGACGCCTGTGCCCTTGTTTTATGATGAATTAAGAAGATAAAAGATGTGGATCTTGATTCCAAGTGTTCAACTTGCTTTTGGTAGCTATTCAACTCTGACCGCAATGTCCAAAAAGATGTCAATGTAAGTGAAGCTGAAAAACCAAATATAATCCAATATAAACCTATCAGAGGAAAATTAGCGGTCAAATCCACAGACTGTTATAGTCTTAAGACTGAAAGAACTGGCCAGCTCAGGACCACCAAAAAGCTTGAAAGACCACAAGGATGATTGCAAGTTTTATTCTTTGGTTAATAAAAACAACTTCACAACATCTAATCTAGTGACATCTTGCAAGTAAAGAAAACTCTTGAGGAGGAAAGTGTATCATGTCCAAAATCTTTGCAATTTTCAGAATGACTGGAAAAGGAACATCTCATTATCGGAAGCATGCTGCATCCGTGAAACAGATGAGCATCTAGTTACCAGTGTTTTATGTTGTGACTGCTGATTGACACAGCAGGATGAATTCTGCAGTGTACAGAGATATACTTACTACCCTGATTCAAACAAACCAGCGTTTCACTCCCATGTATGACACAAAGCGCACTGCAAAAGTAACCCAAAGAAATTGGATATTGTTCTATGTCCAAATCCATCACTTGATTTCAACCCAGTAGCGCACGGCTTTCATTCACTGACAACAAAACTGAAGGCAGAGAAAACATCACAAGCAAGAAGCAACTGAATGTGATGCTCTGCCAGGCCTGGCAAGTAACAGCATTTAGTGATGTCCATGAGCTGTGGATTTCAACTAGTTACTGACTGCAAATGATTTTCATAGTATTAAAAATGATTGTTTTGTCCAATCAAATTGAGCCTCTGAAAATCACACATCAGTTAAAGTCACATCAGTTAATACTACAGAAATGGTTAGATTGTGACTGACTTACAATCAACAGTGGTGTTGTACGGAGGCAACATTACGAGTTTTATTAAAATTTTTGATTGATAAAGTAAATGCGTTAATACTGGCTTGGCTTAGAGTCTGAACATAAAGGTTTAAATAATTACAAGGAAACAGGTTTTTAAATCAACATTTTATTCCTCCAACCATTGTAACAAAGTACAAAAACATTTAAAATCTAAAACAAAGCAAAACCTTAGTGATGAACATTGTCAAATCAAACCTGCTTCTCTTATGTGTTCGTTGAATATCAGGGGAAAAAAAAAAAAAAGTTCTTCCAATCATACACTTCAAAATGACAAGATTTGTATGGATATTATCATAAATACCAGGAAATGAAGTATTTATACAGAAATGACATAATTTAAATGTATGTTCAAGGTTGAAGACAGGCTGAGCAGGCTTAAAAAAAAAATAAAAAAATAAAAAGAGTTTAAGCCAAGTGTCCTCCGTACACAGCGGCTCTTGATGGAAACAAACAAAGCACAAAGTCCACTCAGCCTTATCTGTCTGGTCTCATCATGCCCGGCCTCACCGGCGGCATCATCATCGGTCGAGGATGACGCATCATGTTTGGTGGTCCTGGCATCATCTGCATGGGTCCTCCCATTGGTGGCCTCATGCCTCCTAGATGTAATGGTGATGGCATACACAGCTTTAGGTATTATTCATTACACCAGTTTACCCAAACGCCCACATCAGTGCGCTGACAGACTTTTTCAAATAACCTCCTTGTCTTTTGTCTCATCGGGCCACCAAGGCACAGAAATGTGTGATTGCTTAAGATATTTAAATTTTGCCAAAACTGATTCAAAAGATATTGATTTTACAGTGATATAAAAGCAAAAGAAAGGCTGCCAATCAGGAAAGAGAATTCACACACAATAGAATAATAAATAAATATTCAAATAACCCTGTGTGGTCAACAGCTTCATCTGCATGTGTGGTCATTGCTTATGAACACACTCTTGTTTAACAAACTTTTCAAATGACTTGACTATGTTCAAATGTTTCTGTATCATGTTGAATAAATATCAATTAAAAATGGAACTAGGGCCAGGCCACACCTTCAGGTAATACCAAATTTTATCACAAGATGGCGCAACAAGTTTAATGACACCTTTACTTAACCGGCGAGGCATTTATAGCACATCCTTATTTACAATGCTGTAGTATTGGCAGTAAGATTTAAAAGAAACAGAAGTTAAAACAACAGCAACTGTTGGGGTTTAAAAAAAGAAAAGAAAAAAAAATTAAGGAAAAATGTTTCTTACCAGGCCCACCGGGCATCATGCCATGTGGTGGAGGCCCCATCATAGGCATCATTGGAGGACCTCCCATTGGGGGTGTTGGTAGCATGCCTGGACGAGGAGGACCAGCTGCATTTGAGACAGAAAAATGCCAGTGCACAATTAATGTTAAGACTCTGTACAAGTGCACAGAAATTTACATGTCAAAATCCCATAGAGTGAATCACAGTATATGCAAAGAGCCTCATTTACAGTGATATTTGACCAACAAGAGAAAACAAATATCCAACAACAGACAAAGCTTATGCTCACTACAGCTCTAAGGGATCGTTTTATTGGTTGCAGTTTTATCATCACTATCTTTGACCTTGTTTTTTTTTTTTTCTCCTTCTCTTTGATCAATAAATCTGCAAACTTGTCAGTTTTGTTGTTCCCCTTAATTCATTTTCACGCATGAGCTCAATGTTGGGAAATTTTAAAGAGTTTCCCTGTAGCACCACAGCAGGCGACCGTTCACTTAGATGCATTCTCACTCCTGGAAATCATAAAATAATTGAAGCGAGGTGCTTCCTGGTGGGGGGGGGAAATAGATTAGTCAACTTTTCTAAAAGACAACACTCAGCATACAGCCAAAATAGAGTACCAGCTAATGGATGAGGTTAAACATGTTAAAAATACTGGATGTGTATTTAAGCAGCATTTAATAACTAATAATTACATTATTCAGTATTAAATTCAGGGTTTTTAAATCTCACTGATAAGTGCAGTACTTTACACTGCATAACACCTAACAGTTTGCCTATGCTAATGTTAGTGCTAGCACCAGTAGCCATCTTTCCTTGCAGGCTAATCTGCACATAACTGTGCAGAATATGGTTACACACTGCCGTGTTGGAAGTAAACCAAACATGCAACTGTTTATTTCTAGGTTAAAGTACTGTAGAACCACACCCACCAGTATGTTCAACCATCATTTCTTTTACCTCCCACTTTGCTTGTTTTCAACCTACACTAACAGAGAAAGAGCTGCTGCTGTCTGTTAGGGCTGCAGTGGTGGATGATGGTGTACGGCCTCTTAACATCTTGCAACCACAAGATTAATAAACATTAATAAACTATTTATTTATTAATTTATGTGATTAGAGTTGCCACAGTCAGTTAGAGTGGGGGTAACTCAACATATGTTTACCATTAACTTTGTCGTGCAGGTTTGTGGTCACAGTTTTACCACAATTTGGAATTTAAAAAACAAAACAAAACAACATTTTATTTACCAAAAAAAAAAAAATATATATAATAATTTATTTTCACACAACACTGAGAAATTGCTCGTAGTTGCCCTTCCTTGCACATAAACACACAACAAGAGACAATCTGCTTCAAATGCATTCTCACTACTGGCAATAATACAATAATATAAGCAAAAGGTGCTTCTTGGATAGCACTTGCAGGAGGCACATCATGTTCTGTCTCCTGCAAGCGCTACCCAAGAAGCACCTTAAAGTGAATTTACTCAACTTTACAGGGACTAGTTACATATGAACTCAATCTGACATTACTTAAGGAATGTGTGCTTTTGTCTGATCTCACAGGGTCAGATGCATCTCTAGCATACACGCTAGATGCATGTAATAAGTTTAGATGCTGAATACAAAGGCTCTTATTTAAAAGCTTTAAAACGCTAATAATTGGCACATAGTCTGGACTTAATACACGTTTAAGCAATCCCAACCTGAGTCATAAATCCAGCTTTCAGGAAATATATATAAAAATACTGAATTTTTTTTTTTCATGTCATGAGATGCTTTATTCATGCAAATTAATTGTTAGTTATCCTGTGGATATGACTGCTAAAGCTCCACATGTATGGCTTCTTGTTAGTCTAGTGAAATGCACTTCATTCCAATTAAAAAGAAAATGTTAACAAAATTTCCCATATGGTTATGAATTTATAAAAAGCCAGTGTCCATGTTATGGTTGGTTAATTAAATTAGATTAGTACCAAGTGTAAAGATGGACTCACCTGGGGGAGGGCCACCTGGGAACGGTGTGGGAGGAATCTTTCCCTGTTGAAATGCGGCCGCTGTTGGCAGAAAAGACAAAATTAAAAACACACACACAAAAAAAAAAAAGACATTTTTCATGAAGATTATGAATCCTGTACAGATCCCAATCTAACTTCAGTGCAATGCTCTACATATGGAGTCCAACAAATGGGATCTTTTTAAATGGGAGAGGAAGTAACATAAAAGTGACTTCAAAAAACTAAATCATGTGTCATGTTTAAAAGCCACAAAGAAGAACTTAGTCTGTAAAACAACAGATTCCTCCACAGTGGACAAAAACACTCATGAGCTTTGCATTTTATATATGGATTCAGTGGTATGTAATCTCATAGGCCCAAGTAAGCTGGTGTATAGAGCCCACTGGTTAAGCAGGGAACTTGGATATCCTACATGAGTGCAAAAGCATGCCCGTGTGGGATATGTAACAGGCTTTTACTGTCTGCCTCTAAACCAGCTTACTAAATATGGAAAAGAGCATGCGGTGCCTACATTAAGCATATAGACTGTTTGCTGTACAGTGGTCCCTCGTTATAACGTGGTTCACGTTTCGCGGATTTTTGTGCAATTTTGCATGCTTTTTTTTTTTTAATTACAGTGCATTGTGTTCTGCGTCCTGATCGGTTGTAGACAATCGTCAAACAATCTCCGCCATGCCGTGTCACCTGTCCAGTACAGAATGTGTTCAGCTTGTCAAATTTAAATAAATCTTCGATCGCTAGCAGTGTGACTCTGAAGTGCTGTACTATATGTTTGTAAGTTTTCTCCCCAACAAGCACAACAATGTCGACGAAACGTTTTGCACCGTCAAAGGCACCTGCAGTAGCACCCAAAAGGCAGAGGAAGATGCTCACCATCGCACAAAAAGTTGGACTTCTGGACATGCTAAAGGAAGGTAGAAGTTACCGTATTTTTCGGATTATAATATAATACTGGACTTATTTTTCTACGAAGATTTGAACTTTGAGGGTGTTTAAACAAGAGAGAAAAGTGTGAAAATCTTCTTGCCTGTCTGAGAAAAGTGTGCGTAGTGAGGGGTTTTACAGCCTTAAAACATCTATAATAACAGTAAAAAATAAAGTTGGCTACTTCGCGGATTTCACCTATCGCAGGTTATTTTTAGAACGCAACTCCCGCGATAAACGACGGACCACTGTACAAGCAAATAAAAACATCACTGATACTGCCACTAGAGGGCACTTTCACATTTACGATAGGCTTGTTGGACAAGTGATCTGTATCCAGAAGAGCTCAGAGTCAGAACAGAGTTTCTCCCCTGATCAAAACATGTTTTGTCATCAGGAGACTATGACTCAAACTTCCTAATCTTACCTCAAACCAAAGCCTATAGTAATTTTATTCTTGACACAAGACATTCAGACAATAATATTCTTACTTGTTTTATCAATCAGACTCTGTGCTTGCTCCTCCATCCATTTCTGGTAGTAATCTTTCACATTTTCTTTGTGCTTTCGGCCACTGCAGTGGGTTTTCCTCACTGACGGCTTAAACAGAAACAGAGTAAAACCATGAGATATTTAACTGGAACAGAAAAGACACACACACACACACGCGCGCACGCACGCACGCACACGCTAATGCCTTTCAACAATTTGATATGATACAAACAAAACTTACCGAATCATGTGTAAGGTAGGTATCACAGTAGTCACAGTAAAACCTGAGGATTAAAAAAACAAAACCAAAAAAACCCAGAGGTTAACTTTTTAGTATTTGTGTTGTTTTTTTTTTGTTTTTTTTGTTTTTTAAATCCAGACCTTTTAAATATGACCAATCGGAGATATTATAATTCTGATCATTTATCAGTACATATCCATATTTCTATATCTATGTATAAAAACTAAAGCTGACACTTGTGAGACTTGCCTTTGTGTCAAAGTAACTGAGGATACAATACAGAAGAACATGAAGGAGATTTTCCTGTCCTGGCATTTTATAGCAGATGACACCTTTAAAAATATTCTGCAGTAGATCAACAACAGACAAATACCATGAATCAACATATGAATATTACCTTATGCTTTTGAAGGTAAAGTTACAGCGGTTTTATTAGAGACGCAGCTAAGCGTTTTGAAATTTTGCATAATTTGTAAAGGTTTAATTTCTTCAGTACTGAAGAGCAAAAATTTGGCTTTCTTGCCAGAGGTCAATAAATAAAATAAAAACAAACAAACGCGCTTTGTGTTTACATCTTTTTGCTGAATCAGTTTACCTGCTCTCATTTGCCGTTTTAGCTGTTTGGCGTTTTTTTTTTTTTTTTTTAATAGTTTGTTGAGCTTTAACCTGAAATCCTGGTGTTTCTGGCAAAATACATGTATATTTAAAATAGGGCTGGGCCATATCATACCATTCACAGTAATACCGGTATAATTTCGGGCAATGATAAGAAAATGAAATATTGCAATAGAATATGGGTAAAACGCACATGCGCAGTGCCTTTCTTTACATATGCACATGGAGGAAAAAGAGTGCCGGTGACAGCGAATGAGAAGGGCGAACGCGGATCGTTGAAACGGATGAACCAGAATTGGTTTGTAAAAATGCTGCAACTTCAGTGGTGTGGAACTGGTTTAGCTTTCGCCCGTCAGATACACAACAAAGCTCTGTATTTGGTAGCGCATGCTAGCGGGCTGTCGTTATTACTGTGTTTTTTGGAAAATATGACACACTTAAAATAAATCCTTTGATTTTTCTGAAAATCGGCAGTGCCCCTAATAAAATCCCGTGTGCCTTATGTATGAATTCTGGTTGTGTTTACTGACCTCAAAACGATTTTATGTGGTATACACACACAATATCTTTTAGTGCGCATGCGCCAACCAGCGTGCAGCCTGTTACAGTCGCTCCTGCTTTTCTCTTAGTTTAGCTTTTTTTTTCTTACGTATTCTTTTTTTTCCTGACTTGTATTTTCCTCCGTTTTCTATCTCTTACTCAATCATGTGGATTGAGAGAGTTTTTGTTCTTCTGGTGGCCGTGGAACTGTTACTTTTATCAAGGAACGGGACCGCGGCACATCTCCTACACGCACGGACTGTTTACTCCAGAGATCAGCTGATCGCCCTGATGCCGGCCGGTTCGCTGGCCAGGCCCACAGAAGTACCAGCTGAAATTTGGAGGAAAACACATCGGGGATGCAGAGGTCAAGGACAGAAGAGAAGAAAAAAGGTGACGGTGAGACAGCGGAGGCTCGAAGCGAGGAGGAGGTTTAAACCGTGTCTGCCGTCTATCGTGATGGGTAATGTGCGATCGTTGGCAATTAAAATCGACGAGCTCTCAGCACTGGTACGGAGTCAGAGGGAATACCGAGAGTGTAGCCTGATGTGTTTCACCGAATCATGGCTGCACCAGGACATTCCCGATGAGAATGCTTCCGTGGAAGGCTTCCACACTGTTCGGGCGGACAGGGACAGCATCGCTAGCGGTAAGCGGAAAGGAGGTGGGCTTGCTGTTTTAGTTAACAACCGGTGGTGTAACCCTGCCAACATAACAATCAAAGAAAGGATTTGTTGCCCGGACACTGAACTGTGTGCTGTTGGACTCAGGCCGTATTATTTACCCAGGGAATTCTCTCACGTCATCTTGGTGGCTGTTTATGTACCCCCCTCTGCTAACCCCACAGCTGCATGTGACACTATCCACTCTGCCATAGCTCGGCTACAGACTCAGCACCCGAGTGCCTTTATTGTGATCTCGGGTGACTTCAACCATGTATCACTGGACAATACACTACCAACATTCAAACAATATGTGGACTGTCCCACCAGGGGAGAGAAAACTTTAGACTTACTGTATGCTAACGTCAAGGATGCATACAGCTCCTCCTCCCTCCCCCCACTTGGTAGGTCAGATCATAACCTGATTCACCTCACCCCCCGCTATGTGCCAATTGTGAGGAGGGAACCTGTGACCACCAGGACTGTCAGGAGGTGGTCAGAGGAGGCCTTAGCAGAACTACAGGGCTGTTTCGAGGTGACCGACTGGGAAACACTCTGTGAGCCTCACGCCGAGGACATCAATGAGCTTACTGAATGTATCACAGACTACATAACTTTCTGCACCGACTCCATTGTTCCAGCTCAGACTGTTCATTGTTACCCAAATAACAAGCCGTGGGTGACTAAGGACATCAAAGCCCTCCTCAACAACAAGAAGAGGGCTTTCAGAGGGGGCAACAAAGAGGAGGTGAGGAAGATCCAGGTGTTACTAAAGGACAAGATCAGAGAGGTTAAGGACAATTACAGGAGGAAGCTGGAGTGGAAACTCCAGCAGAACAGCATGAGAGAGGTGTGGAGGGGCATGAAGACCATCACTGGATTCAGGCCAACCAACAGCAGGGGAGCTGAGGGAGGTGAGAATAGAGCCAATGAGTTGAATCTGTTTTTCAATAGATTCGACACCACAGTGTCTGCTCCGACCCCCACAACCTCACCTGTAGTTAGCCTGGAATCCAGAGCCACACCACTGTGCCAGCCTCTCTCTTCACATGGCGCTGTTGCCTCCTGTGAGATTCCTGACACCCCTCCCCCACCCATCACCTTCACTCAATACCAGGTTGAGATGCAAATGAGGAGACTTCACTCAGGCAAGTCTGCTGGACCAGACGGAGTGAGTCCCCTCGTCCTCAAGACCTGTGCCCCCCAGCTGTGTGGAGTCTTTCATAAACTGTTTATGCTGAGTCTGAGTCTGCAGAGGGTCCCGGTGATGTGGAAGACATCATGCCTCGTCCCTGTACCAAAGACGCCACGTCCCAGTGGCCCCCAGGATTACAGGCCCGTGGCATTGACCTCCCACATCATGAAGACCCTGGAAAGGCTCATCCTGGACCAGCTGCGACCCATAGTAAGACCTAGGGCTGAACGATATATCGCATTTGCGATAATATCGCGACATGATCAAGTGCAATTTTCTAACCGCAAAGGCTGCGATTATACTCTGGACATGTCCAAATTCATGGGCTGCATCCTCCTGAGGCCGCATTTGTAGACCGATTACGTCACAGCGACGCGCCGAAGGCTGTCCAAATTACTACCATATCCCAGAATTCATAGCGCGGCCCAGCCAAACTCCAGTTTCCAGCAATGGCGGCCGCTACTGAGTTTTAAAATTACTCATACTAATCTTTCAGGGTCACAAAATAAACTTTTAACATATTTTCAGGCGAGAAAGTAGTTGTGTAAACATCAAATATCTGCTCGGTTTATCAAGATATCCCATATTTGCAAAAGTGCTTCGACGTTTTCAGAGGCGTCTGCTACCCACCAGCTCGACAGCTAGCCGGGAGCTCGAGGGTTACTGATGCAGCCGAGAACGGCACAACTCCCGGCACATCATTTTCAGATCACCGCGGAGTTTCGCTGCTCGGGTTAAACGTAATATATAAGTCACTTAGACAACCTAAAAATGTTATTGTTGGGCTTTTTTCAGTGTTTTGTTTGTTCGTGAGTAAATCGGTTTGGCTGAGATTAAAGTTATTAGATTAGATAAAATAAAACTTTATTAATCCCCCGGGTGGGTTCCTCCTTGGTTTTCACACAGCTGACTAAACGTCAAACAGAAAACTTATTAAACAGAAGTATGAGACAGTCGAGAATTTACACCAGTGTCTGGTTATATTTTAGATAGCAAGAAGCAGACGGCCGAGTTTATTAAACTCCACCGAGACAGCAGTGACGCTAATCAGAACTAGACCGTCCAATTTCACGCCTTTAAATTTTAAAGGCGTGTTTGTGTGTGTGTTTATACAATTGCTATTATGTTTGCACTTTATGTGTAATGTTACTGACTGCAGAGATCAGTAAGATGTGTGTATTTTTTATTTATTAGTTTTATTTATTTAATATTATTTTTTAATTTAATGACTGTCTAGTAGTTCACAGATGTCGAAAAACTGAGTGTGGTAAAGCCACTGATTTTTTTTTATGTATATTTCTGCAATCTGCACATTGTACTGACTTTCATTTTAATGTTTACACCAGGGTTCCTTGTCAGCACTTTATGCTCAGATGTTTGTAAGCTAAAAATAAACTATTGTGTATGTTCAAATATACTGTTGTGATTGAAGAAGTTAAATAAAAATGTCAGTCATCAATTCATGCATCACCTCATGTCATCATAACAGAGGTCTGTCTTCCAGGAAAGAACAGTTTAAAATGAATGTAATATAGTATTGGCCATACTATATGATGTATTGCTTGTCTTTGTTTAATAATACAGAAGACAAAGACCTTAAAAAATAATCGCATATCGCATCGCAATCGCAATATTGGGGCAAAAAAATCGCAATTAGATTATTTTCCATAATCGTTCAGCCCTAGTAAGACCACACCTGGATCCCCTTCAGTTCGCTTATCAGCCTCGTCTCGGAACTGAGGACGCCATCATCTACCTGCTCAATCGTGTCTACACCCATCTGGACCAGCCGGCGAGCACTGTGAGGGTCATGTTTTTTGACTTTTCCAGTGCTTTCAACACCATCAGGCCGACCCTCCTGGGTGATAAGTTAGCAGCGATGCAGGTGGATGCTTCTCTGGTGTCCTGGATTGTTGATTACCTGACAGGAAGACCACAATATGTACGTCTCCCACAGTGTGTGTCTGACAAGGTGATCAGCAACACAGGGGCACCACAGGGGACTGTCCTCTCCCCCTTCCTCTTCACCCTCTACACCACAGACTTCAGCCACTGCACAGAGACATGCCATCTTCAGAAGTTTTCTGATGACTCTGCGGTGGTTGGATGCATCAGCAGGGATGATGTGACAGAGTACCGGGCTGTGGTCGACTCCTTTGTCACGTGGTGTGAGCAGAATCATCTGCAGCTCAACGTGGCAAAGACCAAGGAACTGATCGTGGACTTCAGGAAGACCAGGAAACACTTGACCCCTGTTTCAATTCAGGGGGTCAGTGTTGACATTGTGGAGGACTATAAATACCTTGGAGTTCACATTGACAATAAACTGGACTGGGCTAAAAACACCACAGCAGTCTCTATTTTTTGAGGCGACTGAGGTCCTTCAACATCTGCCAGAAAATGCTGAGGATTTTCTATGA
The DNA here is from genome assembly GCF_057381915.1 of Diplotaxodon limnothrissa. Lineage (NCBI taxonomy): Eukaryota > Metazoa > Chordata > Actinopteri > Cichliformes > Cichlidae > Diplotaxodon > Diplotaxodon limnothrissa. Next base: position 33,407,883 of record NC_140600.1, read on the forward strand.
GTCTGTTGTGGCCAGTGCGATCCTCTATGCTGTTGCATGCTGGGGGAGCAGGCTGAGGGTTGCAGATGCCAACAGACTTAATAAACTAATCCGTAAGGCCAGCAATGTTGTGGGGATGGAGCTGGACTCCCTCAAGGTGGTGTCGGAGAGGCGGATGCTGTCCAAGATAAAGACAATGTTGGATAACACCTCCCACCCACTCCATGACATGCTGGTCAGTCACAGGAGCACGTTCAGTGAGAGACTGAGATTACCGAAAAGCACCACTGAACGACACAGGAAATCATTCCTGCCTGTGGCCATCTCCCTGTACAACGCATCCACTTAACACACTGGTTACTGCTACAACTACACATGTTTCTTTTCCAACTATTTATTTATGAGTGACTTATGTATGTATGTATGTATGTATGTATGTATGTATGTATATATATGTATATATTGTACTATTCTTAGTTAGTGTATTGTCTGTCTTGTCTTAATGTTGGTTTAAAATGGAGCACTGTAACAAAAAATAATTTCCCCCAGGGATCAATAAAGTATTCTGATTCTGATTCTGATATTACCGTTAGGGCTGCTCGATTATGGCAAAAATGATAATCACGATTATTTTCACTGAAATTGAGATCACGATTATTTGACGATATTTATTTAACCCTTTAAGACCTACTATAGAACCAAGTCCAGCAGAGCTTATATTATTTTTTTACATGCTGTAGTGCCATTTGTGGGAGCATTTCAAGTTGCTATACATCAATACAACTGTTATAGCCCATATTTTAATAATATGTATGCATTAAGTCCATAGTAATTACATAAATTGCAAAAAAGTGCAATAAACTACAAAAAAAATTGAAAATCGCTTTTGTTTTGTTTACATATATTTCTACTTGGAGAAATTTAAGAGGTTTATCCCTCAAAACTTTAAATACAATAAAGTTGCAAAAAATAGTTTACAACAACAGGAAATTTATTTTGAGTGTCTTCATAGTTTTATTTTGGAGATACAATTTTTATATACTGCAGGAAAAACAAAAAACAATCCTATGATGCAAATTTGCAAAGAAAACAGCATGTGCATCATTTCACTGTGGGAAGTGTTACGAACAGCTGATAGGATCGGCAAAACGTGTTTCTGGAATATTATGTTTTTGTTCCTGCAAGCGCTTTTTATGCAGTTTTTGCAAAGCTATATGTGGAACGAAACCGTGACCGAGGACAAGCTGATGGCATCAGATGTAAGTACAACTCCTCCGGTTTCATATGCAAAACAAATTATTGCGCTAGCTTACACGGTTCAGGTTCTACAGGGATTTAACAATAGTTACGCAAAACGGAGCATGCAGCTCTGACCGGCTTTAAAGGGTTAACAATGACTTTAAAAAAATAATATAAAATAGTGTGCAACACCACTGAAGTTTTTTTTTTTAAACTCTCTTTTCAACCAACGGCAGTCACTCTCCAAATAACTTCTGCTTAGCTTTCCGAGCTTCCCTCGGGTCCTCTTAATCAGCGGTCTCCAACCTTTTTTGCGCCACGGACCGGTTTATGCCCGACAATATTTTCACGGACCGGCCTTTAAGGTGTCGCGGATAAATGAGGGAGGGGCTAATAATCGGCTCAGTCATTTTTAATGATCGTTGAAAGCCCAGATCGTAATCGTGATTAAAATTCGATTAATTGAGCAGCCCTAATTACCGTATTGTGTGTGTATAACCTCTTTTTAAGTTTTGTGGATATTCTACACAGGCACGCTGGTTTGATTTTCTTGGGATGCTCAGCACATCAAACCTTGAAGCAGATGGACTACAGCAAAAGAAGACCATACTGGGTGTCACTAAAGTCTGCTAAGAACAGGAAAATGAGGCAACAATTCACACCAAATCGTTGCCTTGGCAGACAAAAGATTGAAAATATGTTTTCTGGTCTGACGAGTCGCTACTTCTGTTGTGATATTTGAACGGTCAGAGACTGGTGGAAGCAGCATAAAATGCTGGATCCATCCTGCCTTGTATCAATGGTTCACGGTTTGATGGTCAATAATCCAGGTAAGGAAATCCCATAAGGTTTATTGAGTTCATCTGTAAATAACATTTTTCAGTGGGAAAAGTATGGATGAGAAATTAAACTATTCACCCACTGAAAATGCTGCATCCAAATAAAATGAATCAACTTTTAAACAACATGGTGTACCTGAGTAATGTCCAGCCCTTTAGAAACCACAGTTTTCCAACAGGGTAACACCATGTCACATGTCAGCTCAAATCACCACTACACAAAATATTCCCTCTAATATATCCTTTTGTATATTAGAAGTGTGTTGTAAAGGAGAATGCATTTTTTAAGTAACATATGCTCCATGCAGGTGTTAGAAAATGTCCACCTAGATTTTGAGATGCCCTACATGAAAAGTCCCTCCCGGCTGGAAATATTTACCTTTCACAAAGGACAGCATGTATACTTCTGTGGTCATGCAAGAAATGTTTACATTATTCTTATTTTTCAGAAATAGATAAGATATTCTCGGGCCAGATGACTCACTAATTTTAGCTAAAAAAGACTTTTAAAAAAAGGCAAACGCCACTGTAATTCTGCGGGAAAAAACAATGAAAAGTTTGAACTAAATACACATTTGTTTGTTGGACCATTAGGAACCGCGAGAAAACTCGAACAAAACAGTGAATTGCTCTGTAGTTTAGATATTTGTTAAGCGTATTACACAAATTACGTAAGCCTCAATAGAAACCATTGAGAGACTGATCTGTTCAATATCACAGACCCATGACTTCACTATCTGTCGATATTTGCTGGTAAACGTTTATGTTGGCTTTCGCTCCAGCAAATAGCCAGAGCCCAGACACAGCTTACAGCCTCGGTCTGAGCATACCCCGGTTATTAGTCTCCAGGGTTTTTCTTACCACCAATTCTTACTTAATTTAAATACAAACGCACACCAATGCTGTTAAACGAAATAGGTAGAAGACTTATCAGTAAAAACAAATTTTATGTGAACTTACTTCGGCATGTTTCACAGGAACCTCCACCAGAAAGCGCGACGCCGGTGCTCCCAATAAGCGTTCCGACAAGATATGGAGACCTACACAAATTTAGTTCCGCCTAAAATCGTGCTATGGAAAATTACATGGTTTTCTTTCTTCTGTTGGTATTTAGTTGTTATCACAGCCATGGCTTAAGTCACAAATTAGCATGTATGTGGCATGTATTGGCTTTAACTTGTTAACCCAGTTTCTAAAACCATATATTAGATTTAGTAGTTTGTTAACTGCAAATGACATGAATTGAATTTTGTATGTGTTGTATGTGCTTTTTCTTTAGTTATTGATGAACTCACAAGTTAGTTGTGATTTAAATACAGTAGATGAAAAGTACAATGATAATAATAATAATAATAATAATAATTTTTTGACATTTAGTGATTTCCATTACTATTAGGCAGTACATACTACCCCTGCATGTAAATGACGTAATTACATTCGTAAGTGCAACCAAAATCAGCAACTTTCAAACAAACAAACTAATTACATTTTTTAAACCCACCATATTATTTGTACCAATAATAAAACAATTATATTTTGCAGTCCAGTTAAAAAAAAGAAGGTGGTGCAGATAAAGGGCACCATTTACATGTATGTAGTAGATTCAGTGTTGTTCAAAACAAAAAAAACAAAAAAAACCCCAACATAAATAAAATAAATGTGTTCATTTCTCCCAAGACACTGGACAGGAAATGTTGTCAAAAGCACTATATTCATATAACCCCTTATATTGATAATGAACAACACAAGTTTTTTAAAACTTTGTATTCATTTATCATTTATAAAATTGAAAAATGGGGATTTTGAAGCATGACATTGATACATAAAATATGATTATGTGAATAGATAAAAGATTAGGTACATGAGGTATAATGTTAAACTGTGAAAATTTGATATATGTAAATGATATATACAGATCGTTATTGATTTATATATTTCTTTCCTGTATGTTGAATTTTGCTTTCAAGCATAATCACTTCATAGAAAGGTTAAGGAAAAGTACATCTTTAAAAAAGTGAGTTTTTATAATTCTGAAAAATTTTATATGTGTAATTAAATTCTAATTCTAATTCAAATTTTATATAATTAATATATTCAGTGCTGTTTTCATGTACATCGGTAGTCATACTGTCCATATTTTACATTGAACAGATAGATGGGAAACAGATTTCATTGATAAACCAATGAAAAGGTGGCTACAAATAGCAACAGATGACGTCGACGCCCACCAAGTGATTGGCGGAGGGCGACGAGCGCGCTGTTGCAACGTCAAACATCGTCCCCCTAGTTGTGCCATGCGCATTAACGGTTGTTGTTGTTGAACTGGTTGTTATGGCTGAACAAGGCCTCGGACTCAATTGAGAGAGGACCCCCGTACCACCCCCGTCTCCGCCACGGGACACCTGGCACCCATGGAGGGCACGGACATGGACGTGGACGCGGAGCTCATGCAGAAGTTCAGCTGCATGGGCACCACGGACAAGGACGTCCTTATTTCGGAGTTCCAGAGGCTGCTGGGCTTTCAGCTCAACCCTGCCGGCTGCGCCTTCTTCCTGGACATGACCAACTGGTGAGTGCGGGGATTGGAGGGCCCGCTGTGGGGAGGACAGGAGTATGACGCTAACCTAGCTTTATAATTAGCTTGTTAGCCTACATAGATAAAAAAAAATGTTCAAAATAGAGCGCTATGGAGGTGATGTTGAACCCTGAAGGGAATCATATCACCATTCCCATTCTATGGGATGACTGTTAACTCCAAGCTATCATCACTGGCAAACGGAAGTGAAACGGTAAAGTTTGCCGTGACCGCAGAGGAAACAGTAAGGTGAAGTCACCGAGGAACCAAATAGCTAGCAGGCTAATTTAAGCACAGGGAACTCTCCCTCCCGGATCGTCAGCCATGTTACATAACAGCGCACAGAGCCAGTTAAACCGTGCTCATCGGGAAGCCAAAACTCAAGGCAGCGTCGCTCACTTCACGTTATTCTGATGACGTAACCAGTCGTGATCTATCAGCGGCCGACAACAAGTGGTCTTGATCACAACGCCTTTGTGCTCCTGGCCAGCTATGCTCACGTTCTTTAGTTTGTCAGCGATTGATGCCCTTTATTGGATCAATTTTGAAAGATAAAACTTGATTTCACATAGCTTCTGTATAGGGGAATGGAGCTTAGGAGGTCATAATGGAAAGAAGGCATCATTGCGCGGCAGTTGTTTGAATCTGTCCCCTGAATCCAAGATTTGGAAGTTCTAAGTAAACATGAATTTATGGCTAGTATATGAGCAATGGCTCAGAGGTAGCAAACCACTAAACCAGGCAGCCTTATTTCTCTCTTACTGGCAAAGCTAAACTAAGAGAAGTGCCACTAAGATGACTATGTAGGATTGTACAACTTTGTTTTTACTTCTTTTTGTTGTGTATTTTTCACACTTACATGCTTCAGATCAGCAAAAAATGTGAGTAGACAAAGATAATCAGAGTTAATACAAAATACAGTTTTTATATGACAATTTAATTAAGGGGGGAAAAGTTATCCAAACCTATCTGAGACAAACCTAATAACTAGTTTTGCCACCCTTGGCAGTAAGAACTACAATTAAGAGTCTGCAGTAACTGGCAATGAGTCTTTTACACAGCTGTGGAGGAATTATGGCCCACTCTTTAATTCAGCCACATTAGAGGCTTTTCGATCATGAGCAGCCTGTTTAAGGTTATGCCAAAGCATCTTAATCAGATTTAAATTCAGACTTTAACTAAGCCACTCCAAAACATTTGTTTTCTTTTTATCTTATTTATTTTGATCTTTCTGATATTTTGTTGTTGTCCTGCTGCATAACCTGGGTGTGCTTCTGCTTCAGGACAAAAAACCGATGGCTTCAGGTTTTTCTAGTATAGATTGGAATTCACGATTCCATCAATAATGGCAAGTCGTCCAGCTCCTAAAGCAGCAAAGCAGCCCAAGGCCATTATACTACCACCACCATGATTGACTATTGGTGTGATGTTATTTCTTATCAAATATTGTGTTAGTTTATGCCAGATATAAACTTTCCAAAAAACTGAACCAGTCTCATCATTCCACTGAATATTTTCTGTTTTGGGGATCATCAGGTGCATTTGGCAAGCCTTTGTGGGGATTTTTTTGGTAGCTCAGTAGGTAGAGCAGGTCATCTAATAATTGGAAAGTTGGTGGTTTGGTCCCTGGCAGCTCCAGTCTGCATGCCAGATATCTGTGGGCAAGATACTAACTATGCATACTAGAATGGATGCATCAGAGTATGAATGTGTGTAAAATTTAGATAGAAAGCACTTAAGCATAGAAAAATGAATAGGAGTGTGTGAATGAGGCATGTTAGTAGAAAGAGTAGAAAAGTGCCATATAAGAATCCATTTTTGGTCAGAAGTGTTTTTGCCCAGTCTCTGTTTTTTGTTGAGTCATACACTCTGACATTACGTGAGCCAAGTGTGGCCTGCAGTTCCTTAGATGATGTTCTTGGAGGAATTTTAGTTTGGATAGCCCCCCCCCCCCCCCTTAATACATGAAATCATCATTTAAAATGTATTTGTTCTTTTTGACTAATTAAAATTTGTTTGATCTGAAAACATGTAAGTGTAATATCCAAAATGTAAGAAATCAGAAAAGGCAGATACTTTTTAACAGTACTGTACTCAGGAGGTGCATGTTGAAGTAGTCAAATATGTTATGAGGACAAGCTGATCTGGCAAATATGTTACAAATAATGCTAATTGTAAAAGTAGGGCAGGCTTTGCAAAGACAAACAAAAACACTTGGACAGATTTTACTTTATACTTCAGCACTATGATTTCAAGTTTAATAACCAGGATCGATAGGTATTGCTGATGTGTATTAACTCTATGCTCGCTTCTTTTGCATTGGAACAGGAATCTGCAGGCTGCTATTGGTGCATATTATGACTTTGAAAGTCCCAATGTCAACACCCCATCTATGTCCTTTGTTGAGGATGTGACAATTGGGGAAGGAGAGTCTGTCCCTCCAGATACGCTGTTCACTAAGACCTGGAGGATACAAAACACAGGTATATGGGCTTTACATTTACACCTTCACATTGTATACATGTAGATAGTCTTTATAAATCTGTAACGTGTTCATGGATTTTGTTGAGATGTATTTTGAATGAATTCTTCTTGGTGTCTTGTAGGTGCAGAGTCATGGCCACCGGGCGTTTGTCTCAAGTACATTGGAGGCGATCAGTTTGGGCATGTAAACACAGTTATTGTGAAGTCGCTAGATCCCCAGGAAATATCAGATGTGAGTGTGCAGATGCGAAGTCCCACAACTCCTGGCATGTACCAGGGCCAGTGGAGGATGTGTACTGCCACTGGATTATTTTATGGAGGTAAGAACCACTACTACTTTGATTAACTATCAAGTACATTTATGAGACCTATGACTAATAATAGTAAATAATAATTTCAGTTCATACTAAGCCAAGATAATTAATCAGATTTATATCTCATTTACAATTTTCGGTTCCCGTGATGATTAAAAACAACATTATAATACAACTGTTAGTATTTTGCTTTCATGTTCAGAACAAAGGTCTTGTTTAGGTACTCTGTAATACATTAGGCTCCCCTTTTCTTCATAGCTGTGTTCTTTGCTCATCCTAATAACTTAAAGTCAGTCGCTTTTTACTGCAGCTTCAGAAAAGCTCATTAAGAGACATCAATCTAGAGCAGGGGTGCCCAATCCTGGTCCTCGAGAGCTACCGTCCTGCAGCTTTTAGATGCATCCTTGTTCCCACACACCCGAATCAAATGAATGGCTTGTTATCAGGCCTTTGCCAAACACGATGGCATGCTGAAGAGGTAATCAAACCATTTGATTCAGCTGTGTTGGAGTAGGGATGCATCTAAAAGCTGCAGGATAGTAGCTCTCGAGGACTGGGATTGGGCAGCCCTGATCTAGAGGAAGTAAGACTCAAGTTTTTGTAGTCAAAAACTGCAGGATTATCAGTTGTGTGTGGCTCCCTGTTTCTGCAGATCCGACGGTCTTTCACTCAGCCCACTTTCAACAGTGTGCGACAATTTGCTGTCGGCTTTGGTTTTTTTCTCGCCTCTGTGACTGATTTGCAGGTCTCTGAGCCACTTGAGCTCACTGTCACTCTGTGCCCTCTTGGCCTCCATCTGTGCCGGCAGACTTCCCACAGCGGAGGCAGGTTGGCAGGAACCAATAGCTACCGGAGACAAAAAATTGCCCCCTGGTCAAGGCCTAACACTGTTCCTCACCCCCCATGATTATGACTTTTGCCATAATTGAACTGCCTTAGTCTGTAATCAGAATCAGAATACTTTATTGATCCTTGGGGGAAATTATTTTTTTGTTACAGTGCTCCATTATAAACCAACATAAACCAACAGTAAGACAAGACAGACAATACGCTAACTAAGAATAGTACAATATATATATATATATATATATATATATATATATACACAACAGTCACTCATAAATAAATAGCTGGAAAAGAAACGTGTAGTTGTAGCAGTAACCAGTGTGTTAAGTGGATGCGTTGTACAGGGAGCCACAGGCAGGAAAGATTTCCTGTGTCGTTCAGTGGTGCTTTTCGGTAATCTCAGTCTCTCACTGAACGTGCTCCTGTGACTGACCAGCATGTCATGGAGTGGGTGGGAGGTGTTATCCAACATTGTCTTTATCTTGGACAGCATCCGCCTCTCCGACACCACCTTGAGGGAGTCCAGCTCCATCCCCACAACATTACTGGCCTTACGGATTAGTTTATTAAGTCTGTTGGCATCTGCGACCCTCAGCCTGCTCCCCCAGCATGCAACAGCATAGAGGATCGCACTGGCCACAACAGACTCATAGAAAATCCTCAGCATTTTCTGGCAGATGTAGAAGGACCTCAGTCGCCTCAAAAAATAGAGACGACTCTGGCCCTTCCTGTAAAGTGCTGTGGTGTTTTTAGCCCAGTCCAGTTTATTGTCAATGTGAACTCCAAGGTATTTATAGTCCTCCACAATGTCAACACTGACCCCCTGGATTGAAACAGGGGTCAAGTGTTTCCTGGTCTTCCTGAAGTCCACGATCAGTTCCTTGGTCTTTGCCACATTGAGATGCAGATGATTCTTCTCACACCACGTGACAAAGGAGTCGACCACAGCCCGGTACTCTGTCTCATCATCCCTGCTGATGCATCCAACCACCGCAGAGTCATCAGAAAACTTCTGAAGATGGCATGTCTCTGTGCAGTGGCTGAAGTCTGTGGTGTAGAGGGTGAAGAGGAAGGGGGAGAGGACAGTCCCCTGTGGTGCCCCTGTGTTGCTGATCACCTTGTCAGACACACACTGTGGGAGACGTACATATTGTGGTCTTCCTGTCAGGTAATCAACAATCCAGGACACCAGAGAAGCATCCACCTGCATCGCTGCTAACTTATCACCCAGGAGGGTCGGCCTGATGGTATTGAAAGCACTAGAAAAGTCAAAAAACATGACCCTCACAGTGCTCGCCGGCTGGTCCAGATGGGTGTAGACACGATTGAGCAGGTAGATGATGGCGTCCTCAGTTCCGAGACGAGGCTGATAAGCGAACTGAAGGGGATCCAGATGTGGTCTTACTATGGGTCGCAGCTGGTCCAGGATGAGCCTTTCCAGGGTCTTCATGATGTGGGAGGTCAGTGCCACGGGCCTGTAATCCTGGGGGCCACTGGGACGTGGCGTCTTTGGTACAGGGACGAGGCATGATGTCTTCCACATCACTGGGACCCTCTGCAGACTCAGACTCAGCATAAACAGTTTATGAAAGACTCCACACAGCTGGGGGGCACAGGTCTTGAGGACGAGGGGACTCACTCCGTCTGGTCCAGCAGACTTGCCTGAGTGAAGTCTCCTCATTTGCATCTCAACCTGGTATTGAGTGAAGGTGATGGGTGGGGGAGGGGTGTCAGGAATCTCACAGGAGGCAACAGCGCCATGTGAAGAGAGAGGCTGGCACAGTGGTGTGGCTCTGGATTCCAGGCTAACTACAGGTGAGGTTGTGGGGGTCGGAGCAGACACTGTGGTGTCGAATCTATTGAAAAACAGATTCAACTCATTGGCTCTATTCTCACCTCCCTCAGCTCCCCTGCTGTTGGTTGGCCTGAATCCAGTGATGGTCTTCATGCCCCTCCACACCTCTCTCATGCTGTTCTGCTGGAGTTTCCACTCCAGCTTCCTCCTGTAATTGTCTTTAGCCTCTCTGATCTTGTCCTTTAGTAACACCTGGATCTTCCTCACCTCCTCTTTGTTGCCCCCTCTGAAAGCCCTCTTCTTGTTGTTGAGGAGGGCTTTGATGTCCTTAGTCACCCACGGCTTGTTATTTGGGTAACAATGAACAGTCTGAGCTGGAACAATGGAGTCGGTGCAGAAAGTTATGTAGTCTGTGATACATTCAGTAAGCTCATTGATGTCCTCGGCGTGAGGCTCACAGAGTGTTTCCCAGTTGGTCACCTCGAAACAGCCCTGTAGTTCCGCTATTGCCTCCTCTGACCACCTCCTGACAGTCCTGGTGGTCACAGGTTCCCTCCTCACAATTGGCACATAGCGGGGGGTGAGGTGAATCAGGTTATGATCTGACCTACCAAGTGGGGGGAGGGAGGAGGAGCTGTATGCATCCTTGACGTTAGCATACAGTAAGTCTAAGATTTTCTCTCCCCTGGTGGGACAGTCCACATATTGTTTGAATGTTGTTAGTGTATTGTCCAGTGATACATGGTTGAAGTCACCCGAGATCACAATAAAGGCACTCGGGTGCTGAGTCTGTAACCGAGCTATGGCAGAGTGGATAGTGTCACATGCAGCTGTGGGGTTAGCAGAGGGAGGAACATAAATAGCCACCAAGATGACGTGAGAGAATTCCCTGGGTAAATAATACGGCCTGAGTCCAACAGCACACAGTTCAATGTCCGGGCAACAAATCTTTTCTTTGATTGTTATGTTGGCAGGGTTACACCACCGGTTGTTAACTAAAACAGCAAGCCCACCTCCTTTCCGCTTACCGCTAGCGATGCTGTCCCTGTCCGCCCAAACAGTGTGGAAGCCTTCCACGGAAGCATTCTCATCGGGAATGTCCTGGTGCATCCATGATTCGGTGAAACACATCAGGCTACACTCTCGGTATTCCCTCTGACTCCGTACCAGTGCTGAGAGCTCGTCGATTTTATTTGCCAACGATCGCACATTTCCCATCATGATAGACTGCAGACATGGTTTATACCTCCTCCTCGCTTCGAGCCTCCGCTGTCTCACCGTCTCCTTCTTTCTTCTCTTCTGTCCTTGACCTCTGCATCCCCGATGTGTTTTCCTCCAAATTTCAGCTGGTACTTCTGCGGGCCTGGCCAGCGAACCGGCCGGCATCAGGGCGATCAGCTGATCTCTGGAGTAAACAGTCCGTGAGTGTAAGAGATGTGCCGCGGTCCCGTTCCTTGATAAAAGTAACAGTTCCACGGCCACCAGAAGAACAAAAACTCTCTCAATCCACATGATTGAGTAAAAGATAATAAACAGATGAAAATACAAGTCAGAAAAAAAAAAGAATACGTAAGAAAAAAGAGCTAAACTAAGAGAAAAGCAGGAGCGACTGTAACAGGCTGCACGCTGGTTGGCGCATACTTCAGTTTCTCATAAAATAAGACGAACAACAAAATTTCATCAGACTGTCAGGCTTTAACCAGACACCAGACAATGTTGAGGATGCCCGTGGTTTAAGCCTTCATTTGAGACTTGTAACAAACCTACTTCATATTGTTGTCTCAAGCATGTAGCTCTGGCTGTGAGCACAGAGGTCCCACCCGCTATCTCAGTCTTTTATTTTAGAGGGACAGACAATCAGAAGAAAGCTGGTTTAAAGTGAAGGGGGAAGGGAGTGAAATCTGCATGTTTCTGACAGAAGGTCACCTGGGGAGCTCCACAAATGCCCAGCAGAGAATCAACATCACCCTCAGCTGTAGATATTCACACCTTAGCCTGTGAAACCTGTTCACAGCAGTCTCTTATCTCCTTCCTCATCATGCACTCCTGTGCTTACATCTACCTCTCCCTTGTTGTTGTTATCAGAATCAGAAAACTTTATTAATCCCTAAGGAAATTATGCAATTATGTCAGCACCATTAGTTACATTGCTGGTAACAGTGTTAGTGTTGGAAGAGGTCACAATACAAAGTGGAAGATAATAGTTTCAGTAATTATTTTCTAAAAGCTTCAAAACAGCAATGCAGTGCATGCTTTAGGGGATAACCTCCAAAAACCAGTGTTTCACCAGCTGTAAAGCATGCAAAAATGCTCTAAAAGAGTACATATAAATCCATATAAACAGTTGGAAAAGAGCAGAAAAGTTACCCGTTAAAAACCTTACTAGCTGCATACTCTTTTTTTTGTTTTTTTGGCACCAACATACAGCAACAAATTCCTGTTTGTGTACAAGCTTGGTAATAAAAGCAATTGTGATTCTACATATTCTCTTAATGGCAATTTAACACTAAGAAAGTTGTCAAACTGGCAAAACATTTGAGTCTTACACAGTCAGGTCACTTTTGTGCTTGTTTGTTATCTCCACAGATGTAATATGGGTGATTCTTAGTGTAGAAGTTGGAGGTCTTCTTGGAGTGACCCAGCAGCTATCTTCCTTCGAGACAGAATTCAACACTCAGCCCCAGCGCAATGTGCAGGGAGACTTCAACCCTTTTGCCTCACCACAGAAGAACAAGCATGATGCCACTGACAACAGTTTCAGAGATCCAGGTGGAGCCTGGGAACGCACGCAAGAGCCAATCCAGCAAGATCAGAATGGACTGTCTCATAATGCTGTAAATAGGGCGTCAAATGGTCTCCAAACTAATCTTTCTGTGGTAACTTATGGACAGGTATGTATATGTAAAAATGAACTCATCACAGATCTGCTCTCACCTTTAAGCCTACATCACTACATTCACTCCTTTATACTTTTAAGTACCATATGCAAGTTTTTGTAAAAACTATATTCTCTGTTCTACAGGTGATGGGCAGCAGATGAGCAGTTGTTTTGACTTGTACAAAATGTTTAAATATTGAGCTTTATGCAGTTCTATGGCTCTATAGGGTGTAGCTTACGAAGTGTTCGACATTGCCAGGATGTCTTTGCATCTGTGTGTTTCACATAAACCTCAAACCCCTGACAGGTATCACAGTGGCAGTTATCAGCTTTCTTTGTTAACACATGTTTGGATTCTGCCTGTGTTCACTAGAGATTATAACAAAGAATATAATGGAAAAATGCAACACTGGCGTTGCAAATAAGAGAGCAGTGCTGGCAAGAAAAAGATTAATCTCTGGAATTTGTAAGTTATTTATTTTACCACTCGTGTACCCTCCATGTCGCTGTTTATTTATAACGTGACAGCTGCACATTAGAGCTCTTAAACTTGATCCATTTAAACAAAGCACTAAGTAACCTTTACGTGCTGCTTTCAGCTCTGACGCTGTCCCACCAAGAAGGAGATGTGGAAATCATATCAGTGCTGAATTGTGAGACTGAAACCTTCTTTCAGCAATGCTACGTGGATTTTTTTTCTTTATACAAAAAAAAGAAGAAGCGATAATGATCATTATTTCTCTGTAAAATTAAATTCTATTACATTATCAGTGTTTAGTTTAGTTCCACTTAACCTGTGAAGCTGGTCCCAAGTATCAGATGTCTTTTTTTCCTCTCTCTCTTTTTATGGGCATGAATGTGATAATTGCATTTATCATTTTCTTCCTCTTGGGACTACACATATTTGCACACATTTTAACACAAATTTAATATATTCAATTCACCTACATATACTTCGCACTGAGTAAAATGTTGCCAAAGGAAAGTTCACGTGAGTAATTAGATGATTAGATATCTTTACTCGGGGGATTGTGGTTAGACACTAACCGTCTTCTTGGCAGTCTGCTCTGCAGCTGTCGGCATATCAGGTTGTGGACAGTTAGACGAGCCTCAGGGTTTAAAACTTTATTCTAATTAGTTGTAACTTGAGATGGATTACTTAAAACAGAAAAGAGTTTCCGTGACTTAATCCATTTTAGTCTTACGGTACAGTTTGGCGAAGCATATTGCGCAATCGTCTGATGATGCAGAACAAAGTTTGAATATAAAAAAAAAAAAGTTCTAATTTTACAGACAAAGTAGGGTTTTTTTGTGTGTGTGTGTGTGTGTGTGTGTTTTGGCGGTAGCTACATTCAAATCAGCGGTTGGCCTGCAAATGGTCAAAGCCAAAACCGCTTTCCCTTTTTTTTTTTTTTTTTTTTTTCTTTTGTAAGTTTGAGTAAATAAACCTCACTTAAATATATATTTTTTAATTACAGTGGAAGGCCTGAACATTCCAAAGGAATGAAAAGCCCCACTTTTTCAACTGGGAATGCTATAGAGTTTTAGTTTTGGCCAGGTTTTGTATTTTCTTGCAGTGTTGGTGGTAAGTATCAGAGAAAAGCAAAGCGAGCTCCTCATTTCTTGTTAAGTTCTTACTTTTATTCTTAATTACTGTAATTGCAATTCTAGTGTGGCTAAACAGCCTGTTAAAATCAGAGATGATATGGATTGTTGCTACAGTTTGGCTGACAGGTAATTATTTGTGACACGTGTAAACCTCTATGTTACAGCGTTGTTAAACTCCCTCAGTGGTCTTTGTTGAAGAAAAAAATTACAGTTAAATCTTTTAGATGAGACCTTTTTGTTCTATGGTATTCTCTCCTCAAACACTGTATGGACTGAACCACCTACACATTACACCTGGAGGAGCTGATCGCCCATGCCACGGAGCTCCATGCATGCAGTTATTATGCTGATGTTTATGCCAGTGGAAGTTTTGGCGTCTGCACTTTCTGGGTCAGCAGAGAGCTGGCGACTTTTATGCACATGGCTGAAGCGCTGTGGTTCCGCAATGCTTCCACTTTCCACTTAAAGCCGATCGTGGACTCTCTAGGAGGGAAGAAATTTGCATGAGCCGACTTGTTGCAGTGGTGGCATCCTGTTACAGTACCACACTCAAATTTAGTAAGCTCTTTAGAACAACCCATTATTTTATATATGCTTGTAAAGGCACACTGCATGGCTACGTCCATCATCTTATACACCTGTAGAAATGCAAATATCAGAATTCAAAGGTTAAGAGGTGTGGTCCAGTACTTTTCATAGGCAAAGCTTTGTTCACAGTTTGACCTCTCAACCTTTTCAGGGTTTGTTACACTGGAATAATTAGAGTCAACTAGCTGTGTGAATCTTTTGTGGCTTTTTAAGCGATGCATTAATTCGAAAGAAGACTGCCTGGGCGGTTTGGTTTTGTCACCTTTTATTACCGCCCTGAAACTGAAGATAAACACAGACATGGTGGAGCTTATGCTTTTCTTTCCCCTTTGTGTTGTAATAGAAACTAAACCAAAAGGCTTTCTCTCATTTTTTTTTTTTTGTCTTCCCCCACAGGGACCCTACCCATTTGGACAGAGCTAGAATGACAAAGACCCCTCTCCCCCACGGTGAATGAAGAGCTTAGCACCCTGGGAGTCCTTAAACACAGAGGAGTTGGAGGGGGAGAGGAACAGTTGTTTTATATTGACTCATGACAACCCTCTTCCAAAAACAACCCGTGACCCTTTCCACAGAAACACAGAGGACAGTGAGGTGATGGATTACATCAGCTGCCGTGAAACATCCCACCTGACATCAACACCTGGACTCGCATGTGTGAATGCTTCATTTAAGAGTGCTATAAACCTTTACGAATAGATACACCTGACTATTTTTTATTTACGTGGTAAAAACGTGCCTAATTAAAGTGAAAGTCACCCTAAACAGTTTGGTATTCCCGTGGGCAGTTGAATGCTTTCTCTCTTTTGGGTTCCTACCCAGGTCTAGAAATTTTTTTATTTATTTTTTTAAATATGTTAGAGTAGTACAGGAAATTCTAGTGGTCATTCATGTTGAGGTTTTACACAGTATTTCAAAAAAGGTGTTATCTTTTATTCACCATCCCCCTCAAAAAAATGTAAAAAATCTAAATGTGCAGAAGTTTCAAACTCCTTTAGGTAAAACACAGAAGCAGAAAACTACACATAAGAAAGGAAAGAAAGAAAACATGCACAGGTCTTTGCCAGCTCTGGAAAATCATCACTTAAGTGCGTACAAAAATGTAAGCCTCAAAGTTGCATTCATGTATGAGAGAGATGGGAATCTTTCCCATCATCAACCAATTTTGCAACACCAGACAACTGGTCGTAATGGATATGGTGATGCCATGTTTAAAATGTAACACTATGTCTAAAGTGCCCCTGTTATGCTCATTTACAGCCTGAATTGTTTTACATGATTTCAGTGTTCAAAATAATGTTCACATTTTTGGCACGCTCACAGCTTTTTGAGGCCCCTCTCATGACAAGTGAGGAAACCGTCTGAAAGCTGTTGACTGCTAACAAAAGGTTTTTAAAACTGTTAGAAATACATTGTATCGCTTCTGCCTTTTACTTTGACTCATCAGCACAGCTGTTGTCTGCTAGCTATGATAATGTTGATCGTTACTGTTAAAACACAAGGATTTTTAGCCTTGTGAAAATGGCTGATTAGTCCTGTACTGTGCTGTGTTTGTGTCACTATTACATGTGTGAAATGTGTAAATGAGGACAGCTTTTTTTTTTGGAGTTGGAATAATTCAGTTTGGCCTTTTTAACTCTGCAAACTATTTCCATGCGCAGAAGATATGTAACACACTGGAGGGAAGGAGAAAGCACAATAGGGG
Source organism: Diplotaxodon limnothrissa (assembly GCF_057381915.1). Lineage (NCBI taxonomy): Eukaryota > Metazoa > Chordata > Actinopteri > Cichliformes > Cichlidae > Diplotaxodon > Diplotaxodon limnothrissa. The sequence goes on from NC_140600.1 coordinate 33,424,733, forward strand.
CACTTTAATTTTGGCTTTGGCAACATTGAATATCTGACTTTGGCTAAAGTGAGTCGTCCGCATTTGTTTGGTTAAAGCTCCAGAAAAATCACACATTTCCATTTGTAATTCAAATTTTAAGAAATTCACAAGCTGGAAACTTGAAATTCTCAAAACTCCAATATGACTCCAGCAGTTACTGCATTGCAGCAACACACTTTCCCCCCTGCTACGACTTGGCTTGTTAGACTGATTGCTCCACATTCAGTCACTTTTTTTTCCCCTTTTCTTTGCAGTCCTTGATTTGAGTTTAGCACTCATCCTTGATAATTTGGAGATTTTATGTTCTGCTGTCATACAGATTTGCACTGTAAGATGGCTTGGATGCTTCCAACAGAAGCCGTTTTCTCTCGTTACTGCAGTTAACTTCAAACTAAGCAGGGTTGGACTTTGTGAATCCAGGATGCCATTCAATTCAAGTCAGACAACATGCATTTGACTTGTGTCGTCTGACAAAATATCTAAAGAAACAAGTCTTATTATCCAAGTTTACATAGACTATTAAAAGCTAAGACTTCCTGCCCTTCTGCATATAAATATTTGTCATTCTTGTGTAGGAACCCAGTTTCTTCCAAAGACAAAATCCAGAGAGACCAGACACTAACGGGTGGCATCATCCGCTGCATAGTCTGCAGGTGCATAATTGAAACTGCATGGGACAAGGGTGGAGTTTATTTTATTATTATTATTTTTGTTTTGTTTTGTTTAGGGTGGGTTTCGCTTTTAATGGAGGCTGAAGCGCAAATGGATGTGAGTAAGCTTGAATATGTGAGTTGTGAGGAAAGGTTGATAAAGCCATCTAAATCTATTTTGCGTGATGAATGACTGAGTCCATGTCTATGTATGTATGTATGTGCCTGCCTGGTGCGTGTGTGCGTGTAAATGTTAATGGTTTCTCTTTGGATTGAACTGACATAAATGGTGTATACTACTTGGGGAAAGGATGACTTGACACATGCACATCATTACTGAGAGAGCTTTAATAAGTGTGTACCTCAGAAGTATTTTTGAGTGATTCTGCACCAAAAATTCACGCATCAAAAATGTCCCAGATGTTATTTATTTTGTCTTTTTGTCTGTGCTGCAGATTTAATAATTCCCATTCATAGCCAGCAGGTGGTGCTAAAAATCAGAAGACCAAACTACACCAGACTTGTCATGAGTGCTGAGTATACTGAATGAGGGGGGAAAGGTGATGAGTTGTAGTGTGAGCCTAGCAGATTGTCTGAAGAATGTAGATGTTTGTTATCAGCATTGTTAGCACTGAGGGTCAGTTAAGGTTTTCTTTGGCTTATTGTGGATCGTGACACCAGCATTCCCCCCTCCTCAAAATATTGATTTGTGTATTCCTCACAGCTTCAGGTTTTTGTTTTTATATATCCTGAAATGAAAGGTTTCAATGTTAAACACTAGTTTCATTCCTACACCAGTGTCTGATGTTGACTGTGAAGGTTATTGTATGTTTTTTGGGTTTGTTTGTTTTTCTCTTCTGATCACATGAATGAGTTTGTCTGCTGTTACACCTGAATTTCTACTTCAGCTTTGCTGCCTTCATTATGTCCATGTTTTTTTTTTGTTTGTTTGTTTGGTTTTTTTTTCTGTGTATCTTTTTGGCCTAAAAATAAAATGGGTGGTCCATAGAACGCCATTATAGTGTTACAGTTTTTATAAGGAAGTGTTCAAACAGGATTATTAGAAACTTTTAATATTTTGATTTTAAAGTCCTTTAAACAACTTTTGATGGTTAATTATCAAGGGGATTGTTTCTTCTATTATAATGTATGTTTATCTTTAAAATTCACCAGCATTCTGTGTTGCAGCTCTTCTCTGTTTGTATTGAGTCATCTGACAGTCCTCCTCCCAAACAGTATACACTGTTCTGCACTGCTTCGATTATTCACGTCTGTCTTTTCCTTCTTTTCGTGTGTGCGTGCATGTGTGCGTGCATGTGTGCGTGCATGTGTGCGTGCATGCGTGAGCTTCCTTCTTGTTGGCTTGCTTGTGTGTGTGAGGAAGAGAAAAATGGTGAGAAAATACTGCTGGATCCATTCTTTAGTTTTAGTTTGTGACTATGTTTGGACTTGAGATGGGTGGCAGAGTGAGTGGATGAGATGAAAGTTTACATAGTCCTAAGATAGCACATTTATCTGAAGAGAAATTGTCAAAATTAAGTTGTTTTTTTTTTCCTCCTGTAACTATAATTAAGCATTTGTATGATTAAATTAACACTGAAACAATGACTTCAGTGTTTGTTTTTTTTCATGGGGTCAAAGTAAATGCCATCTTTGCATAAAATCACTCTATACTCCAGCTGCCGCTTTAACCTTAAGCTACACCCAACACAAACAGTATCATCTAATCGTTGAGCTACAGTTTCACATCCATCGACAGCACAAAAGATGCATTGTGTAGCCACAGTAACATCACGCAAAGTCCCACTTCAGATCTTCAAAATGAGTTTTAGCCACAGCTTACTGTACTTGGATGAACGTGTGGAGTTTTAAGGTAGCAAGCTGCATCCATTAACACAAAAAGTACAACACATAGACACGCGTTCTTTAATTAATGCCAAGCAAATTATTAAATAGTAATAAAATTTCAACCACAAAACCAAAGCCTCTTGGATGATCTGTGTCACACACAGAGCCACATTGTGTTTCATTAAAAGTTCTATAAAAGGCACCATTAGCATGCACATGGTAAACAGGTGCAGATCAGTGATTCTAATTAGCACCAGGGATGCGCCAGCACCTACAGCTGCCAATGTCAGCACATCTGTCAATGTCAGCACATCTGTCAGTCATCGTGGTTGAGCTGTCAGGCTTTGATGCCAGTGTATTTTGGGGCCACACCTATCTTCAAGATAGATGGTGTGCATGTATTGGCAGAGTTATTAGGTGTTCTATTTTTTTCATTGTTTTTTATTTTTATTTTTAATTTTGACCTGTGCTGCCGTGTTATTTTTAGAGAGAAGGCAAAACTTCCAAACAAGCCATAATTGTTCAGGGTTTTTTTCTCGTTGTACTGTCATGAACTCTAACAGTTAACATAACTGGAGTCTGCATGCAGCTCTTGGATCTTTTTGCATTTTCTCTAAATGCGCACGGTCTGATCTTGGGATAAATTTGCTGTGAATGTGACATTGTGTTATCATATATGTGAATGCTTAAGACATGTGAATTGCCAACATTGCTTTTTTTAATAGAAGTCTTGCAGGTCTTGCTCACACTTGCCGTTCATCAGCTAGCAGCACATGACTACTGATATCATCTTAATTCCTGTGGAAGCAGTAAGTCTTTTTGCACGAAAGCCTCATATGACAGCAGCTAGTCTTATGGTGATAAGATATGTTGATAAGGTGTGATATGTCTATGTCTGTATCTATTATTTTGGCAGTATATCAAGGTGTGTGTGTTTATGTGTGGGAAGGCGAGATGTCCATGTGCATTCAGGCAAGCCAGCACTGAGGCAATTGTTTGAATGTGTCTTGTGTGCCAGGGTGACTGAGGACAAATATTGACTTTTGCAGCGTTAATTCAGCAAACATCCCATCATGTCTATCATCTCTCATTGCGCTTGAGTCACTGTTTTTCTATTTTCCTTTTTTCTGTCATTTCTATTAGGTTAATGAGGTCTTTAATGTGAGGCTTCAACTGTTTTAGTGAAAGAATGAAAGTCAGATGTGACAGATAATGTTTTTGTCTTGAAAACTTTACTTTAATATTAAAGTAATTAAAATGGAATACATTTTACTGACTTGGTTTTAAGTTAATGTTGAAAAAATGTCTGTGTTTATAGATAATGTTTTAATTTGTCATATTTATGTTTAGGACGGTATGTTTACAACTCAAATTTATATAAAATGTTTAAAGAAGAATAGCTTGCTGCAGTTTTTCCTGGGGATCTCTTGTCAGTGACATGTGACATGTGATGAGAGTCCTCAAAGTCAGCCATTTAATGTAAAATAAAGGTTTAAAGTACAACTCTTGCATTTTTAGTACAATAAAAAGAGAGAGAGAGAGAGTCAGCGTTAGGGACAGGAAGCTGCCATATGTTTTCAAACACCATCTGGTTAATGGGGAATTTGCTGCCTTTGGAGCTATCAATGTGATTAGATTATGGATTTTATTTGTGTGGGTGGGGAGCACTGCAGGCGTTATAAATGACAGGCAACTTTAAATGATGGTAAGTCTTGAGCATCGGGAACTACGAAAAGTAAATAGTGGGAAAGCATTTCCTGAAGTTAAATAGTACTGCCTTACAAGAAAATTTGCTCACTTGAAAAATGTCATGTAGCCTCTTATTATCCTGCAGCTGCAGATTTAAACATATAATTTTTAAATACATGAGAAACCAGGCGTTGTGTCTCAGACACTGTACTGAAATCAGCATTTTTATAAGATGGACTTTATAACAAAGGACACTTTATGAGAAGGAGAACATTTGAAATCTCTTTAAAATAATTGTTTTATTTTTCCAGTGCTAACTTTTCTGTGTTGGGTCACTTCTCCTGTTTTCAGCTCTGATAAACTGATTGCACATGCTCTGCCAAAATACACTGCTCAAAAAATAAAGGGAACACTTAAATAACGCAATGTAACTCAAAGTCAATCACACTTCTGTGAAATCAAACTGTCCACTTAGGAAGCAACACTGATTAACAATCAGTTTCACATGCTGTTGTGCAAATGGAATAGACAACAGGTGGAAATTATAGGCAATTAGCGAGACATCCCCAATCAAGGACTGGTGACCACAGACCACTTTTCAGTACCTGTGCTTTCTGGCTGATGTTTTGGTCACTTTTGAATGCTGGGGTGATTTCACTCTAGTGGTAGCTTGAGACAGACTACAACCCACACACATGGCTCAGGTAGTGCAGCTCATCCAGGATGGCACATGAATGCGAGCTGTGGCAAGAACGTTTCCTGTGTCTGTCAGCGTAGTTTCCAGAGCATGGAGGTGAAGGAGGCCGTAGGAGGGCAACAACCCAGCAGTAGGACTGCTACCTTTGTGCAAGGAGGAACAGGAAGAGTACTGCCAGAGCCCTGCAAAATGACCTCCAGCAGGCCTCAAATATGTATGTGTCTGCTCAAACGGTCAGAAACAGAATCCATTAGGGTGGCATGAGGGCCCGATGTCCACAGGTGGGGGTTGTGCTTACGTCCCAACACCCTGCAGGATGTTTGGCATTTGCCAGAGAATACCAAAATTGGCAGCTTTGCCACTGGCGCCCAGTGCTCTTCACACATGAAAACAGGTTCACACTGAGCACATGTGACAGAGTCTGGAGACACTGCGGAGAATGTTCTGCTGCCTGCAACATCCTCCAGCATGACCGGTTTGGCAGTGGGTCAGTAATGGTGTGGAGTGGCATTTCTCTGGGGGGGCCACACAGCCCTCCATGTGCTCGCCAGAGGTAGATTGACTGCCATTAGGTACTGAGATAAGATCCTTAGACCCCTTGTGAGACCATAGCTGTGTCCAAATTCATGGGCTGCATCCTCCTGAGGACGCATTTGTAGACCGATTACGTCACAGCAACACGCCGAAGGCTGTCCAAATTTGTAGACTCCTCCAAATGCAGCCGACAAATGCGTCCTCCTTTTCCCCGAATTTGAAGGATGGGTCGGGTGTGTCCTTCGTGGCCCACCATATCCCAGAATTCATAGCGCGGCCAAGCCAAACTCCAGTTTCTGGCAATGGCGGCCGCAACTAAGTTTTAAAATTACTCTTACTAGTCTTTCTGGGTCACAAAATAAACTTTTAACATATTTTCAGGCGAGAATGTGGGTGTGTAAACTTCAAATATCTGCTCGGCTTATCAAGATATCGCATATTTGCAAAAGTGCTTCGACGTTTTCGGAGACGTCTGTTACCCACCAGCTCGATAGCTAGCCGAGAGCTCGAGGGTTACTGAAGCCGCCGAGAACGGGCCAACTCCCGGCACATCATTTTCAGATCACATCGGACTTTTGCTACTCAGGTTAAATGTAATAAATAAGTCACTTAGACAACCTAAAAATGTTATTGTTTGTCTTTTTTTCAGTGTTTTATTTGTTCGTGAGTAAATCGGTTTGGCTGAGATTAAAGTTATTAGATTAGATAAAATAAAACTTTATTAATCCCCCGGGTGGGTTCTTCTTTGGTTTTTACACAGTTGAATATACGTCAAACAGAAAACTGAATAAACAGAAGTGTGAGATGGTCGAGAATTTACGCCAGTGTCCTGTTATATTTTAGATAGCAAGGAGCAGACGGCCGAGTTTATTAAACTCCACCGAGACAGCGGTGACGCTAATCAGAAGGCTAGATCGTCCAATTTCCCCAGCCGTTTACTTCCGGCCTACCCGACCTTCTGAGGACCCGGCCCACGTAGACCGCGAAGGCCGGGTCCTCAGGAGGATGCAGCCCATGAATTTGGACACAGCTCATATGTTTGTGCGGTTGGCCCAGGGTTCCTTCTAATCCAGGACAATGCTAGATCTCATGTGGCTGGAGTGTGTCAGCAGTTCCTGCAAGACGAAGGCATTGATGCTATGGACTGACCTGACCCTGCAGACCTGAGTCCAATTAGGCACATCTGGGACATCATGTCTGGCTCCATCCACCAACTCCACGTTGCACCACAGACTGTCCAGGAGTTGGCGGATGCTTTAGTCCATTTCTGGGAGGAGATCCCTCAGGAGACCATCTGCGATCTCATCAAGAGCATGCCCAGGCATTTTATGGAGGTCAAACAGGCACGTGGAGACCACACACACTACTGAGCCTCATTTTGACTTGTTTTAAGGACATTACATCAAATTTGGATGCACATGTAGTGTGTTTTTTCCACTTTAATTTTGAGTGTGACTCCAAATCCAGACCTCTGTGGGTTGCTAAATTTGATTTCCATTGATAATTGTTGTGTGATTTGCTGTCAGTACATTCAAGTATGTAAAGACCAGAGTATTTAATAAGAATATTTCATTAATTCAGATCTGGGATGTCTTGTTTTTGTGTTCCCTTTATTTTTTGAGCAGTGTACAAACGGGCACAGTGAGTAACGTCAGTTATTTTAACAAGGTGTCAGGACAGAATAAAAATTGTCAAGAATAAGGAAAATACAACCTCAGATGAACAACAACGCATAACACATTAGATCTTGTCTTTATTTATTTAACAAAAATTAAGCTAAAATGAAGCAGCAGTGAGTTAAAACCTAGACAAACCAGTACTGATTCCATAGGACTAAAGAAGGCAAGTAAAACCCAGGTGTTACATACAGTGGGATGCAAAAGTTTGGGCAACCTTGTTAATAGTCATTATTTTCCTGTATAAATCGTTGGTTGTTACAATAAAAAAAATGTCAGTTAAATATATCATATAGGAGACACACACAGTGATATTTGAGAAGTGAAATGAAGTTTGTTGGATTTACAGAAGGTGTGCAATAATTGTTTAAACAAAATCAAGCAGGTGCATAAATTTGGGCACTGTTATCATTTTATTGATTCAAAAACCTTTAGAACTAATTATTGGAACTCAAATTGGCTTGGTAAGCTCAGTAACACCTGACCTACATTTTTTCTGAAGAGTAGCAACATGGGGGTCTCAAAACAACTCTCAAATGACCTGAGGACAAAGATTGTTCACCATCATGGTTTAGGGGAAGGATACAGAAAGATGTCTCAGAGATTTAAGCTGTCTGTTTCCACAGTTAAGAACATATTGAGAAAATGGAAGACCACAGGCTCAGTTCAAGTTAAGGCTCGAATAAAAATCTCGGATAGACAGAAGCGACGAATGGTGAGAACAGTCAGTCAACCCACAGACCAGCACCAAAGACCTACAACATCATCTTGCAGCATATGGAGTCACTGTGCATCGTTCAACCATTCGGCGCACTTTACACAAGGAGATGCTGTATGTGAGAGTGATGCAGAGAAGCCTTTTCTCCAGCACAAACAGAGCCGCTTGAGGTTTGCTAAAGCACATTTGGACAAGTCAGCTTCATTCTGGAATAAGATGCTGTGGACTGAAGAAACGAAAATTGAGTTATTTGGGCATAACAAGGGGCGTTATGCATGGAGGAAAAAGAACACAGCATCCCAAGAAAAACACCTGCTACTTACAGTAAAATACGGTGGTGGTTCCATCATGCTGTGGGGCTGTGTGGCCAGTGCAGGGACTGGGAATCTTGTCAAAGTTGAGGGACACATGGATTCCACTCAGTATCAGCAGATTCTGGAGACCAATGTCCAGGAATCAGTGACAAAGCTGAAGCTGCGCCGGGGCTGGATCTTTCAAGACAATGACACGAAACACTGCTCAAAATCCACTAAGGCATTCATGCAGAGGAACAAGTACAACGTTCTGGAACAGCCATCTCAGTCCCCAGACCTGAATATAATTGAAAATCTGTGAGGTGAGTTAAAGAGAGCTGTCCATGCTCAGAAGCCATCAAACCTGAATGAACTAGAGATGTTTTGTAAAGAGAAATGGTCCAAAATACCTTCAACCACAATCCAGGCTCTCATTGGAACCTACAGGAGGCGTTTAGAGGCTGTAATTTCTGCAAAAAGCGGATCTACTACAAATTGATTTCATTTCTTTTTTTGTGGTGCCCAAATTTATCCACCTGCCTGATTTTGTTTAAACAATTATTGGACACTTTCTGTAAATCCAACAAACTTCATTTCACTGTGTGTGTCTCCTATATGATATATTTAACTGACATTTTTTTTATTGTAACAACCAACGATTTATACAGGAAAATAATGACTATTACCAAGGTTTCCCAAACTTTTGCATCCCACTGTGAACATCCAGAAGACCACCTCTATAACAGGAGAAATTTGCAGCTTTGCTGACATTCAGGTGTGTGTTAACACAGTTGTTGCTGCCAAATAATCAGGACTTACTAATGGTCTTACAGTCTTACAAACGTAAGACCATTCCTAAACAATTTGGTCTGTCATTCCAGAATAACAAAGATTTATTCAATTGTGAAAAATGTTCAGTTTAGATGATAATCTTTAGGGGTGGAAATGGTAAATGGCCTGTATTTATATAGCGCTTTACTAGTCCCTAAGGACCCCAAAGCACTTTACATATCCAGTCATCCACCCATTCACACACACATTCACACACTGGTGATGGCAGCTACATTGTAGCCACAGCCACCCTGGGGCGCACTGACAGAGGCGAGGCTGCCGGACACTGGCGCACCGGGCCCTCTGACTACCACCAGTAGGCAATGGGTGAAGTGTCTTGCCCAAGGACACAACGACCGAGACTGTCCAAGCCGGGGCTCGAACCGGCAACCTTCCGATTACAAGGCGAACTGGAAGTTCCAGAAAATTCTCCTAAAGGTCAGACACAGCAATGCTCAGAGAAAATACAATATATTTAAAAAACAAACAAACAAACAAACAAAAAAACAAGACCTAGCAATACTAAGGCGTCATTAAGCATGTTAAAAGTTAAAGTTCATGACAATGCAATTAGAAAAACACTGAACCAGCACGGCTTGTTTGGAAGACTTGACCTTTTCTCTCTAAAAAGAGCAACACATCTTTGTTTTTCACATGAACTAACCACAAGATTTCTGGAACAATGTCGTTTAGATAGATGAGTCCAAAGTGGAGATGTTTGGCCATAATGCACAGCATCACGTTTGGTGAAAACCAAACACAGTATTTCAGCACCAAGGAAGTAAATATCATGTAAGTAACGTTTAATTACAAGCGCTTTTCACAGACATCTTGTCACAAAGCCTGTAAAACGAAAACTCGGATTAATCATTATAAACAGAGCTGGAGTGGTAGAGTATTTCAAAGCATTGCTGCAACAGGCTGAAAGGCTCTTCAATCTCATATGAAGAACAGCTAATAAATTCCAAGCCTGAGACAGAAGAGAACCAGAGAGCAGCGAGTGTGTTTAACAAGAAGACAGCACCTGGGCATCTTATATACATAAACTTTATGTTACATGTCCTGATCCGCAAACAGTTATAACTTCCTGAATGCCTCTTTTCGCCCTCAGTTTCTGCTTAAAAAACAAAACAAAACGAAAACAAGTCAAAATAAGTCCTTTTAAGTAAACATTCCCTTAGCACAATTCGCCTTCAAACACGGATATATGTATACTAATGCAAATTTTTTTTCCCTGAAGCAGGAAGTGATCCTGCTCTCGTCTCCATCAGTGATAGTCATTACAGTTCTAACGCTGACAGAAACAAAATTGTTTTCAGTTTGGAATTCATCAGAATGTAATTATTTAAACATTTTCACAACAAAGACGGCAAAACCTGTCAATTTGCATTTGCATGATGTATGACCTGAGTACTGTTAGTTTTCAGTGGAGCTTTACATCTGATAACATAATAAGAAAAGGTGACTGAGAAATCGACCTGAGAAAATGTTTGAAGCTAAGCTTCAGCACTCCACTCTATTCCAGCAAATTTAATTTAAATGATATTAACGTAAAACAATGAAAATTAACAACTTTACATTTACAGAATGTGTAAAGAACTTAATAAGAAAAAGAGAAACAGTTTTCAGGGTCTAATTCTTTTAGATAACATAGCTCGTTGTATGGTTCTGACCTGGACATGATTCATTTCAGTTCAGTTGAATTTTCTTTATATTGCATCTGCTGGCAGCTACAGTCACCTCAAGGCACCTAATATTGTAAGATAAAGGCCCTGCAGTATTAGAAAGGAACTTCAATAATCACACGGTCTCTATAAGCAAGCGCTTTGGGAAGGAAAATATCCAGAGAGAAGAAACCTCTGGCAGAACTAGGCTCAGGTGCAAAAACCAACCAACCTCTTTTCCCTCACCCTGATTAATTGGGGTGAGGGAAAAGAGAAGGGCTGATATACTGAAACTACTTATCTTTGTTCTCAATCTTATTGATATTATGAAACCATGATTACTCCATGACATGATTACTGTTGCTTGAAGTGATGAACTGCTAGGCTGCTAATTTGTTATTTTTCTTCATTCTAAACAAAGGGGCCATCCCTAATTTTTTCACAAAATTTGGAGCATGAAGTTGTCCAAAATGTCTTGGTATGGTGAAGCATTAAAAGTTCCTTTCACTAGTACTAAGGGGGTGGATTCAAGTCCTGAAAAATAACCACATTCTATAAGTGCACCCTCCACCAAAATTTGCACTTGGCACAATGCAGTCAGACAAGTACTGTTCTCCTTTTGCGCATTATATTGTAAGTTAAAGACCCTGCAATAATAAAAAGAAAAGAGAGAAAACCCCGACAATCATATGACCCTTTGTGTGCAAGTGTTTTGGTGACAGTGGGAAGGAAAACCTCCCTCTTAACAGGAAACCTCCAACACAACCAGGCTCAGGGAGGGGTGGCCATTTGCTGCAACCATTTGGGGGTGAGTGGATGAAGACAAAGACATGCTATGGAAGAGAGCCAGAGATTATCAATAACTCAGAATTAAATGCAAAGATGTGTATAAACACATGTGAAAAAGTGAAAAGGGTGAATAAAGAAGAAACACTCAATGCATCATGGGAGGAAAGTATTTGCCTCCCATTCTGTGCACAATAATATACAGGGCCCCAAAATACAGTAAGGACTTTATAAAGGAATTTGCTGCAGTCACGATAAACTATGACTCCTTTTGTATTGTCAGGGATCTTAATATTCACTTATGCTGTCCAGAAAAGCCCCTGGTTAAAGACTTTTTGAATCTTACTGATTCTTTTAATTTAGTTCGATGTGTGTCTGCACCCACACAACAGTGTGGCCACACTGTCGATCTGGTTTTAGCGCACGCATTGCCTGTTTCTAATCTGAAAGTCTCTGACCCTGTTTTCTCTAATCATATGCCGGTTCTGTTTGACATTTCTTTATCTAGAAATTAATTCAGGGGGCACGTCCCTGCTCAGCCATCTCGTTTGTTAAATTCTTTCACTGCAGCACGGTTCTCCACCTATAATCAAATCTCCATTCCTGAGACACTCCAAAACGTAGAGGAACTCACTTCTTGGTTTCATACCACTTGCCAGACTGCCTTGGATATTGTTGCCCCTATAAAAATCAGGCATCCTAAGACTAAGTTTGAACCCTGGTTGAACGATGAAACCCGTGCTTTTTTTCTACCATAAGTTCAACTATTTTAACCATTTTAAATAGCAGCCTTACCTCAGGTGTGGTTCCAAAGAATTTGAAAGATGCAATTGTGCAACCACTTCTTAAGAAACCTGGGCTAGATACAAACGCTGTTGAAAACTTTAGACCAATATCTAAGCTGCCCTTTTAATCTAAAGTCTTGGAAAAAGTAGTATGTAACCAATTGATCCCGTACTTGAATTCACAAAATGTCCAGGAGATTTTCCAATCTGGTTTTAAAGCAATGCATAGCACTGAATCAGCACTTTTAAGAATTTTTAATTATATATTTTTATCATGTGATTCTGGTGAAAGTGTCATTCTTATCTTACTCGATTTAACTGCTGCATCTGACACCGTAAACCAGGAAATTTCAATCTCACGTTTGGAGCAGTGTGTATAACAGGTGTGGCTCTGAAATGGTTCAGGTCTTACTTAACAGATTGAACCTTTTCAGTTCGCTTAGTGAGTCCTCCTGTGCTCCGTTGCCCTATCCTGTTTTCGCTTTATTTACTTTCCTTGGGCTCAATTATTAGGAGACATGGACTCTCTTTTCACCGTTATGCGGATAACTGCCAGTTTTATGTTCCTCTTAAAAAGAAAGATGGGTTGCCTGTAAATCGCCTGCAAACATGTCTGGAGGACATCAAGTCGTGGTTGGCGCTAAACTTTCTTTGTTTTAATGATTCTAAAGCTGAAGTAATGGTGTTCAGACCTGCCACCACTGGTGTTCCATGTGTTGATTTGCAATCCCTGAAATCATTCTGTAAACCAGAGATTGTAAATCTGGGTTTTAAAATGGATCTTGAACTTAAGCTTGAAAGCCAGATCTGGTCGGTTGTAAGGTCTAGTTTCTTTCATCTGAGGCAGCTGGTCAAAATTAAGCACTTTCTTGCATGACAGCAGTTTGAAACAGTAATCCATGCCTTTCTAACTGTTCGGCTGGATTACTGTAATTCTCTTTATTATGGGGTGAGGCGGTCTTCTGCTTTTCGACTGCAGCTAGTTCAGAATGCTGCTGCACGTCTTTTAACTGGCACTCGTAGATGCGAGCATATCACCCCAGTTATATATTCACTTCATTGGCTCCCCGTGCATTTTAGGATCCATTTTAAGCTGCTTTTATTTGTTTTTAAATGTTTGTCCAATGCTGCCCCTCTGTACCTCTCTGAGCTTCTTCATCCATACATACCTTCCCGGTCCCTCAGGTCGGCAGACCAGCTCCTCCTGAGTGTGCCCAGGACTAATCGTAAGCTCAGAGGGGATCGGGCATTTGCTGTGGCAGCACCAAAATTGTGGAATGAGTTGGCTTTACATGTTAGACAGGCACCTTCCTTATCTGTTTTTAAATCATGTCTTAAAGCATCTTTATTTACCTTGGCTTTCAGCACAGCAGGACTTGTTGATGTCTCTTAATCTGTTTGTTATTAATCATATTAATTTTTTCTTTTTAAGGTATTCTATATGTAATTTAACTGTTTTCTCTTGTTTTATATTTGTAGCACTTTGGCCAACATTGTTGGATGTAAACTGCGTTATAAATAAAGATGCTATGCTATGCTATTCGACTTTTAAATATGCTAGGAACCACAAGTAAGCCTGCAGTGTAAGAGCTCTAATGAGGTGATGTGGTACTATAAGGTCATTAAGGTAAGATGGGGCCTGGTTATTCAAGACCTTGTATGTGAGGAGCAGGATTTTAAATTAGATTCTGCATTGAGCCAATCAAGAGAAGCCAAATTAGGAGAAATATGCTATCTCTTTCTAGTAAACACATTAAATTAGGAAACCCATTCTATATAGAGTTCTGCACACTGTTCTTAAACTAATCTGAAGGCCACACAAAGTTTGGAGGTCTGTAGCAATTGACTTGGTAGGAAATTGATGCCGGAGCATCAGCGCTGTGATTTTTTGTGGCCATTTCCTGACTGAGTTGCTGCTGTTCTCAATAGAATCCACTTTGTTATATTACCACTAACAGCTGACTGTTATTCAACTTAAAAAATAGATTAATTGTTGCCTCTGAAATCCAGTTTTTGCAAGCATCTGCAGAGACAGGTCAGACAGAACAGACAGCATGCTAACCCAAAGCTAGAAAGCTGAGTTCATGCTGGCCCTAGCCCAGCAGCCAGAGCATGATGTTCAACAGGTAACGGAGTAAGTGATGAGAGGTTAGGTTTGCATTTCTACTAATACATGTTTGTGCAGAAGAATCATTGTGAAGTCCTTTTAGGCTGGTTATCAACTTTGTTTTGTGTTTTAACACCATAGAAAGATTGCATGTATGTCCTCATTATGATATGGATTTGCATTTCAGTTTGTTCTACGGAGTAATGAGAAAGCAATGTATCAAGTAGTGTAACAAATCACTTTACTATCCATTACTATCAAAACACTTTGATAGTAATGTAATGTACTGTCATGTAAGTGATACTTTTAAGGAAAAAAGTAATGGCTAATACACAACTTTTTAAACGAACAACCCCATCACCATACCATTATGAAGCCTACACCTGAACATTTTATATACTGTCACATTGGTGTTTTGATGAGCAAAGGGTCAGTGTGATTATGAAGGTTTAAAATGAAATGTATAATTAAGAATTGCTCTTTTACGGTGTTGGTTATGAAAGAAATTGTTTGAAGTTGTTTGATCAACTAACAGAGGACTGAACTCAAAGACACCCTGAAAACGAAAGTGAAAACCAGACAAGATGGTAAATGCTTTGCTGACATTTTATTGCAGCAATTCAAAATTGTATTCAGTAGTTTGCATGGCTCATGCCTGCTTGTATGCATTCCTGATAAATGTCCTTATGAGACAATGGAAGGTGTCCTGGGGGATTGCCTCCCACTTCTGGACTGAGCTTCTGGACAGTCTAACCTTACAGCATAGACGGAATCATCCCAGAGGTGTTGTACTGGATTTAGGTCAGGAAAGCGTGGTGGCCTAAATCCAATACAACACGTCTGAGATGTGGTATCAATTTCTTCATTCTCCAGGAACGGTCCCCATACTCTCGCCACAAGAGGCTGGGTATTGTTGCACACTAGGAAGAACCAAGGACCCACTGCAGCACTGTAGGGCCAGACAATGGGTCTAAGGATTAAATTGTGATACCTAATGGCAGTCAGGGTTTTGTTGCCTAGCACATAGAGGCCTATGTCTCTGTTCATGGTAATGTCTCATCAGATTATCATTGATCCACCCCCAAATGTGATGAGCAATGTTACTGGCATCTCTGAACTATGAAAAGCACATGGTACCATTGGTGAACCTGCCAATTCTGGTATTCTATGGCAATGCCAGTTGGGTTCCACAGTGCTAGACAGTGTGCACAGGGCCAACTTAGGGAGTTGGGTCCTTAGGCCACAGTGCATGGAGGAGGAATCTCTGGCAATGGCACACATTGATATGCCAGGCTGGAGGAGTTGGACTAACTGTGCAACCTCTGTAGGATCCAAGTATCGCCTGATGTTGCCAATAGTGAAACCAACACTAGCCAAATACAAAACCAGTGAAAAAAAAAAAAAAAACAGACAGAGAAGATGAGGAGGGAAAAAATGCCAGCGACCTCCCCTTGTAAAACCAGTCCTGTTTTCATGGTTGTCTCATTGCTGCCCCTCAAATGAACCTGTTGTTAATTTCATTTCATCTTCTCACTGCAGCTAATGTATTTTGCAAAAACTTTAGGCCTGCCTGAAGAATTTAAAGGCCTTGATACACTTCCACTAAAGCATGTCCATTGTGTTCTTTCTCATTAATAGCTCTTACACTTCTATAATGAAATGATTACATAACGTTCCACACCAAATCACCTTAAATCAGTTGGGTTTTGCACAAAGTCAGCATCAGGCATGTCCCTGCAGGTCCAAGTAATTTACAGGCTGCACAGCACCTTGGCAGGCTGCCAGTTTGCAGTAGATCTCTAGGAAGTGTCTACAGATCTACTGCGTAGCTCGGTGAATAAATCTCTCTATTTTTAAGAAGTAGTCACTAAATAAGCCCATACACTAATAATGAGGCTTCGGGATGCTTCATTTTTCCAATGTGAAATTCGTTTTTCAGCTTACTAAGCTCCCACACAGTTGAAAGACAACTGACTTTGTATTCATGACAGTATGAAGCAAATTCATGCAACAAAGATTACACTGAGGCCAACTACAGGGGTTTATTGACACTGCTAAGACAACTTAGGTGGGTCATTGGCACCTGTTTACAGTAAGGACACCTGCACAATCATTAGTCATATCAAGATCATCATGGACCGATTGTGGCTTTGTGTTTGACATTTAGTCTGTTAGTTTCTTTTAGCTCATTGTCTTTCAACCATGAGAATATTGTTCTAGAGCCAAGGAAAAAAGCAAACGCTAGTTAGAGAAACTGCCATGCAAATTTTGCTCATGGAATGGATGTGGGCAAAGCCAAAAGCAAACAAATATTTTTCTTCCTGCAAATCTCCAATCATTTCCATTTAATGAAAGAATTTTTTTAAAATGTTATCTTTTAGAATAATGTTGCAAATTTAACTTCAACTATAAGCCAGTTTTTAATTAGTAAAATGCAGCTTTGTATTATCGTGTGCATACACAGGTTTGCACTCGTATACTAGGTAATTAAATGCACGTTTGCACATTTATGCCCATGCACAAATGCACATGTTCCTATTTAGTTTCAAAGTGAGCTGTCTTATGAATGGTGGCTGTCATCTCTCACAGTTTGATTTGGTGTGTCTACAAACACTTGGTTGCTGAGAAGCCTTGACGCCGTTTGTGCACACCCTCTCCATATCTCACAATCAATCCATTCAAACTGTTTGGCTCACCATATCAAACTCAGAGCTCTTGCATTCTGAATCAAAGAATAGAAAATGTGTTCGGGGATTGAAAAAGAACAGAAATCTTTAGAATTTCCTGGGTGCTATCAGAGGACGGGCCATTTAGCGACGATAAATTAAAAGCAAGATTAGTTGGGAAAGATTAGATATAAAGTAGTACTTTTATTGTTGTGGGTTACCACTGTTCTGCTAATAACAAGCTTTCATTGAATGCCCTTTCACAAACACCTGTTTCTATGGTTTTGACAGATCCACATTGTTCAAACAGGCTAAAATTACACAAAACACTCCTCCAGCAGAAAGAGGTTTTATTTTTAATTACAGTCACTTTGCAGTTAAAGCAAACACAATTACACAAAGAGTTTTCTGAATTTTGGTTGAGATTCACAGATTCTAAATAAATTAAGTGCATGTTTAAAAGCAGCGATATGGTGCTTCAGGTAAGTACAGTTTGGGAATATATGTTTGTTTTCTGCAATTGTTATCGATGTTCATAATATCACTTTGTTGTCTATGTTGCTGCAAACCCTTTTCTGTGTGAAATGTCTATATTTCATATTTCTCTGACAATATTTTGGGAGCCTTTTCGGGTCAAGGTACAACAAGTGTGCTAATATTATTTTCAAGCCAGGATTTGCATAAGAAATCATAAAATACTCATATTAGTGCAAAGTATTATGTAAAAGCTTAATAAAACCTGTGCAATGTTAACACTTAACACATAGCTGTCAAGTAATCAAAATAGGAATTATTTGGGGGATTGTTTCACCTTGTGTTTTTTCTATGCATGAACTATAAAAACAGAGTCCATGCAGTCATCCATATGAAAACATTTTATTTATTTTTTATTTGTTTATCTTGTCTGTGCAGTAGGAAACAAAAGTGGACTAACTTCACCAGGTTATTTATTTGTTCAGAGAAGTTGTTGATGTTGCTATTCAGCAGTATGTAGTGAATGCAATGTAGTGTCACTTCAAATTGTGAAATGGATAATTTAATGCACTGATTTGTGTTCATGAAAAAAAAAAGGATCTCAGTTTGAACTTAAATATAGTGTTTATGGAGTTCCCTGGGTCATGATTTACATCTGGGACTGTCATAAAATACAAAAATATGATTGCTCCATATGTAGCTACTTAGTGAATTTTAAGGCCTGCACTACTCTGGGCCAGCAGTAGTTCAATTACTTGGAATTGTTAGTCTGTCATTGATCCCGCTTATCGGTTCCACTTGCACCTGCGCACAGCTGATTTCAGTTCTTGTGGCAGTCTGCAGAGTGGATATGGACACTTTTATTACTTTTATTTTTATTGCACAAAAGGAAGAGAGTGGGGTGGTTAAGTGCAAACTGCATCCAGGACAGAAACAATCACTTTATGTTGCTAACACAACTTCAGCTCTTTGCAAGCACCTGCACAGACAGCATGCTAATGTTAAGCCATCCAAGAAGCCAAAGTAATGCCAAACCTGAGTGAATGCCGACCCCTGCCCAGCAGCCAGACCCTGAACCTCAACAGGTAACAAATTGATAAGCAGTCAGGCTGCAGCCGCTTTTTCTACCTGTTCATGTTTCTAAAGCAGAATCACTGTGGTGAGCGCCAAGAAGCCTCTTTGTGCTGGTTTCCATCTTTGCTTTGTGCTGTCGGCTTCATCCCTAAATACTAAGAGAAAGATCATATGTGTACCTCATTGGGATAGGAATTTGTGTTGACCAGTGGGATTGTAGCTTATATGTTTATATTGTTTAATGGTAATAATGAGACAATACATTGTCAATTAATGTAAAGAGTAGTTACTTTCTCCTGGGAGTAATTAATTACTCCAGTACTTTTAAGAAAACTGTTCTGTGTAGTATGTGCAATGCATTACTTTGTACATGCAGTTAATTTGCATGAATGTAATGTCTGACATGCTCCTTAGCGATGGTGGTGGCTTTCAAAGTGGAGGCAATGCAAACCCAATGAGAATCGATAAGTGATATTGATAATAGAATTGAAATTGCTAAATTCTTATTAATTACCATCCCTACTTGGTATGAGCTCTTTGTGGTGCATTTTCATCTGCATTTTGGTTATTTCTACCCAAAGGACATTTTACAGAAACCTTGTAGTTTATTCTGATGCAACTATGCACACCAAAGCTGTGCTGTCATGTTCTTTAGAGAGAGAAAACGCTTTCTTCTGACAGCCTCTCCAAACAACTCATACTTGTTCAGTCTTTTTCTGATTGTACTGTCTTTAACATTTAGCAAGTGAGTCCTGCAGATTCTGAGATATAGCTCTTGGGCTTTTTGCAGTTTCTCTGATTGTTGCATGATCTGATCTTGAGTTAAATTTGCTTTTACGTCCAAACCTGGGAAGAGAGTCATGTGATTTGATTCTTTTCCACTTGCGAATAATCTCTCTCAGTGCAGAATGACGGAGGTCAAATTGTTTGGAAATTACCTTCTTGGATTGATGGGAAGTAACAGATGTTTGTTTATGCTCACTGCTAAAACCTTTCCCCCTCAGCACTGTGTTAACAGACATCTGAATGTCCCACACCAGCAAACTGCCAACATTTCTGCTTTTATGGAGGTGCTCACACTTGCTGATCGTCAGTTAATCATGTGAATGTGATTATCAGCAACTGGCTGCTACTTACCCTCTTAATTCTAATGGAAGCAGTAAGGCTTTACTGAGGCTTTTACTAACTGCTTTTGTATTTTAGCTTAGTCTTTGTTAAATAAGACAGTTTAGTATGTCATATGTCGTAGTTCCTCTAAGGTTTTACCTAATGTAAGAAATAAAACAGGTGTACCTTCTTTTTCAAGTGACTGTACTTTGGTGATTGCCATTTAATAATATAATAATAAGGGGAAAAAACGTGATGGTAATGATAAACAGTGTTCAGCAGTTAAAAAATGACCTCCAGCTCTGTCGGTTATATTGTGAAAGCCCGGCACACCCACACAGGTGTTATGAATTATTTGGGTTTCATGATATCTAAGCTGAGAAACCACTGTTGAAACTAAGCACATTATCACAAAGGAATAATAAGTAAATTGTTAAGAAAAACAAAGTTTAACTGGATTATAAATTACAACATGGCATTAAAGAAGAAGAATGACTTGCAAATAAACTCGGGTGAGTAAGAGTGATGTCATGTCCACGCAACAATGGTGTTAATGTGCAGAATCTTTAAATTGCTGCTTATGGGGGCAGTAATAATAATACAAAGTAAATCTGCTTTTGAGAGGTTATTCTCAACAGGTTCGTATTTTTTAGGTGCAACCCTCCCATATGACAGCTAAAACCACTTTAATTATTCATTCCTTTTAAACAAGCCACAAGAAGACCCTGTCTCAAAGAAAGTAGGTTTTGGGAGGAAAGCATCAGTAATTTTTTGCAAATAGTTGTTCAAATGGAAAAACCAGACATGTAGTGAAGAGCAGTCTGAGTTAGACAAATGCGTAAGCCAGAATTATTTTACTATTCAATATCTCCCTTTTTGCAGCTCAGTGGAGAAACACAAGCAAACACTAACTGTAGGTAATATTAAATTTCATTCTGCTGAAGCATCATATTACTTCAGTGGATGCCTGTGCAAATATTCTTAACACAGAAAAGAGTCTATGGTTTCTCTTGGGGTTCTTACACGGAAATCCTTTTAGAAGCAAAATGAAATATTACACCAGCTTTGTATGTGAGCACACCGGAACGCTAACATGTTAACATCAAACTGTGACTTTAATGGTATATACAAACATTATTATCTTAAGTGTTTAGTAATTAATGTTTTTGTTTAAACAGCATCTCCTTCCATGTTCTTGAGTAGACAGTGATGGAAATACGCAGATTAGTGGTTTACGTTAAAGTGACACACATTTAAAATCTCACTTAATTCGTGGTGACTAACATATTAGATTAAAAATGTTCTTACAGCATAACCAATAACAGCAGTGCTGTAGAAAACAATGAGTCATTAAGTATGGCATTATTAGATTTTTGAGAAGAAGCAGCTGTTTATTATCATCCATACTGGGGACAGGGGTTTGCTAATATACTTTATATCAAAGATCGGCATAGCTACCATGTTCTGCAAAGTCTGGTTTTGAAACCTAGAGCCCAGTATTTTTCCTCTCATTGTCATTGCTGTTTAAAACTAGATGTCACAAGTGAGGCGTGAATCTGCATGGTGCACTTATGTTGGTGACTTATCACTTACCTCCAACTCTAACTTCCTTGTGATGACAATCAGGACTACAATGTACAAAATGAACAGCATGTTGTTTTCAGTCAGCCTTTGAGCTTGCATTCAGGAAAGTGCTCATTAAAGTCATGGGTAACAGAAGCCAATGACTGTTTATATTTATAGACTTCACTACAAATGGACATGTTTTGAAGCTACATTTATCATTTAAACTCTGTGAGTTTGAGGGATAAATTTGATCTGTTACATCCACTTTTTTTTAGCACTATGTGAGAAGTTACTACTCACAGCTCAGACATCAATAATAATATGTTTCCTATTTTTAACATAAACGGCATAAAAATGGTACGTTTGTAATTATAGTCTTCAAATGGTAGTGAAGTAAAAAGTAGGAGTACAAACAAAAACCAGCAACACATGGAAACGTGATAAGAAAAGTATTCCTAACTAAAATTTTGTATTTGGCTACATAATCACTTACTTTAAACAGCAATTTTTATTTATTTAATCTGATCGCTTTGAATTCTCTCTCACCTAAACACTAAGGTTGGCTTGCAGTGTTTGAGGAGGTCTGAGCTAATCAGCAAAGACACACACACACACACACACACACACACACACACACACACAGAGAGAGAGAGAGGGAGAGCGAGAGAGAGAGAGAGAGAGAGAGTTGTCTGCATAAGTAAACATGGCTGCCTTATAAATATAAATTGCAGTCAATGGAGGTGGAATTCCTTTGCACTCACTCACCCAGCCACTAGTCCTCTTGGCTTCACTTTGAACACACCCGTAGCAGGTGCTTCCACTTGAACTAAGTGTGCAGTTGTGTTTTAGTCTGTGACTTTCAGGTTAAGTATAATTCTGCCAAAACCAAAAACCAACCAACCAAACAAACAAAAAAGCCTGAGAAGATTTGAGGAGACCTGGGTTTGGGGCTCAGTGACAGTCACCAGCAAGAAGCCGACTGAAGGTTGCCCGCTGCCTGTTGCGCCTCACCTTCAGGCAGCAACCGGCCACTGGCTGGAAACAACACTGCATCTGCCAGCATCCAGTCAAGTCATTGACTCAAGAACATCAGAGCATCATTGCTGGGGTAAGACGTTGCTCTCTGTTAAACAGGGTCTTGGATGTTTCTGTAGCACAATCTTATTATAGGCCCATTATTTATAGGACATAAGCTGTATATCTGAGATATATATGTGTGTGTGTCTATAGTTTTCTTAGTAGTCTTGAACAGGTCGTGTAACCTAATTAGTGAAGTCCAGAGATTTTGACTCTGTTAAAAAGCAACAGTTATTAAAGGGAAAGGTTTAATTATTAAATACATTCCCTGTTCATAATATGAAAGTTAAGAGTAAAAATATTAAAAAGAAACATTCAAACATTCCTGAACCAACTGCAGGTTAGATTAAGCAAATAAATAAATACCCAGTCAAATATAAAAGGAAAAAAGAGACTGAGACCTGTTCTTCTTCTTTCATAAATCTCATGCAAATCTGAAAGTTTCCATTCAGAAAGGAAATATGCAAAATGTGGTCAGATAAAATGCTGTTGTCAGTTAGATGCCATAAACCACAGCAATAGACTGACTTTGAAACAAACACAAAAAACCCAACAGATTTCTTTCTGCTGTCACTGCGGGATGAGACGGGGGATTTCACTGTGGTTTTACTCAAAGGTGGAAATCAAATACGACTGCAACTACCTGAGACAGAAAGAAGAGAAATTCCAAAGAGGAATAACAGAAGGATTGTCTGCTCTGTTTCTTCCAAGGGTACAGGTGCATTTATATTCCTTTTCATGCCAAGCTAATCGATTATTTCTCAGAGGCCTTGTGACCTTGTTAGTATAGAAGTGTATGAAATTATTTTTGTCTCTGTTTAAAGCCACAGTTTAAATGTAGAATCTATATAAATCTTAACATCTCTTTTTAATTCATGGCACAGATAACAAGATAGCACAGATAATCACACGTAATAACATTGTACAAACAGTGGGGTAAGAAAAACAGAAAAGACCTTTCTATTCCCCCCCCAAAATTTGCTATTCTCCCTTTATCAAAATATATAAACCACATCTCCTGATAATTTCATGCAATACTTGGTTACTTGATTCAGGAGGTTTGGTGTGAAATACTGGGGCAGGTTTTTACACAATCAAATAGTAGTTCTTTCCTGGTTGTCAGACCAGGTCTGAAGTCAAAAGTGTTTTTAAAGCTTTGAAACAGATATCATATCATATAAACACAGAAATAATGGCACGCAATTTCATAGCTTTGCAATCAGTACACGTGAAAGGTAACAGTGATGATTGTGTAAAGAGTGAACAAACCCTAGCTCCTTTTTCACTTCCATTGAGGAGGGTGAGACTTGACTTCTCATGAACAATCTGCTGCCTCTGATCGCTCGGGAGACTGAAAATGATCCGGGATTCTCTTCTAAAGAAGCACGCTGACAGTTTGCTGACAGCTATTTCAGATTTGCAATAAGTTTCAAACCCACACAAGTTTAAAAATTACATTAAATAAACAAAAAGTAAAAGATTCATGTTTCCATGAACTGGTCATATGCAAATATGAACTAGTTGCATCTAGTTGCATCTAGAAAAAACAAGTTGATGGTTCAACCAAATCCTCTACATATGCCCTGTTATACATAGAGATTTGTTCCTTGTTCCTTCTTACATGTTTTTCTCTTCAGTGGCTTCACAGCCCATTTCCCTCAGACTTGCAGGATTTCAGTTATGTTGGGTCAAGTGCGAAATTGTCCGATAGATTCTGTATTTTTTTCTTTGTTTGTTTTGTTTTTAATTTTTATTTCTAGCATTTAAAGGTTAACCAGAGTGCCTGTTTGCCAGTGTGTGCTATGATCTGATAAAGTTATGAGTTGTGAATTGTGTCTCAAATAACATATATCATCACACTTTGTAAGGCAGCTGATGAAAAGGGTCATCCTTGTGTTTAAAATTTAAAAAACTGTTGTTTTTTTTGCTTATTTGGGTTTTTTTTTTCTTTCTTTAATCTTGTGATGATTTACAATTTAAACCCAGCGCTCAAGAAAACGCCCGAGGCCACGTCACGGCTGCCCTTATATCTGTCTTTGCTAGAACAGTGACAGGTTTATTTTTTTATCCCATTTTCAAGTTTTCCAATCTTTAGGTCCAACCCCAATTAAATGAGGTTTATTACCAGCATAATTAGCTCTAAGTAGACTCTTTGTCAAGATTAATTTAGACCAACATCAAAGCCATTTTCCTTTGATATTGGCTTAATGCCTGCACACCTGACTAACAGCAGATATGAATCACCATACATCCCCTAGCAGTGTTGGTGGTTGGAAAAATTTGTTAAAAACAGAGTTTAATGGGATCAGTATTATAAGGCAATGTAAGTACAAGCACGCGAAATAAACCTTTATTGCATTTCATAAAATAAGCACATAAACTGAAGCTAATTTATAACGTGAACAGAGCACCTGCACATGTCACTGCTGCAATAAAAAATCCCCTAAGGGAGCAATCTGCAGATCTAAATCTCCTCTTCCAACCAGCAGGCGTTTCTTTCAGAGCAACAGTCATATTAAGTAAGAAGAAGATGAAATTCCTTCCGTTTTTCTCTGAACAATGACTTCATGAGCAGGACCAAATTTCCCATGAGGAACAGGGAAAAAAAAAAAAAAAAAAGGGGGGGGGGGGGGTGTCACATGGCAAACAGTCACTCTTGGCTGTATACGCTTCTTTAATACCAGACTGAAACGCTACCAGCATAACACTCAGTGTGTTTTGATTATGCCTTGATAGATGGCATCAGATCTAATCGCTGACCTTTTCTCTTTTTTTGATGCTTGAATGGATTCATCCAAGTTAAACAAGACCGGACATTTAGAGTTGTTTTAATCACTACTCATTAACTATAAATTAAACACTTACCTGTCTTCTTTCACAAAACTGTTCAACAATGCTGAATTGGCTCGCAGGTTAATATTTAGCTAGATTGGCTCCACTGGTTTGGAAATTTCACCACTTTCATTTTAGGAAAAGAATTTTTCCACATAAAAATAGGGCAATTTGGATAAAAAAAACAAAAATCTCTTTGCGCAGCTATAACCATACAAAACTTAAGACAGTGATACAAACTTCACCTCACATAATCATCGTATTTATGTTAAATAAGACCAAGCAGGTGGAAAAAATATGGTTCCCAGGGAGGGCGCCAGCATGGATGGAGTCCCATTCCTTCTGATTCCAAGGCTGACTTTGCTGAGTAAATGGAGCAAACTAATGCTCCTGAAATGAATATCAGCGTCTTGACCAAACTCATTTAGAGATCAGTCAGGGCCTTAATCCCTCTCTGCAGGGGTGGGTGTTTGTGTCTTTCTCTGGTGTCCCCGCTTCCTTTTGGAAGAAGGTAATATGGCTAAATTTGCTTTGCTAATGGGCTTAGCGCAAGCTGTTACAGAGCAGAGTTGACACACAGCAGCAGGCTTGGATACCAGTGGCTTTTAATCTGACAGACTGATGGAGTAAAAGGCATTGTGGGTGATATTTACGAGAAGTTTAGAGATAAAAAGAAGACTGTGGAGGCTATTTATCAATGGCATGCTGAGGTCCAAGAGCTAGAAGGGGGTTTTGTTTTCTTTTTGCAGTTGAAATTTCATTTAGTTGTGTTTGGCAATAGTGGAAATACAGTTTTAGCTTGTTCAGATTTTACATTTCTTTTTAGGTGAATATAGCCACGCAATCCAGGTTTTCCTATTGCAGGCTGATGCGCCTGACCTCAATAGGAGACCTGTTCATACAGCAGCTTCAGGTAGTGTGTAATCTGAAATCCCACATAACAGACAATAATTCTCCACTGAGTTGGTTTATTTTGATAATGGAAGGAGAGAATAGTTTCTGAGCTCGTATTGTGTGTGTGTGGTGATAAAATGACGACAGGTTAAACTGGGAAAACCTTACACGGAACAACAAAAATCTATTTAAAATAAGAGAACTGATAATGCCAAGTAAAAGCATTTTAACAAGAACAAGAGCAGGAAAAAAATCAAAGGTACAAACAGCATAAACAACATAACAGATAAGACCGCGGTCAGTGCAGCACGGCTGAGAAATTCACGTTTGTTAAAGCTTTGCAAACTAATGGATTCTTTTTCTTTCGAGAGCTCTCATGTCTTTGTGGTTTATTTCAAAGTTACCCTTATTGTTGGTTTTGACTCGGTGGATGCCATATATCACTTTTGCAAATTTTACGAGACTTTAATTGTTTGCACTTTGACAATTTACATGGTGACTCTCCCTGAACATGTACTCTGTGGGAGTTTACTTCCTTTACTGTGGCATCAGCCACAGCTGCTGATAACCTGCTGCTATGTCCTCCCATTTACCAGCTGTGGCAGGTAAGCATTATGGGTGTCATAATCAAGATTACACTTGTGCTACAGCTTACAAACCTTCATAGGTGTACACTTTTAAAGGCCACCTCCTATTAAAGGGCTGTTTTCATAAAGCCTGCTCTTCATAAAACAGACATTTTGGCTGGGCAGATTTTATGCACGCTCTTCTCTCCACATTATCTAACTTCGATTTGATTAAAATCTCCAGCTGACAGTGGAGACAGAGGGCTGCAGAGACGGCACCTTGAAAGCCCGGGCAGACAGCAGAGCTGTTTCGGGTCTCAATACAAGTCACCTACCCCCATGAAACGAATCATTCTGGGCCAGTGACCCTCAAATAAGACTCAGTCAGATCCATTTTGCCCCACGCCTGTCAGCGCTGTGTGTGTTTTAACTGTTTTGAGGGTCAGTATCTCCATTAGACTTATAGAGCTTCTTATAGAGCCTACACCAGCACAGTCTAACCTCGGTTCTCTGCACATTCATGCACAACTCTGATGGAGATCATTGCAAAACTAAAGCAGCTGTCATTTTAGTATCTTGAGAAACAAAGGAGAGGAACTGTTTGAAAAGGTAACCATGACTTAAATCGTGATTTTTTTTTGCATATTTTTTTGATTAAATTACTTAAAATGAACTAATGTCTGCTGCAGATTTAAGTGGCATGCACACCTGTTACCATGGGCTTATGTGACAGAGAGATCTTTCAGATTTTATGCTGCGCCGAATAGTTACAAACTTTTAAATCACGTCTCACTTCATTTGCAGTTCACAGGATAGAAGTTTAATGTGGCTTTTTGTGTTTCTTTTTCTCTCTCTCTCTCAGGACCAGTTATGTCAAACCCAGTGGGCAGCGTACCAGAAACCACATCGTATGGGTCTCGGATTGGGATGACAGAGGACTCCCTCTCCATCCTGGAGCAAAGCAGAGGCTGCGAAGACCCCTGGGAGATGGGGGAAACCAAACCAAATGTGGAAGCCCTGGAGCGGGGCATGCCAGGCGTCTACCTCTCCTGCTTCGACATGCTCCTCACAGAAGATGCTACTTGGCTGGTGAAAGTTTCAGAGGCCTCTTCAGCACTGGCTTTACCCATGAACCGCGTAGAACCCCGGGAGGAACCGGAGCAGTGCCCGGTCATTGATAGCCAGGAACAGGGGATCTCTCCTGGCCTGGAGGGGCAGGAGGAGGAGCGATCCCTGGAGCAGGTGCAGAGCATGGTTGTGGGAGAAGTACTGAAGGACATTGAAACAGCCTGCAAACTGCTCAACATCACCCCAGGTAGGCTGCTTTCCAGCACACCTGCAGCTGTGGCGAGTGTATTACAGCATATAACTGACAAAGAAACTGACGTTAAACAAAACATATTTCATCTCCCCAAAATGCTGAAGTGTTTCTCTGTATTTGCAAATATAGAAGTATTGATTCAGATACTTAAGCTACTGGATCTTACTCGCAAAATCAACACATATTTGTGTGGACACAAGATGACAGAACTCCTAAATCATATCCTTACTGACGCAAAGCTGTGTTTGCCTGCTCCAGGATCTGTTTAATCCTGACCTTTGCAAAGGTACTCCTGGATTGTAATAGTGATGGTTCTTGCCTGCCAGTAGACGTGTACACAGTCTTAAGGGCGAGGCCTCTCCTGCTCATAAAGCAAACAGAGGAAGCGTTTTTCATGTATTGTATGGCTTCTAGCTGTTATAAACCTATGCAATCCCCAATCGTCTGTTCTACTGATTAAAACTGTTGTGGCATAAAAGCTTGATTATCTTGTGGTTTCAGCAGATTTATTATGAGTCAAAGGCAAACAAAATACAGACAGGGTAAAGGTGAAAACAATATTGATATATAAATGACTTATCTTGATCCATATGACATTAGTGTCACTAAAGAAATGGTCCAAGATAAGGTCATTTATTGCATTGGCAGCTGGAAGTTTTCTCACTGATTTCATATCTATTTCCGCCTGCAGATCCGATAGAGTGGAACACTGGGAATGTCCAGAAGTGGCTGCTCTGGACTGAACATCTCTACAGATTGCCCCATGCGGGAAAGGCCTTCCAGGAGCTGACGGGAAAGGATCTGTGCGCCATGAGCGAGGAGGAGTTTCACCAGCGTTCCCCGCAGTGTGGAGACACGCTGCACGCACACCTGGACATATGGAAGTCAGGTAATATTTATTTAACACGTTCAACATGTGCAACCTGCTGCACCCCCTGTGATGATTTTATTATCGGATATTTGGCTGCTGTGAACTTTTGAGCGGGTGCAAATTTTATTACTGCGTTCATGTGTGTTTGGGTGGGATTATTTGAAGTTCTAGCCTTTTCTTAGCTTGAACTTCTGCATCTGTTTACTTTCCAGCTGCATGGATGAAAGAGCGGTTTTCCATTGGAGACACTAAAACTACAGGTAAGATTCTTATGTTTGCATTAGCTGTCATGCAAGTTGCATTCACACAAAAAATCCAACGCACAGTATAATTTTAACACTGTATTTTACATAGACGCCAATAACTATATGCTGCAGAATTTCAGTGAAAAATCAGGCTTTTGCATTGTGTATTTTCAGTGTCCTGATTAAAGGGCTCCTTGATCTTTTGGTCCCTCACGGTACAGAGCTTTTTCATTGAAACAATGCACAATGACCCTAAGGACTGAATGGTTTTGTTTTGCTGTGCAGGCAGTGAGGAGCTTTGGTCTGAGGCAGATTCATCTTGCTCAGGTCAACCTATTCATCTGTGGCAGTTTCTCAGAGAGCTCCTGCTCAAACCCCACAACTATGGACGTTGCATTCGCTGGCTCAATAAAGAAAAGGGTACTTTCATTTTCATTTCAGTTATTCTTTATTTGCTCTATTTAGTCCTTGAGCACATGAATAAAACTTAATTTACCTGGTGTTTTTAAATAAAAGCAGAAGAATGTGTATGACATTGTGCTATTACAATTTAAGTGATTTCTTCTTTTATTCTTCAGCTTAAAACAAAATGTATTTTTTTTACATTTCAATTTTTGTCGCAACTGCTTTTATCTCTTATTAGTTCATCTACTGTTTTATGGGCTCATCATACTGCTTTGAAGCTCCAAAATCATGACACATTAATTTTAAAAAATCAAAAAACAAACAGGAAATTTTGAATGAGAGTAAAGTTTTTCAATAAATTTGCATTATTACAATTTAAAAGTAATAATTGTAGGACAACACTATATAAAGGGGCCATGTGTATGCAAAATTAGTAAATAGAACAAATATAGTTATTTCATTCACTGTTCTTATTTTAAGGCAGATTTAAATCAGAACCTAAGAGTGTGCGCGCCTCCCTCCTTTTTTTCACACCCTGTAGTGCAATGGTACAAATTGGTACAAACACTACACAATAAAAATCAGCCACACACAATAAGAATACACCGTTAAAACGTATTTAAAGTGAAACCGCAATGGAATGAATGCCGGATGTATGTCAGGGTTTCGCTTATTGGGTTTGTTAATGCCTGAAAGGCAAAAAGCATGCCAAATGAAATATGAGTCCAAGTGGCGGACTTTTTATGTGTGCACATAAAGTGTAATCATCCACTGTTTTGCACGTGTTGTGTTGTGTGGTAATAACTGCTTTTGATTCCCACCAGGTATTTTCAAAATCGAAGACTCTGCTCACGTGGCGAGACTGTGGGGACAACGAAAGAATCGACCTGCAATGAACTACGACAAGCTGAGCCGTTCCATACGTCAGTACTACAAGAAAGGCATCATCCGCAAGCCCGACGTGTCTCAGAGACTGGTCTACCAGTTTGTTCACCCAGTATGAGACTGCAAGCAAAGTGGGAGGAGAAGACAGAGGATGATGAGATGGGAACTCGGAAAATTACAAAGACAAATTGTGTCACCATGCACCTGAACACCTAATTCCTGAGACGAAAAGGTGACATGGAACATGTGCACTGAATTACCCCGATGGTACACACCTGACTGCCAACACTGAAGTAACAGCTGGCAGCTGCTGCAGTCTTATCTGTGCAAAGCCAGCCAGGAAGAGACAAAAACAGTGTAGCTGTTGAGGCTTTTTCCTGCTGCAAAATTAAAAAGAGAACAGAATAAAAAAACAAAGACAAAGCAAAACAGAAAAACAGTACATGAACTGCCTTATTATTTGCATGATCTGCCTGTTTATGTTTCCCTATTGTGATTTCCAAATATCTTGAGCTCAAATCAAAGCATTCCAACTGATGGCTCTTCGGTAAAAGCGTCTACAGCTGCACTGGCTTTGTCTGAACAGGAAACTCTTCTTATCTCATCTTGAAGCACCTGAGAAATGGACTTCCTCTTTTTAGGAATTGCCTCAAATCCTGCTGTGGAAGTGTAATAGGGACCCTTGTATATATGTTTGTTTTCTAATGTATAACTTCTGAAGTGTGATGCATTCCTCTTCGAATACCTTTATATAGTTTACCCTGCCTGGTCCATTTACACAGCCGTATACTGCAATTAATGCTGTGAGTCTTTGAAACCCAAAGTTTTCAAAATTTAATAAACCAAAAAGACTTGAAATGAATAATCATATACAAATGGAGACAAAATATGCAATAAAAATAAAGTTTTACCTGAGAATTGACGTGACATGTTGCACAAATTCATCATTCCTGGAATATGAAATGATTTTTTTCAGTCATTGCACTAGTTGGCAACTTGAAACACGGGATAAATTATTAAAACTTTTTTTTTCTCCATTCTGTTTTATTAGTTGTTTATGCAACTTTGGATGGCAGAGGGCTGGAGCTCCCAGCTGTCATAGGATCAGAGAACACCCTGGACAGGTTGCCAGTCTGTCACCAACTAGTCATACTCATTCACACCTGCAGCCAAGTTAGGATCACCAGTTAACTCAGTAGTATATCCTCAAACACAGAGCCTCTTTAGCTGAGACCTAGACTAGCAGGGCAAAAATATGAAGTGAAAAATAAGCTGAATGAACATTTTGCTGGTTCTATTATGATAACCCATGATGCACTTTTAATAAGTTGGGTTTTTTTTACTTATAAAGTTAGGCAAGTACAGGGCGAACATGCAAATGAAACACAGAGAGGTCCCAGGCAACTACTAGAAACCGCTGCGAGTCACGGGTTAACTTTTGTTTTTAAATGCTCAATTGTCAAACGATGTCACGATCTCAGTGTCAACTTACTGCTGCACCTGTTAAACAATCAAAAAAGTCAAGATAAAAAATAATTCAACTGCACCATGACAACAAAACTGTAGGTAAACTTTTGAAATGAAAATTTCAAAAGTTTAGCATGTCATTCTTGCCATAAAGTCTGGACACAGAGTTTAATAATCTCACATAATCTCACTGGAGTTTTAGTAGCGGTTTGTTCTGTTGTTGCGGACGGCAGCAGGGTGAAAAGATTGTGGCTGTGGCGAGTATTTCTTTATAGGGTCCATTGGGATCTGCACAAAAACCTAACCTTCAAAACGGTCCTGGGAAGCCGATCTCTACAAACTAATGTGGCACAAAGAATACATTTGTGAAGGACAAGATGCGGCTTGAGCTAAAGCTGCGCATGGTCCCAAAGTATTGATGCAGCTGTTTTTTGTTTTTCTTGTATTCTTACACCACTCTCTCCCCTTTTATGTCCCAATAACTGTAAAAACAGTTAACTGCTCTTCCACAGATTGGCAGTGTTTTGAGCCAAAGGTGCCTTGTGACTCACATGTTGACTTTGCAAACAGGAGCAAATTACACTAGAGCCAAGAGAGAAAAACAAAATGTGCAATACAATAGGACACCGGGTCACCCTGCTCATGCCAGATGCTTTCTGTTGCTCCTGAGGGAACAAGAATGTAGCACATGAACTTACGGTGTGTTCACACCGAACGCGATGGACGCGAATAGAGCGTCAGGTTTACATGTAAAGTCAATGGAAAGGCGCGAAGACGCGCGATTGCGGGTCCCGCGAAAATTCGGAAGCAGATTTGCGTCGCGAAAACGCCAAAACGCGTGAAACGCGCGTCAGTGTAGCGCGTCTGGCGCGTTTGACTCGCGAATAAAACCACGCGCGTGAGTTTTTGTGTTGCATTTTGTGCATACGCGCGTTTCGCGTCTACCGCTCAAGTTGGAAAAATCTGAACTCCAGCGTCAAATCGCGCCGCGACAACCAATCAGGAGCCTGGTGACGTGGCTGTTACCTAGGTCAAAGGGGCAGATCCAGCCAAAGCCTTTCATACTTCAATGGAGGGGAAGGCTAATCAATGCGGTAGCAAACAACTCGGAGCTGTACAACACCAGCTGCTTTCAGTACCGAGACAGGAATAAAAAGGACCGAGCTTGGAGGAAGATATGTGAAGAGATCGGGCAACCTGGTAAGTTCATTCATTTCTCTTTTGAAAGTTTTCACTGACCCGGGAAGCCGCACAAAAGCTAGCAAGCCACCGCTATTTTCCCACTGACGTACAAATACCGTTCTGCTTTTATGCATGTTGTCATTTAGGAATATATTTTATTGTTTATTAATAAACAGCACACAGTGGTCCCGCTGTTCATCCGTCACTGCTTTGCTTTTTCGCTGATTTTTTATTGCAGAGTACAGCATTGCATTCTGCAGCCTGATTGACAAATCTCCTGCGCTTGCCAAATTTATCACGTTTGGTTTTGATAACCATCGCGTCCAATAGAAAAAACAGCACAAAAACACCCATAACTATGAGCCTCATTCGGAAATAGACACCTGCACCGTGAGGGAAAAAGGCGCACGAAAGTGGCGGGCAGATGAAGACAAACCGCGGCATAATAATACTTTTACGTTGTGCAATCTACAAAGGTTTGCACTTTGAGAATCAATTGTGAGAACTGTGACCAGGGGCTAGTTATTCTGAGAACCCCTGCAATAAATGAGGGACCACTGTCTACTCTACGATTATTATATCCAACCTGTTAACATTTAATACTGTATTGATAGAACGAACTGATTCTGCAGCAGAGCATCCCCAGTCCCTGAGCTCCTGCTGCTGCACCCACAGATATGTACAGCAAGCACTGATACCTTTTTAGTCGGTGGGATTCCCTTGTGATCACCTTTACTAAATATCTACAACCAATCTGATTATATCCTGTTATTGTTTTTTTTTTTTTTCAATGTTGAAATTAAAATCTAGTAGCAGCCTTCTCATTTCTTTGTGTTTTGTGCTGTTTTACAGGCCCACAGAGGAGGACGGCTCCGAGGCAGATGAGGGACGGGTCCCAGGACGGTCCATCGGCGGTGGAGCTGGCCATCCTGGAGTCCCTGAAGAGGCCACACCAGTCTCCAATGGAGCATTTCCTCCTCAGCCTTGTTCCTGCTCTGGAGAGCAGCTGGTCCTTTTTATTCCTGTCTCTCTGTAAATTCTTATATTTTATATATTTATGTTTAATGTTTTTCTGTTTGAGACTTTTAATATTATTTCAAATAAATGTTTATAATGACTAATGTCTCAGTTCTACTACACAGCAAATGTTGGCACACAACTTGACACATGTAGAATTTATTTCATATTATACTAATGACAAAATATACTGATACAGTGGGATGCAGAAGTTTGGGCAACCTTGTTAATAGACATTATTTTCCTGTATAAATCGTTGGTTGTTACAATAAAAAATGTCAGTTAAATATCATACAGGAGACACACACAGTGATATTTGAGAAGTGAAAAGAAGTTTACTGGATTTACAGAAAGTGCAATAATTGTTTAAACAAAATCAAGCAGGTGCATCAATTTGGGCACCACAAAAAAGAAATGAAATGAATATTTAGTGTATATCAATGTGTGTGTCTCCTATATGATATATGGGGTGCCTTTGTCTGGATGTGCTTCCCATCCAGAGCTGCACAGCACAGAGGAAAGTTCCAGCGCTCCTGGAATCCCTCTGTGATGGACCGCCAGTCTCCAGGTGAAGGCACAGCCATGAAGTCGTCCACTAGACAGTCCCAGATGGACGTCGCTGCCTGGGGGGTGATCTGGCTCACCGTGGACACACCGACTCTGAAACTGAACGCGATGGTCCTGAAGGAGTCCCCGGTGACAAGGAACCTGGACAAAATTGTTCAAAATCAGTATTATGTGTACTGCAGTTACAAAATACATTATTCAAATTCCAAAATACTTTTGTGATGTCAGATATAAATCACAAAACTTAAATCTTACATAAAACATTTTGTAATTATAAGGATAATTACAAAATGTATATTAGATAATATCTAAAACAGTTGTGTTTTGTTTTAACTTTAACATATCATAATTTGATTGGTAGCAACTTTCACAACTACAGTGAGCCAATCACTCATAATTCCTAAACATGTCAATCAGGTAGGAATGAAGTAAGACATTAATAGAAATAAAGAGTTGTGTGTTGACATGTAGCCCTTTCCTTGCTTAAATCATTAATATTTTTGAAAAATTAATCTGTGATAAGACAGCTTATCAAGATAGAACCATGTAACTAGAGATGAACCAAACTGTTCACAGTTTTATCTAACTCTGTTTTAATAAAGGCTGGTGACCCCTGCTATAGAGTCTGACAGCTGCAGGGATTATATACAAACATTCAACTATCCCAGAATTAAACCAGGTCTAAATAAAAAGGAGTGAGTATCACTACAAAGGTTAACTCAGTGGTCCTAATGCTACAGTTTGATATCAGCAAACACCGAGCGCATACATTGATGTGACACCACAGCCATGCTATCATTCAAACACTGATAACAGCATAAATCGAATTAAATCGGGACTTGATGAGAGCTTCTGAGTATCACTAGAAATATTATAAAGAGTCGTCTCTGTACCACAGTTTGCTTTCAGTAAACACCGACAGCATTCACTGTTAGCATAGCACATCCATGTTAGCAGTGTATAACTGGATGGATTAGCATATTAGCACAGATATCAATAAAGGACTACCGTATTAAATAGTTTTACTAACCTCAGGCAGACGGACAGGCGCTCTGCAGGTGGGATTGAGCGTCTGTAGTTGGTGTCTAGGCGGGCGATGCTGGGACCGACGAGGGAAAGCAGGTCCTCAAACTGGCCGACGGTGATAGCGCTGGAATCGGCCGTCATCCAGGTGCAGCTCCTGGAGCAAGTGGTGAAACTCACCAAACTGCTCATGCCTCTGGAGGACCTGATGGACCCAGGTACGGCGAGGACGTCTTTTACGCTGCTGCTCTGCTCTCCACAGTACATAGAGAAGGGAGACTCTCTCTTCAAGCGCTAGCTCGATAGCTGCCATCTTGCAAAGATACCGGTCTGGCACAACTCCCTCCCACATTCCTCCTACATTTCCGGTTCACGCGCGTCAAAATTTTGACGCGCGATGGATTTTTCTTGGACACGCGTTGAGACGCGAATGTACACGCGTCAAATTAGGGGCATTTGGGGCGTTTTATTCGCGTCCATCGCGTTCGGTGTGAACACACCGTTAGCCTTCCTTAGAGCACTTAAAAAAACAATGTGTAATTTTTCTGAGTTTTCTTTACCAGAACATAGATGTGTGATGACTGGCCAAATGGTTGATAAAAACCAAGGCTAGGCCCATGGCAGCAGATATGGTGCAGGCCTGCTTTTGTTTAATCTACAAATGAATTTGCCAGGCATTACATTTACACAGCTCTCGTGGTTTCCACCAGCAACAATCACTAATTGGGAAACACCTGCTAATGAGTCTCACTTTGCTTGTATCATGTTTCCTTTTTTCACAAAAGCGATGTAAAAATGTCTTATATTATAAACTATAATGAAAGCTGTCACCAACACCAGACATAAATAATTAATTTACACTTAAGTAAAACACTAGTAGAACACTAAAAAGGCCAAGCAACTCCCCCATACGATTTCATACTTGGTCTCTGCCAGAACCTTTCAATGATGTTCAAACCCCCAGAGACACAATGTCCATATGTCATAACACAGATGATTCATTTTGCACACATAACCTATGCAAATGTGCTTGCATGTGGTGATCAATGACATTCCTGTTGCCAATATTGTGTTTTTCTGAAAGTGCAATATCGCCTAAATAAGAAGCAGTAATGACATACCGTTTATTTACAGGCAGCTTCTGTATTAGTCATCAGCTTTGGTAGGCCTTTACCCAATAAGCATATCCTTGATTATCCTCCTCACTGACTCTGAGAATGATCGGGCATTGCAAGATAAATTTCATATTTTATTCAGCAGGATGTGAAACTAGTGACTGAACCCAGATTGTTACGAGAAAAGGTTTTGGTTTTTTTTAGTTTTTTTTTATTAAGGTCAACCAAAGAACTCGCCCTTTGATGACTTCACTTTTCAGACTTGAATTTGATTTGATTTCTTTTTCATTCAGTGGGAGGGGATACAAATCCCTGGGTGGCTGGGGGAGGGGTGGGGGGGGGTTGCACCAGGAACCGTGTCAAAATCTACCAAATCAAATATTTGGAGCTACATACCACGATGACCCCTTGTGACTCGATGAGCAGCCGAAAGCAATTTTTTACTGTAGAAAAAAGAACAAATTGTTTTGAAACGGCCTTACAAGCCCTCCCAAATTGATCGACAGCAACGATATCTGCTCTGACATCATTCTTGATGTCTCTCCTCCTCTGCGTTGTGTTAGCACACACATACCTGTAAACTCTAGAGGGCACACATCACATCTGTCTGATACAAATTCACAGGAGACTAAAAGCTGCTCCACCCCACAACTATGTTCATGTGAACATTACTTGAAGTTTATGTTAGTTCCATGTACTCTGATTTAGCTCTTTCACACCAGTTTAACACATCTAGTTCCCAAACGTTTTTTGCTGGGCCCCCCTTTGTTTTACAAGAAAAATATTCCCCCCCCCCCCCCCCCCCCCCCCCCCCCTCCGCGCGCACGCACAAACACATCCTCTAACCACACACACCCATATTTTGCTCCATTGCGGCTTATTTCACACCTCAAACATTTAATAAACAATTAAGCAAATACAAGTAATCTGCAGGTAGTAATAAAATAAACTACTAAGTCTTTTACGCTGCGTCCCCACGTACACGGGTGATTTTGAAAACGCAGCTGTTTCGTCCACACGTAAACGGCGTTTGGAATCACCGAAAACTGAGATTTTTTAAAACTCCTTTTGGGGGTTTATGTGTGGAGAGGAATACAGAGTTCATCACACAATGTTAAAGGTGCCTTTTTCCACGTCACGCTGTGCGCCACGTTATTGTTTACATGAGAGGAATTGCAGAATGGCAGATAGTCAGATTAACAGTATTTTGTCTCTATCTTCAGGTTTTACACGCTTACATTTACACGCAGTTACTGTCCCTCTATTTAGAAAGGCAGAGGCGTCATGGTGTAATTATTTTACATGTAGTTGTTTTTTCCCTGTGTAATAATATTCAACATTGCTATCAATACATTTTTCAAAAAATGCCTCTCTGTGCAAAATGGGTTTAAAAACACTAACAACTGTGGGATACTGTTTGTCCGTGATTTGAACCGAGGGAACAAATCCTGGCAGGATCAGCCTGATATTATTTGTATCCCACTGTAACTTTACTGCAAGGCTGGAACTGGGACAAAAAATCGGCCCGGGCATTTTGACTAGAGACGGCCCACCAGGATAAAGATTGAATATGTGACGTCATTCAGGGGTAAAACCGCAAAGGATTCTGGGAACTTGTGGCAAGAGGTACTAAAAAGAAACCCAAAAAATGGCAAGACGCTGTTGTATTATTAACTGCAATAGCCGGTCGCATGACAGCCACGGGAAGCCGACGGGTAAAGAGATCGTTTTGTTTTTTTATCCGATTACGTCGTTGAAGAGAAATTTTTTAAGCCATGTTTCCGAAGTAAGAGCCGACGGATGGTCTGGATATACCAAATATAACGTCTCAGAACACTCCAGCTCACAGGTTAGTCTGCTCCAAGCATTCCCACAAAGGTCAGAGTTTTGTAGTAGTTAATGCGTCATTTTTCTTAACATAATTGGTGATATAGGTTACAAGCAAGTCTGACGCTGAACAGAAATTGTCGCGCTATGCTCCTTTATTTATTGTACATAAATAGTA
The DNA here is from genome assembly GCF_057381915.1 of Diplotaxodon limnothrissa. NCBI lineage: Eukaryota > Metazoa > Chordata > Actinopteri > Cichliformes > Cichlidae > Diplotaxodon > Diplotaxodon limnothrissa. The sequence goes on from NC_140600.1 coordinate 33,463,391, forward strand.
AATTGTCCTGACACAATATTACGTTTCGCTTCTGTTATTACCATGGTACACTGACAAAAACATATATTTTTATTCACAGGATAAAAAAGTTGTTTTGTATCACTAATTGTCCAGTGCGATTACAACATACAATATTATTGTTACTGCTACATTTCTGTAATGCTACCAGAAATTATTTCCACTACTAATTAATTACGGTTGAGCTCAAAGGTCCTATTAATAAACGGTTAACGGATGTGTATTTATGACGACGATATGTGAGACTGGTAAACTTACCTTTGTTCATACGATGGTCTTTCGTTCTACACGGTGCATTTCAAGGTCCTGTACCCATCCGTCGGTAAACTGTACCTGGGCTTGTTGCAGTGACCTGAAGTTACTAAACTTCATGAGTGTATGCGCTCACTCCAAGAACCGTGAAAGTTGGGCAGCACGCTAACGTCTTTTGTCCACTCTGTGTGCTAGTAAGGGTCTGACCCTTTCACTCCTTTGATTTTTTCCTCGTATCTTTTCTTTGTCTTTTCGTCGAGTCTGTCTTTGTACGGACCAGCATTGTTCTCCTTTTGTTTTGTACATTCCTTTTTTGTGCGGCAAAGAAAAACAAGAAGGTATTGGAACCGGAGAATGAACGTTTTGCGGTGCTGCAAATTCTTGCATTTGATGCAGTACTTGGATTGTTTTGCCACGAGTTCCCGGCATGCCTTGCGCGAAAATCACGTGATTGCTAAACAAGGGGGAGGGTGCATCCGGCCTCCTCGGCTGTAATAGGTCCAGCCCAGAGTCGATCATGACCAATTGGCCAATCCAACACCTTTTATTATATATACCCTTCCTAAAAAAAAACCCAAATCCATCGGCCCATAAAAACAAAAAATCGCCAGCGGCCCACCGGGCAAATGCCCGGTATGCCCGATGGCCAGTCTAGCTATGCTTTACTGTATAAAGAGCTAATATTTCCAAAATGTCAGGAGTAGTTATTTATTACAACAAGTGTTTGTGAACTAAAATCAAGAATGTGGGATACTGTTTGTCAGTGATTTGAAGAGCCCAGCACCTGCAGGGAAAACCAATTCTGCAGGGGAGACCTACCTTGGCACTTGTGCAGGTGAAGCCAAAGGGAAGATATGCTTCACCATATTTTCTAGTCTTTGGCTTAGAATGAAGTTGGTTTGGAAACATATTCAGCGATGCTTCATCTCCTGCTTTGCGTTTGTGTGGGCGCCCCGTGCTAGCAGTGTCCAAGCGTTGTTTTTTCCCTTTTCATGCCCCCCGCAATGACTCTGCGCCCCCCTTAGGGGGCGGGCCCCACACTTTGGGAAGATCTGGTCTAAGCAAACATCTGTGGGATCAGAACTCTTTGTTCAAACCTTTTTTTTGTTGTTGACTGGATCTGTTTGCTGTGTCTAAGTAAATGAAGTGAATGTAAAATCAGCTTTGTGACGTTCCTAAAAGGCTCAACTCTTATCATCTAATTACTTTTTATGTATATTCTTTTCCGGTTCATGTCCTTAGTGTCATGTTAACTTTTCCCACCTCCAACTGTGCTCTCGAGAAGTCCAACAGGTTTTGAGAGATTTCACAATTGCACTCAATCTTGCAGCGAGTCAGAGGGAGAACATCTGCCAAAACGAGGTGGCCCGGAGCTATGCGGACCAGTTTACTGTTGTAGATGAAAAGCGGTTCTTTTGATGAATAAGAGGTGAGCCTCTTGATCCATGTTTCCCTCTGGGTAGTTTGACACATAGGGACACATGTTTTAAAAGGCTTAAGTGGAATTACGATGTCATCCTTTCAGTCAAAAGCTATGACTGTGTGATATCTGTGATTACTTTAGTCATCTTCACCATGCTGAAGTGACAGATAGGTAATGTAAAGCTTCAGAAAATTACAGTATTTGTTTTTTTAACCCTTCTGACAAGATATAAGATCAAATACAAGATAAACCTATGTTTGGTAGGTGTTAGGACTACCAATAAGATGTGCTGTTGTCTGTTTAGAAACATCCACCCAACCACAAAAGACAGAGACTAGTTTTGTAGCAGGTTTTTTTCCATTGCTGAATTTCCCTGTAAGTCATGTGACAACTGTAATGTGAAAAAGCATAACCACAAATTTGATCAGTAGCTCCATCAGCGAACTGACTTCGGCGCAGTGGTTAGCACCTTTGCCTGACATTAAGAGGGCTCTGTGTTTGAATGTTCTCATCTCCTGTCCCTTCTGTGTGGAGTCTGCATTGATTTCCTCTGGGCACTCCGAGCTCTCCCCACAGTGATATAGATTACTTTAGGTTAACTGGTGATTCGGACTTGGCCATAGGTTTAATGCAAGGTGGATGAAGAGTTTAATAACACAGACAAAAGTGCTGCATGAATATATATGAAAAGGCCAAATATGGCTTGGAGCATAATGTTGTCAGTAAGACTAGAAAGTGCTGTATAAGTGATTGCAGAATAAACAAGCGACAAACAACTACTTTCCTCTACATCATGAATCACTTGGCTTGGAAGTGCTGTTTTACTTTTTGTTTTTTTCACTGCTGCTTTTGTTGGGTATATGAAAATTAGAATATATGTTCTATGACTATTTGTTGGAACATCTTTAGTGAGTCTTGGGTTATGCTGCCCTCTTGTGGCAGGCTGCAGATTTTTTGTGAAATCATATTAAATGATGAAAATCATTATTAAATACACTGCTAGTTGCGGTTTATAAACGAGCCCCTCTCATTAAAGATATTTAGATTTTTTTCCCCTTTTGGTTTGGATTTTTTTTTATTACCGTGTGTCAACAATGCAAAAGCAGAAAACTAATCCCACTTTGTTCATCACAGCTGACCACACTGTGGTCACAAAGGGTTTGACGTGGTCGGCAACAATACCCAGGTACACTGCATGCCACGAAAATAAAGTATTTGTGATGACTGATCATAAATGGTTTGAGCATCTCCCAAAACAAATAATTGGTGTGAAGCCAACCTGTAATTTTGTCCTCCCCTTAATTCATCTGACAGCCAGATAGAGTATAAAAACATGACGCTTTAACACCAACATATAATTTTTGTTCAAAGTGGCTAAACTTTAATTTCCACATTCACAGTAATCAATCTCTTTATGCTAACAGAGGCCATTTTTCTGCACACTAGACAATTTAACCTTTATACCTCTCTATAATGCCACGTCACTTTGAATGCTGGACCTTTCCCTGCAGGGTATTTCCGCTTTCTCATTCATATCAAATTGCACCATAATATCCATGTTTATGTGCAGCATCACTTGTTTTGGTCCGGCGATGAATCTAACCTTTGCGATTAATCTTTGACTCAGACTCTGTGTGTGCCTCAGTTTTCCGATGACATCTTTTATTTTTGCTTGAACAGGCACTACAGTTGGAAAATTACAGCACTATGCTAAATGAAAAAAGAAAAAATCAAGAAAGCCCTCTAATTCGCAGCATGAGCACTAAACAGAGAGACAAAAAGAGGAGTTGGAGGTGCTTGAGCGTTTTAAAATATGCTTTCCCATCCTTCAGGAGTTTCACAGTGGATGCTGCATCTGTAGCTTTTCCTTTTTCCTTTTCATTAAACTTGTAAATAGTCCCATTCAGCTTCAAATATAAAGATACATTGAGACAGTAAAGATGCTGTAGTGTTTAAATTTATATAATCTTCAATCAGTCAAAGAGCGTCTGTGTGTCATGTTGGTGTAAAGTGATCTTCATAAGCTGGAGTCAGATTCTCTGGTGATGAGCTCTCTTTCACTTCATTGAAGGCGGCGGCTGAGAGTTTTTGGAGTGGCAAGATGGTAGATTTTGGTAAGGCAGTACATATTTCACTCTGAATCCAGTGTTAACAGAGGCAACGCTTAAAAAAATAGTACACAGAGGCATTAATACGACAACAAGAGACATTTCCCTTCTGGATCCCGTGGAAATGAATTTAGTTCATGCAGCAGAAAAGGCGACTGTCTCATCAATATTTCAGAGACGGATCCTCTTTCCGCTTTTCACATTGGAGCTTTCTCTAGCTGCATCAGTAAAAGAACACCTGCCTTCCTCACTGACAAGAGAGCAGTCTTCACCAGTAGTAAAGCAATCAAAACCACGTATCGCGGGGCCACACACACACTCTGAATTCAAAATATTTAAACAGAAAGACACAAAACTGAATACAGTCTGCACAGGTGCTAATAATGCCCACAGCCTAGGAGTATTAATTTAATCAAAATTCAGTTGATAATTTGGTGGAAACTCATAAAGGCCATGCACTGCTTCAGTTCAGACAAGATGAGCAAGCAGTGTGTGAGAGCATCAGCATGCACCTAATCACGGAGCTGATAATGCCAAAACACTCACATTCACTCAAATCTCCGCACAAAACAGCTGCAGCTTTATATCTCCAGACAGGTTTTAGCTCGTGCTGTTGACGTTATTAACACACGTAGATGAAGAGAAACTTGGTGGAAGGTAAAAGTCTTAAACAGACACACTGCTGTTGAAGGGCGGGACAGCGGAGGTTAATGTAAACAATCCTCGCAGTGTCTGGTAGAGCACATATTTCCATTTCAAAGACAAGCTCGGCTTAGAGTGGCTGTGGTGTGCATGTGTGTTTTTGTACTGATGGGGAGCAGTCTTTTATCTGGTTTCAAAATGCTAATTCAGAGACATGCTGCAGAGTGGAGCACGAAAACAAGTCAAGGCATTAAAGAATCAGTTCAGCATTCTGGGAAAATATGCTTCTCGCTTTCTTGCAAACAGTAAGATGAGAAGATTGACACATCTCTCGTGTTTGTATTCTACATTAACTCAAAACCTCTAAATAACCTCTTGTGCTATTGCAGCTGGTTTGATTCCAGCCAGAGAAACAAATCCTCTTCGAGGTTGCGTAAAATCTGCCAAATCATGCTTACAGAGCAGCCTGCTGTGGCGACCCCTTGTGACAAGCCAGCCGAAAGTAGCTTTTACTTTTTTTGTCTGTGGTTTGAGGAACTGGACGTATTGCATGTATAAGCTGTGTGTTAAACCATTGTAAACTTTCACGGGTGAAATATGAAGCCACTGCTTCTATATTGCTCAAGCCTTTAAATCATATAAGGGCTTAAATTCATACTATCCAGCTGTTTGTTAGGTGGCATCTCTTGGTGCCTTTTGGAGCATTTAATGAAATTATCTGTTGAACATGGCTCACTATGTGGTTAAGTGCACTAATAGCCTGTCGAAGAAGACTGGATTCTAGTTTTTCTCAGGTTTTTATAGGTAAGCAACAGGTTAACCTGCCAACCAAGGTAGCTAGTGTTAATTCCAGGAGAGCAGTAACCACTGAAACAGCCATTAGTATGTTGTTAAAAAGCACTAAGCTGAGATGAACACTTTATGTTTGTAGCCTTCACTTTGTTCCAACTTAAAAAGATGCAATTTGGAAGAACTAACTTCCACCAGAGAAGAGAGTATTTGTGGAGTAAAGGGGCAAAGGTTGACAGAGTGGTTGCAATTGCTGACAGTTGCCAAGGGTTCAGTCACACTAGAGTAAAAACAGGACAGCAACCTACTTTTCACTAGGAAAAAGCAGTGGTTGCCTGGTGGTTGCATTTCATTTTTCAGGTGTCAGAAACCAACTGAAAGTACAGTGACCAACTGGTTGTATGCAACGCCGCCAACTCCAGTAGCTGGCCACTTTCGATTGCATGTAGACTGCACAGGTTGAATGGTGGAGGCAACCTGACTTCACAGTCAGACTCAGACTGACTGCAGTCACTCTGAGAAAGTTTAGTGAATTTTACAAATAACTATCATCTAATTAATAAATCCAGCCACACTGCAACAATGTTGCAATCAATCTGAATCTGGTCTTTAAAACAACCACTTCAAAGGCGACAAGATCACAAGTTCACTGCAGTCGCAAAACCTTTTGGGAGGCTTAAACCACTGCTTTCCCTAGTGTGACTGTAACATAACTATATATCTAATTTGCTGAGATTTTAGCCAAAAGATATACCTATCTTTTTTGAGTTTGAACAACGAGCTGTTTTCAGACTCACATTCAAGCAGCATAAATCTTCTCATCTTGTCAGTCAGGACGAAAGCGAACATGCGCATTTCCCAAAATGTCAAATTATTCCTCAAAGGCTAAATGTGTAAATACTGAGAATGAAAACACTGTACTCAGTGAGGAAAAAAACTGTACAAGCATCCCAACTGTTAAAAAAATATACACATGAAATGCGCAACGCACAGCTCATTCTCGCTATCCAGGCACAGCTGACGTTACCACATCAATAATACAATGAGAGAACATCTTGTATGGCGTGTTAGCGTCACAACCGGTGTCAAACACAGCTACACACGAAAGACACAATAATATTTTGCTTCAGTTGCAGTATCTGGAGGTGAAGTGATCCTGAACAGATTGAGCTGTCAGTCTTCTCCACCATGAGTGCAGAGATGAAGACAGCTCACTGTGCCTGACAGGAAGAGAAGGCTTTGATTTGATTTCAGGTCTCTGGCAATGTGCAGTTATGACCGGACGGTTCAGTCTGGGTTTGATGAGGAAACGTCCTCAGCTGGAACTTCTAAATTGTCTCCACGTAATTGGCTGGGTAAAGACCGAGCTTGCCGTTGTCCAGGCGACCTTTACACCAGCCCTGATCATCCTCATCCTCCAGTTTCGTCAGCTCATCACCTTTAACAGAGGAAGAGAGTCTGAGAAACAACGCCAAAGTGCAATAAAATTACATAAACACTGCTGATCTCAGATAAAATAAAAACTTGCGGCGTCACGCAGGATCCTCAAAAGCTTTTCCAGTGGTTTTCATAACATTAACCATTTTGTCTCACTCACCAACTCTGAAGCTGAGCTCGTCCTGCTCTTGGCCATCATAGTCATACAGCGCTCTCACTCTCACACCTGTGCCCACATCTTCATCGAAGGGGTTCATCCCTCCGTTGGTGTCGTTGCCTGAGTTCGGGGCTGTCTGGTCCTCATCTGACCACTCTGTGGAGGCTGTGTACGGCTGGTTTTTATCGTAGCTGCTTACACTGAAAGAAATTTTTTTCACAAACAATACAAAAGGCACTCAGAGGATGATGTGGATTAGGATATGCATTAAAGCACTGATAACTGGTAAGCTGTTACCTTCCTCGGTCTACAGCGTGGTCTCCTGCTGTTGTAACATGAGTTAGCATGACTACATCATTTCCTTTCTTTGACTTTTCTTTCTTAGAGATGTTATGGACAAGGTCTGGGTTGTATTCCTGCAAAAAAACAAAACAGAAAAAGATGGAAAAACGGTTTAGATTTGGATGTAATAGATTTAGAGTTGGATTTCATATTAATCATATACATCTTTTTTATTATACAATCTCATATATATTCAGGGATATGCTGAATATAAACATAACTATATATAGTATTGTTTTTTCTAATATGTAATAAATATTTAACACCCTGCTTCATCCATATACCGGTACTGCTTTATAAATCGTTATTTCTCTGTAATGGTCCACCCGCACACGTGCAGCCTGTTCTAGTGTTTAATTACCTCAAACTGTGGCCAGTTCATGTGCATGCCGGGGCCGTGAGCGTTGCTGAACCACTTCAGATCTTCTTGTGGGCTGGCTGATGTGATGGTGCGTTCAAGCTCTCTGTACACTGTAGCATAACTGTGAACAGAGAGTGGGGATTTGGTGAATGGGTAATGTTTACATGATTGCTGTCTTGTTATCGTAACACTTTCAGTCATGTCAGACCTTTGGTTCTCTGTGAGGTTGAGGTGGCGTTTGACATCCAGCAGCACCTCCCTGAGGAAACTCAGCCTCTTCTCTTCAAACTGCTGGCACTGGTCGAACACCTGCTCCATGTTCTCCATGTATGAAGGGGTGCATTTACTCAGCTCATCCAGAGCCTTCTCATACTTCTCCTTAGCCTGTGTTGCAACACACACGGACATTACATGATTAAAGAATCATTCCAGAAGCAAAGCTCTTCACGGTCTCATGCTTCCATGTATAAACCTCTGGCATTAATATGCTAATCGTTGCAAAGTACCCTTGGCACCGCTGAACCATGGCATCAGACTGCCAGATGACCTGAGAGCAGCTGGAAGTGTTAAAATGTTTAAACTTACCTCATCACCTTATTTCATGTACTGTTTTTATTTGATCTAATTTGTACTTTTATTCTTATTTCTTGATTCAAGTATTTATGCCTCTTAATTTTTACTTTTTAGTTTTACTAAAAATCCATCCATCCATTTCTCCATTTATCCTGTGTGTTTAGCCTGTGGTTTCAACTTGCCTGCTTTTTAATTGTTGTTAATTTTATCATATCGTATCACACTCTCTGCAATGTTTTGGTTTTAGGTTAAATTGCTTATCTGTGTCTATTATCTGCTTGTTTTATTATATTTTCCTGTCCTCAGTCACTTCTGAAGCACATTTAGCAACGTTACCTAGCATGAGGTTCAGGCAAGGTTACAAATAAAATTTGACTGATCAGAAATTGCTTCTTGTCATGGACAAATAACCAAAAAGAACAAAGAAAGCATCCTGCTTATTGTAGTTGATTAATTTTGGCTTATATGTCTGTGGCATACTACTCTACTGATGTCCAAAAACAGTTAAAAAAAATCATATCCCTATTGACATTGCTCCCTTACAATCACCACCAGAGGTGGGACCAAGTCATTGTTTTGCAAGTCTCAAGTAAGTCTCAAGTCTTTATCCTCAAGTCTCAAGTCAAGTCTCAAGTAATGTCAGGCAAGTCAGAGTCGAGTCTCAAGTCACTGGTGTAAAAGTCCGAGTCAAGTCACAAGTCTGAAACTTTGAATTTCAAGTCCTTTCGAGTCTTTAAAAAAAAAAAACGAAAAAAGAATGTTGCAGTTATGCTAAATGTAAATATTAGACCATGTAATTTTAAAATCTGTGTTTTTCTCAACACATGACAAAATAGTGAACTTAGAAAATATACACAAATTGTGAAATTGCACCTCTTTAAAATGCAGCTCAATTAAACCTAGCTCCAAGAATAATTTTCACCGACAGTTCTGAGATAAGCTGCATGTTATTCTTGGATGCGGTTGTAGGACCAGCTTTAAAATCGCATGACAAAAATATCATACACATTAAAAAAAACTGTATCACCAACGTAGCCTGGACAACATTTGCTAGTTAGATGAAGTCAGCTATCTCATCTTAGCATATTTATATGCATATTTATAATTATACGGTTCTTGGAGTGAGTGCATACACTCATGAAGTTTAGTAACTTCAGGTCACTGCAACAAGCCCAGGTACAGTTTACCGACGGATGGGTGCAGGACCTTGAAATGCACCGTGTAGAACGAAAGACCATCGTACGTATCATAAGTTTACCAGTCTCACAAATTGTCGTCATAAATACACATTCCTTAACCGTTTATTAATAGGACCTTTGAGCTCAACGGTAATTAATTAGTAGTGGAAATAATTTCTGGTAGCGTTACAGAAATGTAGCAGTGACAACAATATTGTATGCTGTAATCACCGCGCGGATAGGAGGCGGCTGGCTTGACCGCGGCTCACAAATGACGGCTCACTTTACCGCAGTCTGTAATCGCACTGGGCAATTAGTGATACAAAAAACCTGTTTTATCCTGTGAATAAAAGTATATGTTTTTGTCAATGTACCATAATAACAGAAGCGAAACGCAATATTGTGTCAGGACAATTCACTATTTATGCACAATAAATAAAGGAGCATAGCGCGACAATTTCTGTTCAGCGCCAGACTTGCTTGTAACCTATATCACTAATTATGTTATGAAAATGACGTATTAACTACTAAAAAACACTGACCTTCGTGGAAATGCTTGGAGCAGACTAACCTGTGAGCTGGAGGGTTCTGGGACGTTATATTTGGTCTTTGAATGGCTGCAATCCAGGCCATCCATCGCGTCTTTGTTACTTCGGAAACATGGCTTGAACAATTTCTCTTCAATGACGTAATCCGATAACAACCGATCTCTTTACCCGTCGGCTTCCCGTGGCTGTCATGCGACCGGCTATTGCAGTTAATAATACAACGGCTTCTTGACATTTTTGTGTTTCTTTTTATCGCTGTATAACTGATTTTAATTGAAAGCCTGCTGCGCTAGTACCGCTTGCCACGAGTTCCCAGAATCCTTTGCGGTTCTACCCGTGAATGACCTCACATTTTCAATCTCTATATAATATGCATGTTAAATTTTATATTTGGGGTAAAATATCAAGTCTTTTCAAGTAAACCGGTTCAAGTCCAATTCAAGTCCCAAGTCATTGGTGTAAAAGTCCAAGTCAAGTCACAAGTCTTAGAACATTTTTTCAAGTCAAGTCTAAAGTCATAAAATTAATGACTCGAGTCTGACTCGAGTCCAAGTCATGTGACTCGAGTCCACACCTCTGATCACCACACACACAATTGGCTGCTTTATCACGGCACCTGAACCATTATATGAATGGAAGTAGTGGCTGGTACCACGAGAAGAACGCTGCATCTGTAAATTACCCTGTGAATGTTTTGATGCAGCACCTCCTAGAGGCAGTTATATCAGTGTTTCAAACTTTAGGTCCAGCCATTTTTGAGCACTGGCATTAGCCTATTTGTTAGTTGAAATTAATAACACTGGTCCTAGATTAGTGGTACAATGTCAGTTTAATTCTGTTTAACTGAAATGGTTCTGCTCCAGAAGTTCTTCTACTTCTGGTGCCAAAGAACCAGTCTCTAACTAATGTCAGCTTTCTCCTGTCTCCTGTTTTAAGCTCCACCCCCCAAAAAGAAAAAAACCACCAAAAAAACCCCAGATAATGTGACTGAGCTGCTTTTAAAAAATGATTACAATTATTTATATTTCAGTCTGTAATAAGATCAAAATGGCTTGGGGTGACCATTGTTTTAGTTTTAATAACACACGTATTCCACGTGTTCATATAAGTTTCATTTATGGAGTCAATTTGAAACGGACTAATCTTGAGAGAACAGTATCAAATGTTCCAGCACTGAGGCAGTAAAATGAGACTAGAGTCCATGTCAAGAGCAGTGAATGAGAGTTACTGACTGAAGGAGTGGCATACTGTCACATATTAACAATGCTGCACTGGCTCCAATCAGACAACCTTAAAATAGCCTTATTTGCCTTTGGCATTATTGCAGAAAATATCTTTTGCATAATGATGCTGGAGCAGCGGCAGCTGATGTTCTCACCTTCTGTGAGTCCTGTTTACATTTGTCCACTTTCTCATGGAGTTTCTTCTGCTGATCAGCTGCCACAGATGACTCTCCCTTGATGTTGGCCTCTCTGGTGGTAGCCAGCTTCTCCTCTTTGCAGGCCATGTGGTATGTTTTCTTGGCAGCCTCGAGCTGAAGAAGGAAATTCAACATAAACAGAAGAAAGCAGTATGTAATCAAACTTTGAAGATTTAAAACGAGTCCTGGTAAAGTCCACACTCCCTCACCTCTTTCAGCTTTTTGGCCCATGGTTTCTGAGCCTTCTTGAAGCCTTCCTCTGCCTCTTTGGTTTCCTTGAATCCACCCATCATTTGTTTGTGGTACGAGTCTTTCTGCCAGTTCTTCACTTTCTCAAAGTCCTCATTGATCAGGTAGTTCTTTATGTCCTGATGGAGCTCGCTCACGTTCTCGGCCTCTGTCATCATCGCCATCCAAGCTCGTTCTACTGTGCCGTACTGAGGCCCTAGTGAAAGAAGGAAGTGTGGGTAAAGTATCAAAACTTTATTTGACATGGACTCAGATCTGGGGGGTGAAAGACGACACTGAGAGCAGAAGCCTAGAGGAAGGATCGGTCTATTCCCTAAAATCTATAAATGGGTATTGAGGAAAACTGTTCCCATATTAAATGCAAAAGATGTCTTTCTGTTTACTGCACTTTGAAGGCAATTTGTAAATAAAGACTAGTAATGTATCTCCATGTTAATATGAAATACAAACCCAACCCTGAAAAAGTTGGGACTCTGTGTAAAATGTCAATTAAAACATAATGCAATGACAATGATTTTAAAATTTCATAAGCCCATATTTTATTCACAATAGAACAAAAAATATCAAAAGCTTAAACTGCAACATTTCACTATTTCATGAATAATAATAGCTGATTTTGAATTTGTTGGCAACAATTTGTCTCTGGAAAGGTATCTGGTACTAAAAAAACAGTTGGAGTAACTAACAGCAGATCATTAACATGAGTATAAATGGGTTTTATTAATGGAAATAAAAAAAATACCTCTGCAAGGCAGAGTTTCATAGAATTAAAGATTGGCATCGATTCATCAGTTTGCAAAAAACTACATTCACAAATTATGAAACAAAGTCAGAATAATGGCCCTCAACATAAAATCGCAAAGATTTTGAATATCTCCCGTTTACAGTACATAATATCATTTTATATAAAATCAGATATTATCAAAATGCACATTTTATCAATTTAAACACTTGATACGTTTTCTGTGCTCTGTCTTAAATAAAATATGGCTTCATCAGAACTGCAAATCTTTGCATTCTGTTTTTATTTTTACAAAGTATCCAATGTTTTTTGGAATTGGGTAAAATGATCTCTCACCTTTGTCTACCAGCTGCTTCCATCTCTTGGACCACTCGGTCAGTTGCTGTGCGTAGGATTTCTCAATTTTGGCACGCTCTTGGATGCAGTTCATCAGATCATTGCAGAGCCGATGACCATCATCAATCCGCTTCACCGTGCGTTTGTAGTTCCCAACCTTATATAAAAACAAATAAACATCACAGTGACATTCAGGTTACTCACCCAGTATTTATACACAACCAAATCCCAACTGTTGCCTGATGGCATTTAATTTTGTTGTAACAGAGCAAGTACTTGATGGCAGTGGGAAGGAAAAACTATTTTTTTGAACAGGAAGAAGTGGGCTCGGGGAGGAACAGCCATCTGCTGTGGGGATCACTAATGATTATGTTCTTAAAATATTCGTGTTCTGCCTCATCGAGGTTCTTGGAAGAAAATTCATCACCTAAGGCTTTGAGCTGTGAGATTTAGTTAATTTATAATCAGTTCAGACCAACAGCTTTCTATGAAAAGCTGCTAGTCAAAAAAGGCTGCAGACATCTTTTAGGTATCACAATAAATAGACTGTTAGTCCAATAATCCTTTTTACACAAACTTGTCAGTTAACCGCATAGCAAGTGACACAAACTGTTTGCTGGCTTAAAACATCCTCAGTCAAGCTTGTTTGTCCACCTCAGTTTACTGATTTGGTTCACTGATTAGACTATCTGAAGTGAGCCTGAAGTGGATGATGACAAACACAGCTGATCAAGGACGGTCCAGTGGCCTTGAGCATAGTAACCCCACACACGTCCCAGCCAATCGGACAAAAGTTGACTTAAAGGGAGGGGAGCTAAAATAGCTTGTTTCAGTCACAAGGTGAACTGAAGGGCTGCACAAAGGCCAATTATATGATAAATAAAGATTATTCTAAACTGCATTTTATGCAAAGTCACTCTGGTAGGGTCCAAGAATAAAAACGTGTTTGAAATTTGCACAGTAAGTCTCCTTTAACTTAAATGTGTCCTAAAATGTTCAAATCAGGACATCAGAATTCCCATAGCATCACTGGGTTATTAGGACCCATACTGTGATTTCAGATAGTTTTCAGATACCCCCTTTGTTTGTAAAAACTACTTTTCACTAAAACTACTTGCAACTGTGGACCAATGTCACACGGTTATCTGCTGTCATGTCAACTGTACACATTTGAATAAATGCCTAAATATATATATATTACAAAACAAGAAAAAAAATTGTCTCAGACTATCTCCTAAAATATGGGTCTTTTCTGGTTCTAGCTAAAGCTATATAAAGGATTGGTATTAAAGTGATAATGGATTTACATGACCTGTGTACTTCTACTGTTATTTGGTGCACCTTGAAAAAAAAACCCCAAAAGCCTGTCGGTGAAGCAGGAAGGATCAGCAGGGAAATGGCTGCTGCTGCTGTGCAAAGTTATGCAATGAAAGCAGGGGATGGGTTAATGTCATATAATGTACAACTCTCCATGGATGCAGGAGCAGCAACCTCATGGAGAGCTCTGCCGAGAGACAGAGCCCCTGTGAGAGAGAGAGAGCTACACAGAGGCTGAACCCCAGTTTACTGGCTTCATTTTACACTTTTAGCAGGACTGCATCTTTGCTGAACAGGCACTAGATGTTTACACTTAATACACCTTGAAAGCAACACCCAACAAGCCTAAAATCGGAACTAAATGAAAGCAGCTGGGGGGAGCAAATGATTGCATTCCAGACCAGGCCTCTGCTGGAGCAGCAGTGAGCTGAGTCAGCGATCAGCAGGCAGCACTGCAGCAGCTCCACAGCAGTAATGCAGTGGCTGACTGTGATAAAGTGACTATGTGCTGGAAGCAAATACCTCTGCCCCTCCACCTGACTCCCGAACATGAAGAGACATGATGAGGATAAAACTGAACCGAGTCTGAGAGGAGATCGAATATAAAAAACCCGAATGTATGAAGTCTTCTGTCTAAAGCGCCTCCTGAGTACATTCATCAAACAAACTCCTGCATCTGAACATAAAGCAACAGGACAGTCTGTACTGATGAGGTGAATAATTTCAACAGCAAATTGCTACCTTACCACCTCACCTGAGTCACCACCTCTCATATATAATGAATGAGCTTCTTGGCACTAGTTTCTCAAATTACTCAGGGCTGTTTTTGCTCAGGAAAGGTTGCAGCTGATGTAATCTTGTGGGAAAAACCCAGAACAACAAATTGCAATTGAAACAACAGACAAGCAGAAACCATTAATATTTACGCAGAAAATCGCCTACTTCCAGCATTTCAGTTTTGACAAAATGGTGCAATCCTTCAACTTAGCAGATGGTACACTGAAAATCTTTGATCTGACAGACAGATGAAATAAGCAACAAACAGACCATAGGAAGTTGTGCTGGAAATTTCCTATTTTTCATATACAGAAAACAACAGATTAATCAAACAAAGTAAGACTGATCTACAGTGATAAACTATCAACCTGTTGGGACCAATAAACACAGTACCTTTTTCACTGGCATGATCTGGAATAAGGTGATTTGTCCCACAGATAACTCATCCTCATCCCATCTCTATTAATCCATCGTTTGGACTGCCTTTGTCTATACTGGTGCCAAATTCAGAGATTATAAAATCTTACTCTGACTTGGCTGATAGACATGGACGATGAGCCAATCACGGCTTGGAATGCTACCATTTAGAAAAAGCCCCCTGAAATAGTGTTTTCTGAACTCAGCGTAACCCTCCTGTTATTTCCGATTCTGCCCTGCATTAACCGCAGTTTGTTCATCTGATATCCCACACCCACTGACTCACCTTTTCCTCTTCCCTCATCAGCTTCTTTATAAATATGCTGGTCAAATTCCACTTGCATTGACAGGTCGTCCAAGATTAATGTACAGTGCCAGGGAGCTTTTATCTTTTCACCCCTCATCTAACCCCTTCATTGCTCTTGTTTGCAACATTTTATGGTAAAGTGAACTGTATTTACCTTTAATTTGTGTTTATTAGTCCAAAGAGTCAGTGTAGGTAGGTACTCATTCATTACTGTGTGTACATGCTCTTGCTATGTTTCATGTGAAAAAGGCCCATTTATTTTCCATTTAACAAAGATAACCACAACTCAACAAACTGTCCCCTCATGCCCTAAGTGCCTGGGCTGATCAAACCTTTGAGGCCTGCGGCAGGCTCTGCCTGCACCCCGGAGGTTTTGCTCTTTCTGTGGATTGTTTTAAAAGGCAGCTAAAGACACATTTGGTTTATAAGCTAAGCATTTTTATTTTAGTTCTTGTGCTGATTTTATTTGTATTTTTTTCCTTCATTTTCTGATGAGCATTTTAATATATGGTGACACATTTCAGCTTGATGTCTCATCAGGATCACAGTTTAGCAATCAAACGGGTAAATGGGCTGGCATTTATGCACCACTTTTCTAGTCTAATGGACCACTCGAAGTGGTTCAAGAGCACTCTCGCGTGCACAGTGGAGGAGTTGGGTTTGAAACACCTGATTAATGGCGGACTCGGTCTACCTCCTGAGGAACAGCTTTTTAAGGTGACTTGTCCACAAAGATACACAGGACAAAAAAAAAAAGACTACTGGTGAGGAGTTCTTACACTTTGAGAGCACAGGTTGGGCCAACAATGAAATATTTCTGTTTTTCCTTTCATTTTAACTGTGCCATAATACAAGATGTGGCTTGATAAATCGAGTCAATCAGAAATAATGGCACCAACATAGAGTAATTTGTCATGCTGAGGAAATGTGTGCGTCATTTTCTGATCTGAGTTTGAGGCACCCGCAGCTCAGTGATCCATTCCAGTCGATAAATCTGTTGCTATGCGCAGTGGCAAGTACTTGCCTGATTTACGTGCAAATCTCCAAACGGCTGACAAATGAGGCCCTGTATCTTTCTCTCAGATAAAGTAGGTTTACTGAGAGTTCATTACTAGGTCGTGTCACTTCCCAGCTAAGTTTAATCTGTCAAATGTTGCTCCTAGCTGTCTCACCTCCCAGAAACTGTCTGTGGTCTCCTCCAGACTGGCGGACTCATCGTAGGCTCCAGACATGGTCCCCGATTTGGCAGGGTGGCTTTAGGCTGTGGTAGTCTGCAGCAAAATAACTCTCCTTATGCACTGTAAGACAAGACAAGCGCAGAGGAATGTAAAACCCTCTGATGTGTGAGACACATAAAAACTCAGTTCACAACTCTTTTAGAATTTATAAATCCGATTAGAACAAATCCAGCATCTGCAGTGAGATTCACTAAAAAACATTGTTTAAAGCAAAACCAATTAGTAATAGTAGCATAATATCTTGGTAACAATATGATAACCTGCTAGAAATAAGAAGGTAATGTCTGTGATTTTATAGTTATAGTTATATTTGGGACCGTGTACTTATTAACTTAAACCATATCCTATTAGCTTATTTGACTAACAGAATAAAAACTAAGGTTGCATAAAAGTAAGGTTTCTCAAAATAGCTGACAATTATTGAAAATACTGATAAAGAACTAGATGTGGTTAGTTATACTGTTACTTAAAGTATTCACCCAAAAATTAAGCACTCCAGTTTCAACAGTTTAGGCGAGAGTGTTAGAGGTGTGGTGTACTCAGAATATAGCTATCCATCCCTAGTGAATTTTGCTGTGGTTTATTTCTAATAATACACATTAAATATTCAAATGTGTTCCAATATACTATTTTGGGCAGAAAAGAAAAAAAGATAAATTAATTATTTTACTGTATACACAAATTATAATAGTGGATTTTTTCTTTTTTTTTTCTTTTTAATAAGGCAATCCGTATCTCTGAAATGGTTGCTCAAAGACCTGCCAATTACATCATGCTTGCTTTAACATTATTCTTCTTTCAAAACTTCTCATTTACAGTATGCAAGTGGGCAGTCTGATGCTACTTGCTGCAAGAGAGGCTGGATCTTTGGACGGTTAGAGATCAGTGAAGAAGACGGCGCAGCCCCCCTACAAACCTGAATTGGATAAGCGGGAGAACATGGATGAGATCCTATTTTTGTATACTGGACATTTGAAATATGCATTCCATGATCACTTTCCTTCCTACCTGAAATATTTTTACCATGTTACGTGTTGTCATCCAGATATAAAATATGCTGTGAAAGGTGGTCCTGTTCATTAAGTTTGTTTTAAAAGGTTGTTAACATGGAGTAACAGGTGGGTTTGAATTTTGCAGCATAATATTTACATTATTGCTTTTAAAACCAGCAGGGTGTTGGGAATCTATGGTAGAATAAATTCAATAAATATAATATAGTAATACTATCCAATATGCAAAAAAATTGGTCAAAATTACATTATTATTACGAGGTTATTACAATTTAAACTCTGTATAAAAATGTGAAGATTACCTTCTTATTTCTAGCAGGTTATCATGTTGTTACCAAGGTATTACCCTACTATTACTAATTACTATTACTAAACTATTACTATCACTCGGATGCCTTTATTTCCACATCATTACCCCCCCTTATTATCCAGTTACATCAGTTTGAGTAAGGGGTGGGCGATATAAACGATATACGATAGAAACTATATAAATTTGGCCAACGATAGAGATTTTGACTATACCGCTCTACCCCGATAGCGCATGTTGATGATGTCATCAAGCTGCGCCTGTTTTGGCCGAAAGTGTCGCAGCGGCTACAACCATTATCATCTGCAAATTATGCCGGGCAACAGTCATAGCAAAGAGATGAAGCACTTTTGAAATACGGGGAAAGCCAAAAACTGCGCTTCCTCCACTTCCGTAACATTGATTCATTAATGTTGAATTCTCTCGCAGCTGTTCTATTCCCATGTTGTTGCAGTATATTAATAACTAACCTCGTATTGTGGATGAATAATCTCAGTTGTTCTCCTGACTGAAGTTTGCCCCGTGTATAGCATCCTGCTATGCGATTGCATTTGTCCCTGACCTGTCATGTTTAGGTGGAAACCAGCGAGCTAACTTCCTGTTAACTTCTAACTTCGGTTAAATTTAATAAATTCTGTTTTCATGGATGCATGGATGTTAAACTTAATTGTTACACTTGGTAAAGCAGCAACGCTGATGATTTTATTAAAGATGAAAGAATTTAGACAGTTTTTAACTCTCAGTGTTCGTTTGACTTTGGGACCTAAAGCGGACAAAGTTTTGGACCCAGATTACTGGGTCCAAATTATTACAAAGCTCCTCACTACGGCAGCTGTAATGCTCTGACAATCCATCAAGCAGTGCGGCTTACCAAAGTTGTACTAAAACATTTTTTAGCAGATTTCTGCATGCCAAAATCGGTTTGAGGTCAGTAAGCACAACCAGAATTCATAGGCACACTCTCGATTTTTGAGAAAATTAAAGGATTTTAAGTGTGCCTTACAGTGTCGAAAATACATTATACAGAAGAAAAGAATATATCGCGATATATATCGTTACTGCACGTACTTCAAATTATACCGCAATATGGATTTTAGGCCATATCGCCCAGCCCTAGTTTGAGTGTAATATTACTCAACTGTAACCACTGTTGCTACCATGATATTGCTTGATATTAACTGTTATTACTTTGTAATTGCATTGTAATAACTCAGAAATTACCACATTATTATGTAATTTTTTCTGCTTTGTTACTCAGCTACTACTGTAATAAAAGGTGCTGCCACAAAAACTACAATAATATGCTAATAAACTTTATTACAACGTACAAACCAAAGGAAAATAGAGACTGGCATCAAGGGACATCAAAGGTTAGTCAATCAAGCAGGTTACTTTATACATGCTGATATCAGGTGAACTCAAATGCAGTCTTACCCTTATAGCCTGAATGCTTCCAGCTATTTTCTACCTGCTCTCGTGAGATTACTCTGTCAATAGATTTAATGACTAGCTATTAATTTTCAGTGGCATAGACTCAGGCGGCTATTATCAGAACACTGCTGTAAAATTGCAGGGTAATCTTCACTCATTATGGTCACTTAATATTATCCCACGGCCTTACTGGAACACCTGCTGCAGAAGTTAATCAGTTGTGGCTACTAGTGATGGCACAAGATTTTCTATTTGTCTGAAAATATCTAATATTTATATCTATATTCACCAGATTACAAAACCTCAGCATAATTACTAAGCACACAGACTGCCTAACGATATTTAAACTCATGCCTCACGCCCACCAGGTTCAGTACACAATACAAATTGCAGTTTCAGAAAGACTACACTGTCAAACTGCCACACAGCATACCACTGGATGGAATTAAAGTCGTGAACCAGCAATATAAGTAAGTAAATAATATTAACTTCTATAGCACCTTTCAAGAAAAAAAAAACAAACATCAAGTGTTTCACAAAAAAAATACCAACGCATAGATTAGTGAGAGATTACCTAGGGAAAACTTCAATATCCCCCGATAATAATAAACGTTCACACTGCAGGCGCAAGTGCATCAAATCCGACTTTTTCGACCCTATGCGACCCATATCCAATCATGGTATGACAGTGTGAACGGCACAAATCTGATATTTTCAAATCCGATCTTGGTCACTTTCGTATGGTATGTGAGGATTTTGAGAAAAACTCTGAGAATCTATGGCTTCAGGTAATGAACCATACTAAGGTTATAGATCAATTTCAGCCAGAAACACATATTTCAGATTATCAGTTGGATTAAGACTTATGGCTTTTATCTACAATGTTTTGTCACTTCTACACGACAGAAAGTGCTTTTTTCATTGTGCACAAGCAGAACCGGCCATCTAGTCTGCAAAATCTGGAGAGCCTACAGGTGTAAGTCATGATATGAGTAATGTGAAATGTATTTAAAATGCTCAGATAGACATTTTGTGGGTGCAATGACTGCCTATGAAATGGGGAAAAGAGTGTCGATGTGTGGTGACGTGTTGAAAGGGGCAAGAAAACAGAACACAGGGAGATGCAGGAGAGTGCATCTGGTTGTGGCATAAACATTAATTACTCCCCAACTAAAGTGCAAGAAAGGCTTGACGACAAAAAGCTCTTAACTGGGCATGATGTATACACACTGTTTAAACTGTACATATATTTTTATGCTACATTGTTGTTGTTTCAGTGCTTTGTAATTTTTTTGTGTTTACTGTAGTTTCCTATGTTGCACTGTGGTGTGTGACTACTGCAGTACATTTAAAGAATATCCACTTTTATTAGTCAGGAAATATGAAAGGCAATACTTTTAGGGAATTAAAAGACAATGAACACACTTCCTTTCATGCAAACTAAAAAACATGACTATTTGATGGTGAAAGGAACTTGTTGTTTTGTTGTTAAACTGAAGGTCTGGGGCATTTATTAGGTTAATTAGAGTGTTTTGCAGCAGCTACCTCTATCTCGTTTTGGAAATATATCTTTAATATTTCAATAAATGTGCCTGAGAACTACTCAGTTTACTTTTGTTGTCAGGGTCCTGTGTCTCCTGATCCAGCGTTTTTAGTTCTTTGTGATTTTTTGTATTATTGTACTTGTGAGTTATTCTATCGTTTCTAGTTTTGATCCCTTGCCCTTCATGTTTCTCTGTGCCCCCTCTGTTCTGTGTAAGTGTGTGTCTTTGCATGTTTGAGTTTCTTGTTTTCTGTCACTCTGCAGTGTGCATTATGTTCTTATGGTTGGTCTTTTGTTACTCCCTCAAGTCTAGTTTCTTGTGTTCCAAGCTTAGTATTTCCCTCTGTGTATTTTGGTTCTTAGACCTCTGCCTTATGGTTTATGTCTCTGTGTTTCTTAGTTGCTGTCTCCACTGTGTCAAGTTCGCGTCTCTGTGTGATACTTCCTGTTTTACCTTGAAGGTCCGTGTCTTATGTGAATGCGTCCTGCTTTGCTTGCCTCGTCAGTCCTGATTTCTCCCAGCTGTGCCCTCCTTCTGTGTCTCATTCCCCTCGTTACTTCCCAGTGTATTTAAACCCTGTGTTTCTCTGAGTCAGTGTCGTGTTGTCCCTCAAGCTGTGTGTTTCCTCGTGTGCCTCTCTGTAAAGTGTGAGTTTATATTTTCCCAGTTTAGTTTTGTATGCTCGTTTTCTGTGACCAACAAATAAAGCTGTAATTTTGAGTTCATCCCCTGAGTCTCTGAGTCCTACATTTTGGGTCCAACTCCTGCCTGCCGCACAGCGATTCATGACATTTGTAATACTTCTACACTACTATACTTATACACTTGTGTGGCTACAACTGTAGCTTGCCTCCACCAGTGTGTGAATGTGAGAGTGAATGAATAGTGGAATTGTACAGCGCTTTGAGGGCCCCGAAAAGCGCTATATAAATGCAATCCATTATTATTATTATTATTACTTGTACACTGACAGCTTGTGTAATGAGAAATTCCCATGTTTGAGAAGGTACCAACAAAAATGACATCGCTTTGCTGTTTTTTTTGGGTAGGTTGCCAAACACAAACTCATCAGTCCTGATTGGCACTCTTTTAGCCTTCTTGTAATTGTAACCGCATAGGGTTGGGAATTTGGTAAGTTTCAGTTTTACAGACAATCGTTTAAAACACTTCAGTCTGAACAAAAGGAAGCGCATAAAACAGAATCCTGGATTAGCCGTTGTAGCAATAACTGCAGGATAATCTCCTCTGGGAGAAACCAGACTGCTTGCGTAGGCATAGGCTGCTAGTTTGTTCCACTGCATATTGATCAAAACATTCCAAACTTAATTTTCTTTAGATATTTGCAAGCATCAGAGACACAGGGGCTTCCTTTTTAATAAATATATGTAGCAAGATGTGAATGTCTGCATATGAAACAAGACCTACAAACAACATTTACAAACAAACCACAATATTTGGAATGCTGATCAAGATAAAATGCAAATGATATGAACATGAAATGCAAGTAAAATGTCATCTACAGCCACCGTGGGAAGACAAAACATCCCCAGACAAGTCATGTTACAGTCAGAGAATCTAATTTCCTCTGTGACACTGTATTGATGTTAAATATGGAGCAATTTATTTTTACATGTATTTTGTAGGGACTAACCAGGAATGCAGAGAAATGGACCAGTGAATCTGTCAGGAATGACAAACTTTGTATGTTAAACCAACATTTTGAGAAATATTCTCTTTCTTTCTCTGAGTTATATATACATAGATCTATATGGATCTATATGGATATAAATCAACGCTGCTTTAATGACTCTTGCTAAACATAAATCTAATGACTTGGCTTTGCGAAGTAGATTGGAAACCGGGTGAAACAGTGCAAAAGGGAAAATCCATAGCTAACTTTGGCTCCATCTAAAACAAATTCTATTATGTTTTTTTAAGGTTATTGTTTCACGAGGGGGCTGTGTGCCAGGTAAAAAGCAAAGAAACAGTCCTACCTCTAACTCTGCATGAAACCACAGCTTGTAATATTTACATTTTGCCTTGTAAGGATTACACAAACCTGATATATTATGTGGATGGCTAATGTGTTTTGGCAAGAGCAGGCTGGCTGTTTCCACCTGCTTCCAGTGTTTATGCAAATCTAAATGGTTACTGATCACAGACAAATGAGAGTAGCAACATGTAATGATTGGCAAGACATAGCACTTTTCTTGACATGTTAAATTATTTACATCATTTTGTTCCACACACCACGCACTGTGAATATGGAAACCAAATTAAAATCTGTTTTGGGAAAGCTCAATATATTAGCAGACAGATTACTGTTGCATTAAACAACAAAAACGATACAAAAGCTATTAAGAGCAAAATGTTTGATGCCTCAGAGAAGAATATGAAACAATGGAAAGAGAAGCACCAGTGATGTGTTTTGATAAGAAGTCAGGGGGAGGGGCAGAAGCTGCGTGGTTATTTGGGTCAACCATGGAGAAAAGGATGGAGTGACACCTTTGACAATAAAAAGCCGAGATGAAGTGAGGGAGGAAATTGGTTGGACACCCCCACCCCCCCCCCAGAGCTTACTACTCCATAAATAAACAAATAATCAAGGGGAATTTCTGCTATGATGTAACCTGGCAAATCTGGGCAAAACAAACTGGGCAGCAATGCAGCGTGGGGAGTGGGGTAAAGAAGTGGGTGTTTATCATGCCTGGTTAATCCATTAGCTACATGCCGAGAGGGGCTTTTGTTGTGGATAGCCCTTTGCTTCGCGTGCATAAAGGCAGATCGCAGTGCGGGAAAACAACCGCTGAACAGCTTCTCCCACTTTTCATTAAAGTCAAGTAACGATAAAGGCGACACAGACACTATTATATAAATATGACTGTATCTAAATTGAAGTAAAATGATGCAATGAGTTATTCATTGTGAGCAGAAACAATGCATTCATACCAACCCGCACATGCATATACAACCTCAAACAGTGGCGGCAACCTCCAAAATGAATTACCATCACGCTGCTTTGTTTAACTCTTGACTTTTTCCCAAGTATAACCTGCAATCTTGGATCCGCATCCTCAAAAAACAAGGAAGAGCATCAGGAATTCCTATCCCTCCACTGCAAGTGCATAAGCATCAAAAAGCATTACAATTTCCAGGGTGAAAGGCCAGTGGCATCAACGCATCAAAAGAGTAAAACCCCCAGACAAAGGCTGTCAAAAGACCGCAAGAGTACGAGAGCACAGCCCACCAAGAAGCAACAAAAGCTTACCCCGAGTCCTCCATCAACAGCGGCTAATGGCTAGGAGAAAAAAAAGACACGTGGGCTTCTCCAGAAGGCAGCCCCTCTCTTCCTCTCCACCCCTCGTATCTGTTTATTATTGCTCAGTGCTGCCTGCCGTCCTCTCTGTCTGACAAAGCCACGGTGCATCAGTGTGCATAGCAGGAAAACAGGAGCCGAGAACTCAAATCTCTGATATGATCAGCAAACTTTACGTGTGTGCCTGCTTCACTGAGAGAGAGATAATCCTATGGTGTTGTGCCTGAATGGCTCAGACAGAGTAGCAGAGGACAGAGAAGAGGAAGAGAAAACGCAGGGTGGGGGGAGACAAGCTGCAGGGCTGAGCACTGGGGATGCTTTACTTTGGTGTGTGAGGTGTTCAGTGATCATATTGTTAAATAAAATGCATACAAAGATTGTGTTTAGGTAACCTTTGACTGGTCATGTTAAAATAAGACTATTCAGCAAAAGAGAGACATCTATATGATTGTATAAAAGCATGAAACGACTATAAAATAATTATTGAAGTTGATAATTGGACTTTTTCAGATTTAGTACAGGCAGAAACTTAAAGTCACATTTCTTTAGACCAATACTGGAGGAGCTTTGTAGTGTGGCATAAGTCAAGCTTACGAAGCTTACAAAGTCAACTTCTACAGCAAATGTGGCAGATCACTTGATCTCCCCGCCAGCCCCCATCAACTGAAACCCTTCAGAAAATGCAACCAAGCTCCACCACAGTTCTCAGGGCTTGCAAAATTGCTAGCCCGACGTCCCGGGGCTAGCGATTTTTCCAGTCG
Organism: Diplotaxodon limnothrissa; assembly: GCF_057381915.1. NCBI lineage: Eukaryota > Metazoa > Chordata > Actinopteri > Cichliformes > Cichlidae > Diplotaxodon > Diplotaxodon limnothrissa. The sequence continues at coordinate 33,488,391 of NC_140600.1, forward strand.
GGCTACCAAAATCCACCTCAGCCTTGCCCGTCGGGCTATCATAGGAAGGAAGGATATGTCAATGCTTTTGCATTCTTTCGCAAATGTAGCTGAGTAATTATGTCATCGGCATCAATGAGCCACTGTCAATATGTGACACATTGAAATCGCGTTTAAATTTGTGCTTGTTTTTTGCTTTCACTTTCACTTTGCGATGGCACAAACTGTGTATAAAGAACAGCAGCACTGATTGGTAAGTCACAGATTAATTGCGCACCAATTCCTCTGGCATCGTCTTATCAATCGTTAGCTTACTATCAAACATGACAAGTGAAATCTCCTGCAGCAAGCTTAAACATGTGAGAGGTTGATTGCGCAGAGAATTGCTGATTGTTATGTAAGTATGTGTGTAAAAGCAGATGGATTTACGCAGGTATTTTAGTTCTTTAGAGCCAAACAAGACAGGTCAGGGTGAAGAAGGGACAGCCAAAGAAAAGCTTACCACAAAACGGAAAAGTTATGACAAATCAGACTACGAGGCAAAAGGAAAGCGCAGCTTTTTTGGTTTAATGGACAAAAGAATTTATGTGGCTGGAATATGACGAGCTAAATAACATAATGTTCTGCCGGGTGTGTTGTGAGTTTCCCTCGATTTCTGAGTCGACAACCGCCTTTGTTACTGGGACCAGTCATTTTAAGAAAGACCCCATCAGAACCCATGAGAAATGCAAGAAATGCATTATTGCTCAGTCTGCAGTATCTTTCCTAGAACAAACACCAATTGCAAATACCATACTAAAAATAAACCTGAAAATCAGTTTAAAACAGCGTACTATGTTGCAAAGAGTGAACTACCATTGGCAAAATTTAGCAGTCTTTGCAAACTTCAAAAAGCAAATGTCCTAGATCTTGGTTCCACTTGCCTCTTACCTGTGATTTCAGTGGAAATTTCAAATTCAGGATCTGACATTCATATTCTACACAGTTCTTGCAAGTTCATAGAAATTTCTGTTCAATTAGGACCAAATATTTGAGTTGATGATTGTAATTTGTTGTTGTAATTTGTGTTTTGAATATTTTTAGATTGATGTTTTGTTTCCATGTATAATATTGTAAAGGAAACAAAACATCAATCAAAAAATTGTCCTCTTTTTTTTATTCGGGCTAAATAAATTATTTTGGGCTACCAAAAACTGAAGAGTGCCTGCTCGAAGGGCTATCAGGGATTTTGAAATTTTGCGAGCCCTGGTTCTACATGGTTTAATCATATATATCATAATCATATATGATTTAATCACTGTTAATACAGACACTGTTACTCTCAGGTTCTATCAGATGGTGTTGAGGTCTTGGGTCTTTAAGTGGACCTAGCTTGTTTAGATTGTCCCAGATACGTATGCATATCGATACGATTTCAGTGACACCAATGCAATTATCAGGTCTACAAGTCTGATTCTTTATTGATTTCTGATCAGTTTTCTGTGTAAAAGAAAAAAAATGTTCACCTACGGAGGTCTTCAGCATCGTGTTGTTAAGCGAGTCTGTACACAGTGTAGAAACAGAAAAAAAGATTCAGGTACGCAAAAGTGCAACTGCTATGACTGTGATGCTACTGACTCTCAATGTCCAATTGTAAGAAAAACCTGTGTCTAACTAACAAGGTTGCAAGGGGAGGATGCAAATACAGGGCAAGGAGAGGGAAAGCATAGTCAAAAATCTGAGCACACAGTGGTCATCCACAGAAATGGAAGTAAGGCAAAAGGCAACGTCTATAAATCAGTCTAAAAGCATATATTTTTACAGGATATACTAACACTAAATTAACAGAGAAGGAGATCAATATATACCAAGGAACCTGAAAAGCTCGACTAAACACACAGGATGATTAAAGGTCTGTACAAGGACGCTTCTTACTTGAGTACTTCACTGTAACTTATAAGGCAGACAAAGGAGCTTAGAAAAGCATCTGGACTTCTTTAAGTTACTTGAAGACGTTTCACCTCTCATCCGAGAAGCTTCTTCAGTTCTAAGGTCAAATGGTGGAGAGTCCCAGATATAAACCTAGTGGGAGTAACCCCCCACAGAGGGACAAAAGGACCCCCTGATGATCCTCTAATCGCCTGAGCCAAGGTGTGAAACTGGGTGTGGGTCCCAATCAGCCAGAGTTTCGGGTGAGTTCATTGTGAAACCTGGCCCCACCTTATCATGCAAATTCCTGAGATCAGATGGCCCAGGATGTGAGTGGGCGTTAAGGCATCTGGGAAGGGATCTCAAAACTGGATTATAGATGGCAGAGAGTTGGTGTCGTAAACCACCGCCTCTGTTCAAAGATGGTCGCTCACAGTGGACATAGATGGCTTATTTCACTCCTCTTTCAAACCATCTGTCCTCTCTGTCCAAAATGTGAACATTGGCATCCTCGAAAGAGTGTCCTTTATCCTTAAGATGCAGATGGACTGCTGAGTCTTGTCCTGTGGAGGTGGCTCTTCTGTGTTGTGCCATGCGCTTGTGAAGTGGCTGTTTGATCTCTCCAATGTAGAGGTCTGAGCATTCCTCGCTGCACTGTACAGCATACACCACATTGTTAAGTCTGTGTTTTGGCGTTTTGTCTTTCGGGTGAACCAGTTTTTGTCTGAGCGTCTTGCTGGGTCTGAAATGCACCGGGATGTCGTGCTTGGAGAAAACTCTCCTGAGTTTTTCTGATACACCGGCTACATGGGGGATGACAATGTTGTTGCGTCTGTCTTTCTTATCCTCCCTCGCTGGTGTCTGATCTTCTTTTCTGTGCCTCTTTGCTGACTTTAAGAACGCCCATTTAGGATAGCCGCACGTTTTGAGTGCTTCCTTTACATGTGTGTGTTCCTTCTTTTTTCCTTCAGGCTTAGAGGGAACATGTTCTGCCCGGTGGTGTAGGGTCCTTTTGTCCCTCTGTGGGGGGATACTCCCACTAGGTTTATATCTGGGACTCTCCACCATTTGACCTTAGAACTGAAGAAGCTTCTCGGATGAGAGGTGAAACGTCTTCAAGTAACTTAAAGAAGTCCAGACGCTTTTCTTTGCAAGCTCCTTTGACTACGATGACCTGGATGACTGAGAACCTTCACAGACTTATAAGGCAGACCCAACCCGTTCCCGATCAAGTTGTGTTCAAGATAAGAGATTAACAGGTATGAAATTGCAACCTACAGATGAATCAATGTTTTTCTGTTTCTGTATTTGAATAAATGGACTTATATTAAAAAAAATGATTAAATCACAGTTCATAACGCTACTCCTACGCTAGTTCAGCAAGGCATTAATCATAAATTGTCCGTGTGATCTGTTGTTGACATTTAAAATGGGTGATCACAGTACGCTCCACGACCCACACAAAGGCTTCATAGCTTCACAAAGGCTGAGAAGATGATGCAACGTCAAAGTTAGTTCTGATTTCTAAACAAAAGGAGGGAGGGAAGATCAGAAGGAAAAGCTACAGAACTAGGAAGGACCAAACTCTTTCAAGATTTAAAACAAATCCTTCAGAAGTAAAAAAGAAAAAAAGCTTAATTTTATTACGGCATTAATTCCTTCAGTAGACTGCCGTAAAAGGCAAGTATTGATTATGTCATAGGGAGATTACAATGATACTAAGTGTGTAGGTGACCCTGAGATAAACTGACGTAAGCTGCTGGGAATTTGTATGATGGCCAGAGAGCATTCCTCTGCTACTAACAGGGCAGCTATAAAATATTTAATAATTAACAAGGAATTCAGAACAAAAGTTAAGCATATAACTGAACATTAATTATTATTTTTTTGTTTATCAGCTGCTGGGTGGTTACAGTTAGAGATGGCAGGCTAGTGAGCCCCAGCTGCAAAAGAGCTGCCTAATTGGTGTTTGCTGTTAATTGGATTGCACTGTGTTATTCTGGCACTGGGGTTGGAAGGGCAGTTTGTTCACTTCTTCATATTTCTGCTAATTGATTGCTTAGTTATTCTTTACAATAGTCTTACTTAATCCCCCGAATGTCTTGCTAGCTCATTTCTGTTGATGCTGGAACTCAGTTTTTAAGTTTTGTAGTCATTTTAATTTTTTATTAGGGGTGCAACGATACACAAAATTCACGGTTCGGTTCGGTTCGATACTTTGGTGTCACGGTTCGATATTTTTTCGATACAAAAAAAAATGTTCATGCCTTTTTAATTTGTCATTTATTAAAATTATAAATATATATTTTAACACAAAAGTACAGTTTTTAAATTTAACCCTAACCCTTGTGCGTGTTGTTTTTTAGCTCGTCATATTGCAGCCACAGAAATTCTTTTGTCCATGAAACCATAAAGCTGCACTTTCTTTTTGCCTTATAGTCTGATTTGTCATAACTTCTCCGTTTTGTGGTAAGCTTTTCTTTGGCTGTCACTTCTTCACCCTGACCTGTCTTATTTGGCTCAGCAGAACTAAAATATATATCTGTCTGTGAAGGTTCTCAATCATCCAGGTCATCGTAGTGAAATATATATCCTGCCGCACTCACATAAGCTCAGCGATTCTCTGCGCGATCAACCTCTCACATGTTTAAGCTGCGGGAGATTTCACTTGTCATGTTTGCATAGTAAGCTAACAATTAATAAGACGATGTCAGAGGAATTGGTGCACAAATTATCATCACTCACAGATCAGTGCTGTCGCTCTCTATACACAGTTCGCGCGATTGCAAAGTGAAAGCAAAAAAACAAGCGCAAATTCAAACACGATTTCAATATGTCACATATTGACAGTGGCTCACCGATGCCAATGACATAATTACCCAGCTACATTTCTGAAAGAATGCAAAAGCATTGACATATATTTTTCCTTCCTACAATAGCCCGACAGGCAGGGGAGAGATAGCCCCGGGACGTCGGGCTAGCGATATTGCGAGCCCTGTATCTGATTGAGGAATCACTCATCTTTGGAAAAGAGAGTTTATTACAGAGAAATGTCTCTTTCCAAAATAAAAGCTATACTATCCGCTTCTTCTGGGCTATATTCTCAGCAGCATATTAAACATATCAGGTCTCCATAAGGAGAATCCTGTGCTAACAGCTGTCTAAATGACTCGGCTAAAGTTTGTAGCATGCATGCTTGTTGTTTTTGTCTTTGCACTAGGATGATGTCGGTGTAAATGTGCAGTCATATTCGTTGTGTTCCCACTAGTGCTTTCAGGTTAATCTCGTTGAAATAACCTTAACGCCACAACACGGCAAATCTCCGTTAACGAGCTACCCTATACAGAGGGGCTAGACGGCCAACACGTTAACGAGCTAACTGCGCTAACACACTAGCTCCCACCCATGTAATTGAGCATTGCATGGCACATCCAACATACTGTTTTACTTTAGTCCATGACTCGCTTACCTTCAGGGTCATACGTCACATGAAAACCAAAATAATTCCAAACGCCAGATCTGAATGAGGGTGGGGAGGTCCACTTCTGTCTCGCTAGCTTGCCCTGCGCTCTTCCTTCTGACCATCCTGTCTGTGTTGAGTGCTCAGTGAATCTGCGTTCGACTACTCCGCCTAGGCTGCACTCTCGAGCCTAGGCGGAGTAGTCAAATGCAGATTCACTGAGCGCTCAACACAGACAGCATCGTCAGAAGGAAAGTTGATAAAATAAATTACAAATTTTGTATTGTTCTTTTTTTTTTCTCCCCTTTGGTTTTCTTTCTTTCTCTCCCCCTCTTTCTTTCATTCTTTCCCCCTGTCCTATCCCACAGTCATGTCTGTCCCGTTTGCAACTGAAAATAAAATAAATTCATAATTATAATAAAGGTCAATCAAATGGACCAATATGATGATCCACTTAAAATAAATCCTCTTGGCATCTTTCTTGGCCTCAAGACAACAATTCTGATGGCTATAGATCCAAACGGGACACAAAAAAAAAAAAAAAAAAAAAAAAAATTGAAAAAAAAAAAATTGAAAAAAATTGTATTGTTCGATACATATGCGTACCGAACCGAAAGCACTGTATCGAACGGTTCAATATCGATACGAATATCGTTGCACCCCTATTTTTTATGTATATAAAAATATGTGTGTAATATGTAATGTAGGCCAACAACTCAGTTCCTCACAGTCTGTATATGTGAGACTCTTGATTTGTTACAAAAAGCTGACAAAATTAACGAAAGAAAGCTGACAAAAGATTAGCAACACTGCACCTTGCCTTATGAAGCCAGTTAGACAAAGATCAAATAATGATGTCCACTATGTGAAATTTTAATACACTCTAACACAGCGGTCCCCAACCTTTTTTGCGCCACGGACCGGTTTATGCCCGACATTATTTTCACGGACCGGCCTTAAGGTGTCACGGATAAATACAACAAAATAAAACTAGTACCGGTACCGAAAAAAAGAAGATTTATTCATAACACACATGAAAAGACCCAGGAAAACCGAGTTAACGATAAAAACGATAACAAAAAAACGCTGAAAACCGATAAAAACCCTGAAAACCATACATTTCACACCTGAGCCTCAACTCTCGCGGCCCGGTACCAAACGACTCACGGACCGGTACCGGTCCGAGGACCGGGGGTTGGTGACCACTGCTCTAACACACATCCTCTGCCCCTCTCAGCTTGTGTACAGTCCACATTATTCAAATTCAACTCTTTTTCTTCCCTCAGAACCAACCTGTTCATGCTGCCCTCATCACATTCAAGTCCTATAAATAGAAACACATTCATCAATTATTCACACTGCTGTGTAAACAGTTAGACGAGATGAACAACCCCACCTCACGTGGAGAAACTCTGTGATCTCACATCACTGTAAAGACAAAAAGATCAATATAATACAGGTGCACTCCAACGGGCCTACACATAACATTTACATGTAAAAGTATTTTACATCTTGAAGAAAGTTAGATTTGAATCCTAGTACAAACTTTATTCTACAAACAACATGACTCCAGCTCTGCAAAATACTCTGGAATCACAGCCGATGTCTCAGCTGAAAACACAAAGTCTGCAAGTAAATAAAATGTGTATGATCAAAGAGAATCTGGATGCCTCTTGCCTCCCTTAACAGCTGCTGTTATAACAAAATAAGCCTTGACGAGAGGCACTTCTCCTGAGTGACTGTTTTACCATTCCCCGGTACAAATATGTTACAAAATTCTTTACTCAGTCAAACAAATGGAAAACAAAAACAGTGTTTATACCGTAGCAAAACAGACTCCAAACCTAAAGAGTTCTAAAAGAATGAACTTGAAATCAACGAGAACAAGGCAGTCTGTCAGCTCAAATCTTCTAGGCCTAGTTTTGAAGCCACATGCATTATGTTAATTTCTTCTATATTTTCATTCTTGGCCTGCACCAAACTTGTTTTTATGAAAATAATTCATAGCTATGTCATACTATTCTTTGTGAAGCCCCTCAGTTGAGCATCTGTCTAAAACAAGCAGTTCTATCTCCACTCTCTTTAAGGCTACCTTTCTTTTAAGCCAGTTTTCAGCTGACTGATGCCCTGGCCCAAACAGAAGATTGGAGCATCAGGTTTGAGAGCTCCTCTACTCAACCAGACCGGGGCATCCTAGATATTAAGGATTAACCATTTTAAGGATGTTAATTCACACTAACATCACACAGAGCCTAGAGCAGAAGAAAAAGAATGGTCCAGACCACCTAAAGCCTAAGCATTTGGTTTCATTATTCAAAATTCTAGCCATGTTTTATAGGACAAGCCACCCTTATAACAATATACATCACAGGAAATAAGGAAAAGAAAATTAGGTGTACATTTCAGGTATGATCAGTAGGATGCAAACAGATTGTTAGCAGTTAAACATCTAATTGACGAGTAGGAGAAAAAAGGTGTTTACTAACTCTAAGGTTACTTATCCACAAATGAAATATAGCTACAGATGGTCATCAACAGAGCCAGAAAATAAACAAAAGCAGACATGACTCATGTAGTAGCTGGAAACACCTTATTTGTGCTATTATTCTGTCTGTTCCCCTAATTTAATAATGAAATCGTCTGTGGTTATATCACTAAGAAGCCACTGTGAATACTTACAGTGGCACTACAGATCAAAGTCTAGCTGCAGGCATTATACAGAAAAAATTGCAGAGACTTTTGTGAATCCAGAGGTGACTGTGTGGAGTCTGAAATACCTGCAGCAGTTACACAGTCAGAAAAAAGGCAGCTTACCAGACACTTTGGCCATAGGTTACATTAGTCACAGGTACCAAATAGTAATAAACGTATGAACAAAATGTTGGTAGTTGAATTGCATAATGTATGAAGTATGAACATTTATTTAAAACTGTTGTCTGACAACGTCACAGGTTACATTGGTCTTTAATGCTACTAATAAAATGGTATTTGAAGGCATGCAAAGTAATGCCCATTCATAATTAAAGTGTGGCACAGGATCAGTCATAAAAAACCACAAAACAAAACCCTCCACTGCAATTTCACATTAAATACACACACACAGCAGACTAAAAGCAGACATTCAGACACATCAGTGCAGATCATAGTGGCTACTGAACCTGGTTTATCGTCTTTGTGGCCTCTCAGTCCTCGACAGCGTTGCCTCGAGAAATTCTGACAGAACTGACACCTGACACTGAGAGACAGTGTCTGTTTACCTGCAACTCTGACACATCCTGCAGTCTACCACGCCTTTTACAAACACACACTGCAAGAGTGAACTTTGACGTATGCCTGAGAAGACACATTACGCCATCAATAATTAGCTGAACGCGAGAGAGGGTGGAGACTGTCGTTCCTTAAAAGGCACCTTGTAACCAGGCACAACTGTTACTGCATATCTAAAGGAAGGCCGACTGATAGAGGGAAGGCGTAAAATTACTCGTCACAGGGATTAAAACGGGCAGAAAGGACAAAGGGAGGAGACAGTCACACGGGTGGTCAGATAAAGCCTGATCTGTGGAGCACAGACAGGGATGAGTCAACATCAGGGTAACATTTCAGCTGCGCTGCATCCACTCAATCAATACAGATTTGCTGATGCGAACGCTGCAGTCTGAGCCATAACATTTCTTTTAGAATGGTGCATGAAAAAAACTGAATGATAATGAGTGCCGCAACACATTTTAGGAAAATTCTAAATAGCTCTTCTGTTATTTAGCGTGATGCTGTGAATAAGAGGACTCAGAGCAAGCAGGTGTGCTTCAACAACAGACAGAGCAGTGTTAAAACATCAGCCATAAACAGCAGCAGATAACAACATGCAGGGACCCCAGAATCAAAGAAAGCTAACTGCCTATCCACACAGACAGGCACTCATCTCCTCTGTACGTGCCATCTGTGGGTCATCTACTTGTGCTTTTCCCAGGGGGCGACTGCTCTGTTTGACCCCAGTGTTATATCCCATAATTGCAAAAAGTAATTTATGACCAGTGTGCTGGCAAATAAAAACGGAAAGGGCAAGAGGTCTGGCTCTATGCCCCTGTACAAAAAACACAATCTTGTAATGCAGTCTTTTTTTCCTGCTGTGATTTGACAATTTCTGTTTTATTATTGTGCTGGGGCATGGCCGTGTGTGAGGCACTGGTAAAACTCTTTGAATACTTTGGTTTTATTGATTCATTGAAGACATAAAAGCAGCCTAGTAAAGTCTGGCTAGAATGAAAGTCACAGTACATTTACTTTCATTATAATACCCACGAGCTAGTTCCTCTTTAATTCTGTATAATGTTTTGATGACAAGCGGTGAAAAATATTATGTCCAACCTTGTGGTTTTAAACGCCATTAAGTGTTCAGAGCTGAGCCAGTTTTCTTTCAAAGAATTCAATCAATAATCCAGGACAAGTTTTGAGGACCCCAGTGCTCTTCATGCCAGTGTTTTGCAATGAATAATCTTTTTTTTTCATCATCCACAGCACAGAGGCAGTGTGAGCTTTTTATTGAAGACCCCTGGTTCAGCTGCTGGGGTTAAAGTGTGAACCACACACACACACACTGAAGCCTGGACTGAGCAAAGCTGATGCTGGGCAGGAAAATGGAAGTTACTGATTCAGTGCAGCTGCTAAAAGCTATGAGATGCACACACAAAAGCCTCTGCTGTTGATCTCATGAATAAACGTTTCACGCAGCTAGAAGTGAGAGCAACTCAGAGGATACACCATCAGTGATACAATCAGGTGAGGGCAAACTATGCCGGCTGCTGTTCAACCGGCAACTTTGGGGCAGTCAAGTTGGAATCTTTTATATTCAAATTCGGTTCTGCAGTGCACATATGGTTTATGAACACAACGTGTAGGTTTAATTAATTAATTAACTTTTTCCATGCAGAAGAAAGAAACGTCCTTTTCAAACGCGCACAGTGCAGCGCATTGACACTTTATGACAAGCCGAAGAAACACTTAGGTTTAGAGTTAATCTAATAAAAATATTATCAGAAGACAGTTCATTACTGTTAAGCTTTCTCTATCATAAAACCCTTTTGACGCTGGAAAAACACTGAATTGAGTATTTCTGGGTCTTTCAGTAAGCCAGTTTAAAGCTCATTTTTGGCCTTGGAACATCTGACAATATCTTAGCTATTGTTCTGCTTTGATGATTTTACATGATGACCTACATCACTACAACAGGATGTTTATTATATGTAAATATGTGTTAGTGTTTGGACAAAACACCAATTCAGAGGCTTCATATATTTTTTTTAATGTAAACGTATCTTCTGACATTTTAAGTCATTAAATTAACTGGTGCAGTTCTAATCCATACAAACACGCATATATTTTCATACACAAACACAGACCCCATCTTTCACAAACCCAGTCACTATGGCAACATCAAGCCCTCTTCCTTCCTTCTCATTTGACTCTTAAGCTCTTCACTGATGCTATAAATCTGATGGCCGGAACCTCAGAGGACCGAAGCAAACCTCCAGCCAACAACCTCTAATAGCTTCTTCTTGTTCCCCTAAAGCTGTGAGGTCCTTTTGTAACGTAACACCTACAATAAAGATGCCCCAGAGATACGCACTGATATATTACACTCCAGTAAATAGAGGCATGCACATCACGTGACACATATCACATCAACTTATCCAAGTGCATTTGCTCAGTGAAGCTCTCACTGACACTCACAAAAACCTGAGTTGTGGTAAACTACAGCTAAAGAATGTCTTCTCGGGAAAAACACTGTGCCTGATGAAATTATTACATTTCAGAGGCATCTGACTGAAAGCCTGTACTGCCCTAATGGGTAAAAACAATTTGCGAATGAATTAGAATTTGAGGAAAAACAAGAAAAATAATTGCTTTTGTCTATAATTATTTTTAGATCCATTTAACTTGGGACAACTTTCAGGGCCCTGAGCCCCAGTTTGAAATACAGATTTTCATAAAGACTGCAACTAAGTATTATTTTCCTCATTGCCTTTTTAAATTAAATGTTTAGTCTTGGGCTGCATGTAATTAATTTTTTTCCCCATTAACTGTTTGGTCTGTAGCGCTTTAAACCTCTGGGGGGAAAGGCTGAGTCAGGTTAACAAAACATACACAAAAAACAGAATATAAACCTATGAAATCACCCATTTACCTTTAAAATACCTTTTCTCACAAAAGGAAAAAAAAAATCAAAACTGAGAAAAGGTAATGGCTACAATATTTTGCTTCTAACATGTCTGTTTATCAAGCACTTCTAGTTCCTGGTAATGAAAGAGCAGCTGAAGAACTGAATTTATATGAGTATAAATGTGATGTCTGGATTGTGCTAGGAGCTGATCTGCACTGCACAGTCACTGTCAGACTGTGCTGATTAAGAATCTAAAGGCACAGTGCAGTGAAGTCAGACAGTACCTAAACACAAGCAGTGGCTGGGCAGACAATTTTGAAACAGAAAATGAGTCATTAACATATTACCCATGTAAATAAATACAATAGATTTGGCTTTAATTACTGGTTTGCTTTTAAGGGGGATCTGAGAGGTTCATACCAAACCACATATGTACAGGCAGATGCTGCATTTAAAACATCTATTAAGCTGAACAGATTTGTTGACTGATTAGTCGGTCTACAGGAAAATCATGAACAAAGTCAGTTTTGACCAAAGCTCAAAACTTAGTCTTAAAAGAGATCCAGATAGCAGACACGAGCCTAATCATCTTACTATTGGAACAGCAGCAGAAAAAAACAAATTGTACTTTTCTGCAGATTCTTTTTCTACTCTTTTTCTGGTTGAAACCACACTACACGAAAACAACTGGATCACAAAACAACACAACTCATCTACAGGTATTTAAGGAGAAGCTAAGTGAAAACGACATCATTTCATGTGTCACTTCAGCTCTAAAGGATGGAGGATGCAAACCTTTAAGGGTTTGCAAAACAGCCCTGCTTTCTCTCACGATCCCCTGTGAGGATCCTATCTGAGACACCAATTACCTTCTAGTTCACAGCAGAATCGAAGGCCCTGCTCTCTCAACCGTTTACCTAAAAGCCTGAGCCACTAAAAATATATTGAGATAGCTATAAGTGGATCCCTTCCATTCAGCGACGGAAATTATTACCCGGAGAGTTTGTCCAAACACACAGCAGTTTTCAAAACATGCAGCAAAAGCACTCATCTGTTTTAATGTTGGGGTAATTCTCAGAGCAACTAAGATGAAATTAAAATTTTAATTGCATTCATCCAAAGCCAGACATAGATGGAGTAGCTTAGGATGTCTGAAGCCATATTCTAGGTTACAAAGGCTAAAGGGACACATAGAAAGAAATACTCAAGCCTAATTGCTTTCTTCCAATCGTCTAACATCGGCAGGGTGCACCAGATGTGACGTGCCAATCATGGAAAGTACAAATGACAACTGGAAGCAAACTGTTGTGTCTATTCCCACTGGGAATGACATATCCCTAATTATTCATACAAAAAGCAAAGACGGGCTAGGTTTTAGTCTAATTGATTACGTTAACAGTGATACTTCATCTGTCACCCTTCCTACAAAAATGGAGAGGGGCTGAACCACCAGCAGCAAATCAAATGAGTGTCACTAATTTTTCAGATAAACTAATCCAAGCTGGCACTCAAATGAAAGCTCTTTAACATGTGTGCACTCAGGCCTCCCTCTTTAAGTTTGTGGTCCTCAAACTGTGGGGCAGACCCCACTGTTGTGGTGAAGCATCAATTCATGATATATTACACTTGCTGGCAACTTCATTAACTACACCTTGTTAGTACTCAATTGGATCTCATTTTGCCAGCAGAACTGCCTTAACTCTTCTTGGTATAGACCCAAAAAGGTGGTGGAAACATTCCTCAGACATTTTGATCCATATTGAGATGATAGCATCACACAGTTCGTGCAGTTTTGTTGGCTGCAAATAGACAATGAGGATCTTCCATTTCTCCAAATAGCAAAGGTGCTCTGTTGGGTTAAGATCTGGTGACTGTGGAGGCCATTTGATTGCAGTGAACTCATTGTCAAGTTCAAGAAATCAGTTTGAGATGATATGAGCTTTGTGACATGGCACATTATCCTGCTGGAAGCAGCAACCAGAAAATAGGTACACTCATAAAGAGCTATACATGGTCAGCATCAATATTCAGGCAGGCTGTGGCATTTAAATGATGCTCAATTGGTACTAAAGGGTTGGGATCAAAGTGTGCTGAGAATCCCCCCACATCATTTCACCACCACTATCAGCCTAATCTGATGATATAAACTAGGGTGGATCCATGTTTTGATATTGTTTACACCAAATTCTGACCCTAAAAATTAAGACTCATCAGATGAGACAAGGTTTTTCCAGTCTTCTGTTATCTGATGTTGGTGAGCCCATGCAAATTATAACCTTAATTTGCTGTTCTTATCCAACATCTGTGGCACCTAGCGTGGTCTTCTGCTTTGCAGCCCATCTGCTTCAAAGTTCAATGTGTCGTGCACTCAGAGACGCTCTTCTGCATACCTTGGTTATAATAAGTGCTCTCCTTTCAGCTTAAAGTTAAAGGTTGTGAAAAAATCCCAGTGTCTACATGCCTAAATGGACTGAGCTGCTATCATGTCTTTAGTATTTTCATTACTGCTCCAGTCATCGTAGCTGAATAAACCTTCCTAATATTCACATAATAAGTTTATAGACAATACACTTTATTTTTCCAAAATGTGGGAAATTTCCTTGGTACAACTGCTAGAAGAATAGAATAAAAAAGGACAAAATACACATCTTAATAAGAGAAAAGTAATTTCAAATAAAAAAGAATAAAGTTTGATGATGAGAAATGAGCTGCAAAGACTTCCTTATAGTAAACAACATGAGAGGCAAAGGATTTTGAATAAGCTTATAGACTCAAAGCAAAGCTCAGTCCACTGGATGGACAAGACTGTGCTTGGAAAATAATTAAGGTTTAATCTTTAAATGTTTATTTGTAAAAAACAAAAATAAAAAAAAAGCACAATTTCATCAATTCTCCAGAAACGTGTCACAAATGCGGTGTTTTATCCAACTTTTAGCTGTCAGATCTCAAGTGTTTACAATTATGGAGAAGATAAAACATCAGATCCTCAAATTGACAAATAATGTGAATAATTAATAAATAATTGACACTGTTGTCACCAAATTATTGGTTAATTAACTCACCAGGTTAACATATAGCAAAGGACATCTACCCACATGTACACAGTAAGCTTTCTGTAATGTAGAAGAAGTGTTTTTTTTTTTGTAAAAAATAAAATAAAAGTGACTTTAAAAGAGTATTTTGGGAAATAATTACTTCAGGAAGTTCAAAATCAAATTAGCAGTACACCCTCGACCTCTTTCAGGTAATGGATTAGAAGAGCTGCAGGCAACCCCAGTTGTCAGTTTAATACACAACTGTTCAGCCAGATATTAAAGCACATAGTAAATGGAGTGGTACTTCCACAGTGCCTTTCTACTCAATTCGGGCACTTCTCTACTTTTGGTAAGTCTCATTCAGCCAATCACGCACACGTTTATACAGCACTTTTATCCTTACAGTATGAACATGTTTATGTAACTGTTAGTCCTCCTGGTAAAATGACAGACTTTGGAGTTTGCAAGATCAAACTGAGAAGGTTTCTAATAGCTGCCTTCAGAACCACAGGAAGTGAAAAAAGGCAAAACTGTTCTTTGAGTGTTTCTTTTTTTAATTGCACATTAAATTGATGTATGATGCACATTTTAATCTATGGTTCTTACACAACTTTTTCCCTTTTGCATTCTAGATGCACAGTCTCCAGTGGTCTGATCTCTCACGGTCTGTCTGTACAGCAGAGCCTACCAAAGATCTGAGTTCAGAACCGTGGACAGAGCTCACTAACACTTAGAGATGAGAGACTCTGCTCAGGGGGAGGTCAGCAGCCCTGTCTGGCCTGATTTACCACCAGCTGATCTCCAGCGATAAATCAAAGAAATGTGCTGGTCTGGAGGAAGCACGGGCTTTTGCCCAGGGACAAGCTTTTTACTTCAGACGTCCCTCCCTGCCCTCTGCAGTAGCCCGCACAGGCTGCTGCCGGCCGGCTCTCCAATGCTTCATGCACTTTCTTCACAGAAACTCCTACTAAGGACTCAGATTGTAGATTTGCTGATCTTTGCTCATTTTTATATGAATAAGTGTCATGAAGCAGCAGAACAGAGCAGCGGTGTTAGATACAAACTGCGGGTTTTAGGCACAGATAAGGGAGGCAAATAATAACAAATCTTAGGCAGACTTGTATTTCTTTTATAAAAAAAATAACTTTTAAATCTGTGGACTTTAATTGAATCCCGTTGGCAATCGTCGCGGTCGCTTGCTGCCTCGTTATCGCCGACAGCAGTAATATTTGCTCTGAATTAAGCTACTTCATCATAAAAATCAACCGCCGGTGGCTAGCTGTTGATAGCAGACACACGGTTATGAAAGAAATCAAGAATAACTTACAAATTTATACGAATTGATAATCCAGCTTCCTTTGAGCTCTCAAAATGTAATAATTCCGTTCATCACCCGAGACTGCCTCCTTCTGTCGCCGGTAAACGCGCCGCTGAGAGGAGCCGCCAGATGGGGGAGGGTGAGACGGCTCAAATCAAACCAACCGTAACGGAGGGGTTGTTTTCCGGGAAGGTCTTTCAAAATAAATGCCCAATTTTCTTCTTCCTATTATTATTATTATCATCATTATTATTATCATTATTATTGTTATTGTTGTTGTTATTATTATTACAACGTTTCCAGGAAAATGTGTCAAATATGTATAAGATGAAATCCTTGTATTAGAGAAGCTGAAAGCACATGTTTTCTATTTTTCACTGTACTAAGAACAAGTATTTTTGGACAGTGGCAAATTGCTGTTATCTAAATAATCTTATTTTTATTTCTTCTTTGATTACTCACTCTTGCAGACATGACTGCCACAAAATTATCATTCATTTATACCAAGTTTTTTGATGTAACTCAACTGAAAAAAAATTCTAATTATTTGCTATATATTATACTGAATATACTTCATTGCCTGTGTGTTAACACACTGCGACTGTGTGTAGTCTGTGTAAAAATAAAGTAAAAATGGAGTAGAAATAGCCCATAATACTGTTTACTCTTAAAGGAAAAGTATGTATGTATGAAACACACCAAATGTATTTCGAGTCAGGTTGGGAAAATACCCAGAGATTTTTACTTCTTTATTCTGAAAGAAGCTTCCATGCAAATAAATGGACTGCATACAACACATTTCTTGGGGTTATTGTTTTGTTTTGATTTTTAAATGCCACATCCCTTCAGTAAAAAAAAGGTCTGTCTGCTCTTATGCATATTTAAAAATATTCCAGGTAGATATGAAGATTTTCTGCAGGAGTAACTTTCTTTTCTTGGAGGGCTGCATCTTGCTATCCAGGGTCCATGTTTCTGAAGCCTTTGAATCACTGCTGTGTAAAAAAAAATCACTGTATTTATTTATTTATTCATTATTTGTAATATTAATATTACAAATAAACAAAGTCATACAGAAGGAGAAGAAGCACCGAGCACTAGTGGATGATTTTGTTGAGTTTTGAAATGCCCTTCACGTCTTTTTTAAACTAAGAAGAAGTCGCTGATCAGCTCGTGCAGCTGGTTTTAAAGGATGACCCCAAACTTTGCAGCTCCATATTGAACACAGGATACGTTTCCCCTCCACACCAGCAGAGGGCGAGCCTTTCCAGCCGGCCCGCGCCACAGCATAAACCTTCCTGATCGAAGAGAAACTTTCCTTCCGGCTCCGGTCCCTTAACAAGTGGAAAGGTAAAGTGAGACTCGGCGCAATAATCCAAATATATCTTCACCATCTCAGATTTTGTGAAATAAAAATAATAGTTTTTTCATTGTTATTAAAATTATAAATGGAGACATATGCGTATTTTAGCCTTAAACGCCTCTCAGTCGTTGATATTCGGCTTAGAAGTAGAGAAGTAACCCCGGCTTCAGCGTTCACGAACGGTTGCCATTTTTCTCCTGTGACGCGGTCTTCAGATATTAGCTTTTAATTTCTATAAAACAGAGTGGCTGTTGATGTGAATGTGTCCAAAAATTCGTGATGTGTTGAATTATTAAAGCGTCCGCTGATTGTCTCTTCAGCGATTTGATTTTCATTACTAGATGTGTCTTAGCACGCTAGCCAGTTAGCATGCTATTATTGAGGCTGCTGTAAGTATGGGTTGAGTTCCAGGGATCTGATGCACGTTGTCTCTTAATGCAGATGCTGATGCCCAAGAAGAACCGCATTGCTATCTACGAGCTCCTCTTCAAGGAGGGAGTCATGGTGGCCAAGAAAGACGTCCACCTGGCCAAGCATCCTGAGCTTGCTGACAAGAATGTACCCAACCTTCACGTGATGAAAGCGATGCAGGTGAGAAAGAACGAAGGTCCAGCTTGTAAAGTTCTCACCAAGACTAGAATTAACTGAGATGTAGTGACTGTAAATGGGCTCGTGGGGAGAAGAAAGTGGGGGAATGTGACAAAGTGATCATGAATGTGTTTTGAGCATCACTTAGAAGTTCTGGGTTTGTGTTTTTAAGTGGGAAGATGTCATTTGTCAGTCCAGATATCAAGTCCTGGTTGTGTACCTGTAAAATTTGTTTAGTAGTTTAACAGTACTATGCTGTCTGGACAATGTCCCCCTTACATGTTTGGGTTAGAGAAAGTTAAGGGATGAGAATTATATTTCTTTTCAGCAGTTAATTCTGAAGTGAAGCTCCTCTGCATTAAAAGGAGCCAATTTAGATGGTTTGGGCATGTTGTTATTACACCTCTTAGGGAAGATTTTTGTTTAGGCGTGGTCCAGATTGGGGTGGCTAAACCCGAGGCAAATTCAGGATACTCTAATTTGGGACTCTCTTCCTATCCTCCCAGAAGAGCGGGAGTGAGTGCAGATTTAGACTTTTCTTTTTATATTTATAATATAGAGCCGTTAAGAAGAGAGGAAGTAAGGGAATGCATGCAGAAAAAAGGACTTTGCTTGAAGGCGAACCTAGGCTGCTGCATTTAGTTCTGTGGCATGTGGTCATCTGGTACACCTATGAGTCCTTGATTTTATTTTGAGTTTACTGTGTAATGTATACAAGTGGCTGATGCCATCGCCACCTTGTGCATGGCGCTCACATCCCAGTGTTTTATGCAATGCCTGCCATAATGTCAGGACCTGTCCCCTTTGTGTGTGCCCCACCACTTTTTAATAGACGGTTTGATTTGGTCCACTGTTGTATGTGGGGGAAAAATCAGCATGTATCTGTTTATTTTTTATTTATTTTTCTTTGGCTTTCACAGAGGATGTAACATTTAGCTGATTTTTACTGCCGTCACACTCATGGCAAATGGCATTTACAGTAGGATATTACTGATGTGTATCTTTTGTGCCCTTTCAGGTTTCGTAAAGTTGTGTGGCTGATTATTTGCTCTTTCAAACATTTTTCACATGGGTGTTGGTGTCGGCTCAGAATCTATTGCATCTGAGTTCATTTTATCTTTTGGAATGATTGTAGGGCAGTATGGTGTGTGGTGGTTAGCACTGTTGTGCACTTACTTGCTTTCTGTGCACTTACCTGAGCAAGAAGCCTAAAGATACTTTCTGCATAGTGCTGCCATACCAACCTAGATTTTGTACTGATTTATTGTGGTAGTCAGTATAATGTGGTAATTGTGCTTTTCCGTGCAGTCTCTGAAGTCCTGTGGGTACGTCAAGGAGCAATTTGCCTGGCGCCATTTCTACTGGTACCTCACCAATGAGGGCATCCAGTACCTGAGAGACTTCCTCCACCTTCCCCCTGAGATCGTGCCCGCCACCCTGCGCCGCCAGACCCGCCCTGAGACCGCAAGGCCCAGGCCCAAGGGTAAAACATCTATCATACATGCTTGTTTCTAATAAGTTTTGATTTTTCATTTCCTGAAGCCAGAAATACTAGTAATAGTATTTAATATGTTAATGCTTCCTGAGGTTATAAATGATATTGAAGCTGATTGTGAACTCAAAATCTGGTGCTCAAACACAGTTTTCCAGAAATCAAAGTTGCTAATCTAAACTTCAGCAGATTGTTTTAGATGTTCTGGATCCTGAGTGTGATCTGTTCTAAATAAGGTTTATTTTTTTCTCTTTATCAATGAAAGTTTTTTGATTGACTTCTGAACTAGATCGTAACAATCTCATTTCATAATTTCCTTGCCTTTCGTTGAAGCTGAAGTTGCTCTTTCAATTGGCATCTTCAATTGGATCTTATGAAAATATGCTAAAGAGGTTTCAGCAATTAAGTGCCACATAAAATGTTATGGTCTCCTCTTGCTGTTAGAGGGTGTTGTAAAGCATACAAATTTAAGTAGTTCATTAATAAACTCAAAAGAGGGACCTCAGAGTCCAAAGACTTATATTTAGTGAGAATTGTTAGCATTAAAATTAAAGAATTTTAAAGCCTATTGAATTTCCTCTTTTGGAAAGCCAGGAAAACTGGAGCTTAATGTTTTGTCATCTTTTTACCTGCAGGAGTGGAAGGAGAGAGGCCCGCCCGCCTTAACCGTGGGGAGGCTGACAGAGATGCTTACAGGCGATCTGCCGCGCCCCGTACGTATAACACCAACTACACTAGTCACATTATGAGTTGCTCATGTGGTCTTGTGATGTTTACATGAATGATGCAAACTAAAATGGTAATTTTGGATCATTAAATCATACGGTGGTGTTATTCATTAGTAAAATGTCTTGATTTTTCAGAGTGAAATGTGAAAATGCAGTGATGTGACCCATCACATGTTCCTATAGTTTGTCTACTCTTGTCTGAATGAGCACCTCAGTCCTCATTCTTATAGGCTGGTCACGCAGATATTAACACCAATAGTTGTAACCGCACAAAGCTCTGAAATGACCTGCCTCCAAAAAGTACAGGCATCTGCAGACATCCGAGCACCTCGATAAACTTTGAGTAGATTTGTATAAAATTTTAAAGTTGGAGGACCTCTAGTGGCTGTCTGAATCACTGCATGTAAAAACTTTACACTGGCTACGTCACCTTTAGATGGCGGTAGAAACCAATGCCCTGGAAAATGTTAAACGTTAATGGTAAATGTAATGTTGTAAAATGGTTTGTTTTAAGCCAAATCACAGCCTGTTTCCAAACCAGTAGTGCTTGTGCCAAAACAAAAGCAAATGACATGTTAAATATGTTCTTAGGTGAGAATCTAAATCATGTTTCCTTTAGAAAACTGATCACAATGATTCAGATGAAACATGTTATCAAATATATATTATTGAAAGGATTGAGCTTGTATGACAAAGACAAAAATCGATGTATGTGGAGGATTTGGATTTTAAAAATGAGGCATATGAAGCTCCCATCACATCATTCTGATGTTCAGAAGGCAATTTGCTGGTGTGAACTTTAAACTTGTTTATCAAAGAAAAACAACAGTAAAAATTATTATTACTGCCCCACCCCCCCTGTCTAATTTTGGTATATATTTGACATGTTATGGTGAAGTTTTAACAAGTTTGACATTTCTGAAAGTTACTGGCTGACCTCTTAACTCATAACTTCTCCTTTAGCTGGTGCTGACAAGAAGGCAGAGGCCGGTGCTGGAGCTGCCACAGAGTTCCAGTTTGTAAGTACATTTCCTTTGTTTCATGCGGGTATTTTGAGAAATGGGCTGGCAACAAAAACCTTGTCTTGATCTTGAATGTTTTTCTGTTATAAGAATTGTTTTCTACAGCAGAACAACAAAGGCTCTCCTCCCTAAATTTGTGGGTGCGGTTTTAAAAAGGAATGTCAGAAAGCTAAATGTGGTTTATACAGTGCAGCTGGAAAACTTGTAGATTCTTGTATTGAACATGTTGGTCGACTGACAACATTTTTCTGTTGCAGAGAGGTGGCTTTGGACGCGGCAGAGGACAGCAGCCTCAGTAAATTTCACTCTCTCTTTGTGTACAATAAAGAAAATCCAAATACAACTGTCTGTTTGTGCTTTTCTTCTTAAAGTATTTTGTAAGATGAGCAGGCGAAAGTCCACATACGTTGGTTATAAATTTGAGCAATGTGATGGTGGACCAGCTCAGGATTAATTGAGTATTAAAATACTTTGATAATTAATGAGTGTGTCAAGAGAGGTGCCACAGTGAGACTGAGATGGTGTCAAATGAAAAACAAATGCCTTTGTTTTTGGCAGGAAGTTAGTCTGGTGGGTAAATTGTGTGGAGGGTCATTTTTACAGTTATCTCCCTCACTGTTAGTCCACACAGAAAACATTAGGTGGTTATGGTAGCGTCAAGTTGAAATGATCTAGGACTCAATGACTCACCTGCATACTAAATTGGGCCTTTTTGCCAAAGTTATAATTAACCCAACATAACCTTTTTACACAGAGGAAAATTTCTTTTTAAAGTTTTTAACATTGACTCTCATAGTTTTCCTGAAAGCAAAGATGGATCTGGGCTCTTGTGCGTGATGGACTGGTACCCTATCCAGGGTGTAGTGCGACCCTAAATTGGATAAGTGGAAGAAAATGAATGGATTGATTTTCCTATGTTGACAAAAAGTACTACCAACCCTGGAAAGGATGTCAATCTACCCTGATACTACTGAATATGTCAGGAACTATACTTGACCATGAGAAACCCAATTAGGTTGTAGCTGCTACTGAAGACTCTCAAAATGTTAACCAGCTTATCTTTTAATTTTATCTGACATTTCTACGATGTTTCAACACAAATTTGACTTGACAAATCTGCTTATAAGCAGATTTATCTAATGAAAGAAAGTGTCTTGACAGTCTTGAGATGTCCTGCTGCTGACATCCTGAAAGTAGACCTAACTCTTTTTACACATGAACCTCAAGAGTTAAAACAAACTGATGGGTGAGTTGGCTACAGAGTTACAATATTTCAGTTGTTGTAAATACCTACATACTCTAGAAAGAGCACACTTGGAGACGTATTGAACACACACACACCAGCCTGAATGTGAAATACTGGTGTTTATTTGTTGGCACATTTATATTACAATCTTCAGTCTTCTCACACTGGTCTTATTCCACAGTCCCAAATGACAAGAGGAAAAAAAATAAAAATTCCAGTGACACATAGACCTTGAACACAAATACAGATATGCAACTTCAAGGCTGAGGTCAACGGTTCAAAAGTGAAGTTATCAAATTCAGAGTTTGTTTGGTTGTTTTTCAGAGATGGCAGCTGTCTTTTTTTTTTTTTTTAATTAACATTTTTCCAGTCGTTTAGCAGGTGAAACGGTCATCATTGTGCTAAAGGAAAACTGAATGTTACAAATCCTCAGCTGCTAAGTGATGTGCTTTGTTTTATTCTTTTGCTTTGGCCACAAGATGGGGCCCAACTAACTGACATGGCAACACATTAATAAACCGTCCACTTTGGTAAATTAAATGAAGTGACTTTATCTGAAGCTCCAGTGGTTTCAAGTTAGGAAGCGTCATTATTTTAAAGAGGCAATTTTATAGCCAAGAAGTCCAAGAAAGGGTGAATGTGTTTGTACCATCTAATGATACCATCAGTCTAATGTGGAATTCAAGTGAAAACCTTTACTTCCAAATTTCCCGCTAGCACTCCAACCTAAATCAGTCAATTTGTGACAGAAACTGTTTGAATTTTAGTAAGAAGGGTTAAAAAAGAAAAAAAGAATTACAATAATCCTTTAGGACCAAAGCCAAAGTGCATTCTCTGGCTATCAGATTGCTGTGTTACCTATATACAAGACATCAGGTTGTCAGTAACAAGAGAAGACAAAACAAAACACAGGATAAGGAATAAGTGGTTATTAATAATTAAAAATGACTGGCTGTTTACTTTACTGTTTAAATCCTCCTCACATTCATTTTGACAGTACCTGTCACCCGCATCAAACTAGAGAGCCATAGTTTATTAGGCTTTTGTTTTCTGCCATATGTAGTTTCATCCCGTTTCTATTTAATTGTACCTTTAGATGATGACTAAAAAGTCTAATCAACACAAAATCTCATTTCAAGTGCCAGGTAGAGCATCATAAAGCAAGACTTTGACCACCACACCTTTCTAAAACAGCAGTAAAAACAGTCCAAAGTCTCAGGCTGGAGGAGACTTTAGACCCTTTTCACCTTAACTGTCATTCAGAAGAGATCTGAATTCCTGGATTATTGCAGGGCAGTGTTAGCAGCTGTGCTAGCATGTGGTGATTTCCACCATAATCATAAACATGGAAGAAAAGACTCAGTCCACCACTAAAAGCCACTCTGCTCTTTGTCTAGATAAACTTTGCTCCGCTTGCTTTCAGTTCTCATTTCCTATCAAAGGGTTTCTCATCAGATTGTGAATCATAAGACTGGAGTTTTCTGTGCATATTCATTGTTAAATACATAAGTACTGCCAAGTCTCCCAACAAACCCTAATGAAATCTTTTTAAATCTATGGGCATCAAATACTTTTTTAATGTGGCTATAATCAGTTTTTTGTTAACATGATTTTTTTAAATGTAAACTGTGTTTCTCTTATGCAAGAATCAAAGACCTTTTGCCTATGTACTTAAACTCAACTTTACACTATTATTCAGCATCTTTTAGCTCCTTCTTGTGGTTTTCCAGCCTGCAGTCCCACATTGCCTGCATTTATACAGTTGTAGCATAGTTTTCAGCTGCAACTGCTTAGCAAAAACAGAGTAAACAGCCATCTGGTGAAAGTAGTGGCAGGGTTATAAACTAGTCAGAAAGAGATAAGGGAGAGCAAACAAAAGATGAATAAAAGGAAAAACAGAACCGAATGAAATTCACCAGTTAGAAAAAGACAACTCCAAACAAATGCAAAAGTTTGTTGGATGTGCAAATTTTGTGTCCTATAAACTTGGAAGGTGAAATGTATCAGATCTGCTTATGCAAATTTTTCCAAATTTATCAATGTGGGGAAAAAAAAGGCAGAACACCAAAGTGGGGAGATCAATGAAAGAAACCCTCTAGGGGAAAATTCACTGATTAAACCTAGTGGTACAGAGGAGGAAAAGACTCCAGGCTTTCCAACTCAGAATGCAGTTATACTTCATTTCATAGTTTGACTAAAGATGATAAACAAAAAAAAAAAAGAAAAAAAAATCCTTGCCATTACCAATTAATTTTGGTCTAAAACAAAAACATTAAGGTTGTTACAATTTTCTATTATAAATAGGCTCTTTAATCTCACCCACAGCCACATTCCTTGTTCTTTAGCCTCTGATGTACTGAATGCTATCTCAAGAGAAAATTCCTCACAGCTTTAAAGCCAACGCAGTGAGTTCAATCAGGTTTTCCAGCCTCAATTGAAATGACATGTAGCACTCACAGATGTGTAAGAGGTGTTTTGTCATTTGTATTCTCATCTTTGATCTATACAGAAATAAACAATTTACAATAAAAACCTCTTACATGCTATCTACAGCGCCTCCAGTTTCACAGTATTGAGCCAGCTGCTTCACGCCACATCGCAGCCAAGTGATGCAGCTGAGCTAAAGAGACTTTTGCCAAACGTTAGAGAGGAGGAAAAAAAACAAACAAACCCAAAAACAAACAAACAAAAAAAAAAAAAAAAAAAAAAAAAAAATAGTATCCAAAAAGCATTTTACATGTTAAAAACAAGGTCTCAAACTGTACAAGGCTTGTTTGTTCTGCATCTTGCCAAAATCAGTTTGACATCAGTTTAATGTCAAGCAGGTGTTTTGAGTATTTTGGGGGATGCAGAATAAATACTAAGGAGGGAAGGTTTAAAAAAAAAAAAAAAAGAGTCATGACCATAATGAAAAGTGCCCGCTAAATTCATCTGTACTATGTTACAAACACAATGTAAACAATTGCTTTTAACCAATCTGAATGTGAGGAGTAAAATATGGAAATTGTTTTAATAACTTAAGTGATATGTGCTGCACTTTGAAATTACACAAGTCCATGATTCTGAAATCTACTATTTCCACCCTCTCAGTGTTTGGAGGAAGACTCTGTAGTCAGTCACATGAAAGCGTTTTAACAAAGAAAACAAAAAGGGATCAAAAAGAGAAGAGTGAGGACAAAGATGGTTTTTACATTGTCTGCTGACATTCTTTCAGTCACTGTGCAGCGCATATACATATATACATATATGCATGCTCTGAAATTGAAACCTGTAGTGCTTGGCTAGCTTCCCAAATAGGAAAGAAACAGCTGAAAACAGAAATGGAAAGAATATTGAAATTAAGGGGCCGTATCCTTCAGGTTTAAAAAAAACACAACAAAACAAAACCACAAAAAAACATAACAAGAACAACTACAACAGGAGAAGAGTGAAGAAAAGCCAAAAGACCTTACCCTGTCTGTCACACAGTCAGCATCAGGTCACTCGAGTGAGTGAAACGCAACAACAATAGCGCTCATGCAAGACAAGTCACTTCCCACAATTCTTTTCGTTCAGATACAATTTTTCCTATCCTTAAAACAGGGGAGGGAGTACACTTATTATGGGCACATTCATTCACAGAAAAATAAACAAAAAAAAAAAAAAAAAAGATGGAGACATTAAAAAGACCACCAAAAGCCTTCAGCTTAAGCACTAAGTATACACTTTTACATTACAACAGTAAAAAGTAGTTCTTGCATTCAATAAACACCACGCTAAGGGTGTGTTAAGGAAAAGGGAATGAGGGGACACTTCATGCAGTTGTCAGTAAAAACAAAAACAAAAAAGAAGAGGGGTCAAAAATTACATTTACATTTACAAAGTGTTTTGGACTATTCATCCAACACTTGTTGAGTCTGCACCAGATTTCTGGCACAAAGGAGTTGGCAAGGCAAACCATGTTACTGAGACAAAAGAAAGAGAAGAGAAGAGAAGAGAAGAGAAGAGAAGAGAAGAGAAGAGAAGAGAAATAACACAAGTAAGAGCGCAGGTGGTGGCGAAAGCTCCTGGGGTATTCAGAGTTGTGGTTTTAGTTATCTGATCCCAGAAACAGAGCTCTGATTGATGCTGTAGGTAGGGGAGAGGTCCCCACCTATCGTGGTCACCAGTGGAGTTCCATTACTGGTCAGACAACTCTCCTGGAGAGCCTCAAAGTAGGTGGCCTGCACAGGCTTGTGACACTGCAACACTTGTATGGCATCGTCTATTTTAAACCATTCCCTTTTTCTCCCTGTTTTGCAGAAAAAGAAAGCATTGTGGAGAAGGTTAACATGCAAGAAAAAAAAAAACAACACACGGGGAAAAAAAAAAGTCATTATGAAAAATGGGTTTTGACTGATTATTAGTACTGTACACACAGCTAAAGTGAAAATCACAAGGGCAGGAACAAAGCTGGTTTTATAATCTTCCCCAGTAAACACACACTAAAAACTGTAATATCACTAAGGCCAGGCAAAAAAAAAAAAAAAAAAAAAAAAAGCTACAGTCAAGCATGTGACTGCCTGAGAACTTTGTCCGTATGATCCCCATTCTGACAAGTAAACAAACAGTGCTTTACCAATGTTGACTGAGTCCTCCCAGTCCTCCAGCACCTCCGTTACAATAAGAACATACACATAGGTCCTGTGTTTTCTCTCCTGGTTCTGTGGAAGAAAACATTTGCATAATTAACCAAACAGTAAGGAGACACTTAAAGACACCCCCCCAAAAAAGTCAACACACAGCAGCTCACCTCAAATATTCCCACCAAGCGACCTAAAGTCCCCTTCACACCAGCCTGTAAAATGAATGAAAAATGATGAAATGCTCAGTAAATACTGTCACAGGATGAAGTCACAACAGACGATTAAAGGCTTTTCGTTCAATATGAAGAGATTGAGGTCTATGCAAAAACACTTGTATAATTGAATGCACTCCAACAGCCTAACAATAAACACCCATTTGAACCTCATAGTGTTTAGTTGAAATAGTTTCAAATAGAGCTGATTTAATTTGTACGGTAATTGGAAATGGTGTTTGTTGTGCACTGGATTATATTACATCATAAGATTGTGTTTATCCCCACACATTCACTCCATCTAAATCCTGGATTGTGGTTTTTGCGTCCACAAAATAAAAACAATATACAGCATATACAAAGACTGAAGTCTTGTTCTGCATGCACTTTTCTGCAACGAGGCACATTATTTAGGGCTGTAAAACAAAAACAATTGGGGATGTTCTTGTACACTAACTTAATAGGCAAGAGATTTTTAGTAGATACACTTATCGTATCCATTTGAAAATTTGACTTCCTTCGAGTTATGGCATTTACAAGATTTTCTGAAAATTTGAGCCATGACCTTGCCCTTGAGATCAAGGTAACATATTCAATCTCATCCAAGATTTTTAGCACATACCTATGGCATCAATTTGAATATCCTACATTGCTTTGTTCTCAAGTTATCTCATTCACAAACTTGGGAGTCCACATTTGCCCTTTAGTGTCCACTGGCACTAGTGTTGCACGTTGTCTTTTGCTTCGGCTGAGTGTTGCACATTAAAGACATATTAGCCTCACTGACAGAAATTTTCACTGCTGACAAGCCAGGGCAGCAATGTTCAACTGTCCAGTCAACTGATTGTGCACATTCCTACAAAATACAGTCATGTGAGTCTTGTGAAAACCGAAGTACACCCTTACTGCCTCCAAAGGAATTAAGAGGGTAAGCAGAAGCCAGGTGCTACTAATTAAGTGGGTATGCAAGTGTGAAGAAGTTTGAACAAGTATGGGTTGTTTGGAAGGGTTGCCAGGAGAAAGATTAATCTCTGTAAAAAGAACATGGCAACACAACTTGGGTTTAGGTTAACAAAGTTGCATATGAACAAACCACACACTTGTGGAACAATGTCCTTTCAACAGATGAGACCAAAGTGAAGATTTTTATTACCATAATACAAAACGCCACATTTGGATAAAACCCAAACACAAGATATCAGCACAAACCTCTGATACCACTAACAATGCCTAAAACTTGGCCAAAATTGGGTCATGCAACAGGACAATGATCCAAAGAATACCAGCAGATCTACAACAAATTTACAAAGAAAGGACTCAAGGTGTTGCAATGGAACAGTCGAAGTCGGGACCTCAACGTGACAGAATCATAAGAGATCTGTGCATAGAAAATACCCGCAAACCTCAATGAGGTGAAAAAACTTTGTAAAGAAGAGTGGGACCAAATTCCTCGACAATAATGTGAAACTGACAAAGTCAAACAGAAAATGATTACTTGCTGCTGTGTACTTATTGCTGAGCATACTTCAGTTTATCGCAGGACTGCTTAGTCCGATGAAAACTCTTTTCATATGACTGTATGTCATATGACATGTTGTTCTTCTTTTGATTACACTGAAAAGCACGCTTTTGACAGCTGTCCAACAGTGTCAGGAGCCACTAGCATATATCTTGCCTCCTTTAGCTTTAACACAAGCCAAAAAAAGAAAAAAAGTAGAGAAAAAACAAAGCAAAACAAAAACAAGGTTTTTGCTGCCTCAACTTCAAAACCAGTTTGTTTTATTTTTTCCTAGAAGGGATTGGTTTCCAAGTTTCTCTTTAGATACCATGTTATCATTACCCAACTTCGCCCAACAGATAACACACTTGGGCTAACAGTCGTTGACATTGCTGGTCCAGCAGAAGTCATATGACAGGTATTTTTCACGCATCTCCCCTTAACTGTAAACTTTGTTTTCCCACAAAACAAAGCACTATATTTTCCCCTATTAGGCTCCCATATATGCAAATTGCCAGGGATTTGGCTCTCGTTTTTTTTTGTTTTTTTTGTAGTTCTAAACTGCAAAAATTTATGATCCTCACAAACAAAAACAAAAAGAATTGGTGCACCACTTGGAAAACACTCTCCTAGCTGAAAAAGCTAACATCCCTAAAAAAGGGATCAATTCACAAAGTAGGTCAATGTCAGGTTCCCCCCTCATAATGACTGGACATAAATTACTTCTACAGCAATGAAATTACTATTAAACGCATTGATAATTGTCATTGATTTCTTCTGACAAAATGTTTAACATTAATCAAGCAACTGACAAAATAAACAAAAACAAAACAATAATATAGTGAGGAAAAACAAATTCACAATCTGTCAGAGCCCAGTCTCAGATGTCCAACTACTAGTCAAAAAAACTAAACTACATAAAACATAATATTCAACAAAAACAGAAAAACATTTTTCAGAGGCTGAAGCCACAGTTTTCTTGGAAAGTGCCAGATTAGTGGGGGAAAAGGTTCCTGATTTACTGATCAACTGATTTTTAAAATTGACTTATTATACATCTGAAAAATAACCCTCTCTCAACTTTTGGCACTTTTTGACAGCCTCTCTCTCAAAATCGTTTTTAGTTTTGTCATGTAAAAGGTCAGGGAAAAAAGCAGATGAATAAAAACTTTGCAAGTTATTATACCTTTTCTCACAATCCTAAAATCAGAGCCATATAAATGTCACAACCTTTCTGTCATAGAGAAACTTTAAGGTCTCTGAGAGCTTAATATTGTTGAGAAAATTTTAACACCAAAAATCATCTCCAAGATTTTAACTCCCAGAGGTTAACAGTAGGTCAGGTTTTGATACAGCACCAGGCCTCTCACTGACATCTCTGCAGCTTCTTCCTCAGTTTCCAGTTTCACTCTATAAATAAATGTTGACTCCACACACTGTACCAATTGCACTCCTAAGGCCTTCAGCTTGATCATATGGTAAAGAGCAGGCACACCACTAGAAACTCCAAAGACGAGCCAGGGATTAAGTAATAGGCCAAAAGTCAACCTGTTTGTTTTTATGAGATGGAAAAAGTCTCCCAGCTCTGGCATTCATGTAACACAAGACTACTGGGCAACACTTGGGAAGAGGATGTACAGCTGAGACTTCGTTACCAGTTATGCAATGCGTCTTCAGGTTGCAGGGTCGGGGTGCATCTCCAAGATACAAGGATTAACAGAGATAGTGAACAGTCTAACAAAGAAACCCTCTGTAAATTTTGGCTTGCTACTGCATGCCTTGTCTTCACTCTCATCCCTGGAGAGACTCCAAACCAATAAGCATAAGCAATCACTTATCACTTATACGGTGATCAGAACAGGCTCACCAGGATTAGGATATGTCCTATTACACCATCGTCCAATAAAAGGCTTAGAAAGCCAGTGTAGTTGGTGATGTATCAAGCAGCACTCAGTCACCACAGAGTTTCTGAATGTAGCCTTTTAGCACATAAGGAGCCTGAGAAGTGATGTGACATTGCTTTTGACCCTGTGGAAATTTGCTGGCAGGCCTAAGTGTCCTGCAACCACCAAAGCTACCAATCAGCAGGAGCCAGGATAAGGGATGATATCAGCATCCATCAGTGTGACGGATCACACAGAGAGGATAGGCTTTATAAGGTCAGCGGCCCACTAGGAGCCAACCGCCGGGTGAGATTCAGTGTCTTATGTGCCCTGTGTCCATTCTGATCAAAATATCCAAAGGATGAACAGCATGCAGAGTGGAAGAATACCTGATTTAACAAACAGGCGTAGGCAGTATAAGTAGGATATTGATTTCCAATTAGCTTCAGAACTGTTTACTAATTACTACCCATCCACCCCAATACAGAACAACAAAAACAACATGTTGTGTCCTCCAAGCTGCCCTTGTAATGTGACCACTACTGTATACTAATATATATAGCTACGAGAAACTTACAAACAATAAAACTCAATTGTTGTCATTTTTTGCGTTTGTGTGACTTGACTGTAATGCAGTCAAACTGCTGTGCAGCCAGTGTTCAATCTCTGTGTGACCTCCTTTGACACCTAAAGACTGCTTTGTAACATGATGCTATGATACAGCTTACATGTTGCTAGGCTCTCTCTCTTACTGTCCATGCAAACAGGATGACTGCATTGACAAAATGGATTTTGAAAACAAGGTATCAGGCTCAGTGTTAAATACAGACAAGTTAACAGAACTGTAATACAATACATCTTATGAGTCTATACTCAAACAAATTTGCCACACTTTCTGAGAATTATATTTCCAGCTACTGACATTTCTGAAAAGGATCACGTTAAGGTTCCCAGTACGCAGTATACATAGAGACAACATCTGTCACTTGGAAAACCAAAGAGAAAAGGCCATCATACTACAGGCTTAAATAAGATATAACAATATTGAGTGACACAACCAACCTCTTCACACACTTCTCGAGCTGCTGCAACATTGGGCTCCTCTTCGGGCTCCATTCCCCCTCCAGGAACTATCCACTTGTCAGGATGTCGACTACTGCTCACCAGTAGCACCTGCAAAACACCCCATACAATACTGGTCAGGTATGACAGTCCAACTCTGAGTTACTGTTCACATAATATCAACTGGGACATCGAAAAATACAACTCAAGAAAAATGGAAATGATAACTCATTGGGTTTAAGAAAACTAGTACTTTTATTACTGTCAATAAATCATAGCTAGTGAACTAGTTTAGATGTTGGGTTCTTAGTGGAGATGAGCTGTGGAACCCCTGGCTGCCAGTCAAATAATCTACAGTCTTAGGTAGAAGTTTCCACTTTGGTGCTGGTAATGCTGATACGTTTCCTGTAATCAACAACCCCTGTCTACACAGTCTGGCCTTTACTTTAACCAAAATGAGGAATTGGTTTGGTCCCATCTCCTCCCCTAGAAAAATGTAAGTACAAAGACATCTTTGTGTCTCCTTTTGACTGTACGTGAGCGTCCCAAATCGCGACTGAGCTCAAGTAATCCACAACACGTTTTCGCTTTTTCTGATACGGCTAGATAGGAGCGATAAATACACAAATAGCATTAATAATGTTGTAAAATATGCACACAGGGCTCGACGCTTCCATTAAGCTGGTGCTCCAAATATCAACAGTGTCAATTTCGCAAACAAACTAATCAAAATACACAAGTGATACAAGCCGGCTATCACTGCCAGAGTCATCTTCTGGCTTAAACTAGGATAGCTACTAGCTACATAGCAGTACAATGTTTGGCTAGTAATACCAGTTGCATTAACACAATACACTTAGCTCGCCAAACTATCTGTAACGCGAGCAGATACATATCTTAGCTGTCGCTTTAAATACTAAATATTCTCTGTCCATCCGACAGCTGGTAGTGATAGAGTCAGCACTCACCACAGCCTGTACTGTGGGCTGTGGTTGCTGGCCGATAGCCGGCTGCCCACGGCAGCAACCCGGGTAGTTAGCAAGCTAACGTTAGCATTAGCGCGGAGCTAGTAAGTCTGGTCATAACCGAGGCTACTATCTGCACTGCTAAAGAGGCTTACATAACACTCGAGTAAGTACCAGCTAAAAAATAGTGACTAATCAAAACGTCGGGAGTCGACACGAGAATAAAATAAATCATTTTCCAGTTGGGATAAAACCAAAGCCGTGTTGATAAACGTCTCGATCTACACACAACAGAAAAGGCTGGATAAAACCTACGGATGCTAATATTAGCTTGGCCCTCCAGACAGTTCACATCACCGAACTCACCTCCTCCTCGCTCTCGCTCCTGAAGCACAGGCAAGCGGCCCGCTTCTTGTAGCCATCCCCGTCGTACGTCCGGGTTTGGTTTGACTTGAGCTTCATCATTTCGGGAGCGTAAAAGTTCAAAAGTACAGCTATATTTGCCACTTATAAAGACGATGGTTGTAGACGCAAAGTCCTCCTACGGGGAACCTCGGCGTTTTACTTAAAAGAAATAACTTCTTCTTCGCTTCATTTTCACAAACCTGGGAACATCTACGGCACGGTCGCCATTACAAGGAGCCGCTACGCCCACGACGTAGTTTAACCATTAATAGCTTGGCGAGCGTAAGAAATTTACCTATCAAGGGTTGAAGAATTAGGGCAACGAAGCGTGGGGGAAAACGCAGCACCACGCTCTGACTGGAGTGAGCCGGTAAAGGGAACTGGCACTTGAGGCTCCAACTAGATGGCCCGGTCTACTTATCTGATGCCGATATTAATTTATATGACTTTTTTATTTGGGGAAACATCGTATTTAGCGTAATCAAATTAGTTTGCTGCTCACATTAGAAAAAGAGACACCAGGTTAATTCATCAGTTTCAGCCAGAGGCGGAGCCAGACATTTGAAACACCCGGGGCTTAGCCCTAAAGGGTAGTATGCATGTGGTATTTTTATTTTTATTTTTATTTTTATTTTTTTTTGGGGGGGGGAGGTTAGAAATGACTGAAAGATTAATAGGCTCTGTTTTGAGTTTTGTTCAAAAAAGAATGACTTCATATAGGGAAAAATATATATCACATGTGCAGGACATCTTAAACTAGTTTTTTAATTAAGCAGCAAGGCAGAACAAAGTCGGGGCTGTATCAAGACACAGGGACTAAACCCCAATTCAACCAGACCCAGAACTGATCCGGAATTAAAACAGGACTACAACAGTTCAAAATCAGGACTACTGAGGACTTAACCAAGACAGAACCAGAATCAGAACTAGATGATAGTAGCACTAAAAATCATCATAGACCTGCACTACACTTATTTTTTAATTCCACCAAAGTACAATATTTAGATTGAGAAAAGTTTATATAATTATTTATCCTTGTTGTGCGAACAAGCCTGCAGAACTTAATAAATATAGAATTTGAAAAATAGCAAACCTAAAAAGAAACACTAGGTACGAGATACATGAGGACCTATGATACGGTGATACTTTTGGCAAATGACCATTTGACTAACATGTGTGTCTCACCTGCTCTTGTTCATCTCTGTTCTGTCCTCATTCTCCATCTCCCTCTCTGTTCCTCTCTCTCCCTCTTTGTGCTGACAATCATCAAATATACAGTTGAAACCACATATTTATGTACTCTTCAGATCAAAACACAAACACTTTTTAATTGTAACATCAAATCAGACTAAATGTTTATTTTTTTAGATTGATAAATATAAAAAACATATTTGTTAACTTTAAGAGTAAAGAGAGAAACTATCTGTATTTCTTAATTGCAAATGGCACCAAATTGTATTCAAACTTGAGCCACACTTATGGAGCTCCACAGTTCTTTTCCTGGTGTTTTGGTTGACATCTCTTGATTTTCCCATTTCAAAAAAACAGCCTCTGTGTTTTGCCTTATATGCATCCACAGCTGTGCCACCTGTTTACTCACATGGACTCTACTAACCTATCAGAAGCTTCTTCAGCTCAGAATGGAATCGTCTGGAGTTTCTTACTAATTAACAATAAACTTAATGTATATGTACTCCTAAATTTGATCAAAGTGATAAAAAATAGACAGCTCTGTCTCTCTTTATTCTGATATTTAACTAATTCAAAAGATATTTCAATATTTATCTAAAACAAAAATTTACTCTAAATTGATGTTGTACAGTAAAAATGTTTTATGTTTTCTCCCTAAAGTGTATGTAAATATCTGGTTACAAATGTGAATATCCTGCTGTGTACTGAAATCCCTCTTGTTTTGCATAGAAATATACTGAACAACATACAAAGCATAATATACAAAATAACATTTACCTGAGTTTTTTCTTTGAAAGAAGCCTCTAATGTCCATTCTTATATTTCAGTACATAACTGAAACCGATTTAGTCGGGGAGGGTAAGAACTGAAAATATGAAATAAACACACGTAAGCTAAGACTCTAAAAAAATAGCATTTGTTCGGCTTTTCATTTCGCCATTTGTTGATTCACTTGAAGAGTGAGTAACGTAATATTGGTCAAGTGATCAGTTTGATATCAATCTTTCGTGATGCACCGTCATATTTACATTATTTGTACGGTATGAATGATTTTCTTTGGTAACTGGTCAAACTTAAGCTCTCCTTAGTATGGCTGGCTCCGTTTCTCCAACAGCGGACACAGGCAGCAGCTGCCCCGCCCCCTCGCTCAGTCACTTAGTGCCTGAGCTCGGATCATACCAATATCAGGGGGGATTCACGCACAGTCGTAAATTCCCACAGTGTGCACTATGTGCTTCGAATATTGTGTGTACTTTTTGTTTTATACAGTTGTCAGCCAGACATCTAACTATGAAAAAATTACACTCCAAAAGACCCCGGGCTTCTGACAAAACAACCCGGGCTTAAGCCCAGTAAGCCACCCCCACGCTCCGCCCCTGGTTTCAGCACCGCAGGTAATGGACAGCGCAGGAATGGCCCTCAAAATAGAGAAAAGCTGTTTTTAGGCAAACACAAAATTCAAGTAAGTCTTCAAATGTATTTTTGTCAAATCCTAATATACTTCAAATGGAAAATAGCTGCAAAATACCTAAATAATATAAATTGTTAATAAATTATTAAGCGTAAAACTGGATTGACCTATAATAAAATTATATTTTAATTAAGGTGGATAGTCTACTATCATGTTGATTTTCAACCTTGTTATCCCTACATGGGAGTTTTAGTATTTAATTGCTCAGATGCTTGTCAAAACACATTTTCTAATAATACATTATAAACTATAATTATACACTGTAATGGCCTTGGGTCTCTTTTTATACAGGTTAAAAATACATTTGAAAGTCCTCCACGAATCTTCTTTTATTCTTCATCTAGTACTATCTAATGCCCCATATCTGCAGAGCAGGCTGTGGCTCTAACAGTGCATACTAAATCAACATAGAAGCAAATAGCGTATCGATCAGAAAGAACACTTTTGTGCCCTCAGTTAGATCACAAAGACATTTCTGAATCTTTATCTTTGCTTTCCAGGAAAGGTCGACCAAAGTTTGAATCTTATCAGGGTTTTCTGCATTGTTATAACTTGGATAAGACATATAAATATGTCTTATAAGTCCAATTTAGGAAACAGCATTGGATGGTCTGGGCTTTTCGATGTTGCTAAAAAAGCACCTTGCTCTGCATTTGCATTATTATAAATGAACAAACAATGAGTCACAGTCTTACAAACCTGTTCAGGTCCCTAAATAATCAGTTTAATCTCATTATTGCAGCGACTTAATTGTGGGAACTCCAAATTGAATTTTAAATTGAATTTGTTACATAAACTTGCCAACCACACAACAAAACCCTGTCCTTAACAACAGAGGATGAATCTGATGTAACTGCAGTGCGAAGGAGTGGGCCACAGCAAACAATAAAACAAAAATGCTTTGTTGTTGAATGTCTCAATTTCACAAACAAACACAAAAAGCACAGACATGAATCTCAGCTTTCATACAAGCAAACAAGTTAATTTACAGTATTTTATGATGTGTGTAAAGAAAAAACAAGAAACCACCACCACAAAAAAATCCACAAAAAAAAAACCAAACAAAAAACAGTTCAAACAGTTCAAAGTTCATGGAATAATAAAGCCCAGTTAAGCAGACATGAATGAAAACTCTTTAGTGTCAGTTGAAATGTTTTCTGTGTGAAAAATTGGGGCAGGGATAGCTCAGTTAGTGTGGTTGCCCCCCACTGAACAGCTACCCTGAGGTACCCCTGAGCAAGGTACCATCCCTACACACTGCTTCCCGGGCGCCTGATTAGTGGCTGCCCACTGCTTCACTGAGTGAATGGGTTAAATGCAGAGAGCATAATTTCCCCACGAGGATCAATAAAGTATACATTATTATTATTATTATTATTATTATTATTATTATTATTATTATTATTATTATTATTATTATTAATAATAATAATAATAAATTAGTCAGGTCTGCAAATACAAACAATAAACCAAACCAGAAAAGAAAAAAAGGGGCAAATATTGAAGTTATTTTAAGCTGACTGGCACATCATGATTTCCACCAAACTCACACAAATCCTCAGCATGCTGATTTCTTACAAAAGCTCTTATTCAAGTCTTTTCTATTGATTGTTCAAGTTGTCATTTCATTGCTTTTGTCATAGCTGCAATAACTCAGTTTCCCACCAGTAATCAACGCAACGCATTTTCTCCTTATTCAATTCACTAACTTCTCAGTTTTCTACCCACAGATGTTGACATTTGAAGTGGCTCTTACCTTCTTCTCAGCACATCTCAGATTGCTCTTCATTAAAGGGCAAGTCTTGCTTCGATGACATAATCAAGAAGAAAAACAAACACAAACAAAGCTAATCAAAAACTAGTATGAAATTATGGTATTGAATCTCTGTAAAATAAGAATAACTCAGGCTTAACGCTTACATTTTTATACATCTAATTATTTGAAAATATGTAATACTGAGCAAGGGCGCCTTTTAAAAGGTTTAAACATGGAAATACATTAGGTTGTGAAGAGGAGGCTATAACTAAGCAACAGGTTGCTTGTATTTGGACCCATTTGTCCATTTCTTCCACTTATCTAATTAAGGGTTGCCACAGGGCTGGAGCGTTTATTAAACCCTCATAGGCTGAGAGACGCTGCACAAATTGCCAGTCTGTTGCAGGACTAACACACAGAGACAGACAGTTCATGTTCACAACCCTAACCCTTTACATCTATAGCCAATTTAGAATCTCCTAACCCGAAATATGTCTTTGGACTATGGGAGCTCATGCAAACAGGGGAAGAAGATGCAAACTTCACAGACAAGGGCCCAAACCTGGATTCAAACCAGAACCTAATTGCTGTGTGGGTGACAGTGCTAGCCATCAGACCACCATGCCACCTGTATTTGGTCCTACTTGTATCATATTTTTATTTAAACACATCCCCCATTAATTATTGGGGAAAAAAGTGAAAAGTTTGAGTCCCCTAAAAGTGAAACTAATTGTACGGCACAGTAGGTGTTCATAATATTGTGTCCACCACCTCCTGTGTGTAGCTATTAAAATACATTACAAGATGGAGGAAAGAAAAATGTAATTAGATGTGTTGCCTCGGGCTAATGTAAATTATGCAACATTAACATATAAATGTAATTAAAATAAAATAACAATTTAAAAAAAGTGTTTTCTAGGAGCAGGAGTTGGGTCAGCACATTCTCAGTTGTTGAGAAAAGGCTT
Source organism: Diplotaxodon limnothrissa (assembly GCF_057381915.1). NCBI lineage: Eukaryota > Metazoa > Chordata > Actinopteri > Cichliformes > Cichlidae > Diplotaxodon > Diplotaxodon limnothrissa. Next base: position 33,526,696 of record NC_140600.1, read on the forward strand.
CATGATACTGTAATTATGCACATTCAGCATCATTGTTGTTGACTACTAGCAGATGATTTTCAGTGTGCAAGGAAAACACACAGACGTGTGGGGCCACAGAATTTTTTGTTTGTTGTAGATTTTTTTTCTCTCTACAAAAATCTATATTATATCAGCCTTGTCTGCTAGACTAACTAATCTCTTTATTTCTTTATCAAGTCATTCATTAATCTTCCATTCTGCTAACCACTTTCTCAATTAATTCACAACCTCCCTGCTCTATAAAATGACATATAACAGTTTCAGAGAAGCACTGACAGAAACGGAAAAGGAGATTACTGAAAAGATAAATTCAGACAGAAAGTTTCACATTATGGGCATAAAAGTCAGATACATTTGTGCTAAAAAATTTAAAAAAAAAATTACATTTAAAACAACTCCAAAGAATTATAATAGATGCGGAACAGAAAATGACAATAATTAACAAAATCTAGTGAAAGAATAAAAAGGAAACAGACATATAAAACCAAGTCTATGAAATTCTACATTAGGAAGTGATTTGAAGATTATCAAATGTATCTTAAGGATTGAGGGTGTAAGACTACAAACTGGCTTATATTCGATCCATCCATCCATCCATCCATCCATCCATTTGTTTTTTTAACAAATGAATTTTTTTTTTTAACAAATGAATATTTCTTCTACGTAGTTTGGAGTGAAACCCAGACAGGCTTTGAAATGTATGAGTAAATTTTAAAAACTAAATTTTAAAACAGGAATCCGGTTGAGAAATCCTTCTGAGGGTCCAACACCAGGAGATACAACCCAGAAAGTATGACACCAAGCGACGGGTGAAGTTTTGATGGTTTCAATTGATGATTTTTCTCAGTGAATCAAATTTCGGGTTTCAGCTATCTTGATTTCACTTTCTCCAAGCATCTGCCAACTTCCAAGGAATCCATAAGATTTATGAACCCAACAGAAAATAAACAACACATGTTGCAAAGACATTTGAAATTCATCAGGGTCACGGTTGTTTGCACAGAATGAAATATATACTTTCTATGCCGCCTCTCTCTCTCTCTTCGGGATGAGGAAAGCAGGTCTTACACAATTAAACATAGGGTCACACTCAAGAGGCTGCACTATTACGATCTGCTGTTGCTACGGCAACCAATTCTCTTTGGAAGTCTCTGATGAACCATTCACACATAGGGGCGGTGTTACAGTTTCTGCCCTGTCCAGAAGAGGGCGCTCACCTCTTGCAGTACTGCAGCATTTCTTTTTTAATTAATTAATACATTTTTAAAAAATCGTTCATAAGGGAGCTCTTATTCCTAGACCATATGATCTGATCCATGCGTATTTTAAGGAAGAATTCTTACTATGTTCCTTTCCCCCTTTTTTCCCTTTCTAAATATAGATCTTTTTTTGTTTGAATTTTCATGAAAGGAAACATGACTTTGATGTTTATCTTCTACGTTGTGTCACTGGTACCATATGTGTGCTTAAATTAAAAGTGACACATACTGAAAATCAAAACCTAACAAGTGATGAACTCCAAATCAAGGATATTAATTTTCAGTTGATAATGATGAAAACTAATCAGAGTTAAGGCATATTAAAGCACACTGTATTAAAAAAAGAAAAAACAAACTATAGAACACAGTAGCTAACCTAAATTAGATACCAACACCTGAACAGCTATAGTCTCAGATCTTACAGTGAAACCTCCGTATAATTATGTAGGACATTAAATCTGGGTCCTTGCAGACTTTGATACAGATCTTAAGCTTCACTCTCACAGGTATTGTTCCAGTTTCAGTTAATATAACTAAACTTGCTGATTTGCTTATTACAGTTATGTGGTAAAAAGGCTTTTTAAGAATTATTTTGACAACCTGTACTTTGTGACAACTTTGAAAATTAATTAAAAAGTATAAACTTTTAGGAAGGGGAAAAAAAGCAATTTACAGCAATGCAAATGCTGTAAATCTTTTGTACTCATCAGCATCTTTGTCTGTATTATACATACAGTGGATATATTGCCCGTAATTCTGAAAAATATAATATATAACATGATATAATATAATTCTTCTTTTTTCTTTAAAGTTTCAATTGGGACATCCTTTGTTTTGGTACTTGCTTTTCCATGTGCATACATCTTCAAAGAACTGTACTATTTGCTTCAGTGACTTGGGTCCACCTGATCTCAAAAGATGTCAATTAAAAGGCTAGTCACATAATAGTAATTAGTACAAATATGACTTTGTTGTAAACACACCATATGTTGCATACAAATAGCTAAAAGAAAGAAACTGCAGAACAATCTAAAGAACTGAGAACATTTTGCTGTTTGTTTGCACAACAATAAAATTGATAGCATCCACAGTTTTTAGTTGAATGATAACTAGTGATGCATGACATCCATGGACACATGATCAGCTGCGAGACAGAGGACACTGTCGGCTGTCTTGGATGCTTGCATTTTTACGTATACTTTGTTTCTCACCAGGCGACTACCTGTGTGTGTGTGTGTGTGTGTGTGTGTGTGTGTGTGTGTGTGTGTGAAACACTGCCAACTGAAATGGCTGATATGCAGACACATCAAAACCATTCATGCCCAAGAAAATAGCTTTTGAAAAGCTGTCCAATGCAGTGACCACTATGCATGAAAGAGCCACAAGAGAGACTGCATTTTTTTAAGTAGTCGCATATAGTCTAAAAACAAATCAATGTTTTAAAATAAGAATTCCATTCATTCATCCATCCATTTGTTTTGTTTTTTAAATTATCTACTGCATATCATCTTTTTTCAACACAATGTGCTTATGTCTGGGTGGAACTTACTTGGGTGGAAGTTCTTGACTGATTCAATCATTTACTGAGCATAGCTGTTTTCTCACGATCTGTTCTCATCAGACCAACCTCTTCCACCTGATCTTCTGTTCTGCCACCTGTTGCACCTCTTTGGTCACCTCTTCCCACTCTGCTAATCTGTCTCCATGGTACATTGTTCATGTCCTTGTCTGTGTTCGGCTGGCACACTTTTAACTTTATTTGTCTACCTAGTTTGGTACAACCTGTACTTTTGACTTTTACCCTTTTGTGTCTTGTTTTGTGTCCTTAGTCTCTTTCACCCACAGGTCTTTTCCAGAAACTGACTAAAATATAGCTACAGTTTTAAATAGTTGAGACATTAAGTCTCAGTGCATACATTTACATATACATTTAGCCAGTTTGAAACCACTGGAACTTTTTATTATGCATTTGCACATTTATGTGTGAATGCTGGCAGTTGCTACAACCCAGAACACTCCACATTTTTATTTTTAGAACAAAGAATGAGTGTAAAAGCTCATCAGCCTAGTTGTTACATTAGTGCTAGCAGTAGACCCAGCAGTCAGAACCAAAGCTCAACTGTGTCAAAAGTAAATGAGCAGGGAAATTCAGCTTTAGTGCTATATCTCTTAATATTGCAATCCCAGAAGATGCCATACAACCAAAGGCTGTAGCTGCTGAGGTCTGTTTAATCGAAGACTCCAATTGGCAACATTAACCTTTCAAGTACCTTTTTTTTCATCTGGTAAATATGCACGTTAATGACCAAACAAGCAGGAGATTGTGTTGTCTTGCCCAAGGCCAGAATAGATTGTGCTCGGCTTCACACACAGGAGAACCAATTTACTGGGTTGTGTTTTTCTGGGCTTAAAGTAGCATTGTCCTCTGTCTGCAAAGAATCATTGCTGAAAAGGTTGGTAACATATAAAATCATTACTTATATCACAGCCCATCAGATATTGCGCTTTAGTTTTCTTTAATTGAATGCTCAGCAAAAAAAAAAAGAAAAGAAAAAAAAGGACTATCTGGAAAAGTGTCTAAAAATCTAAATATTAAATACATATCACTATTTGTTCATCTTCTCTTCTGCTATGATCCATTTAATAAAAGGCCTGACTGAGCTATAGTTATCTAATTTGACTGATGTCTGATGGAAAAGAGTGTATATGTCTCACTTCAATATTATATCCAAATTATGGTAAACCACTCTTTTTTGAGTTGAGGTTTGAGTGCATGTTAAATGACATAACCACCAGGGGCTGCTATTATGCCAGTTACAGAAAGCCCAAGCTCATATATCCAGTGATATTCAATACCTAATTTATTTAACAGCCAAGAGAGATGAGCTCATGTGTATAGTATCATAATATAAGGTTAAATCACTTTCATTTGAAAACTAATATGAATATTATCAGCATTTAATACTAAACATTAATTGCTAAATAAGTTCTCAATTAATTATTTGATGTATGAAAGCAACATCACTAAACCTACAGACAGCACTGCTCTGTATTTTTATAGCTTTGATGGCTTTGGTATTTTTGGCCACTGTTTCTCGATCTATGCTAAAACACTCTTATTAACTGTATTTTCTATTACTCACAAGGCATCTCTATACATGCAGTAATCTAATGCAGCTGTCTAAGTGTTTCGTGGTAATCTACAGATCAAATCTGTTTTTCTGTGTGCACATCCTCAGCCAATTTGGACTGCAGCCAGTCTCTTATATAAAAAAGGCTCTTGGAGTTCAAAGGTTACAGCTGCGACAACTGTCAGCCAGCCAGCAACACGACAAAAATATTTCACTCACATAAAGCATATGGCTTGTCTGTCTGCCCCGGCTGGCCTGTTTCACCATTTCGTTGCAAAATATTGCTTTAAACAAGAGTGACAAACTGACTCATTCCTTTGTCTTGCCACTTGTGGGCGTGTCAGACAGTCTCAATTTTAGATAATCAGATGTTAGCGAACAGTCTGTATGTCCTCAGAGTTCAATATTCGATGACACAGACGCTGATGAAAAGATGTGACACAAACATCAGATTCTGTTCCAACAATTAGATCATTTATTTGAATGGGGAGCATCTGTGTCATCTCCTCCTCCTTATTCTTCCACACATCATCATTTGTCTTTGAAAACTTTTAAGGCAGCTCATCCTCACTGAGATTAATCCAGCTTTTGTTATTAAGAAGAAAAAAAAAGCTATTTAAAGCCAAATTATCTAGATCACTGAATGAGTGAATGGACAAAAGCCAAACCAGCTCGGAGTTGTCATAAGAAGAGGATTCCTCTAAATCAAGTAGTGAAGTTTTGGCCTTTACTGAACACCGTCAATAAAGTGAAATCTTGTGACCTCACAATTTACATTTTGATTAATTTCCCTAATGGATCCATGAAATGAGAGATGTCTGGGGGAAGGCGATTATGCTTGAGTGGCTAGTCTCTTTGACTGGGATTTTCACTAGTGACTGGAATTAACATGGCTTAAATTCTCTCCGCCCCATAGCTAATTGAAACAAGTAATTCTCCAGAGTTGTCTTGCGCAGAGGGATGGGGAGGACTCAGTTCCATAACATGTTATCCTCAGAGCAAGCACGTTCGACAAGACCCGGTCTACTGCAGCAGAAAGCAAAGCAAAAATGGGTCTCCTGGTGGAAATAACTTTTGTAGCCATTCTCCACAGCTAAATAATTCACTTATTATGCCAACTATGCTAAACAGAAATAGAACACCGGTTTGAGGAGCTGACAGATGGAAGGGAGTCAATGCTTTGTGGAGTAATAAAAAGATGTAAAACACTCTGTTCAATAATGTGCACAAGTTAGATCTGTGATTTTTTTTCTTTTCTTATTTTTTGCATGACTTACAAGGTCCCACTACAGCTCACAAGACTTTCACTCAGTCTAGGCATGTAGCTGGAATTTGCTCCAGCAGAGGTGTGGATGAATATTCAGAGGCTAAGCTGCCTCCAAGGCCCTGAGAGACATGACACACACACACACATACCACCACCACCACCAAGGACCCCCACTGCCTCAGCCTCCAAGTCTCTCTCTCTCTCTCTCAGGCACAATCCCTTCCACCTTCCCTTGATGTGGTGGAGTACGTCCAACACTCCACAGGTGTGACCCACTCAGACCTGTGAAAGCCTCCACCCCCCCTGCCCTGTGATCAGGGAGGCAGAAAGAGCAGCTGCGCATATACTCGAGGCAAAGGCCAAATAATCACCGGGAGCCTCCTATTGGACATCTTGGAAAATTAATCAATCAGGACTGCAAGATGCACCGATGCCACCGTTGAACTGATCGATGAGGAAGTCCTTTGTCACTTCACAGCACACGTTAGACGTTTGAAGGTTAATAGCCAAAAAATGGGTGCATCAATCGCATTCAAGTCTCAAATAATAACATCCCATGCCTAGTTTAAAACTAATTTCTCGCATTTTTGCTGGATAATCTGGGACATATATTGGCATGCCCTTGGACATAATTTCATAAATGTGCTGCAGAGCGTGGCTGCTGTCAGTCAGGGAAACACGCACACGGACACACAACACACACCCAGTATCTAGATTGAGTTTTCTCACTCGGTGATTGGACTTGATATCTTCGTCATGGTCTACGCACAGCATCCCAAACCTTTGAGATTCAACATACTGCATAGGCTGCGCAACAGCACCTGTAACGTGCGAGCCGACCCAAAAGCGTCACATTTGAATCATTTATACCATCTCTGCTGCTGTCACCGTGAAAATTGCATTGATTGCAAGCGATCTCACAGTCACAGGAATTCATTATATCTGACAGAAAAATATCAGTCGGATAAAACAGAATTGTTGTGACTTGTTTAATTAGTCCAAAAGGATTTGGTACGCATGAAATGAGCCTTACAACTTCAATGCTGAGATATTTTATTAAAAACAAACAAACAAGCAAACAAACAAAAATATCAACTAAATCAGATTTGACTGGCAGTAGGGGTAGACAGGGTGGTTTTCTGTGTTTCTTGTTGCTCACTATATAGACGAAGATAAACACAATCCTCGACACTGAGGTCTGGGTGTGCTGAGGGGTGAAGCAGCAGGCGGCCAAATGGACGTTAAAATTAAACAAATTGATGCACAGCCTGTATGTCACACTCCAGCCAAAGCGCTGGTAGCTTTATATGCTTTAATCAGACATTCACACCTTTTTCCCCCGTCGTTCACTGATGGTGCATTTCTTTCCTGATAAAGGCGGTGTGCTTCACATCCAGTGCAAGGGGCGCATGTAGTCTTCCCTCTGTCAATGAGAAAGTGCTCTCGCCTCGGGTGTGGGATATGCGCTTCTCCGCTCTTTTATCCCGTAAAATCAGATCCGCTTTTCGCAGGAGCTGTATTAGTGAGTAGCTCTACTGGACGTGTCTTTTATTTTCCCTTCGCACACAGCCTAAAGTTAGGACTTGAGACTTTCAGCGCCACTTTTCCGAGGACAGCGCTCGAAATGATTTGGGGAGATTGACGGAGCCTCCAAACGAGTGTACATTCCCGCTGGATACTATTCAGAAAGAATGTTTAGACGCTTTTTTTGAAGCTCGGGAAATCTTCTCTCTACAAATTGATGCGCCCAACAAGATGCGATTTTGCCGCGGATATGGGTCACTTCTTATGAAAGGCTTCTTCGTGGACAGGAGAAAGGGGTAAGAATAGCCGCCCGAGCCGCAAAATGGGCCATGTATGACAATCAAATGTTTGTTAACGTCGTGACTTAAAATTACTTGATACTAAGTAGTGTGAACGCAGAGCGCTGGCAACGAGGACCCATGATAGATATCTGGGGGTGCACACAAAACATTTGTCATGTACATTTCAGAGCTGTATAATACTTCAATTGATGATTCACACGGTTGTAGTTTAGAAAAGTAAATATATGTGCTGGCTGTAAAAAGGAGTGCAACGCCCTGGACTGTAAGTGCATTGATTGTTTTTACGCGTTAAGGCGCAGCGTTTTGTGTGGAGCCCTGTATCTCGCTGCGCTGCAGAGGCGCCTGAAGTCTCGCAAAAATATGATAAAAGAATGACTCAATATCGAAACTACTGGAGCTGCGGGGTTTTAATATAAATATAGTTGCAGCTTTGAAAGCGCAGATTAGACCGAAACCATGGATAAATCCTCTCTTCAATTCAAGCAAAACCCAGTTTAACTCTGAAAGGCAGCAAATAAATGAATGAATGAAATGAAATGAACACAGCAGCATGCAAACAACCGCTTCATCGTTCCCAGCTCCCCCACATTTGTCTCATCCCCACCTCTCCCCCAGTGTCTCCCTCTCAGCCCTGAAACAAGTTGAGTCACGCAGGGGAGCACCCCGGCTGGGTGGTGTTTTGTGAGAGTGTGTCGGGGGTGGGGTAAACGGTGTGTGAACCATCGACTGTCTGTCACTGTGCTGTGCAGATGTGCAGCCTCCTGGCAGTGGAAGGGAGAGTGGAGACAGTAGTAGACCAGCTGATGTGAGACTGCTGCTGTACTATACCCCAGAGCAAACTTTAATAGATTATTTAGGCATACATGGGCTGCACTTTAAGGCTTTCTTTCCTGGTTATTAGGGATGCATATTAAGCTTGATTTACCTGCACAGTTTTTGTCTGTTGTTGGCCTTTTAATAAAGGGCTTGGAGAGGCAGTGAAGGTTCATGCCAGGAGCAAATTTTTTTAATACTGCTTCCATTTTGTGCTGCCCCCTCGGGCCTTTTTGTTGAGCCAAAGATTAGCTCTGTGCTATCTTACTCTCTTAGCTTCAATTGATGGTGGGGGGCTGCTATGATTACGGCCAAATATGCCATTGTCTGCATTCCCTCTGAACTTACAGCCAAGTGGGGAAATATTCTTCATATCAGTGGGTAATTATCTAAAGAGAGTGACTCAGCAAAAGAGAGATTTTTTAATTTGTTCTCGTCCAGCCTCTGAGGTCCCATGAGATGGATTTTATGTCTTATGTTGGGGTTATTCTTGTTGGCATGTTCTTCACTACTGCAGTGACTGATAGCCTACCTGGATCTAGCAACAAAGCGTGCTTAAGAAATCTCCCCCACAGAGAGATTGGGACGAATACTCTGTGCGCTGATTGCAGCTGACAGAGAGGTGCAGGGCTTATTCAAACAGCCTCAGATTTACTTTTCCAAGCTTTGCCTGGCTTATCATGTCCTCTGAGTTAGTTTAGCAAGTGCAGACTCAGCGTAAGACCCCTGGTTTGCCTGCTGCTAAGTTCTCTTCAATACAGTGTGGACGAGAGCGTAAGCAGCCATAAGAACATACTGTAGCATTGCCTCATTCTCTGCTTAATAATACAGAATTCACCAGCATACGTAGATAAGCTTTCCCAGTAAATTCAAATGCTTCTCTGTCTTTTTGTTCCATTGACAAAGGGGTCAAATAATGAACACATCACATTCATGATGGAAACCATGAAGATCAAAGTGATTGAAATCATTTCAGCAAGTGGGGGCTTGATGCTCTTCTCCAGTCTCCAGTATCCACGGTGTTTACTGTAGCTGCTGCATAGAGAAAGGCTCCAATAAACAAACGTGTTTTCCAAAACAGACCCATGGTTAAATTCCCACTAGACCTCTGTTGTTCCCTTTTACAAAAGCTTGCCTGGAAATGGGGAAATGTGTGTGCAGTGTATAGAGCAAAGGTTTTAGCTTTATTCTCCTCCCGGCAGGCACCATCTGCTCACCAGGGAGGTTTTCCAAACAATTCCATAGTAAAGATTGGAGGGATATGGGAAACTTGGCTACAGTACAAACACAGCATTTTATATGTGAAATAAATAGTAGGTCGTTTAATGTGAAATGAAACAGATGACTAAATATACGGATCTGTGTGTGAACTAAAACAGCCAAGTTAAAAATCCCTGCACTGATTTATGCCCTCGTGTTGCATTCACATTATGTAAGCATGCTTTCATAGATACTCAGAATATTGAATATTTTCTCTCAGTGCATTAAGAAACACTACGGCCATTCTCATAGTTGAGAATTTGTCAGCTTTTCACTTAAACTTCCTGCAATTAGTGGACTCAATTTTATCTCTCAAAGGACAGTTTTTTTTACATGCATTATACATTTATAGTGTGCTAAAATGTTTCATTTTGTACACACTATTAATTAATGGATTAATTTCATATCATATTTAAGGTATGATGAGCAAGCTATTTTAATGGACTTCTGACAGCAGTGATGGAGATTCCCCACACTTAGGGCTGATGGATGGAAATGAAATGTTTATCCTCATAACAGGCTATCATATATATATATATGAACAGACACTGTTTTCCCTTTAGGTGGTACCATTTCAATTGTCTGTTAGATTGTAAATTCTGAATAAAGCCACAGGTGGAAATTAGACCGTTTTAATGTCCATAATGCATCTTTTGAAGTAATTTTTGAGGAAACGCTGGCTTCCATTAACTCGTGTGTATTTCATGCATAACATGGCTTTGGTACTTATTACATTCCTGACACATAATTTATTCTACAATAGCGTGGAAAAGTGATTTGACTCCAGATTATTAACAATGGAGAGAAACAACACGAGAAAGATGCAGAAGAGTGATGTTGTGTATTTCCTGAGTCATCATACACACAGATTCTTCCTAGGGCAGCATTGTGTGAAATGGAGTGTGAAATGGAGTGTGAAATGAGTGCACTTAACATCCCTGCAGTGGATTATGCACATTATCTTACACTAGGGTTCGAGAGCATCTTGCCTCCTGCCTGCGAATCTGTCATCGAGTTACATTCACCTTTCCTCAAGCCCATTTAATGTTTCCTACATGCTGGAGTCCTTTTGTTCGATCAATTTTTTTTACTTTATCTCATATTGCACATTAATCTAGATATGATCATGCCAGTCATAAATAAATAAATAAATGATAGATGGACGAAATAAGACTTGATACTGATAACAAAAGCACCCATCCACCGAAGTTAAACTAAAAATAAACAGTTTTTGGACCCATTTTATTATTTGCTGTGTGCATAAGTAGCCAAAATTAGGATTTTTTTTTTTACATTTGAAACCCTTTTTCCAGTGTTGGTTGGAAAACCATGTGAGATTTTGTGTCTGCCAAAAAAACAGGAGTAGCTCCTTCGTGCAAGAGTGTTCAACAGTCATACAGGGAACACTGGACCTACATCACAGAAGAGGAAAGGTGTCACTTCTTCACTTTCACTTTTAGTTCCTCCATAAGTGGCCTCGACAGACCAAAAGGCAGTGGTGGAAAAATAGTGCATTTGGAGTAAAGGAGAGCTAAGATCACAGGTACAATCACATGTTCGAGAAGTTGTTGGAGAGCTTGTTGTATCCTTGCACCTGCAGGTCTATATTTTCTGGAAATGACTGTAGCATTGTAACTCTTCTTCTGTGGCTGTCATCAAAAGCCATTCTTTGAAACAAAGCCTGTAGAGAAACAGTGTGTAAAGCAAAAGCTGTAGCTGGAGCAGATGAAGTAGGTGGACATATAATAGAAATACAGACTGTTTCCCCCCTCTAAACCTTCATTTAATGTTACAGAGAAATACCAAATATTTGAAGCCAGATTTTTAGGGACCCAAAATACAATCAACACCACTACCTGACAATATTTTACAAATAAGGAAATTATCATACGGTAAGTAGTAGCATTGTTGCTGAAATTAAAGATACACCTATTTTTGACATGGCCAAATCATAGTTCTTCAGATCTTAAGCCTTTCACCCCCTTTGTGTGCATTTTCTTGTTTCAGAATGTGTTCAGATTTTAATTGAGTTAAAAAAAAAAAAAAAAAAAATTTTTTAACTTACTTTTAGTTTTAACTTAAACAAGAATGGAAAATGAAGTCACTGGCTTTATTATTATTAGGTCAGCAGTTTAGGAAATAAATAGGTCAGCAGTGAGTTGTTCAACAATCACACCTTACCAAGTAAATCCACAAAACAAAGACAGAAGTGTCCCAGTATTTCCCTTAGTCTTAGCTCCATCCCACCCGTAGCTGCCTTTAGCTCCCATTGGCGTCCCTCCACGATTATCCAAACGACCTCCCGTCCTCATTTGCCTCCTGCTGTTCCTCACATGTGCAGTTCCAATATAATGCATATGAACAGACTGCACCTGAATGCATTCTTTTCTTGACATGAAATTACCGCTGCTGCAAAAGAGAGCTGCTGACTTTTGTGTCAAGCTTCTTTTTTCCTTCTTTTTCCTCATTCAAGGAGTGACAATGACAACGACACCAGATATGAGAGCCTTGGCTGAGAATGAGTGCTGTGACAGTGCTGATGTTACGAGTTTCTACCTCCTATTTTCCCCAACCATCATCTGTGATTTCTTTTCCTGCTATTCATGGATGGTTGTGTAATGTTTGCTGATATCAGTGCTTCTCCTGTACTGCACCCGCATAATAAAATAATAGAAAAAGAAGCTTTGGTAACATACAAACTATTCAGAAAGGATACTTCATTGCTCTTCTTCACCTCATTGAATGCTCTTTACGTGGTAGATAGATACATAGACGCATAGAGATATGTATCGATACATAGATAGATAGGCGCTCTTATTTCAGTTGAGCTAGAATGGCCTGAGTAAAATTTGCCAACATAGCTCGTTTAGTTTTCTTTCCACCTCTGAATGTGGGTGAGGCAATAGAGGCTAGAGTCCACTATGATCATTCTGCACTAACCTGCATACTCTGCATGTAGACAATATCCTAACCCATTTGTTTTCTCGAACCCTCTTCTCAGATGATCAGCTTTCAGGTTGTTCATGGTGCATTTTTCTCTCTGTTATGTTTGAAGTTGTGAATCCATCATTTATTATTTAGAATGTGTGTTTTTTTTTGTTTGTTTTTTTTTTTTTAAGCTTTAAAAGCGTTAAATTCTTACATCATCCATCCATCCATCCATCCATCCATCCATCCATCCATCTTTTAAAAACGTATCCACTTCAGGGTCATGGGAAGGCCAATGTGGATTACGCTCTGGACAGGTCGCTAGTCCGTCACAGGGCTAACACAGAATAACAGACGTGCATTCACGCCTCTAGGCAATTTAGAATTACCAGTTAACCAAACAAGCCTCATGGGACTGTGGGAAAAACTGGGGTACCTGGAGCAAACCCTTGTTTTTGGAGTGTGGGACGAAACTGGAAGAACTGAAGGAAACCCACACATCACAGGGAGGACATACAAACGCCATGCAGAAATGCCCCAAGCCAAGCAGAAGGCGTAAATGCCCCCTGAGTTGCCCCTTAAATCTGCAGTAAATTATTTTTGTCTATAATGGGGCAGCTTAAGCTGTTAACACATCGCCTTACAAAAGGTGAATGTTTTGGCAGTAGTTGCTTATTTACCCATCTAACACACAAGAACACATAAACCATAAACTCAAGTCTTCTTTGTACAGACACTGATGTGGGAGTGTGTATGCTCTAAACAGAAACAGGCCTCTCTCCAGAAATTTGCTGCTCGCTGTTGAGACCGGCATAGCTTACAAAGAGGCTGCATGGCTCCTACCCACAGAAATAGAGCTCAAGTCACAAACCACATTACCTCAAATCCCAATCTCTGGTATTTGTAGATAACAAATTGGTTTGCAACCAAGCAAATGAGGGACACATGCTGCTGCCTAGCCAGCCTAAAGGAAGCAAATGTTTATGATTTGATGAAAATGCTAAGAATCACTGCCTACTCATACACCTGATTCACAGTTGAAGGAAAAAAATGTCCATCCCGGTTTTCCCTCCAAGGCACGAGCGATAAGCAGAGTTCTGTCCTTTCCTTCTAAGATTCCTAATTATTTAAAGTAACACTCAGGTATGCCATTCAGCGTGTTAGTACGAGCTCGGGAGCAGCTTGGGAGAACAAGAAAACAGAGACTGCTTTAGGTTGTCTTCCCAATCGACTCAAAGGTTTATTAAGTATACAACAGCTTATATAGAGAAAAAAAGGTTCGTGTGTCAGCTTTCCCAGTTCAAACCGGTACAGACCAAATAAGGAAACGTCTTCCTGCCTTGTGAGCAGAGAAGTATCCTTTGTGTAGTTTATCAGTTCAGCTACAATTTATGATCATTCCAGCAAAATACACTCCGAGACATAGAATACAGAGTTCTTTCATTAGTGAATTCTGAAACAAACCACCTGGCCTTTAACGAGCCTTTTTCTAAGAGATAAAGAAAAAGGGAGGATGGGAGTAAGGAAGTGGTCTCGTCTCTGTGGTGTTTTCGACCTTGGGGTACCAGCCTGTGAGTCTTACACATTAATTCTTGGGTCAGAGAGAAAGAGAAAAACAACTAGTAAATGGGCCTTATTGAGTAACAGTTTCATGTATGATATCACTATAAAACAATATCCTGTAAATGCTATCATGGTATCAAAATATCACAACAGTTCCCTCCTTTTATCATGAAATGATAACATAGTATAAAGACAGAATGTAGTAACATAATATAAAGACAAATCATAAACATAAAACAAATCATAAATGTAACTGGTCCTTCGAGCAAGCTTAATATCAAAAATTCTGAGAGCGTATACATGGTATCACACAACAGACAATAATCATCGAAAACAAAATAATACATGCTGCAACGGTTACAAAGGCTACAATTAGTTCCTTCCATTATCCAAACGTGTCCTGTAGCCACTTATGTAGCCACTGACCGTGACCTGCATTGGCAATTAGTTCTATCTTCAATGCTTCAAGTCTATTCATAGCTTGTGTGAATGAACCGTTAGGAGCGGTATTATTGGGAATGAAAGTACAGCATACATCAACGGTCACTAGACCACAGGTACCGGTCCAATTAACAGGTAGGGCTAGTCTAAGAGTATTGTTGCACAACCAATAACCGTTAGAGATTGCTCTAGTTAGGCGCGTGACCATGTGTGATTTAACTAACTCCCCCCAGTCAGTATCATTTAATACACCCTCTGGGGGAACAATGATCGATTCTCTGCTCGAACTTGAACTGTGTGTGTGTTCCTCCAGATATGATACAACTTCAGCCACAGAGACAGCTAGCCATGTCTCATTACATCGTGCACCTGGGGAGTCAGAGAAAAATGTATAGTTATCCTTTGTATAATCTATGTGTGTGTCTGGGCCAGTTAACTTTAGTCTGCGCAGACATATCATACTAGTATTAAAATGGAAAGGGATCTGTCCTAAGGGCAGTGAGGGTTTTAACCTATTCTTAGGGCGTTTCATTGGGGCGCAGGTCCCTGCGGTGTCATTAGATAACTTCAATAATTCGCCTAATGGAGTCTCAGGGTTAGTTGGTGTGTGTGTGTGTCTAAGTAAGCAGTCGAGAGGGCTCAGAGTCAACTGTAAAGTGTCTTTAAGGAGAGCATTATCTCTGCCGATTTTCTCTAGTCCCTCAGTGAGGGGGAAACCGGATATGGGGTATCCTACTATTACCTGTTCTGGATTAGCCTTTGAACAGACATAACAGTTACTGTTTCCTAAATCACGAGCGGCTGTTCTGGCATTTTCATACCAGGAGTTGACTCCTGTTCTAGAGGGCGCATAAGATGGTTTATTAGTGGCGTCTATGTTGCTATTTACTGATTTTAGGGAACGTAATGAGTGCATTAAGTAGGTGTCTTGCAAAATAGAGCATGAGGTATAGTCAGCAAAATATGACCTGCAGAAATGTGAACATGGTTGCAGTCTACAATACAAAATAGCAAAGAAAAATCCTAAGGTTAATGCGATAAGTATGATAAATAACCTAAATATATAAGAAAAACAGTTCTTCAGTTGTCTCCTGGCCTGGTCCCAGGTTCGAGAGACACAGAATAAGCGTCGTATGATGACAATGGGCATTTCATTTTCTCCATTATCAGGATGGAATGAGTCTAGCTTTATCAGGTTAGACATCATGTGGTACTTTTGGCTTTCTGTTCCTGCTGGATGTTTGAGTACCTTGTTGTTGTTCAGGTGAAGCATCAAAGAGCTCTCTGAGTCTTGGCTCTTTCAGGCGTTGTGTGTTAATCAGTGATTGTGTGTGTATGTGGATTGAATTGGATCCTGGCGCTGGCCCGCCGGAGATGTCATCTGCTTGATCGACGCCTGAGATGGTCCGCCGATTGGGCTGGTCTTAACCCTGCTGGCATGAATCCACTGAGGTTGTCCGTCTGTGAGGATGCTGGTTCTTCGTCACTGCCAGTACAGTCTGGGGCTGGAACACGCGCGGCCTCCCAAAATGTCCTTGGTTTTAGTGACTTCACCAACACGCATCTCCTTGTCTCCACTGGTGGAACTGTGGAGGGGAAAGGCTGAGAGAGACAAACTTTCTGATAGTTATTATTCAGTTTTTCTACCAAATTGTAGACATAGTCGGACAATGCAATATCTACATCACCTTCTACTAGCGGTGCCCCTCTGGAAGCTGACCATGGTGTTGGAAATAGTCTTATTTCAAATGGAAATAATTTGGTTACTGCAGATGGAGTCATAATGTATGAAATGGAAAATCTGGTTGTGGTAAATGCTGATGTTTTGCTTTTGAGCTACCTACATTAGTTCGCGCACATGTTAGACAGGTTGCTAATATGCTTTTTACTGCATGTGATGTTTTCTCAATTACAAATCTTGATTTTATTGCCCCTATTACCCCTCTTTGTCCGACATGACTCACACAGTGAAAATGTCGGGCAAGGACTGGCATCAGGGAATATGGGAGGGCAATCAAACCCTTAAGATTTTGTATAAGCCATCTCTGTCATCTAAGGTACAGTCATTATTCTCCCAATAGGTGTAATCAGATGCAGAGGCTTGCTCTTGTATGAATTTTAAATCAACATTTGTTTCTAAATAGTCTGGGAGTGTAACAAGTGGCAGCTGTAGGGGCACAGATAATACTTCCTGCGGAGGTGGGAGCTGTGATGCAGCTGCAGCCTTGGCTGTCACGTCTGCTAAGGCATTACCTGTTGCTTCGTCTGTGTCAGCTGTACTGTGTCCTTTCGTTTTTACAACTGCAATGGCCGATGGTAGCTGTATAGCCTGAAAAAGTCTTTGAACAAAATCAGAATTTAGCAATTTATTTTCCATCAGCAGATCTAAATCCTCTCTGTCTCCACAATGTGCCAAAGTCATGTACGACGCCAAATGCATAGCGGCTGTCTGTGTAAATCGTCACATGCTTATCCAAATGTAGCTCACAGGCGCGTATTAAAGCCATGAGCTCTGCTTTTTGTGCTGAGTGAAATGGTAATGAGTGAGCCTCTAGTATGATGTCAGGCACTGTTACCACTGAATAGCCACAAAGAAATGAGTTGTCACTCGGCCTTGAACAGGACCCGTCCACATAAACCGTGGCTGAGTCTGGGATAGGTGTTTGCTCTAAATCTGGACGTGGTGCTGTGGATTCCTGTATACATGTCATGCAGTCATGATCGTCAAGCCTGTCTGAGCCATCCTGTCGGTCAGAAGAACACAGCATAGGATCAATAAATGTGCTGGCGAATCAGGTGTGCTGCTCGCTTTTATAGTGAGATTTGCATATGTTGTGTAGTTATGTTTGCTAGAATGGTCGTGACCTGGTGATTGGTGTGTAGAATAGTGTCATGTGAGAGTGTAAGCTTCTCGCAGTCCCTTATCATGATAGAGCAAGCTGCTACTGCCCTCAGGCAGGCCGGCATTCCCTGAACAATTCAGGCAGCACCTTTGAGTGGCGGAGGTCAGCACTCCCTTTAATGCATTGAAAGAGGCAGTCATTTCTGTGGATCACAGTATTCGAGGAGGCTTCTCTTTTTTACAACAGTCACGCAGAATGTGGTCATGAAAAGAACAGTCTGGTATCCACTGTCTGCAATAGTTCACCATGCCCAGGAAGGACAACATTTCCTTCTGTGTAGTGGGCCGAGGGACGGAGGTCACAGCTTTGACCCTGTCTGCAGTCATGGAACGTTTTCCGTGAGACAGTGTGAATCCCAAATATTGAACAGAAGTCTGACAGTACTGCATTTTCTTTGCTGATGCTTTGTGGCCAGTCTTTTGGAGGTGCTGGAGAAGCATGTGTGTAGCAGTTTGACATAGTTTTTCACTTTCAGCACAGAGGAGGAGGTCATCCAGTACAGCCCTGGAGGAGTGAAGCTGTCCAGGGTAGCACGGACCACCATTGAGAAAGCAGCAGGGCTGTCTACCATGCCTTGGGGCAAACGAGTCCAAGTGTACTGCTTATTTCTATGTGTGAATGCAAATAACGGCTGTGTGTCTTCATGCACAGGTACTGAGAAAAAGGATCGGAGCATAAATCCACCACGGTAAAATGTGTATGCAATGCATGTCAATATGCTGTGAACATCTGAAACGAGAGGTGGCAGAGGAATGTTGACTGCATTAATTTGCCTTAAGTCTTGTATGAAACGCCATACGCCAGGTTTGTTAGGCTTTGGCACAGGATTGACAGGAGTGTGGGCTTTATTACTCCTGTAGTCAATAAATCTCCTATCATGACATCTAGGGCTGCGGCTTTTTCGGCAGAAATGGGATGTTGCTTGACATATACTGGCTTGTTGTGTTTTAATAGGTGTACGTGATAAAGTGTACAGTCAATAAATCCTATATCATTCTCACTTTTTGACCATAATGTCATATTCTGGTATTCAGCTGGCAATGTAACTGCAGAAATAGTACAGTGGATAGGGTAGGTTAGATCTATGTGACGACATGGTGTAGTTATGTCATAAACTATGTCTGAGTTATGTGACAAAATCACTGTTTGACCTTAGAGAAACAAAAGTGTGGCTCCCAGTCATGGGATTACCTGGTAGTGGCGTCTGTACACGTTTTTTTGGCACAGTGTGTGACATAGAGTACCGGACAAAAAGGATGTTGAGTTCATTCTCTGCTGAGGGTCCAGCTGACACAGAGGATGTTCCTTCTCCATCATGTCGGTACATAGGGCAGAGAAAACATAAGCTGTTATCAGTGTCAGCAAACATTTCACCCTTTATGTTAAATGAAATACACAAATTCATTTTTGCTCTGGGTGTCTGCGGCTGCTGGAAAACTGAGCCACAACAAAAACACATATCTCTACTTTTATCCTTCCGTCCTCTGAAACTTCCTTGCTGTGCTGGAGCGGGTAATCCTGCATACATTAGTTTCTCACTTTCCTCTGAGCCTTCTACATCAAAATTCAACTTTATCTTAACACTTTTAGCTTTCGTGGTAGTATCTGCACTGGCCTTCAGTTTTACTGACCTGTTTTCTGGCGATAATCGTTCGGGATAGGGCTCCGGAAATAAATTAGAATGCATTGAACTTACAGTCCGTAAGTTGTAAACAAAGTCAGTCACATAAGCACTTCCGCATGTTCTGGATACGTGATCATGGACGTCTTCACCGATTCGCGGACGTAGGTTACACGTAACCGGAAATGGGAGTTGTACTGAGCCGTTATTTGAGACTTTATTTTGTATTTTATTAATTTTTGGTTTTACAGGTACTTTAGATTTTTTATCGGACCTGTCTGTGGTCTTTGAATAATTCTGACCCATGTTCAGTGATTTCCAGAGGGGTTTACACGCTAGGAGGATTTAGGTTAGTATTTTCGCTGCGGCACAGCTGAGGTCACTTCAAATTTATTGCTAGCAATTTTTGTTTGGGTGAGCAACTCTCACTTAACGAGCAACTTCTCGCAAAACAACAGGCAACTTCCTGTGTCTTTCTTCTTTTAATTTACTGCTTTTAACCCTTGAGACCCGTGTTTTTTTTTTTTTGTTTTTTTTATTCAAAAGAAAAATTAAACAATTAATTATTATTATTATTATTTTTTACGTATAAATGTGTTGTGTCTTTCCACTCACTCCACTTGATTATAACTGATTTATTTATAACATTTTATATAAAAGAAAAACGAGAAGCACATTAATTCATAGTAATTTAACATAAAATTGTTTGATAGTGTTAATTTGGAAAGCCACAACTCTAGCGGGTCCACCAACACCACACAAGGGTTAATTTACTTTATTCGGGGACTGAGGAAGTCGTCAGTGTATCTCTCTGGATCACTAAGTGAAACTTCGTCAGCATATCCCGTTTTTTTATGGATCGATCACTGAGAGAGGTATAATACGGTCTTTATATAAATATGAAAGACGCATATTTACCTTCTGTCAGGTAATCCCACTTCTGACGCCAAATTGAAGGAAAAAAAATGTCCATCCCGGTTTTCCCTCCAAGGCACGAGCGATAAGCAGAGTTCTGTCCTTTCCTTCTAAGATTCCTAATTATTTAAAGTAACACTCAGGTATGCCATTCAGCGTGTTAGTACGAGCTCGGGAGCAGCTTGGGAGAACAAGAAAACAGAGACTGCTTTAGGTTGCCTTCCCAATCGACTCAAAGGTTTATTTAGTACATAACAGCTTATATAGAGGAAAAAAAGGTTCGTGTGTCAGCAGGTTCCGGTACAGACCAAATAAGGAAACGTCTTCCTGCCTTCTGAGCAAAGAAGTATCCTTTGTGTAGTTTATCAGTTCAGCTACAATTTATGATCATCCCAGCAAAATACACTCCTAGACATAGAATACAGAATTCTTTCATTAGTGAATTCTGAAACAAACCACCTGGCCTTTAACGAGCCTTTTTCTAAGAGATAAAGAAAAAGGGAGGATGGGAGTAAGGAAGTGGTCTCGTCTCTGTGGTGTTTTCGACCTTGGGGTACCAGCCTGTGAGTCTTACACATTAATTCTTGGGTCAGAGAGAAAGAGAAAAACAACTAGTAAATGGGCCTTATTGAGTAACAGTTTCATGTATGATATCACTATAAAACAATATCCTGTAAATGCTATCATGGTATCAAAATATCACAACACTGTCAGTTAATGTGTCTCTGATAAATTTGGCAGATTAGTAATTGTTTCATCATTTTCATTAATTGTTTCTTCAAGTTTGAACTTATATCTGTCATCAGAATCACGATTAAAACATCAAAAGTGAGGATTTACACTGCAGTAATGCTGTCTTTATAGGGGCAGGCTTTGCATGTTATCCCTGTCTCTGCATGGGTTCACTCTGGGTACCCCGGTTTATTTCCACAGTCCAAAGAACCTTTTCGGTTAATTGGTGATTCTAAAGTGTCAGTAGGTGTCAATGGTTATCTGTCTCTCTGTGAGAGATTGCAGACTGCTCCAGGGTGTAAACAGATATGAGAGCAAAATGATAAATGTTTCATTTCAAGTAAATGCATTTGTATTAAAATGTGAGCCTAAACATTTTTCAAACCCCAAAGTTTTGATTGTTATGCAACTTAACACTGAAAGATGTAAGACACATCTCTCTTGATCAGATTGACAGCTTGTTAGCAAATGAGAGTCCATCCATGGAGAAGACACGAGAGCAAAGACAGAAAATCAATTCATAGGCATGTTTTCACATCACTTCCTTCAACATAATAAACAAGAATGTTGGGTTTGAACTGGTGCATGTAGATTGCTTTTATTTAACAGTCTTTAACAGGCAATGGGTTGTAATGGGTCTATTTTATAAATATTCTTTTAAGTATGTTTAAAGCATTTTAAACTTTGATAAAAGTTAATTTTATTAATAACTGCATATTGAGTTTCTGTCTTCTCCATGCACTCTCCCTCTCATGTATTACCTCAGTTGCAATCTTACCAACCTGTTAAGATTAGCCAAGAGAATTGTGTCTTACAGTTTTTCAGTATAGGTCCCACCCACAAGATTTACTTTGCTACAACATTTTGCTTGCCTTCTTTAATTGTTAGTGTATTTCACAGCAAACTGCACAAAAAATAAATTGCATGCAAAACCATATGGTTTAAATGCTCCTTTTGTACGTCTAAAATGCCTCTTTTGTTCTAGCTATTGGAGTGTCGACCAAATAAGATCCATTTTAGTGATAATAACACCCCACTAGGATTTATGCTGAAGGAACCCAGTGTACACACAGATGTTAGGATGCTCATGGTACAATAAAATGTCTCTCAAAGTGATTTACTCTTTATCATGGGAACAAATCTGAATGGTATATTAAACTTTAGAATGCTCAGACTAACCATTCAACACACTTAAGGTGACATGCTTGCTGAGTGGTTTTCAGCTGAGGTGGGAACTCCAGCCTATAATGAAGTCTTGCAGATGAACTACTTTTAGCCACCCTCTTTGCTTCTCTGCAGTGAGGGGGGAAAAAAACTGGAAATAATGTCAGTAGATGCAGATTTTCAAGTTTTATGTTGTTTCTTCTATGGCCTTTTCTGCACCAGCTGTCTACAAAGCCATCACTTATCAGCACAGGTGTTGATAAAGTGGCTTCAATTATTGGTTCAGACATCTGCATTACAAATGGATGCCTGGGCCGTTACCCGGGGATAACTCCGGTTCACACAGTCACACTCTGCCAGTTGAGAGGAAGGTGTTTGATTCAAAAATATGGCTCTACTCAGAAATAGATTGCTCGGCTTGCTATGATGAGATTAGTGTGTTGCAGGTTTTGGTGTTTTGACAGAACATGAAGGGATCGCTATAGCTCCTGTATGGCTGACGTGCCCTAGCATTAGTGTCTATGGGCACTAAGGCGAAGGCTGAATCCTCTGATGTCCTGTGGTTATTCATTTAACTTTGCAACGGCTGATTAAACTACCTCTGCCTTCCTTTTATCAAAGCATGACATGATGACAGCTTGACAATGAAGCCTTTTTTATTTTAAATCTGCATTGCACCATTTACTGCTATCAGTGGCACAGACATATTAAAGTGAAACTTGCTGTCATTGATGCAGTTACACATGCAGGAACACAAAGGAGAACTGGCATATCTCAATTTTTGCGATAAATTTACACTGTTGCAAGTCAGATCCTGCTATTGAGCTTTCAAATTAGCGTTGTAGATGAATGTGCATGTGCTATTTACAAATTGCACACACATACTTAATTTATGGAACATTTAACTAAAAAAGGGGGGCATGCAATAAGAAATGTAGAAGTTAAGGTACAAGTAAAGAGGGATCTGTGCAAGGTGTGGTTTGTGTTATTCCCGATATATCTGAGCAAATGGGAAAATAGCTTGATCAGACTTATCAGCATTCACACATGTGAATATTCACTGAAGCGCTGTGCTATTGCTTTAATCCTCAACACGTGGGCTATCATTAACAGGAGCTTCCTAAAATAAAATCAAAACCCTATATCTCTTCTGACCAACTGCTGTGCACACACACATAAAAGGCAAAAAAATGATTTAAGTTCTCTGAATATCTGTCTCAACCACATCCACCTACACTTTGCACACAGAGCACAAAAGCATATGTACATCACGTTGAAAGGCATGCACACAGATGCTCACTGACACATGGAGAAAATGCTACAGAGATACTTATGACCACATGCTACAGATATGAGAGATTAGATAGATCTACAAACATGCAAATCACAACTGCACGTAAGACTAAGGGGGTGGATGCAAAGAGAGTGTGTCCATGAGCTGTATGCTCTTCTGAGATCCCTCTAGCCCACCGTGGGTGTTTTGTCTTTCCTGCGAGGGATGCTCGTTGTTTTGCGGAGGCAGGTTCAGCTCTAGGATTAATGAAAAGCTCCATCTTAGTCATGAAAAGAGCATTTTCACAATCTATTTAACATCATGCATACCAAAGGCTCACATTAGGCGCTGTTGACTTATGCTAGCCTACAGCAGTGTTTTCTGATGCATTCATTGCCACTGCTGTGATCTTCTGTGGGTAGGCTGCCCCCCCTCCAGCCGTGCCCATTGAGTCTCTTGCATTTCTCATGTTCACTGTCAGAAAAGTCATTCTTCAGCGCTGAGATGAAATATGGTGCACAACTGGAAGTCTGAGGGAGTTATTGAAGAAATGAGAGTAATAAAGCTTCCCAGGACTTCAGCGTTCTTTTTGGATAATGTCTTTTTTTTTCATCTGGCGATGGATGATTGTCCACAGAAAGAGAGGATTCACTGGCACACAGCATGGTATTAGCCAATTTAGCCAAACCTTCAGGTCAAACAGCACTCTGTGAACTTGCTGAGAGTGGGGCTAGGTCAAAGGATTGCAATGCAGGATGTTTCTATCTCAGTGGCCGAGCTGACCTAACCGAGACTAAAGTGGTGTAATAGGCTGCAGTGGAAAAGCTCACAGAAGTGCATTCCATGAGTGTTGGATGTTTTTTCAGCGGTTGCTCCTAGTGAATTATTTAGTGAACATGCTTGTAATTACACAGTGAATACAGCGAGGCCGATTGGGTTGTGGTGTGCCTAGATCATTGCAGGGATCACAGGACAATGTGATGAACTCAAAAGCATTCCAGGAACTGCTGCATACTGCTGCTCTCCTCTTCCCCACCGCCCTCTCCCCTTTAGCACTGTCAGCAATTTTCTCCTGTGAATGGCTGGCGTCAGGGCAGCCTTCTTAGAGCTTTTAAACGGTTGTTAAAGGTCCTTGTGAGACATGGCCTCTATCCTTCCATTTCCACCCACACCCTCCACTGCCCACAAAGCCCTCAAAGCAATCACAGCTTCTCAGGATGTCAGTTAGCATTAGGGTATCACCCCCACCCCACCCCTTACGCCTGCGATCAGGGCTCAGCCGGGCAGGGTAACTGGGCCACTGCGAAGGCACTCACTTGTAGCAGCCAAGGGAGAGACCGGTCATCTCTGCCACAGTAACCTTTAAGAGCTTTTCAAGGATCGGGATGTGATGGCGTGGGCGATGAATGATGGTGAAAGTAATGCTCTGATTCATCTGTTGGTGTAAACACAGAATGACTAGCACAGCAGAACAAGATGCAGCTATGGACTCAAATAAGACACAAATGTCATCCAATTCAGTTTTTTAAGGGTAAGACAACTGGAGGGCCCATTATGTGGCCCTGCTCTCCAGACCTGTCCAGGTTGGTTCGTCTGTCAAAGTAAAATGGCAGGACTGCAAATTCTGCTTGACAGCGCATACTCCCCTTAGGGAGACTAAGTGGCATCAACCTGTCCTAGTCACACACTGTTGCTGACAAGGTGATGATGAACACCTTTCATTAAAAAGAGGAAGCTGGGGTTTTACTGTGAGAGAGCATGTTCCGGTCTTAATGTCAAAGAGAATGGCTGGAAGAGGGAGCCTTGGGGCCCAAACTCTATACTGTTTTATATGCCAAGAACTCCTGTATGTCGCCATGATGTACATTAAAAAACCCATAGGACCTGCAATTAGAGGCACACAAAAAGGTGGCTGCTTGGATTAAAGCACTCCCACGAAAATAGTTTGGATCTTGTCACAACTGCAGGTAACGTATGATATTTGGATTTATTGCAAAAAGACTAATCGTTCCAAATTAGAGTCCACAGATTGTGGAGCTTTGGTGCAATTAAAAACACAGATTTCTAGGGGGCAAAACATTGCAATATTGATAGATTGATTGTCTGGTATGGGGGAAATATCCCACCCCACACTCCTTTGCATGCAGATAGCACAACTAGTAAAAGTGGAGGTGGCTGCTGTCTCAGCCTGTAGCAACATTTACAAGGATTTACTGTGAAATTTGAAGATAAGTGGCAGATAGTAGTCTGTCTGCATACATACAGCTTTAGTTTTAACTTGTTTTTAACAAGTCGTGTCAACCTAGCAAGCATAAAAATTACACGAGATGGATGGGACCGCTTTACATGTAACTTCTCTCCTTGTTAAAGGTTATTAAACAGATGATGAGATAGGAGTCAGTAAAAATGAGTAGTTATTGTTAAATCTAGAATAAGGTTATAGCTCAACTCAGTTGTGTAAAGTGCGAATGGATTTGATTTGGCTGCCTGACTGCTGTCCACTAATGAAGCTTTGGCTGCTGCATGTCTAAGCACTAATTGGGTACATTGAAAAAAGCCCCATTAGAACCCATACTAACTGTGTCTTGAGATAGCAGACTTATTTTTGTAATAATAGTGAGTGCTGGGTTCAAGATGGTTGAATTTTTAGTTTGGCAAATCCCATGCGCATTGGAGCTGGCAGGCTACACTGAAGATGCCAATACAGAAGCCGCTTTGGTAAAGCAGTTAAAAGCTGCACAGCTTTAGATATAGGATGCTGTTTTCTGGGGTTGCTGATGCTGCCCTGTTTATACACAATTTTCATTTTACAGTATATTGCTTTCAATTGCATTTTAATCAAATGCAGGGAAAGCGAGCCTAGTGTAAACACACAGAAACGTCAACTGTGATTGCTTGACCCCAAGAGCTTTGGTATTAGGTGAAGAATTTTAAAACATCAGCTGTTGAAATAATTTAACATTGTATAAATCATTAACCATCTGTGGCAGTGGCTGCAAAATATTTTGGCAACTTTAAGCCCAGTACTTAGAAAACATGGCTTGATAAGCAATACTGACTCATCTGTAATTGCTTTATAGGGACAGGAGCTCATATCTGGCAAAAGAAATATTGCAGAGACTATTTTCCCCTGGTCACTGCGATAGCTTTTTGCTGATTATGATACATTTCCCCCCCTTAAATGTATTTATATATATATATATAGTTTACTTCCATGGGCACCAGAATTAATCAGTGTGGTCTCATTTACTTTTGAGGGGGCACTGGCTTGCAGCCTCCAAACACACATGTGTTTTTAAATGGAAATTTGATGTGCTGTAGCTTCAAAATGCAAAGCAGAACCCTTTTTGTCAATATATATGTATATAGAACACTGCAGCTTAAATATCGACTGTCTTTGCCATCACTATGTCACAGTGCTGATCATTTTTGACAGATGTTTGTTATCTCTTAGGGAGGTAAAGAGTCATACTGCCTGGTGTAAAAGCAAATCCCTGCCAGGATGTCATCACATCGGGTGTCCAAACTATAAATATATATATGATATACAAAGCTAATAATTATTATAACAGTAAAATACAACAACTGCAACATCTGCTAATAATACCATCATAAAACAATTATATTGAGCTGCAAGGTCAAAAAGATTAAAACTTATTTCCATTTCCCACATTTTGATTGTTCAGCTGAACAAAGAGGGAAGATGTGGAGCATTGGATCCATTAGAGTCCACTAGCTGAATGTAAATTATGACATTAGAAGCAATAAAATAGCTTGGATCTCCCAGTAAACACTAGTGTCTGAAGTACCCTGGCTGCCAGCATATGGCTTCAAACGAGACACAGCTCCCACACCTACAATCCATCCACAAATCATTACTGGCCTAATGAGCAACATCAAACCCTGACATTACAACATGTTACTACTACCTCCATGACAACTAGGATGGCAGAAAAAAGAGCAATCCGTCCTTGGCTTTTCCTTTTCCTTTCCTTTATACAGGTTTCATACCCTGAAACTATATCAACAATCTTAGCACTCCAGAGGCTGGAATTTGTACAGTTTCTGCTTTGTCTCTGCTGGTTCATCTAAGTGCAGGATGATGATAATGCGTGTTATTTTACAGTAGAGGATTGTATCTACCCTCGCTATCTCAGTGGCCACACAGTGTTCAATTACATTGATTTTTTTCCCCCCTTCTTCCTTTGTTGTCCAGCTGGATAGTTTATAGGCTTTGAAGGTGCACCATGGAAAAGAAGGCAAGAAACACGGGGGCGTACCTGATATCACTTTATTACCAGAGAATCTGAAAACAGCACAAAAGAAGATGAAAAGAATTTAAAATGACCACATTAACATATTACCCTTGTCTAGTAAGAGCTTTGAAATCCCAAATGATAATTTTTTAACCTAAAATATAAAGGTAGAAGGACACCTGTAATTACATAACCCTGAAAAAAATGCATAGATGTCAAACAAGACATCCTTGTTTCCTTTTTCCCGTGTCCACAGTAGTCATTGTTGAGATGCAAATTTCAGTGTTGCCCAAAATAATGTTCCTCTTTTTTTGTGATAAGAAACTTTGCATTTATTGTAAGATTATGTTAAGGATAAAAAAGGTGAGATTGTCACAAATGTAAAATGGATACATGTATTGTGAAGTTTACATTCACCTGTCACAATTAGTGTTTACTGTGCAATTACACCATTGGACTGATGGCAGTGTCATCACCATGGATCATGCCTGGCATGAAAAATGCAAAAATAAAGCGATTACAAGTGTAACATGAGTAAAGTTGTGTACACAGTGCCGTGCTTGTTAGGATAATTAGTATTAGAGAAAGCATAGGTTGAGCTCTTACTGGCATTCACAGAGCTATTTTGAGACATGTTAGGCATTGTCTTAATGGAAAGTCTGAGAAATGTATGCCTAAGTAGTGTTCTCCTATGACATGTAAACTGCATTATTGTGATACATTATATGCACAGAGTGAGACTTGCATAATCAGCTTAACTGCAGTGTTGCTCTAGTTGAAATATTAGTAAGATACGTTATTATTTTAATGCATGCAGAACGTGAAAGGTTTTATGATGGGACTCCAGGTTTGATTGATGATCTATCAGTTTTATTCAGAATTAAACAACAGCTCAACTCACTGTAAATATACTGAAATTTTGTATTGACATTTTCTGTGGAGAGAAAAATCCTAATGACGCAGGTGATCCTGTGATGTTCAGTCTTGTTGCCAACAATGATTTTTTTTTTTTACTCATCCAGGAAAATGTTGCAAAACTTGGCACAAATATTCAAACATTTTTTTGAACTGCAAGTTCAGTATTTTCACTTGAAATTGAATTGAATGGCCATCAGCGGTTTTAATCAGTTACATAGATATGGCCAGCGGGCACCCTCTCCCACGAAGCTTGGTATTCAGTTATCGTCCACTGTAATCAGTGATAAACAGAAATCAGCTCAGCTTATAAGTCTAGAAAAACCTTTAGCTGTTCTGTGATGAAGTGCATGTAGTAAATGACACAATTCAGCTTGGAAACACGTTGCTTGCTTACTAAAGATTGTCCATTCATTTTCTTCTGCTTACCCCAGCTGTCATAGGGCCAAAGATGAGGTACACCCTGGAGTGGTTGACCGCCTTCTGCAGGAGAGACACGCTCACATTCATTCCTATGGCCAATTAAGAATTCCCAATTAATCTAGCATGGTTAGGCTTCAAAAGAGCAACAACCTGGAATACCCAGGCAGAAGCCATAAACAAACAGGGCAAACATGCAAACCCCACCCAAAGAGGCCTGCTGGTGGATTCAAATCCAGGACCAGCTTACAGTGCAGCGCTAAACTGCTGCATCACTTTCTCTGAAGGTTGTAGGTTTTTCTTTGTGTTTTTTTTTTTTTTACAGTATTTTATACTGAACCAAACAGCCTAAAATCAACCAATAAGCAGTAAGCAATTTCATAAGCAAAATGTGATTCAAATCATTCAAGTCCAAAAGATATTTCTTAATCTCCTGGCTCATGTGTGACCAATGTCAGCACCACTCCTGCCAGTGGAGACACTCCACTCATTACGGAGGAACTTCTCCCCAGTGGAAAGTGTTATAATTTTCCACTGATCCTGCAAATAAGTGGAAAGAGCCCTCCTACATGTGATAAGTATTGGACTGATAACAGCTGATAATGGCCATTTATGAAGTGAGCTGATAACATTCAAAACAGGTCACTAATGACATCAGCCTCCCCTGTATTTTGTATCTTTGAATTTTGAACATGGTTAACATTTTTGCAGAGAAACATCAATGTGAGGATATTTCAAATGTATCCAAGGAAAGCTTTAGACTTGCTACCCAGGCTCTGGGCAATTAGGCATCTCTTTTCTAATTTTATTCAATAGTATGTGAGATAAATATAATATACAGGCAACCTTATGTTATATAAAAGTTCTTTAATAGTAGTGCTACAGTTCTGAAACATTAGACGCTGACCTTTCTTTTACCAAAGGTGTATGTGCTCTGCCACCTTTCTCAAAGCTTTTCTCAAAGGAGCCCTGGACAGCCGTGTTCAGACACAGAAGGTTATTGTCTATATGGCTTTATGAAGTCAGGGCAGTCATTCAAAAGAAAATTTTAAAGACCATTCAGATGCCTGTTGTCACTGGATTGTGTATTGATATTGACAAGTCACTCAAATATGCTTATGTTTTGTTATTTTAATGTTCAAAATGATATTTAAATTTTGTTCTAATTTGTAATCCTTTTGCACAGCATAGTTTAAAAATCCCCATTAAGCTTATATTTATGCTAATAAATCCAATTCATTTATACTTTAAATACTTTAACATACTTAATTTCATTGTTGTTTATCTCACAGTTATGCATCAAATCAAGTTTATTACTGTGTTGATTTATATGTGATTGAAATACATAATCCTTCACATTAGTCCCAATATTTTTATATTGTTGTCTTTTTATCTTTAGCATAATGTTATTGCACGCATATGAACAGGAACATTGATAATTTGCAGTTGCTCCTACTTTGTGCTGAAAGGCCATTTCAAGTTCTATTTTTTTCAGAACACATTACACCTGTTCATGAATATATGCATATCTCATCAGCCACACTTTGCAAGAGGCAGTTTTCATGCTCACAAGCATTGTTGTGTTGCATGTGAATGCAGGGCTCGAGTTGACGTGCTTGTATAGTTTAATACTTACACTCATTGCTGCAAATTGAATGTAGTTAGTAAGTCGCGCTAACTTTTCAAAATGAAATTCATTTCCAGGCACAGTCATTTTCTTGTTTAGTTATTACTTCAGATGCAGACAAAATAGGACCATCTTCCAAATGTATTTCTGAACATATCTTTGTTAGACGTAATGGGTTATGAATGTGAAATGAAAATAATCACAAATTGGTTTCCAAGGTTGTGTCAGTTAATTAGCACCTGCTTAAGTGGTCAGTGGAGATGTTCACGTCGTACTGTGGGATGAGGCTGTGAACAGCATCAAAAGAGCGCCCATTACCCAAAAATGTTCTGAGTAATAGTGGAAATTATTGAAAGTGTTTCACAGGGGCACTCTAAAGGCTGCATAATGCAAAACAAAACAATGCCACAAATTAGCAATATTACACAATACATAAAGTAAAAAAACCCACAACAATAACAGTAATAAAATGGAGAATTAATATGAGCTGATTTAGTTTAGTACATAACAAGAGCACAAATGAAATCTTAAGGAGCATCACTGCCATGTTCTCTTTTTTTTCTTTTTAAGAAGTGGTCTTTGTGCAGGAAATGACTACTTATATTTGCTGCTGGTAGAAAAATAAATCTCATTAGCAGTCGAGCTTCATGCTCTGCAAAATTGTCATTGACATCCTTCTCTCCTGCCCCCTGAAGACTTGTTACAGTGTTCAGGGCAACTTGTGAAGGCATGGCAGTGTAAACTGATGTTTGAACTGTGACATGAATGCAGACAGAGAGGCGGTATTATTTTCTAGAAGAGACATCTTTCTCCTCGAACAATGGCCCCCTTCTTTTTCATTCAGATACTCTTATTTGATATTGCATTGTCGCGCTGTCTTCAAAAGTGTCACATAGCAATTACACACTTGTAAAGACCTATAGGCTGTGCAGTTCAGACATTTGCACATTATGCTCACTTGTTGGCTGATATGCAGGGAAGGTCTGGTGTTTGTTCTTTCTTTGATCTGTTTGTCTCACGTCCAAAAAGATGCACTGGAATTTGTTAGGCTGGCCTCCTACTCTTCTCTTTGTCAGCATAGTCTCTGCTACAGCAGTATTATTTGACTTCAGGTTTATTAGCAGGGTTCAGTTGTGAATAGCTGCTTACAGCACAACAGATGATTCACCAATTTTTCATTACTCATTCTGACAAATGCTGAAACTAGTATTACTGTCTGACACAAATTCCTGCCACAACGTTTTCATATTCTTTCTCAAACAATGCAAGGCAGTGATCACATTTAAGGTCACTGCTATCTCACATTGTATTGGGGGTATTTGGCAAGGATTTCTTTTTTATCTCCTCTCAAGCAATACCATTTATCTTATCCAATCATCTCCCCTTACAGATCAAATAATGTTATATACTTACTTTAGTCAGATCTATGCGCTCCTACTTCTTTTCATACAGGACTTTTTGCTGCTATACCCAACATTCACAGTCTCAATTTTTACTAAGCTTGAATTGAGCTTGGGTCTATAGGCGACTTTCTGTGACATTTCAATAAACAATTTCTTAGTCTTTATTGACAAACCCTGTCAAAGACTGCCAAAGCTGTTCCGCTGTAACAAAAACATCAGCTATGACTTAGACACAGTTGCCAGGTACAATTTTGCTGCACTTATGGTAAGCTGAAGCTGGTGAACAGAAGGCTTTCCAGCCTACATTCTGCCTGCCTGTGCATTTCGTGGTGAATGGCTACTCTCACTTGCAGCTCCGGAAGGAGTGCCCGTACTGTCAACATCTGCTGCAGGTCTCAAAGGACCTGCAGGCTGTTGCACTATAGAGAATGTATGCTTCTAATTCATACAAGCATTTGGATAATGGGAACTCTGTTCCTGAAAAACAGAAAAATAAAATTCATACTCACATCATCAAAGAAAGTCAGAGAAGATGGGTCATAGTGAAAGGTGTCTTTTCAGGTTAGTGAACGGGTGTCCAATCTCATGCTGAAAGCATAAATATAGTAAGTATGCATAAAAAAGCTTGTCTGTATGCATGATAAAAAGATGATTAAAATTAGCCTTCAAGCCTACAAACAAAAACAGACACATTTTCACAGTAGCCATTACATATGAGAGGGTCTGTGATTTCAAAATTAGAGGTTTGCAAATTGATGAGCACTGGTCAGTGGACATTCAGAAAAGGAGGATGGCTGCATCAATGGGATCATGGTGATGAATTCTAGTCTGACAGAGCAAGTGTAAAATTGATTCAAATTAGACACAGAGAACAATTACATGTTTTGTGTGGACACTATCAGTGTGCACGAAACAAGGCTCATTTTCTCATTAATTTAGCTATAATCCTGTGTTGCATACCCAAAGGCACAATACAGTACCTTACTGCAGGGTCTCACGGTACAAAGCGCCTTGAGGTGTCCGTTGCTGTGATTTGGCACAATATAAATAAACCTGAATTAAACTGAAAAGAAGAATGTGTAAACAAAAGGCAGACATTTCATTATGGTTCTGGACACGTGTCAGCATTGTCCAGTCATTTCACTCAAAGTAAAAAAAAAAAGTTGACTCCTAACTAATTATTCTTATTAACGTAAAAATAAAGTTTGCTTCTGAAAAATTGCGCAGCTGTATGAATCTTTGCTATTAGGGGAGAAGAAAAATCTTAACAATAAGCATTAAAGATAAGATATAAGATAAGATCATGAAGAAAAGGCTGCTGAAAAATCACAATGGCATGCAAGAGTGTAAGAAAAATAACACATGCCATGTATACAACATCAGTAAAGATAAGGCAACGTTAAATAAAAAAAGGAAGTAGCAAACTAAGACAAAAAATGGTGCTTTAGTTTTACTCCTACTTGCAGAGTTTAATCCCTATATAAAAAAACAAAACAAAACAACACAAAAACCTGCCTCTTTGCCCTTTTGTAAATGTTATTGATTTCTGTTTGGGGGAAAGAGCGCCCTCTACAGCAACCCACATTTAATACCCATTCACGGCTATTTAAAACCGTGCAGTCAAGCCAAAAGAAGCCAGGTGCACATTTTAATTAAAAACACATTTTTCCAATTACAGCTGAAACCGTGAACCTAAAATAAAAAGCGAAGCAAATGTAGTGAGTTCAAGCAAGCTAATTATGGTAAATTAAATGGAAAGTTACAAAAGATAGAATCAAAGCTTAAGGCTACCTAACTTTATATGTTTGCTTAACGCCAGGCTGCAGCACTTGGGAGGTTGATGGCTTCATTTTTATTTTAGCATTCAGGTCTGGGCTGCTTCCTAAAATTTTTGTCTTAAGTTGCATTCATTGGGAACTCTGGGTACTTTAAATCTGGATCTAAGAAGGCAGAGAAGGAAATAAGGAAAAAAGATGAATGTTTTCTCTTAAGGTACCTGGTGAGTCTTTCCAATAAAATAATCGGTGAGTCATTGTCTTTTTTGTTTGTTGGATTTACTGATGGCAGCCTAGTGTAGCGCTGTGTATAAAGTGGGCTGTTGTTAGTGCTGTGCAGCCTGTATTGCTTAATTGTGCAGTTCCATTGTTGGGCTGGATTTGTTAACAGTCATGTGTACAGAGGCTGACAGAAGGCTACATGCTGACAGTGCTGTGTACCCACAAAGCTCCAGGATGGAGCTCATTAAGGTGGATGAATGAGTGGTCAGATCACCTCTTCAGTGCATCATTTTCATGTTATTTCATCTTTGCTTTGCTTTTAAGATGCTCTAAATTGGGTTTACTGTATTGAAAATGACCCGAACAATGCTGGACATGGATGAAAAGAGCATGGCTAAATTATGGCTGGTTTTACATTGAGGATTTAGGCTGTTGTTTAAGCATTTATAATGACTGAAGCTGTTATTTTACTATTTATGGAAAGATTGTTTTGCATTTACGTGATCAGGAAATTGGGCAGCTTTTCATCCGAAAGTCCAAAATAAGTTGGAATTTAGTAAAAACAAACATTCCCCCCCCCCACACACACACTTATGTCTAAAAACTGTATTGATAATATTTTTAATTTGAACATTTAACATGATTAATTTCTTGCATTTTCTCAAAACTTTAAACACAAAACCAGTTTCAACAGTGCTTAATTGGTACTAAGGGGTCCAAAGTGTGCCAAGAAAATATCTCAGACACCAATTCACGATCGCCAGCCTGAACTATTGATACAAGGCATCATCCATGCTTTTATGTTTATGCCAAATTTTGACTCTGCTACCTAAATGTTTGTGAGGAAATCAAGACTCATCAGACCAGGTAGCGTTTTGGCAATCTTCCATCATTCAGTGTTGGTCAGTCTGTCCAAATATTAGCCTCTGTTTGTTGTTTTGAACTGCCAGGAGTGGCACCTACTGGGGTCTTCCTCTACTGTACCCCATCTGCTTCAACAGTTTCTTCAACGTGTTTTGTGTTCAGTGGTTATTTGAGTTAATGTTTCCTCTCCGTCAGCTTGAAGCAGACTGGGCATTCTACTCTGATACCTCCTGGCATCAACAAGGAATTTCTGTCCAGAGAGCTGCCTCTCACTGGAAATGTTCACTTTTTCACAGCATTCTCCGTAAACACTGGAGATGTTTGTTTGTTCCATAGTGAAACTATGGAACAAACTGAATATGGAATTAAAGCAATGTCCAAACATAAAACTGTTCAAAAAGAGTTATAAAAATATGATCTTCTCGATCTATAAAGAAAAGGAAAATATTTAAATTAAGTGAATGTCTCTATTTAAAAACAAACAAACAAAAAATTCATGATGTGATATTATAGTATATAGTATATCAGAAATCTGTTCACTATTTTTATTACAAATTATATCAGTAAGGAAGCTGACTAAATATTCACTGATAATTTATGGGACAGGGGTGGGATTAAATAAGTGTATACTTCTTCCCACTCCCTTTCAACATGTAAATTAATCAGAATGTTTTTTTGTATGTAATTTGTATTGTATATTTTTTTTTCTCTCATTTCTTTTCTAAATGTACTTGTATATTGTTCACATGTTGAAATAAATTACCAATCAATCAATCAATCAATGGTTATGCATTTCCTAAAACACTCAAAACAACCTGTCTGGCACCAACAATCATGCCAACTTCAAAGTCACATAAATCACCTTTCTCATGCTTGGTTTGAGCATTAGCAAGTCATCTTGACCACACCTGGGTGCCTAAATGCTTTGCTGCCATGTATTTAACAGAATAGATATTTGAATGAGCAGTTGAACAGGCATACCAGTGACCGATGAGTACGTTTCTTTTTCTTATGAGTAAATCATAGTGTGAGAAACATCATACTAAACAGTTCTTCTATTACTTTACAAATGTGGTCTGTTGCAGCGGGTCAAATTTCTTCTGAAATTACTGAAATGATTTTGCTCTTTCTCCTCTACCTCACAGTTAGTTTCCATCCACTGATATTTTCAACATTCAGCTCAACGTTGCTGGCTGTGGGTTCTGAACTGCCTCAGTTTCGGGCTTCAGGTTTATCATCCTTAGCAACAAGTGCGAACAATTCTGTGTTTAAGAAATGGCATCTGTGCTGTAATTTAACTTTTGCTTCCTGTGGTTACCATTATGCCTCATAACGGAATCACTGTGCAGAATGTGTTTTAGTGAGTGGGGATGTACTTAGAGTTTTACAAAAAGGTTAAAGGAGAATTGCAAATTGCATCTAATTAGGTGAAAACAGTTTAACGTTTTGCCAAAAGAGGGATTGATTAGTTTAGGACATTGAGAATTTGCTTCAGAAAATGCGAGTTAGTGTTTTAACAATTCAGGAAAGCTGTAATAAAGCAAGGTTGTGAAAGCTGAACTGAGGATAGATTTTACTGTTGGTTGTGCAGTCTCTTCCTTCCAGCTTATTTTGTGCTGTGTTGCAGAAATTACAGTAGAAACACTGTCCTGTTGTTAACATTGGGGATATATGGTGCTCTTTGTTAGCTTGTGTCCCCTGTTGACTCTGTGGTTTTTGCTTGTTTGCAGGTCCACTTATGTGTTTCCAAGAAAGGACAAGGTGCAGAGACTTAAATTTTCACATAATCAGCCATCTTCTCTGAGATACACTGAAAGACTACGTTTCTCACGCTGCATGTGGTGGAGATTATGAGCTTGTACTCAGAAGGGAGGCCTTCCGATTCAGGCTTTTACTCTCTAGAGTCCCTGGGCCTTATGTATTTTGTATTAGCTGCTATAGATTAAAATTGTTCATACAATTTTCTCTGGGGGATTGAAGGTGATGGCTCTGCATGAAATTTGTGTTGCATTTTTCTATTTCTCTTGCAATTTATATAAAGAGCCTGGTAGGATTTGGATTCGGCAAACAGACTTAAGACCAGATGAACTGAACAGCGGCTGTATCTCGTGCCCTTAAAGTTTGTGTGACTGCACATCGCTTTGTTCCCATTATCTTGAAAAATCTAACGAGCAGACACTATACTTGCAAAACACTCATTCTTACAGATATGCCCTAGTTTTCCATATGTTGCTGCTTCAAGTGATTCAGTTGGAATTGGGTCTGTCAGGGGAACAGGTTTGATAAGACATAATTCCTTAATCCTGACAGGCAGGCAGGTCTAGCCCAACAGATACAGTAAATCAATCAGTGTGTCTGAGAAGTACCTGCCTTCAGTATCGACTGTGACCCCACCACCCCCATGCTATTCTCACGCACACACTTTCTAGGACATGCTCTATAGTCTCTTTTCGCATTCACGCTCTGTAAATATGAAGCTTTGGTACATTATAGTCTAAAATACAAAGTTGAAAAGCGAGTGTATTTGACCCACAAGATGAAGTATGGTAGGCATCATTACCAAGAGCCGCTTAGTGTCAACAGGAGGCTGGAGATGGTTCACCTCATACCATCTTTTTACTGGGCCATTAACCAGGCTCACATAGTGCGTAAGAATGAGCAGCCTTCAGTGCCTGAGGCTTTGAGAGACCAAGGTGTTTGGATATATTTTAACCTGTAGATTCAAGCCTGCCTTCTGAATCGTATTCAATTCAGGCCCCCAGGTATGCATGTGATGGCTGGTAGGAACTGAAAGCTTTATAGGGAAATATAATGGTGATGAATACTAAGCAGAAATGGCCCCCCTGTGTTTTTTTTTTTTTTTTTTTTTTTTTTTTTTTTCCCCCCCCCCTAAGATGAGAGGCTAAAGAATGCATTGGAGGATAAGACACTGTGAACCATAAGGGTGAGAACTTGAGGATTGTGGAGCTGTGTGTTTCATTGTTAGAGCAAGATAATAGTCATTGAATCAGTCAGTCAGCGAACAGGAAGTCAACAATTTCTCCCTTTCGCATAGCGTCTTCAACTTATTCAAGCAGCATTATATTTCTCCCACCAGACTTCTGGGATAGGAGAATCAGGGCTTCTTCTCACATTTCAGTCCATTTATCTCTTGCTAGATGTGGCTCAGTGGCCTTTAGCCCTCCATTAGCCTGCACCAAAAAACATCCAGCGCAAGTAACCAAAAAAATTTAGGGATGGCCCACTTCTTCTCCCCCCCTCTGTTTTCAACTTTGACTTCCAAATGTCTTCCAGGATCTCCAAAACAACACATTGCATTCGCTGTGTTTGGGGAAAACACAGCGACGGCCTCGTGTTAATAAGCCTTGTTTGCATGTTCTAAAATTTCTGTAGCTGGCACAGAAATGGAGCGGCTCTCTTGTGCGGTTGTCATAAAGTTGATATTTCAAGAGATAAATTACACCCTGGTTTCCTGAGGGTTCTCAGCGAAGGGAAATCAAACGACCACAGTCAGCTATTGCATAATATCATGTCTTAGCAAGATTTACCACATATCTCAGGGTTCTAAATAAATCACAACTGTCAACTGCATTTTGCTGTTTCTGTAATTACTGCGCCCTGGAGATAAAATATTCAAGCTCCCATCTCTCTTTATATCTAACAGTGACAAAACACATCAGATGTCGAGGGAAAGAAATTGGGATCATTTCAGTCATTTTCCTGTCTGTAAAATAGTTTTTCCCATTGGACCACTTTGGTAGTGATGTACCAAATCCATACATAATACTGGACATGATTCCATCAGTGTAACAAGTTAATTGATTCATTTTTCAGCAACATGTAATATGTAGCAGCGGATCAAGTGATCAGATGATTACTAGAAAAATCATTTACTGTTATTTATCAGCAAAAAACATGCACTGATTACTAATTTTGTCTTGCTTGTAATGTTACCAAAATGTAAAAAGGCACAGGTTAGAAATTGGACCCTGAAGAGAACAGCAGTATCTACCGTTATCTTTCATTACAGCAGCCAATCAGTGGGCTTTGCAGGGTGTAGCTCTTTTGATAGCTTTAATTTATTCCTTCATGTCTTCTCTATTTATTGGCGGTAACATTTTTGACTTCTTCCATTTTCACACAAAAGCTGAGCTTCATACTGAGCTGATAAAATGGAACTGAAGGGGGAAAAAAACTATGAAACTTTAAAAAGTAAAGGTTTCACTCTAGATGGAATTTAAATTGCATGAGAACTTGTGAGTTTGTGAACGAACAGTAGGCTCAATTATTAATGGTGGGGAGGTGGTGAAAAATTATTTGCATATATGTGCTGATTTAAAACCACTGACCAGAGCAGGTAATAATAAGGTCACCACGTCTTCTTTTGAGGAATCATGTCTGAAAGTCACAATGCAGAATCAACATGGTCAAATTGGAGTCCAGCTCCATCTCACATGCATTTAAACAAAGTCCCCAATAAAACCTCACACATAGTACCTAAACAGTTTGAATATTTTTACACAGTGACATCCTACTTTAAATCATAACTGGTAAATAAAGCTGCAGTTTTACATGTAAGGGGACAACATCTTACATTCAGGTCCTTGCCAAACACGTTCAAACAATGTCTGTGCAGACAGTGGCACAGAAGTGCACTGGTAGTGATGCACTTTTCATCAGCCAGTAATGATTGGTTTGCCAGAACTGAAGGGGGGAGTAACGATTGTGGAGGATTCTGCAAATAGAGGTCTGGTGGAAAAACCAAGAAAGATTTAAAAAG
Source organism: Diplotaxodon limnothrissa (assembly GCF_057381915.1). NCBI lineage: Eukaryota > Metazoa > Chordata > Actinopteri > Cichliformes > Cichlidae > Diplotaxodon > Diplotaxodon limnothrissa. The sequence goes on from NC_140600.1 coordinate 33,566,075, forward strand.
AAACTTGCTGTTCAAAGAATTTATTTTTCTTTAGAATTCTTTTCGATAATTCAGTAGTCTGCCCCTTTCTCCAAGTAGCGCAACTGCCAAATTGTGCCATAATTTGAAGTCTTTCTTCTTTGTTGTGTTGAACTAGAGCGTTGTAGACAGACACTGATAAATATTCTCCTCATAAAAGATTAGAGAATTTAGAGTCTGGAGACCTGACATTGTTTGGCAGATGCTAAGTACTATAAAGTGAAGCACCAGTGTAGACGTCGCCTCGTGTCTCTGATGGACTTCTGAACTCACACTCTATCCAAGAGCCAAGGCAAAGCAAGCTAGCTACCTTATAATGATTTATGAAGTTTCCACTGCATTTCTGAGCTCACAGCTTGTCCAACCTAATCATTTAAACAGCAAACTGTATATAAAGCTGTAATTCTTTCATTTGGAGACTAAAAGGAATCCTTTATCTGATGGGTTTTTAGGGTATATGTATTGTTTTTGGCTTTGCGGTTTTTACAATTCAAAACAAATCTGTCGCATATAGTATTTTATTCTTTTTAGATGTGAGCATGCATGTGCATGCAGTTAGAGTGGGGTGTTTTGCTTCACACACACACACATATACATCTCGAAAAATATTTGCAGATGCATGCTTCTGGGCTGACAGTGGCTGGCTGGAAAATTTCAACATTTCGGCCAACCCTGACTGATACTCTAATTATTTTTGCAATATACACACTCCCTGCTGATTTTTTTTTTTTTTTCTCCTGAGAATTGAAAAGATGATATCAGTAGGTAAAAAGCTGTTTGAATAATTACTGTGGAAATTGTGCATCCTGACTCTTCAGGAGTATTTATACCTTGGGCCACTTTTGTAAACAATAATTATGGTAAACTGGAATAAGTATGTAGGCAGATTGAGCCAAACTTTTTTGTTTTTATTCTAATTAGGCAAATTAACACCTATATTGGAAGCTGTCGGTATTAACTGCATGGCTTGGCTGAGGCACTGCTGCTTAGAAACTTGACACACTCAAGAGAGAATAAACCTCACATTCAGGCTGCACAGATCTGAATGAGGCTTCTCTCTATTGTAAAGGATGACACTAACGAATATCAAGATTGCTCTTTGTCTCAGATGCGTAGTTTGACAGCTGGCAATAAAAACTCTTGTCATCAAGACCCGTTCTGTAGTTCTGCATGGAGGCGTTTGAAGGCTTGAAGATTTGTATTATCAATATTATGCAAATATGCTTTAGTAGTAACTTTGTGCAGAGCTGGAATTGTGTCTATACTTCTCAATAAATTCCTTATCTGAAACCTGTGTAACAAAAGAGTTTGCATTGTTTTGAGCGCATTAATGGTTATGCTTTATAGTTCCAAAGTTTGGGGCACTAAGAAATAAGGTTCATCTTTAAAGAGAATCAAATTTGCTGTTATATAACAATGAGTACACAATGAGTCATAAATTATTTTTGATGAATGTCTCCATTAAAATATTTCTGATGAGTTTATATTTAGTGAGAACAAATGTGCTCGATGTAGCACTAACACTCATTGACTAAAAAAGAAAATCTAACACAAAACTGACTCACAAAACTGCTCTATAATATACAAGAAGAGAGTAGATGCAGGTAAAAATAATCACTGTGTTTTCTGTTGTAACAGTACTGGAATTACTGTATTGTGGTGCTAAAAATCAGCTCAATGACAGATGGCCTAGCTCACCCTAGTGTTGTGCACCGATTGTATGGCAATTTCTTTTTCTTTTTCAGTTCAAGAAATAATTATTTTCCCCATTCCACTTTTAAGTTTGATTCACCCGATCAATATGTCCTTTTAAGGCTTATTTCAGTAATTTTTTTTCTTTCATTAGAAACATAGTGACAGCCTCTTCCAAGCTCTCAACTCCTTGTGTGCAGCTAAGCCCTCCTCTCTTCATTCATTTTCCTCAGGGCAGCCTACTTCTACCTTCCTATTGATCTGCTGTGCAGCATCAACATGCTGGAGTGTCAATTAGAGAACCCATCCTGCCCATCTGTGAGAGGAGAGCTGCAGCATTTCTCAAACTTTCCCTGGCTCACTTGGCCATCCAGCAGCTGCTCAGGTCTCTGAAGATAAAGAGGGGAATAATCGTTTTAGAATAAATAATAATTTATCTCAGCTATACCCTTGTTCATATTTATAATGTTCCTTTCACAGCACTGATTAGAATGTAAAATACTTGCACTAGCGGTGTGATTTCTAATGTAAAGTGATAAATATTATGAGGGAATTTAAAGGAATAAGGGCAGATCTGCAGAACACATTTGTCTGCTTCAAAGAGAACACCACTTATTTATTTATTTTTTCTCAGGTGGATTGCATTTGTAAGGGTAGGCATGTTGAGGCGAGTGAAGCGAAAACGTTTTATTTATTTATTTTTAAGCGAACGCAGGCTGTTTTCAGCATTGTTTCGCTCAGTAACCAAAGTCTGGTGTGTTGCAGATCTCTTCCAGTGGCTTTATTATTTCCAAGACTGGTTTGAATACAAAACAGCTTTCTGGAAATCAGGTTCTAAAAGATGGGGTTGAATGTGAAAACAAGATATTCAACATCAGGTTGTTTTTATTTTTATTTTTTTCAAAGGAGAGCGTGCCACTGTGACATTATTGGTCTTAATGTTTCCTGACCTCGTCAAATCTGTGTATATATTTCTGTCATCCCCATCTACTCTAGGATATCAGCAAGAATACAGCAGACAGGCACTGGTAGAATATCATGAGTCTTCTTGGTTTTTGAAAATGAAGTTCAGTTTTTAAGTATATAACCTGAGTCTCTTTCTGTCTTTACCCTCTGCTTCATGAGAGAGGACGGCTGATGTGCAGCTGCAATTTAAATGGCCAGCGACTGTGTTTCTGAGTAGAAACTAGAGATGGCACGATTTTTAAAAAAAATTTTAAAATTTTTTTTTATGTCCGATATCATATATTTGGATATCTGCCGATACCGATATGAATCCGATATAGTGTATTTTGTAATCAATACAACTTTTTTTTTTAAATAAATCTCTATAAACCTACACCATCCTCCCTATTCTGATATTTTAAAGAGTACTTAGCAGAAATATTAAACAACCTAACTAATAGGGTTGCCAACTCCCAGCAAAAAAAAAAAAAAAGGGAACCACCCCCCACCCTCCGCCTTGTGATGTTTAATCAACATAATCAACTTTAATTTAATACACGTGCATTTAAAAAAAAAAAAAAGCAGCACAGAAATCAATTATTTTTCTACAATAATTAAACAGATTCAACATCTTTCTTCAACAGAATTGCAGACTGCAAAGATGGAAATAGTACTATAGCTTACTAGAGTATATATTAGACTTAATAGTTACTATATACAGTAATGGATTTCTATACATTTAATCAGATGAAAACTTTGGTTGTAAGATTCAGATAATTATTTATTAGTCATTTTAAATGAAATAACAAAGAAATATTTTTGTGCCCCCCTTTCCCAGTTAATGCCCTACCTGGCCCCCTGGCAAAACTTTGCTAGACCCGCCGCTGCACAGTTACCAGCTGTGCGCTACGTAAAAAAAGGATCTTGGTGTTATTTGTCTCTCAGAAATAGTTCATAACTTCCGTTCATGTCACCTAAAAGGTAACCCTGTTTCTCCATCACCTGTTCAGCTCTGATGATTCAGTAAGGACAGCTCCTGGTTTCATCTTCATGTTTCCCTCTCACCAGATAACCAAACCGATATCATGACCAGTAGTTTTTACTGCCGTGGCTCCAGCAAACAGCAGCTGATACTAGAAAATTAATATTGAATCAGTTCTAACAACAGCTTATCAAGCTTAAACGTGCTGCTGTTGTTTATCCGCTGGTTTCCTCTTTCTAGCGCAAAGTGAGCGATAAACAAACAAGAAAGACGGGACTTGCGAGAAAAAAGCCGACCAGCTGATCATTGATCAGTTTCATGATTAAAGTAGCAACAGGGGAGGGAGGGGGAGAGAATGAGAGAAGAGTCAGCTTTGCAGCAAGGACAGAATAACTCCAGCTTTGTGTCTGTTTTTCATTCTAGCTGAAGTACAGGGCAAATCGCTTCCTTTTCACCTCAATATGGAACTCCAATGGCCAGTCCAGCTGTGGCTCCATATATCAGTTGTTAAGCTTGATGTGGAAATACTATGCAAACATTCAGAGATGAACTTACGAACTTGCTTTACTTCTCTGGGATAGTTTTCTCCGAGATGAAATGTGGCGGTTTGGAAGCATAGTGAGGCTCCAAATGCTCCACCAGACCACAGACAGGTCTGGCAGACAACAGCCGCTCTATCACGTGATACTGCTCCGATGCGCTGAGCTGGGTTACGCCAAAAAGCGCTTTTTGTGAGGTGATTTTGCGATACCTCGGATCGGATTGCATTTTTTATTTCTCTCCGATATTCGATCCAGTAATTTAGGTCAGTATCGGACCGATAGGTAATATCGGATCGGTCCATCTCTAGTAGAAACCTGGCTTTTTAAAATCAAAGTACACCTTTTTGGCACAGTCATAACAAAACATCTTTTAGTGTGTTAATTCATGCCATTTTGTTCCCATTGAGAGTACATTAAATTAAATTATCAGCATTGACAGTGAAAATTTTGGTAAACGCTGTTTGTGGTCAGCATTTCAACGCCAAGTTTTAACTTCAACAGGTTTTTGCTTTTAAGCCACACCCATTTCTGACATGACTCTTCATCCCTTGCAAAGATAAATTTTCATGACTTCATCTGATACGTTTTACTGCAGAAGCAAACAGGGAGCAAATCTGACAGCCAAGATGATGAGGTGCTCAAAAAACAGTGTGAGAAGTGGTAGGAAGCTGTCAGAGAAAATCATTCTGACCATTTCAAGAGCCTAACGGGAGAAAGTGGGAGTATGGGACTGATAGGACAAACTAGACAAATGTGCCATTCATCTGTCAGCCTATTTCCTGTTTCTTAAAAAGCTTCAATGACGAAAACTCTCCTGTGTTTGTTAATAATCATATCTCAGAAAAAATAACATGGTTTTCCACAACCAGGTCTAGTTGTGATAACAGACATTGCAGGACAAATGTTATGGTATAGAGGCTAATTTAGATTACAGTGTGAAATCAGCACCATCTCATTCCTTCCAGTTCCCACTTAAAGTCAGATTATTAGTTTTTTGTTGTTGTTTTTTTTAGAATATTTCCATTAGAACTCTCTTTAAATTGAACCCTGTATATATAACTGACCATCTTGTTTGTGTAGGGTTAATGCAAGAAGTTGAAATTCTTGAAAATATATTATTGCTAACATTTTTGGGTTTATCAGTATTAAGGAGTTACTGCTTCCACTGTCGCTTGCAAGGCCGTTTAACATTACACACTGATTTGCCTGAAGGTTGATAGCCTTTTGAAATGAATACATAGTCTGCTCTGAAATATGCTTTTGCACCTGAGGAAAGGTTGTTCTCTGATATGAATCTCCAGTAATTCCTGCAGCTGTCTTTGACATTTTCTAGCTGGTAAACATTTTGGTTGTTTTGCATAAGTCTGTGCTTCGTATGGTTTTTGAGGTATGCTATTAAGGGCTCATCTGTGAATGTGTAAACATTTTGTACTTTCATTCAGTACGTTTGTTTTTCTGAAAATGAAAACAGCGGAATTCCATAAAATAAAGGCAGAACATAGATTTTGTGCATTACATGGAGTATATTCCAGATGTTTTTATAAGCCACACAGTAAAAACACTGATTGTGCTTTCTGTGAGATTCTACGTCACTACTTATCGTGCTGAATTGAAGTCTGACAAGTGGTTTGTTGTAACCTCAATGCTTCATTAAAACAGAATTCATAGTTTTGGCTGAATGGTGATTGCGTCTGAGATGATTAATTCTAAGACAGCCCATCCTGAATGCCCTGAGATCTCTCAAATATCAGAAAGAATTGTCTGCACTGTGGCTGAAGATGAAACACCATAAGATATTAATCTGTAACAAGACAACACAAGCTGATTAACAAGATAATACTTCATGTAATCTTGTGAGATATAAGATCTTCTTCCTTCAGTTGCACATGAGCTACTTCTACAGATTAACTGGCTTTCTTCAGTCTGAATAAGACATAGGAGCTGTCACCCAACCAGCTTTTCTTCTGTTCAAGCAGAAGTTTGATGACATCTATCTTCAAATCTGCAGCCTTGCAGAACCGTTTCTTATTTGAACTGTTCAATGTTTACACCTGTATTTTATTTATTTATTTATTTTTTTAGACTATCTGTACCATGCTATGCTGGCAGCAGCACTCCCCGCCTCAATCTTAGTGTTTGCTTTAATGTCAGATGTGCTGCTGCATGGTTTGCGTTTGATTATGGGGGCTAAGGTGAGTTGGCTGGCTTTCCAGTTGTCATCTGCCCTGCAGCAGTTTAAGTGGACCTGCAGTGAATCAACTCTGAAAAATTACTTCTCACTCAGTAGGAGATAGTTGGGTGTATTCAAAGTACCTTGTCACTTCCAATATGCTCTCAATGAATCTCCGCCGTTGCCGATGCAAGGCCTCAACCCACTCTGCTGGAAAACCAATGTCTACAGCTGTATTTTGTGACTGTGTGCAGGGAGATTGTTCCTTTAGAAGTTATTACAACTTCAGGAATGAGAAGGGTGTAGACGTGTAGATACAAGATGGTTTATAGTGGCATATTTTGTGTGTCAGGCATGTGTGTACTTTTTATCTCAGGCAGAAAAAGGAGGAGGGCAGAAATAATAGTGCAGGGTAGTGATGACCAGATGTGCGTCACAGGAATCAACTTAGAAATTAAAAATCCGTCTTCAAATTTAAATTCAAATGTAACCAATGAGCTTGTTTACGACACCTGAATTTGCAAAGAATCTCGTAACATCATCTAACAGCACTCATAGCAGCAAAACAAAAAAACAAATGCAGTTTGATATAACAAGAAAATAAGGTTTTAATGACTCAGAGTGCTGTTTCTACATGTTTTTGGTTGACTGCTCTAAATGTTCTGCTTAGCAATTTTCCCCCTCTTCTTTTTAATCTATAGCTATCTATATGATGTCAGTGTGAGCAGATATATACCTGATACGATTCTCTCAGGCAAACAACTCTAGCTGTGCACACAGACGTGCCGCCCACATGCTGGTCAAAAAAAAAATCTTATTTTGTGAGGGGCAGCCAATCAGAAGAAAGGTAGTTTAAAGGGAGGGGGAAGGGAACTAGAAATGGCTTCTTCGCTTTCATACACTCCAAGGATAAAAAGAAATATGTCATTGTTCCCCTTTAAGGTAGACCATCTTCCTCTTTTGGCTGCTCACCACAGCAGATGATATGCCTCCATCTCACCCTATCCCTACATCCTCCTCTGTCATAGCAGCCTTCCGTATATTCTTTTTTACTTTCTCCATCAATTGTCTCCGTGGTCCTTGTGTTTTCCTTCTCCCTGACAGCTCCATATTCAACATGCATTGTTTCCTTTAAGACAGATGTTGGACATAAAAGTGGCTCTTCATAGTTAGTTTCAAACTCAGCCCATAAACCTGTTGCTTAAAATACTTAAGTGACTCTGAGGCCCACATATGTATTTTGTTATATTATACTGAATCTATATGGAGTTGGTTTTGCCTGTTGTAAGCAGAAATATATCCAGGTAATGCTGAAGTGGTTCTTTAGGCACAAAGGGAAATCTTCTATATGAGAAGCTTATTCAGCCCCTTGGACGTTTCTTTAAACTCTTGTATTTTTAATGAAAAGATTTGAAGACGTGTATATATCATGGTGGAAATGCTGATAGACTGATAAATACTAATTTCTGAGCAAAGTACTGCCACAGACCAGCAGCCTCATTACTACCACCAATGCTGTCAGCGCAGTCTTATGTTAGTGGAACCATAAAAATGTCAGTACTTTTTCAATTTGTCAATTTGATGGAAAATTGACAGAGAAATGGGAAATATGATAGTCTGAGAATGTCACAGCATTGTGATTGTGGCTGAATGTGTTGCTGACATGGTTGATAGGTGAAAATGAAGCATGTGGGATCATTCTCAACCTTGAGAGTCCATGGCAACCCACTGAAAGCAGAATGGTAAACGGAGGCAGGCTGTGTGAGAGAAAGAAATTAGTTCTGGACCAGAACTGTCTCTTCATTTCCGCATAATAATACTGCAGTAAAAAGGTTGAGAAAAAAGTATTAAAAAATCTTAGACCAATACAAATCCCTGTGCTTTTTTGCCCCTGTTTTCTCTGTGCTATGTCTCACTTCTCTACTCTTTTTCATCTTTCAGGAATTCACTCTGAAGACTGTGGACCTAAGCAGGCCTGAGGGCTCTGACATATACCAAATCCCTGCCCAGGGGAACAGGGGAGATTAAAAACTTCTGATTGAGGTGGAGAGGAAAGAGACACAGAGGGAAGGAGAGACAGAAAGAAAGCTTATCGTTCACCTTTGTTCTTTTTAATGCCCCAAGTGAAAGATCTCCATAGGCATGTCTGTGAATAACAGCAAACACAAGAGCAGCTGCCCACCACTGTGGTCAGAAGATGGAGTGAGAGAGTGAGGGAGGAGACGAGAACAGGATTACATCCTGTGAAAGAGCCAAGCTCATATTCTACTTTAATTGAATGTTTGGGAGAAAGGAGAGGCATGAGAGCAAGCCTTTTCAGTGCCAACTGCTTCAAGAGGTACTGCAATTAACCCTCTGGCCATCATAAAGTAATACCTGGCTTTTGCTGTTTTCCAATTGCTGGGTTTGGTTGTACACTGTGGATGTGTGCTTGGGCCGTGGTCATGTTTCAGCCCCTGGTGTGTAGACCGGAACGGACCGGCTCTCAAAGAAACGGCCTGATTCCTCCTCTGTTGCTGCTGCTGCTTCTTTACACCTCCCTTAAGCCCGCTCAGGCGGCCAAACCCAAAGGGCCAGGACACACACATTTGAACTCTATTCGCATCGATGGGGACATCTCCTTAGGTGGGCTCTTCCCAGTACACGCCAGAGGGCACGATGGAAAGCCGTGTGGGGAGCTGAAGAAGGAGAAGGGTATACATAGACTGGAGGCCATGCTCTTTGCCCTTGACCGCATCAATAATGACAATAATCTACTGCCCAACATCACACTGGGAGCACGAATCCTGGACACCTGCTCAAGGGACACTCACGCCTTGGAGCAGTCTCTCACCTTCGTGCAGGCTCTGATCGAGAAGGACGGCACAGATGTCAAATGTCTCGGTGGGGGGGCGCCCATTATCACCAAACCTGAGAGGGTTGTAGGTGTTATTGGAGCCTCCTCCAGCTCTGTTTCCATCATGGTGGCCAATATATTACGCCTGTTTAAGGTAAGATTATCATTACTTATTAGCTTGGTTTGTTGGGATGTGCGAATTGCACACACAAAAAAAAAAAATGGATTCCAAATTCCAAATGATGTATTAGCCTGAAAAATATATGCTTTTGCTTCAGTGATGCACGTAGATACTGTATTTGTTTGAATAATTAATAACACCGGATGGAAAACAGTACAAGCCGCTGAACAATGTGAGAGAACAATAAGTGTTCGATATCTGCTGCCACACAAAGACCAATTTCATAACTTTAGTGAGGAGATGCCTGGGTAAATCTCATCCCGGCTGGTGCCCTGGAGGAGCTGGTTGCTAAGCAGTGAGAGGTATTGCCTGTCACAATACAAAAGTGATTAATAGGATTTGATTTCATTTTTGGCCTATAGCCTTTCCCTTGATCACAATAGTGTTTACATTTGTTTACACTACAGAAAAAAATGTTCTCTTCGTGGACATTTGGACATTTGATAAATTATTCAATACAGATTTTATTATCACGCCAGTCAGCCATGGCAGTCATAATAGTTCTTTTTCACTTTACCAAAGGTATGATTGCTATTTAACGCTTGGCTCACTACAAAATAGCAAACCTTTTTTGACTAAAAAGAACTAGTTTTTTAAAAGTACTGTCATATTTGAAAAGGTTTCATGGGTAATTACACCTTTTTGCAAAATATTAGACAAATCACTTTCAGTGAGATGAGGTAGTGGCTGATTTAAATTCAGTGATAATTAAAACCAGGAACTTTTCCTCACACAAACTTGGGGCTAAAAAAATATTTTAATATTTATACAAGACCCTGACTCCAGATTTTACCTTCACCTTGATCTTGCATGGAAATTTGTGTCTATTACTGTCCTTTTCTTGCTTATGCTGCAAGGTCAAAGGGGAACTCGATCACACTCAAAAACATTCTTTCAGCTGATTCAGTGTTTGCCCAAGGACACTTCAACAGAACAGGTGTTTGCTGTCATCAATTCTTTTAAAACGTCAGTATCTAAAATGTTAGATGAGGAGCTGCAGATTCAACTCGAAGCACACTGCTGGACATTTTTTCAGTGCTGTATCACTGTACACAACACCAGATGAAAGCACAGCAAGCCACACATAGATTTTACTCGGGCAGGACACGTGGGTATATTGAGGGCTGCCCAAGTATATTTTGAAACCAGCCTTTTTATTTAAACTTCTGTTATATATAAGAGTCCTAGTAGCTGCCTCCGACGCTGAAAAGTGAAGCTAATACAAAGTGTCAAAAACTCCTCTTCCTAGAGTGGCCACAAAAGCCAGTCAGTCCCCATAGACTCCCACTTTTAAACGTGGTAAAAAGCATGTTTATGGATATTGTACCTTTTTATAACAACTATATATAATTTTTCTTTTTTTTTTTAATAACATGTTCATTTGGATACTGGTTAAAGTGCACGTTAAGTTTGCAGCATGGCTGCTTCATTTCACAGATGTGGTGGCACCTGCAGCCATTTGCTGTCTACTAGATTGTGCCTCCTCTAATGTGGGTGACAGACAGTCTTTGTGTGGTTGACATCACTTGGCAATTAGAGATGTAATTACTTTACAGACAGCACTGTAATTCAGGTGTGCTGCACCTGTGGAATTTCTGGCAGCTGACCAAACACACTAGCGTTAGTTCGTAACTTAGAAGTCTATCCTCTTGTCCAAACATGGCAACCTCAGGCTCCAGAAAATCAACATGGTGGAAACCAAAATGCTAATACTAATGCTTCAAACTGTGGAGTCCAGAATATTATGTGATGTAACAGTGGTTACTTCCATCTTTTATATACAGTGTATGCTGCCAACCAGCTAACTGAGACCCTTTATCTCGTGCACGTTTCTGTACTGGCAACCAAGTTGCTTTTGTTTCAGCTCTTTATTAAACACTGCACGCTTACATACAGTACTGTGCAAAAGTTTTAGGCAGGTGAGGAAAAAATGCTGTAAACAAAGAATGCTTTTAAAAATGGAAGTGTTAATCATTTATTTTCATCAATCAACAAAATGCAGTGAATGAACAAAAGAGAAATCTAAATCAAATCAATATTTGGTGTGACCATATTTTGCCTTTAAAACAGCATCAGTTCTTCTAGGTACACTTGCAGACAGTTTTTGAAGCAACTCGGCTGGTCAAAACATGTTCCAAACATCTTGGAGAACTAACCACAGATCTTCTGAGGATGTGGGCTTCCTCACATCCTTCTTTCTTCATCTAATCCCAGACACACTCGATGATGTTGAGATCAGGGCTCTGTGGGGGCCATACCATCACTTCCAGTACTTCTTGTTCTTCTTTACGCTGAAGATAGTTCTTAATGACTTTGGCTTTATGTTTGGGGTCATTGTGCTGCTGCAGAATACATTTGGGGCCAATAAACAATCATTTATATTTCTGAAAGCATTCTTTGTTTACAGCATTTTTCCAAACCTGCCTAAAACTTTTGCACAGCAATGTCATGAAAATATCAAAGGGTGTTGGTGAAATAAAGAGTTGATCAGCCTACCATATGTTCATTTTTCATTCATTAGTTTATTAATGATTAGTTATTTGTAATTTTTAAGCCAAATGCTTAATTCAAAGTAGAACTGGGCGATATGAGATTTTTTTCATATCACGATATGTTTTTTTCATTTCAGGCGATAACGATATCTATCACGATATAAGCCAAATAACTATATTTGTAAGATTTAAATGTGCCGTTGCTCACAAGTAAAATGTGAAATAATCAGCAGCTTGTTTTTATTTAAATATTTATTTCCCATAATAAGTTCAACAGGGTAGACGTACTTAAGGAACATGAGACTTTTTCAGATAAATAAAGGCAAATATTGCAAACTACACAAAAGGCAGCCGCTAAAGCGTTTAAGTTTCAAAATAGAACAAACGAAACAGACTAAATTGTCAATTCCACTTAGAAACAAAATATTAATTCTAAAAATAAATCTTAGTTTGTTTTACAGAAGAACAGACAAAACTGACTAACTTTTGTCAGTATCAAATAAACTGAGAACTAAAAGGAAATTCTCAATCTCTCCTTGTTGTATAGTTTAGCTTTTCAAACAGTTTTAACAGTTACTTTAGTCTGACAAAAGCCGAATGACGAATTAGCGCTTCCAGTCAGAGACTGAGGCTACGTCCACACGTACACGGGTATTTTTGAAAACGGAGATTTTCCGTTTTCGTTTTAAAAAATAATCCCGTCCACACATAAAGGCAGAAATGAAGGAAAACGCTGCTATGAACATGCCAAAGCAGCAGGTGGCGCTAGATTCCTAACCGTGCAGAAATGTTGGCCAATCAGAAGTCTAGAAGCCTCGGTGGGAAAAAGTAAACAAAGCTGGGGCATAGAAGCAGAACAGACAGTAACTGTGTGTATATGTAAGCATTTAAACACTGCAGAGAGTAGAATTAACAGTAACAGTATTGTAGAAATTCATTTCACCGAAACAATAACGTGGCGCACAGTGTGACGCATGCACCAGTTTATTGTATTTCCAGACTTGCTTTCGGCACAATTTACAGTGCACGCTACTCTGTTTTTTGTCAGACTTGAAATAGCCGAAATACCTTCACACTACGGAACTTCTATGGCTCTTCCGTTTGACAATCTCTCCGGCGTTGGAACCATCATCTGTTTTCTCTTCGGTCACGCTCGGTTGATTTTTCTAGTCGGCACACTCATTTCCTCCATTACCCGCTGGCTGCTTCCCAGACAAACACACGTGCGGCTTGGCACTTGTGCTGTACTAACAAGTCACGCGACGTGACGCTGCGGCTGTGATTGGTTCGGCTCTGCGCTACTGAATTTGGATCGGCTGACCTTTTTTTTTTTTTTTTTTAAGAGGACAAGAGCGGCGAGGTCTATCGCGATAGCTTAATTTCTCTATCGAGTAAAAGTTATATCGCGATACATATCGTTATCGTTCTATCGCCCAGCTCTAATTCAAAGCTTTGTTAATTCATGTATTTTTGCTTTGTTTTATTTTGCTACTCTTCTTTGTCTTATTTGATGTATGAATTCAGTATCTCAGGTTCTGGAGTGTAGTTTTGAGGGTCGGAGGGTCGGCAATTTGAATTTGTTACCTTGGGCTCTGGGAAACTCCGGGGGCATTTTTACTATTTGCGACATAACTTAGAAAATAATTGGCTGATGGATGTGAATGAATGAATGAAAATGAAAAATAATCATTAGCTGCACTGTTGGATGATGTAAATGAAAGCCAAAGGAGCATGATGTACAATGTGTTACTATACTTCTTTTTTTCCCCCCTTGATCAACCAATCAGTGTTCTCATTACCAGTACCAAATCCTAGACAACTGCTGAACCAGACCAGACTCAATGCTTTATCTGCTACCTTCCAGTGTGATGTCATTCGCCAGCGGTATGCAGGAGAGATGCTCTGCTGTGTGATTTTCCTTTTTTTTTTTTTTTCTTTTTTATTATAACTGGACTATGATTAGGACATGTTTCTTTTTTTATTTCATTGCCTGTGAAAATGTGTTCATTTTACAGGTGATGTGAGTGAAGCCCAAAAAAAAAGGGGAAAAAAAGTGAGATGTGAAGTAAAGCATGAAAGCTGATATATATACTGTAGGAGTTTGGTGTGGGGTAGCTGGTGTGTAGGTGTGCTGCACTGCAGTGTATCTGGACAGAAGCCATTAATACTATAGCACCACTCATACTTCCAGATAGGTTGAGTAATTTTAAAAATCAAAAATATGTAAAGTGGAAAATGAAAAGTAGTATTCACATCACTAAATAAAATGCAATGCAAATGACCTGGAATGCTTAGATTTAGCTACGGCTCTAGATTTAGCTGAGATGGATATGAGGCTTTTATTTTGTTTTTTATGCTTATTTATGTATTAGTTAATCTAATACTCCACAGCAACAGCCTGCAGTCTGTGTTATTTGATAAGCTCCCTGATTCCAGAGTGTTACAAACCACATGGGATGTATCCTCCTCCTCGAGGCCCCCAGCATTAATCAGTGTGAACCCAGTGTGATGGCACACACGCACTTCCTCACACACGCCAAGGTCTCGTGCATTCTTTTATATGTTTTAATGTGTGTAAATGTTTTTGTTAAAGTCTGTGTATAGGTTTGTGCATCTCCGTACGGATATGTTCAGTACACATCAGTAGAAAATATACTCTAGCACACAGAACCCTGTGCATGAACTTTGCATTTCTCTCTGTCTCCATTTCATAAAGTATGCCTATATGTGCACTCACACAGGTAAGAGTCGGTGTGGGCCACAGTAATGAGCATCTCCTGCAGTGCGTTCCTGATCCCTTTCTCGCATGGGAGCCTCAAATCCTTCGTCATTAGCACAGTGCTCATTGCTTCTTCATTAATGCATGTAAGCGTTGTCCTTGCATATTTAATCTGAATGTCTCTGATCTCCTGTCTCTTTATCCTCAATGCATATAAGCAATGCATTCCCCTCTTCTGCTTTTTTATATGCAGACAAATGGAGGGTGAGAAAGCAGCACTAGACTGATAGCAAGCCAGTCCATCTTCAATACTATCACTTTTTAATCGCTCTTCTGAAAATCAATCAAATCACAGTGATAAATCAATCAAAGACTGTTGCAACACTCCAAAAAAAAAAAAAAAAGACTGAACTAAACTGTTACAGTTACACAAATTTAACAGCAAACTTTTAATGCGGAGCAGTGTGTGGTCATTTAGGCCAAGGCTTTGAGTTATAGCTTCCCAGGGATCCATAGGTCAGCCAAATGCCAGCCCGTTCTTCTGGCCCTGATGGAGCCGTTGATGGGCTCAGAAAGTTTTAACTTCCTCCTTGCCACCAAGACCCCCCCCCCCATCCCCCCCCCCCCCCCCCCCCCCACGCACTTCCCCCAAAGAAGAAAAATGTCTACTTATTATAATAATAATAAGTAGAAGGAGTTCAGGGAGGACTGTGTCTACTAGCTTTGTTGCTAGGCATAAATGCTTGATTTAAAAGAAGGCAAAGTATGTACACAACTAACAACTCAGGATACTGGTGAGGTAAAACCAACTTGTACACATGCTTATGCATCTGTGTGCATATCTACATACATAAACCATGTGCAAAATTGCAGCACTCAAATATACCAGCTATATAAATGCTTCACACAAAGAAACAGTCTCGTACAAAAGTAATCACGCGCATTTGCACACAAACCACTTTAAAGGCAGCAGCAGCCACCCTGGTGTAGTTAGCAGGTTTTCTGAAAAGTGTTTCCTCAGCACTCAGCTGCATACAGATGTGATCCAGAGAAGCTGATGAATATTTTACTTGAACCTTATGTAACGGTACATGGGGACCAGGAGCTGCAGCTCAAGAAGATTTTAGTGCATTTCACAGAAGAGGGAGCTGCTTTGACAAGCATTTGGGGAAAAAGATCATTTGTGATCACAGAAAAACCATGTCAGATGATTGCATTATTCATTTACGCAGCAGATGTGTTCATAATGTGTTGACTCATGTCACAGATTACACTACCAGGTCTGTCCTTCCCAATCAGCGGGAGGTACTGACAGGGATATTATTTTAAATTCAACCACAGCAGAAGCTTGGCTCTCGTTCAGTGAAAACAAAGTAGTTTTCTAAATTTCATTTGATTTCATTTGATCTGTTCTGTGGTACACATGAGTAGCAAAACAGAGACACATTGACCCAGGAATAAGATGCTCAGAACCTTCAAGCCTTCAATGCTCACTGGAAAGCATTTTGCCGGCTTTTTGTTGCTCTAACATTACAGTTTAGTGCTGGCTGGACAAAGCATCTCGCATTCACTTAATGGTTAGTTTCAGCAGTAAAAGGGTTCAGAGAAGAGTAAAAAAATATCCATTTCGAGGAAGAAAAGTAGAAGATTTTTCATGCAAGAAAACACAAGCCTTCACTTCAGCATCCCACTCAATGTTGCATTATCTCTGAAATTTAGTTCACGCCCTAATGTTATTTTCTTTTTAAAGTTTTGTATTGGAAACATAAAAACTGACCTGTGTTTATGCAACTCCACATTGTGGGAGCATTTTCTAAACTGTAAAGGTCTCACGAAAAAAAAAACAAGAAGCACAAAATAAGGCATTAGGACAGTAAGTACTTCTGACCTTTTAGTGAATCTTGTTAGGCTGCACCTTCGCAGATTAAATGCTTTAAAAACTCAAAAGTAAAGCAAATTATTTTTATTAGTTTGGGAGATTGGAAGGAAAGAACACCAAATATTATTAATATTTCCCATGATTTATGGTGGATGATTGCTAATCATATACATATCATATACCCATTAATCATAAGCATGTGAATAAGATCTATGCTGAAAAGTGCATTGTTGGGCAGATCAGATTAAAAAATGCTGTCAGTTACTCTATAGAGCCTGTGATCCTAAAAAGTAAACCAATATATCTCAAATTTAAGTAGTGATTCTAGCTTATTTTTGTTTTATAAAAATACAGAGTGGGTGGTGTTTTTGAAGGAGAATAAAAACCATACTTTAAAAATCAAATTTCAGTCTGATGCTGCTAATGTTTGCTTTTTACTGGCTTCTTTGGCTACCATGACTCATTTCTGAGTGTACTTGTGCACTTGGGAGAAAAGAATATCACTTATAGTGAAGCTACAATTATGTGGTGGCTTGTAAGGTAAAAGCTATCGGTGTCAGTCTCATTCAGAGTATGTCCATGTTGAAACCTAGTCACAAAAGAAACCACGAAGAGGGTGGCAGCTATCATTAGCTGACTGTCTCTATCGTGGTTCCCTGAATGAGCGAGCTGATACATTCTGCAGCTGTTATGTGGTCAAAGCTCCACCACATCCCTTTCTCCCAGTGGTGTTCACCATCTGCTTTGTTGTAGCCTCTTTTAGCAAGTTAATGCTTATTTCCCCCCAGTTGATCCTTTGCTCCTGAGCTCATTTTGGCTTCGGACCAGTTTGGCAAAATCTGTTAATGTTATGCTGGTATGGTCATTTGTTTCTTTTTTTCCCCCTCTTTAGTTAGAAAGAAAGCATGTGCAAATGAAATGAAAAATTTGATTGGGACCTACATTATTTTGTTTAAACTTGTACAAGGAAAAAAAAAGATTTTAAACCAGAAATAATATATTAATACCTACAATATTAGATTATTGTTGCAATAAAAAAATGCCTTGATTTATTTTACTTTTTTAGAAAATTTGTTTTGATTGTTGTAGTATGACTGCTAAATACAAAATCCGTGACATCACTCACTGGTTTGCTGTTCTAGGCTTCAAGATTTTTTGCTATCGTTACATTCTATCGTTACATTCTAAACCAGATGTGACGATGATGAGGGATCCAAACGCACACAGAGCTGCGCACTGAGGACATAAACCGTGTTTGCAGAGGTCAAGTGGGCCATTTTAGCAACCATAGCTATCGCCCCCCTAGCAAGTTTAAGAAACTTACGCACTGGCTTTACTTGTCAGAACCGGAAGTTATGCTCGTCTTTTATGCTGTGTATGATTTTTGCTCTAAGAATCAGTAAAAAAGTATCAAAAAGCAGTTATTGTATTCAAATTCTAGATTCACCTTGTTCCTAAAATGACACTGAGGTGGTACTCATGGACAGTGAAGCTGCGTCTTGATGTTGGGAGAAACTTTTATTTTTGAACTGTATTTTCAAACCTACATTGTCTTTGACCGTTAAATATAATTCAATTGAAAACCAATGAAACAGAAGTGGTGGAAGATGTATGTTCATCTGGGTTGGAATATGGCCCAGATTAGAGGGTATTTTCAAGTGTGAAGCCTGTCTTTAAATGGCAACTACTGATCCACATAGGTCTATGAATAAAAGACTGATCAGAATCAGAATCAGAATCGTGTTTATTGGCCAAGTATATGTGCAGACACATACAGGGAATTTGGTTCCGGTAGATGGTGGCTCTCAAGCACAGCAATGTAAATCTCACACACACAAGTGTCTATATATACACATTACACATACATACACAAAGCTATGTAAACCAACCATAAATAACGAATCTAAACTTATATACATAAAACACAGAAATGAATGAGGTGGAATGAATACTACAAAATGTACATAAGGTGCAGTTGCAGTCTGGCAGTGGGAGCAGTGTGACAGGTCAACTGTTAAGAAGGGAGATGGCGAGGGGAAAGAAACTGTTCCTGTTTCGGGTGGTCCTGGTCTGCAGGCTTCTGTACCGTCTGCCAGAGGGCAGCAGATCAAAAAGTCTGTGTGCAGGGTGTGAGGGGTCTGTGATGATTTTCCCTGCCCGTTTCCTGGTTCTTGAGAGGTACAGATCCTGGATGGAGGGCAGGGGGGCGCTGATGATCCTTTCTGCTGCCCGTACAGTCCGCTGCAGTCTGCTCCTGTCCTGTTTAGTGGCTGCTCCATACCAGACTGTGATGGAGGAGCACAGGACAGACTCAATGACCGCAGTGTAGAACTGGATCAGCAGCTCCTGTGGGAGACTGTACTTCCCCAGTTGTCTCAGGAAGTACATCCTCTGCTGGGTCTTTTTGAGGATGGAGTTGATGTTGGTCTCCCACTTCAGGTCCTGGGAGATGGTTGTACCCAGGAACTTGAAGGTCTTCACAGTTGACACAGGGCTGTCTGATATGGTGAGGGGGAGCAGAGTTGAGGGATGTCTCCTGAAGTCCACTGTCATCTCTACAGTCTTAAGAGTGTTCAGCTCCAGATTGTGCTGACTGCACCAGAGTACCAGCCGCTCAACTTCCTGCCGGCATCACCATCTTGAATGAGGCCAATGACAGTGGTGTCATCTGCAAACTTTAGGAGTTTGACAGCCGAGTTATTGGAGGTGCAGTCGTTAGTGTAGAGGGAGAACAGTAGTGGTGAGAGGACACATCCTTGACGGGCACCAATACTGAGGGACCGGGTTTCAGAGGTGATCTCCCCCAGCCTCACTTGTTGCTTTCTGTCTGTCAGGAAGCTGGTGATCCACTGACAGGTAGCTGGTGACACGCTGAGCTGGGAGAGTTTGGAGGAAAGAAGTTCAGGCACAATGGTGTTAAAAGCCGAACTAAAGTCCACAAACAGGACCCTGGCATAAGTTCCCGGGCGGTCAAGGTGTTGCAGGATGTAATGCAGCCCCATGTTCACTGCATCATCCACCGACCTGTTTGCCCGGTAGGCAAACTGCAGAGGGTCCAGCTGGTGGCCTGCAATGTCTTTCAGATGGGCTAACACCAGTCGTTCGAAGGATTTCATGACCACAGACGTCAAGGCGACAGGTCTGTAGTCATTCAGTCCTGTGATGGTGGGTTTCTTGGGAACAGGGATGATGGTGGAGCGTTTGAAGCAGGAGGGAACTTCACACAGCTCCAGGGATCTGTTGAAGATGCGAGTAAAGATGGGAGCCAGCTGTTCAGCACAGGTTTTGAGGCAGGAGGGTGAGACGCCATCTGGTCCGGGGGCTTTCCTGGGCTTCTGTTTCTGGAATAGTTGGCTCACATCCTGAGTGTGTATTCTTAGTTTCAGGGAGGAGGAAAGGGAGGTGAGAGGTGTGGTGGAGGTCGTTGAGTCTGGATTGGGGAGGGTGGGGGTGGTCGTTGAGTCTTGATTGGGGAGGGGCAGGGTGAAGGGGGGAGAGGTGGAAGGTGTGTTGAGGGTCAATGTCTGAAGCAATGTCTCTGGGGAGGGGAGGGTGGGGCGTGGGAGTCTGTCCGTCTCAAACCTGCAATAGAAAGTGTTTAACTCGTTGGCCAGGTCTTTGTTTGCTTCAATAGTGGGTGGGGGGCGTCTGTAGCTGGTGATTTCCTGCAGGCCCCTCCACACTGACGCAGGGTCGTTGGCTGAGAGCCGTTCTTCCAGCTTCTGGGAGTAGATCCTTTTAACTGCTTTGATCTCCTTGGTCAGTGTGTTCCTGGCTTGCTTGTACAGGACCCTGTCACCACTTCTGAAGGCGTCCTCCTTGGCCTTACGAAGATGTTGGAGTTTAGGAGTGAACCATGGTTTATTGTTGTTGTATGTGCAAAAGGTCTTTGTTGGCACACACACGTCTTCACAGAAACTGATGTATGATGTCACAGTGTCCGTGAGCTCATCTAGGTTCTCAGATGCAGCTTCAAAAACAGTCCAATCAGTGGAGTCAAAACAGTCCTGCAGTTCCTGCTTTGCTGCGTTAGTCCACTTCTTCACAGTTTTGACTACAGGCTTGGCACCAATACAGAGTTCTGTGGGTGCCCTCTTTTCCTCATCTTGGCTCAAGCTGAACTAAACTGTAAGGTTTGAGCATTTACATAGGTTGGGTGACCTCTGCAAGAAAGAAAGAAAGAAAATAGAAATATAGCATTGCTTAAATTAATACGGTGCAATAATCATTTTATCTTCAAAATTTTAATTAAGCATAAGGTTTGATCCACTGCCCAGTCCGAGTCACAAAACAAAAGCCTGGATTTCAAATTAAGCAGTTCATCAGTAGTGTTTTATCTGGGATTTGTAACTTTTTATTTTTATTTTTTTAAATACACACCATTATTAAACACTGAAAGAAAGGGCGGGGTGGTGGGTAACACAGACACTTTGTTGGACATTAAGTTTAAAATGATTTCCTGTAAAATCCTCCCAGTCTTTGCCAGCTTTTCAAAACACATTATTTGAGCAGCTTTTTATCTTTCCGCCGTTGGGCTTGTATTCATTTGGAATGAAGCAATAACCTGAGTAGAGCTTCTATAGAAAATTTAATCAAATCTCCAAATTTAAATGCATACTTTTGGTGTTAATTTAGATTTTGTACCCAGACAGAATTACATTAGCGGTAGGAAAAAGTCCAAAACCTTCAGCACTGTAATATATTTCAGTCCATGTATTTCTGCACTTATAAAAAACTGACAGGCCTTGAATTAAAACACGAATAGTTTCATTTTATAATACACGTTATTCATTTTCTGTACATCATGTTTTATCACTGTCTGGATGAAATTGGTTATCCTATTTATTTCATTTTATCAGTGCGATTGCTCACACTTTTAATGACACTGGATACGGTCATCAATCATTCGGTATCTGATACATTTCTTTGAATTTTGACCCTGTTGTAGCCCTTGCAGCGAACTCTTAAAACATGGGGAAAAAAATGGGTCATGAAATTTCATGCTTCGTCTCACCTTGTTCTGATGGTTTTTATTCCCCTATAAACCTTCCAGTGACACAGCACAATGACGGCCCTGTGCCAAAATTGATTTAGCAGCTCATTTGGGGGATGACAGCTAAATCAAGATTTACTAGTATCAGCTCATTGAAGCATCTCACTCTGACCAAGCCCACTCATTCAGTGAGCCAGTGACAACATGATTGTTTGCACCAACTGCTTCATTGCTGTGCATGTACTTCAGTTCATGCAAGAAGGTGACATGTTTAGACTTAAGTCAGACAAAAAAATCAGAGTTTTAGCATTTGCAGAGGCAGGTTTCATTTTATGTTTTGTTGGATGTTATTGACAACAAAAAATACTTTTTACCGTGTGTGTGTGTGTGTGTGTGTGGGGGGGGGCATAGTTCCAAGGAAAATAGATTACATTTTTAATTAGACAGAAACCTGGACACATCAATTTAAAGATATTCAAGGGGATGGCACAGCACAGATGTAAAGATGGTATAGGGCTTTGTTACGTTATTATTTCAAAATGTGAGCCATTTTGGCCCAAGTACTGTAAGTCATTGCAGAAACTGCAGATAATAATCCTGCTACGTTCTCACAGGTGGTATTTTTCCATTTTCTCTATTTTCCTATGCTTTTTCCATCCCTATCCTTCTTTTTTCTCTCTGTCATCCAACTACTCCATTAACAAAATGCTGACCTATGAGGCCATCACTTTCTTCTCCATTCTTTTATATGTAATATACATATAGTAACTGTATTGTTCTGTCTCAATTTTTGATTTTGGTCAGCCAGATGTTATTCGACTTGGAAACACATTGTGCTTTGACTGCCAGAGAGGCTTCTGCATCATCCATGTCATTTCATTCTGCTCATGCAGCCTCTGCCTGCACCTACAGTGCAAGGCTCTGTCTGGCTCAACATGAGAGGGGCATTTTGTGGATATATATATATATATTTTTTGTCCTGATTTGGTCCAATCCTAAATCAGACCCCCCAAAATTTTAGTCTTTCACGGAATGGCCCAGATTTCACAGATCCGACAAAGAATCATTTTCTGCAGGTCTTGTAAGCTGTATGAAGCTAGAGGGTAGTTTGATACCATAAGAAAACACTTGTTCTTTCTTCACATCCAGGTCTTATGTAGATGTTTTTGTTTGTGTTCCCTTAAATGGAAGAAATACAACCTCAAATAACTAGCTGAAAATGCTGAATAAAGCATTTAAAAAAAATCTTGTCCTCTTTTAAATCTGCTGTGGTATAGTTTAATTACCGAGTTCAAAGGATGTAGAATCAGAGAAAAGATTAAAATGGGAAAAGATCACTTTGTGTGACGCGAGACTCAAAAGAAAGAGGCAAATATTCTGAATAAAAATGGAACACAGGCAAAATGAAGCTGTGTTTATTCACATTATATGGGAAGTAATGCAAGGCCACCTACGTGTTACACTACAGGAGCTGCTTGGCCATAGAAACTCAAGTTCCAAGGGCGCAGTTATTCTTCTAGGAGGCAACTGGACTTAAAACATCTGAATTCAAACATTAAGAATTTGAAGAGGAGAGATCAATCTCTCTGGCAATAAGACACAGATGGCCCATCATGGCAGAACGGAACCCTAGAGGTGATTGCCAATACTTTTATCCATATAGTACTATATTATAAATTATACTGAAGTTTTAACAAAAAAAAAAAATGGTGTAGGGTAGGTTGCCCTGTGGGCCCCTGTATTTTTCTCCAATGCAGATCTGATAGATATTTTCCCCTGTTTTAATGTGTATTTGTAATGTGTAATGTGGTTTTTACAGTATGGAGTACAGTAATTGTCAGCTTGAGACATTTTATCCTCATCTTACTTGTCTCTGTACTGGACAGGCTTTATGCACACACTATACAATAAAAGCAACACATGCACAGTGATTTTCTAAGCAGAGACAAAGACGAACTAGCCTGGCAGTAGATTATGGCACAACACGGTAGAGACTCTCTAACTGAGCTGCATTTGGAGCTTCTCTGCTTCTTTTCTTCTTCTGATATTACTTCTGATATTTGCTAGTGTGATTTTTGTTTTTTGATCATTTCCTTGATAAATTAAACAAGCTGGTTTACCCTGAACATGACCGACAAGCCAAAATAAAGAAAATTTTTAAATATATGATGTTAATATAATCTAAAAAATACCATGCAACAAATGATGATGTGGTTTTATGACATGCAGTCTCCATGCAAAAATGTTGCACAAATTATTTTCAGATTCAGGTCTTAGCGTTCTGGGTTTTTTTTGAGTGCAATCTTTTTTACTGCCTGATTTCTTGCTTGTGTTGTTTTGCTTCTCTGTGAGTAAGCATTGCATTGATTCATGGTGACTCATTCATCATCTTAAAAAAAAAAGAGAAGTTTTAAAGATGCACAAGGCCATGAGACATACATTTTATATTAATATAGATTAGATTTCTCAGAGAAGTGATTTAAATAACTTTTAAATCAGCAGCAATTATTGATTATACTCCTTATTACCATTTGTTATGGTATGTTGTATTTCCCTTTGCAGCTTGTTTTTCCTGCATTAAACACAAATTATTTACGGCAGGTGTTTGCCAGCTCTGTAGGGTTTCGGGGAACTAGATGTTGTGTTATCTTGTATAATCATATTGTTTTACACTATAATTATATTTTGCCATGACTCTGATCTCATGTCGCCAAATACAAGCAACTCATTCTCAATGCAAATAAGCCGTAACATAATTTCTGTATCTTCAAGAGTTGATAAACGTCCATCTAGAATCAAGATCCAGACCTTCTACCATCTGCCAGTGTTCTTTACATGCCAACAACAATTGTGTGTGTGTGTGTGTGTGTGTGTGTGTGTGTGTATGTCTGCGGGTGGCTGTGTTTGAACACGAGTACATATGTATTTCACAGGCTGTTTATTTGCATATTTCTATTTGGTTATATGAAGATTCTCTTATAATAGCCATATGTTTTTGCACAAACATGAAAACAAACAGCTTGAAAATTGTCTCTGTTCCCTCACAATTCAATGTACCATTAGCAGAAAGCAAGTTTTCAGTTCACAGAATCCACTGATGAAGGTTTCCCAAAAAAGGAAAAGAAAGGACAAGAAAATGCTAGAATAGAAAACGGCAGAATGCTTGCTTTATGCAATTGCTTTTTTTTTTTTTTTTTTTTTTTAAAAACAAAAAAACAAAAAACTACTTACTAGTACAGCAAAAAACATATTTAAAATTGTTGGTCTTATGGCACCCATATAGTCTCATCCTAAACTGACATTTAACTCTTTAACTTCTTTGCTGCTTCATTTCAGTAGCAAGCCAACAGAGCTCTGAATAAGTGTCCAAACCTCAAATATGTTTGGCTATTTGAAGAGAAAAAACGGCTTCATAAGTGTGATTATCAGCATTTAGTGACATTTCGTCTAGTGGCACTGTTACCATTTGCAGTTGCATTTTCAAATCTTACCTTTTGTACACAATTTTTCAATTTGTGGAGCCAAATAAAAAAAAAAAAAAAAAATCTTGAATGTATTTGCTAATTTTCATTTGTTTATTTATTTGTTTTTGTAATGATTACTTGCTCACAGCTCATTAAGTTCCTCTTTTTAAGTTCTTGTTAATAAAAGAACTTGTTTAGTTTATATAAAGGGAAATGGCATATCAAATGCACCCTGCTGGAGTCATTACAGATTGAACATTTGAATTTTAATGGAATTTATAATTAGGAATAAAAATGTAAAAGCTCTGCACATCACGATATCTCCAGCAGTAACAGCCATTACTGTTAAAGTTAATATCTGCTGAATAAAATAGCTGTTAGTGTTTATTTGGTATTATTATTTGTAGTTTGGTGTGTGTGTGTGTGTGTGTGTGTGTGTGTGTGTGTGCACGCGTACGCGTGTGTGGTGCGGGTGGGGTGGGGGGAGTTATATTCTGTTATTTGTAAATTTTATGTGAAAATTCACGCAAGTAATTTTTTCTTGAATCAAGAACCAAACTATCTCAGTTGATGCTGGATAGAATGGTTGAGACAAAATATTGATACTGCAGTATTAGGGTTATATTGGCACATAGTATCAATAACTGTATTAAAACACGCAAGTGCCCTGAACTAATTTCTCCATTATTTGGACTTAAGCCACTGTTGCATGTCTTTTACTGGAAACCCTTACTGAATTCATGAAGGTAAAGTGATCTGGAAGTGTCCTTAATGATGATGATGTAGAAACAGAAGAACTGCCAATGTCTTTCTATCTTTTTGAACTTAGGTTATATAAAAGCAAGCAAACACAGTCTGTGCAAACTAATCAGCAGTAAAAATACTAAGTCCACCTCACGATTCAGGAGCTTGCAGAACCACCTTTAACCAGCAGTATCTTGAAGTAATAATTTTCTGTATGACTTTATCAGTCTCTCACGTTGTTGTGAAGGAACTTTGGCCCACTCTTCATTACAACATTGCTTCGGTTTATTAATGCCGCTTTTCCACTAGTATCTACTTGGCTTGGGTCAGCTCAACTCTGACCTGTTTCGGTCATTTTTAATTACAGTTGAGTACATCCTCGATGTGTGTGGGGTTGTTATTGCAATGTAGCCGAAAAGTCCCATGATGTTATTTGTATGCAACACAAACACAACACAGTAATGGAGGACGTTGATACAATGGCATACCTGCTGCTCGGTGTTTGGTTTTTTTGTCTTATTCGGGAACCACAGCGTTGATTTTTGTGCTGCCATTTCCCTCATTGCTGGGTTTCAGAACTGACATTTTTGATTTTTGTGAAGGAGGTGCTTTCATGACTCATGTACCTGGTACCAGGTTCTACCACATAATAGAAAACCCTAGAAACCAAGTTGAGTTGAGCTGAGCAGAATACGTTTTGTATACAGAGGAGTTCATGGTTGACTCAGTGACTGCAAAGTGTCCAGGTTCTCTGGCTCCCAAGAAGTTCAGCAACCCTCCACCAAATCAAATCAAATCACTTTTATTGTCACATCACATGTGCAGGCACACTGGCACAGCACATGCGAGTGAAATTCTTGTGTGCGAGCCCCACAAGCAACAGAGATGTGCAAACACAACAACACAAACGAGCAAAATACAAGAATGGCCAACCTGAAACTAATAAATATATGTACAATATATA
This sequence comes from Diplotaxodon limnothrissa, assembly GCF_057381915.1. Taxonomy (NCBI): domain Eukaryota; kingdom Metazoa; phylum Chordata; class Actinopteri; order Cichliformes; family Cichlidae; genus Diplotaxodon; species Diplotaxodon limnothrissa. Next base: position 33,592,696 of record NC_140600.1, read on the forward strand.
ATAGTGTATGCATTTCTGGATGTGTATACTAAATATTTTCCTGTGTGTGTGTGTGTGTGTGTGTGTGTGTGGTGTGTGTGTGTGTGTATGCACATTTTTACAAATTAAATAGTTAAAAAAAAAATTAAATAAATAAATAAATAATAATAATAATAATAATAATAATAATAATAATAATAATAATAATAAAATATATAAAATATACAGAGTTGAATATGTGCAAAACAAGTGGCATTTATATACAGTGTGGAGTGCATAATGTTAAAGTTCCAGTAGTGAAGCTGAGGTGTCTATGACGTGTTCAGCAGTCTGATGGCCTGATGGAAAAAGCTGTCTCTCAGTCTGCTGGTACGGGACCGGATGCTGCAGAACCTCCTTCCTGATGGAAGTAGTCTGAACAGTTTATGGCTGGGGTGACTGGAGTCCTTGATGATCCTCCCCGCTTTCCTCAGGCACCGCTTCCTGTAGATGTCTTGGAGGGAGGGAAGCTCACCTCCAATTATCCGTTCAGAGCACCGCACTACTCGCTGGAGAGCTTTGCAGTTGTAGGCGGTGCTGTTGCCATACCAGGTGGTGATGCATCCAGTGAGGATGCTCTCAATGGCACAGTGATAGAAGGTCCTGAGGATGCGGGGGCTCATGCCGAATCTTTTCAGTCTCCTGAGAAAGAAGAGGCGCTGCTGCGCCTTCTTCACTGTTTTGTTTGTGTGTACTGACCACGTAAGATCCTCAGCCAGATGTACCCCAAGGAACTGGAAGCTGCTCACTCTCTCCACAGCAGCGCCATTGATGGTGATGGGGGTGTGTACTTCTCTGCACCTCCGGAAGTCCACTATCAACTCCTTTGTCTTTGCGACGTTGAGGGTGAGATGGTTGTCTTGACACCAGTGGGTCAGGGCGCTGACCTCCTCCCTATAGGCCGTCTCATCACTGTTGGTGATAAGACCCACCACTGTAGTGTTGTCCGCAAACTTCACAATGATGTTGGAGTTGTTAGTGGCTGTGCAGTCGTAGGTGTAGAGTGAGTACAGGAGAGGGCTCAGTACACACCCCTGTGGAGCACCAGTGTTCAGTGTGATGGGGGATGAGGTGATGCTGCCCAGTCTGACCACCTGGCGTCTGTCAGACAGGAAGCTAAGGATCCAGCTGCAGAGGGAGCTGCTCAGTCCTAGATCCTGCAGTTTCCTGTCCAGCTTCGAGGGAACGATGGTATTGAATGCTGAGCTGTAATCTACAAACAGCATCCTCACATACGTGTCTCTCTTCTCCAGGTGTGACAGGGCAGTATGTAGTGTCAGGGCTATGGCATCATCAGTGGACCTGTTGTGGCGGTATGCAAACTGTAGAGGGTCCAGTGAGTCGGGTAGTGCAGAGCAGATGAAGTCCCTGACCAGCTTCTCGAAGCATTTGCTTACGATGGGGGTCAGGGCTACAGGTCGCCAGTCGTTCAATGAGGAGATGGTGGAGGATTTGGGTACAGGGACGATGGTGGCCATTTTGAAGCAGGCTGGGACTACAGACAGAGAGAGGGAAAGGTTGAAGATGTGTGTGAACACTCCAGCCAGCTGAGCCGCGCATGACCTGAGGACGCGGCCGGGAATCCCGTCCGGACCAGTAGCTTTGCGTGCGTTCACCTTCTTGAAGCACTTCCGCACATCCTCCTCAGACACAGTGTGCGCACTGACGTCATCCGCGGTGCGCACACTGTCCGGTCTCATGGTGTTCGCTGTGTCGAATCTAGCGTAGAATACGTTTAGATCCTCACACAGAGAGGCCGTGGTCTGCGGTGTGCTGGTTTTCCCTCTAAAGTCTGTGATCGTGTTTAGTCCCTGCCACATACTCCGAGGGTTGTCAAACTGTTGCTCCACCCTGTCCCTGTACTCACGTTTGGCTGCTTTGATCGTCTTCCGGAGTTGGTAATGTGCGTGTTTGTAGTCCGATGTGTTCGCGGAGGCAAAGGCGGTGTTCCGTGCCGCCAGTGCCGCGCGAACATCTCCGTTAATCCAGGGTTTTTGATTTGGGAAGGATTTGACTGTTCTGGATGGGATGACATCTTCCACGCATTTCCTGATAAATCCACAGACTGAGTCTGTGTATTCATCAATGTCTCTGGCGGCCACGTGAAACATTTCCCAGTCCGCGTGATCAAAACAGTCCCGCAGCGCAGACTCCGATTGGTCCGTCCAACAGTGCACCGCCCTCCGGGTTGGAGCTTCCTGTTTCAGCTTCTGCCTGTAGGCGGGCAGGAGCAGGATGGAGCAGTGATCTGATTGGCCGAATGGGGCGCGGGGGAGGGCTTTGTACGCATCCCGGAAAGAGGTGTAACAGTGGTCGAGTAGCCGGTTTCCACGTGTGTTGAAAAGGATGTGTTGATGGAGTTTTGGTGAGACTTTCTTCAGGTCTCCCTTATTAAAGTCTCCGGCTGTGATAAACGCTGCCTCTGGGTGTGCGGTTTCCTCCACTGTGGCTGACAGCTGGTATAAGGTGTTGGTGCTGAACTGCGTGTGTTTGGCTTCCACCAAACATCTCCACATTGGTCTCATCTGTCCAAAGGATTTTGTTCCAGATGTCTATTCAGATGCAACTTTGCTGCCATGCTTTTTTTTAATTTTTATAGAAAAGTGGCTTTCTCATGGCAATCCTTCCAAAGAAGCCATACTTGTTTAGTCTCTTTCTAAATGTACTGTCACGAACTTTAACATTTTACATGCTGACTGAAGCCTGTAGTCTGAGATGTAGCTCTTGGGTTTTTTGCAGTTTATCTGAGCATTGCGTGTCTTGATATGATCAGCTGACTCTTGTAAGCTTCAGACTCTGGGGGAGTTGGTGGCAAGGACGAAGACTCAGTCTGCTGTGTTTTTAACACAAACATCATCATCAATTTGAGTCATAGAATTAACAATAGATAGTAAGAGTTGATGCAGCCTTGAAAAACATTTGAGTAGGAGGATACACGGATACGCATCTATAGACTCAAAAAACTCAAAACACAAAAACAGACCAACAAACAAACACCCCAACACCAAAGGAGTCAGAGTATTAGCTCCCTGACAGAGGTTTTTAGGTTAAACATAACTGTGCCAAACAAAAAAGGCAATTAATTGTTATTTAAAAGAGAGTGCCTTCGAGTTTTTGATTTTTAAACTGACGAAAAATGGTAAGCAGGTTCCTAAGTGTTTTGTACTCTGAGCTTTGCTAATAAGAGTGTCAGAGCTCAAGAGTGATTTACACTGTTGATCCTGAATAATTTTTCAGCATGAAAGTGAAATGTTCACACTGTAGCTGTGGGAATTTCAGTCCATTAAAAACTAGGTTTGAATTTTTTTCTTTTGTGTACTCTGTCTATATATTTGGTTTATCATTGTATTCAGGTATTTATACATATATTTAAACTTTTTACTTGTCTGAAATTTTTTTTTTTTTTTTTTTTTTTTTTTTACAGTATACTGTTGGTTTTATTATTTTTTTTTAGACTTTTTAACTTATGCAAAAGATGTAATCGTGCACACAGTCTAAAAATGAGAATTTTCAACCTTATTGTCAGGCAAATTTAACTGGTAAAGGTATTTAGTGTTTTATACTGTGTGGATAACTGCATTCCACTTCTTATTGCCTGGTTTCCGTGTGCTCAGCTTATGCTAGAGTGAGCTTCTTCCTGATGCTCCAGTTTCCTCCTGCTGTTCAAACACATGCAGGTCAGTAAGGAGTTTCTAAATTGCCCATAGTTGGGACTGTCTGTCAGTTTTTTGTGCAAACCTTGTGACTGCCTTATGCTTAATGCCAACTCTTTTCCTCAAAGGACCCTTCATAGGGATAAGCAGTTGCAATTAAAACTATTTTCCCGCAGTCCTTCAGGTCTCAGGATAATTTGCATTTTCGACAAAAAAGGAGAACCTAACCTTAACCCAAAGAAAGAAAAATGCATAGAAATTTCTCAGTTTACCACAGCTTCTATAGACAGTTCAGTGCATGCGTTGATTACATTTTTTTTATTACATTCTTCTGCCAGTGGTTGCCATAAATGTTTCAATGCAAATTTTAAATAAACACAGTTTGTTTTAAGCCCTATGTTGCGTTGTAGTACAAAATTCAATGTATTTAAATGGAATGGTAAATAGACTGAAGTCTATTCAGTGCTTTTCTAGTATTGTACACCACTTAAATCGTTCGCACTACAAGCCACAGTCACCCAAAGATCGAACCTACTGACCTTTGGATTAGCAGAGCCTCTCTACCTTCTGTCTGACAGATTCCCCAGAATTCAGCACCATTTGTATAAAATGTGACTTTATATTCATTTGCAATACAAATTATTTTTTGATAATGACACTGTATTAATGAGATTAAGGTTCCTGTTAAGGAGACGAAAGTTTGTTTGTTTTTTTAAAATTTTCTCTTAAATTTTAAAATGATAAAAAATAAAAAACAAACACTGGTTTTCAGATATGAATACTGTCTACTTTTCTTAGTTACTAGAAATAATCCACTTTATTGTTTTGTACATATTGGATGATAAAAATAATTACCAAGCTTAAATTGCTATCCAACCTTTAAAACATTATTGTTCCTTGCTTTTAAGGTTAAAAAAAATTAGAAGGCACAAAAAGGTGATTCTTTTCATCTGGATGTAGTTTTCATTGAAACATTTTGTCACTCATCCAAGTAACTTCTTCAGTCTCAGCTGATTACAAGTTTACCCAACTTTATAAAGAATACATTTTTCAGCTCTGCTGCCTAAGCGAAAACTGTGATCTCTTATGTGTCAGGAGTATCGGAACAGCTGAGACCAATTCTAAACACTGCATCTTTGTAGCTTTCAAACCCCAAACACGTTGCGCCAAAAACTGATCTACCCCAAGGATCAGTTCCCCCCTGCACAAACAGAGTAATGTAGTGTTCGCTGTTAGGTGCCAGAAGGATTGCCATGATTTATACATCGGGGAAAGCAAGCAACCTCTGGCTAATTGTCTTACTGCATGCTCAATAAAGGTAAGGAAATCTCAAAAAGTTGATTCTGTTCATCTGGATGTAGCATTTTCAGAAAAAGTTTTGGGAACCTCTGGCTAAGCGGATGACACAACACAGAAGAGCTAACTTGTCAGGCCAGGACTCCGCAGCCGGTTTACACCTACAGGCCAGTGGACACTCTTTAAGTGATGAGGATGTACACATCCTGGACAGGGAGAAACGCTGGTTTGAGCGCGGAGTCAAGGAGGCCATTTAAGTTAAAAAAGAAAGTCCATATTTGGGGCCTAAGGGTACATCTTACACCATCTTACAATGCTGTGATTGCAGCCATTCCCCAACTCTCTGTGAATAGTACTCATGGCAATTGATCAATGGTCTTTGATCAGTGGGCTTTGATCAGTAGTTGTTGATCAATGGCCGTGAGTACCATTTACAGAGTTGAAAACGCTACATTCAGATGAACGGACTCAACCGGGATTTACTTACCTGGATAATTGAGCATACACCAAGACGAATAGAGTAAAAGAATTACTGTAGCTTTTCCAAAGCTCATCAGCCATGCTCATATTAACCAAAGAGAACCCACTTCTACTCAATGTTACAAAAGTTGTTTTGAAAAATTAGGGAAAATCAGATGGTTTCACCAAAACACAAACCAAAATGCTTCATTTCAAAATGTTCTTAAAAATCATACATTATAAATATCTAACAAAATAGCAGTGTAGAAACTTTTTTTTGAAAAAAGAAAAAAGTTAATGTTTTAAACGCCTTCGTTTACAAAACCATGGCTTCACTTACTATTTTACATATTGCTAACATATCACACACGTCCCCCCCACAAAGCTTTTTGTGAGGCAAAGAGAGTGAGAGATGCTAACCCAGACCAAGAATTCCCTCTTACTGTCTACACTGAATTCTGAACTACATCTCTCTTTAGAGCATATAAGTAGCCTATCTGACATTAAGAAATGGATGATACATCTTTCATTGGTTCAGAGCGCAATAAAAGTGTATTTTTTAAAATACATTTTTTTAGGTCTTACAAACCTTCTACAAAATTTAGGTTTTATAAACTTTTCACCACCGTACTGCCCTTTTAGAGACATTGTATCTGAATAAAGGCACCCTCAGACCTCTGTATTACCTTTATTCCTTATGTGCACAATAGATCCATAGATCATACCTGTTCTCTGGTACTTCTTCATTGTTTCAAGATTCACAAAGGGCCATTCGAAAACCAGCAGCTGCCTTTCTCTGTAGGAATCTGGGCAAATGTGTGAAAAACTGGGAACACAGAGAGCACTTGTGACAGTGTCAAGGCTCCCCTTGAACTCTGTCACCACAGATTCATAAAAGACGCACACTAAAACAAATGCACACAGAGAGTGATCAAGATAAGATTCCCTAAAACCTCAACTTTCCTTGATTTGCCCCCACTGGTGGATTATATATCTGAACAGAAGTTTTTCAAATTTGGCATGGGGCAGCCTCAATGTACACAAATCTGTAGCTCCTATATTAAAATATACAATTGTTAAATATTTTTATTTTTATGTATTTTGGGTCACTTTTGGAAAAGTCTTTAGAATGTTTTTTTTTTTTTTTTCTTTTATTGCTGTCAGATGTTAAATTGGATCAGATTTGACTCAAAGAGTAGGGTAAAAAAAATGTAAAAACAAAACAAAAAACACTTGTTTTGTAAAATCAGCTTTAGGATCAGTGACTTGAAGTAACGGTTTTCTGTATGACTTTATCTTTTTTTTTTTTTTTTTTTTTTTTTTTCCTCCTGTCCCGTTTGGTTCTTTTGCCATCAGAATTATTGTCTAAAGGCCAAGAAAGATGCCTAATGGATTTACTTTGCCAAATGGACCATCCCAGCCTTGCCGTATTGGCCCATTTGATTGACCTTTGTTTTTATTGCTACACACGGGACAGACATGACTGGGGGAAAGAAAGGGAGAAAGAAAGAGGGAAAGAAAAACAGCGGGGAAGAGGAACGGTGATAAAGGGCAAAAAACAAAAGCAAACAAAACAAACAGACAAAAAATACATATATCAATCGCCCGGATCACCTGTTGAGAAAGAAAAAAGAGAAAACAAGCAAAAAAAGAGAGCAATATAATAAACGCGATCGCGATGATCTATGGGAATATAACAGTAAATACTAAATATTGAATATTATTGTGCAGCATGTAGGATCGACAGCGCACAGTGTGCTTTGAGGTAGGAGCCAAAAAGGGTGTAGTTTGTGTGTGTGAGCACCCGTGTGTACACCTGTGAGCATGAGCGTGCTTGTATTTAAAAGGTTCCTTCATGTAATGATCTGCTAGAGGGTGTGGGGGGCCACAGCCCCGTCCTCCAGGGCATGAAGCAGGCATGGAGGAGATCCAGGCTCCAGACATCCAGAGACCCTCAGAGCACAAGAGACCAAGGAAGACCAACAGAGGGGCAGCCGCGCCACTCTCCCAGAAAGAGCTGAGGAGAGCCCCAGATGAGGGGTCACTCAGCAGCCGCAGAGCAGAAGCCAGGGGGGGTTGCAGTGATGTGCCCGTGAGCTCCGCCGGCAGCCAGCCGTGCCAGAGTGACCGAGCCCCAGGCCCAGAAGCCTGTATGACTTTATCAGTATCATATTGTGGAGGAATGTTAGCCCACTCTTTAGAATGCTGCTTCAGTTCATGGAGGTTTCAGGGTCATTCATTTATACACAGCTCTCTTTAGGTCGCACCATATCAATTCAATCAGTTTGAGGTCTTGGCCATTGCAACACCTTAGCTTAAATGCTGCTGTGCTTGGGATCATTGTCCCAGCTTTGCACATGCTTTAGCAGTTGGACAGATGACCTCACATTTGACTCTAGAATACTTTGGCATACAAAGAAGCTCACTGTTAACTCAATGATTGCAAAGTGTCCAGGTTTTAGAGAAGAGTCAATCCTGCAACTCTTGGATTTTTTGCAGTTTCTCAGAGTTTTGTGTGTACTGACCTTGGGGTGAATTTATTGTTATGTCGACTCCTGGGAAGCAAGTGTTTTGAATCTTTTCCATTTGCGAATAATCCTTTTCACTAAGGAATTTTGGATTTAGAATTGTTTGGAAATGACCTTCTAACCCTTTCCAGATTGATGGGCAGCAACAGTTGCTTCGGATCATTGCTGCTGCCTCTCTTCCTTGGCATTCTGCTTTTTAGAGGTGCTCACACTTGCTGATGATCCAATTAGTCAAATGCATTTGTTTAGCAGAACCTATGGAAGTAGTAGAGGCATACTTATGAAATAAGGTTTTATAAGAGTCTTTTGAGCACTTTTTTATTTTTTTTTATTTTTATTTTTTAAAGACTCCACCTTTGTACATTTCTGGTCCACAAAAAGTAAACATGGTGAGTTTGAGGTCCAATAAGTAGCCCTAGGGCATAGATCCAGTGTATTGTATCTTTTAGAGAAAGAAATGGTCTTTTATGTATCCACGTTTCAGTCGGTCAGACTCGGTCTCCACTGTGAGGAAACATAGTTGCGGTCGATAGTTCTTCTGCTCTGGAGATGAGCAGAAGAAGCAGAGATGAGCTATGAGGTCAGCAAACTCAGAACCTGAACATGTGGATAACTGGTACATGTACTGCTACAATGAACTCACTGAAGCTGCACAGGAGAACAGCGACTACAGCTGCAGTCTAACATTGTGCAGTCTGATTTTGTTCATTTACTGGAGAGGCAGCTACATTAATCCCTGTGCTGTTATTTGTTGTTACAAATAGTCTAGTTAAATGATTAATTTAAAATGAATAATACCTCCTTTTGCACCTAACTATTGCCTCAAATAACCAAATTCTTTGGGAAATGGTGGAGTTTTATAAACAAATAGTTGTTCATTTGTTCAGATGGTAACAGTAGGCTAATAATAATGCATTAGCTAGCGTAACTGTTGCAAAAAAATCTTTTCGGTAAGCTTTCATAATGCCAAACTCTGTCTGGTGGTCAGCAGCCTGGTGTGCATCAAGTGCTTTAGATAGAGAAACATCCTGGTATAGTTGAAACACTCATAGTCACATATGCCAGTTTATCTTGAGAGCTCCATGTCACACCTTTTCCTAATACTGTTGACAGGCATGAGGTCGATGTTGTTAGTTGATGTATTGATCTTCAGTGTTCAGAACCTGTCTTTGGTGGCTCTTTACATCCTTATCGTTCACACAACACCTATGTTGGTGATTACAGCTGCTTACTGATGATGGCTGTAATAGACTGATGTCAAGCAAGAAAGAGACCATGTTCTGTGGGCATTGGCCACAAAACGTAATCAGTTGTCTATGGGAAGTCTGAGCACTTCTTATCAAGCAGCTTGGCTGAGCAGCACAGATCGATTGCCAAGATGCTGTAAGATTGACTATAGTGAAGAGAGAAGTCGAATCTTGTTATGGCACTTTTTTTTTCAAGGAGACATCTGAAACTCATGAAATTGGACTTATCAAACTCTAAACATAAAAGAGCCAGTGTTTCTCCCAATCCTGATAGGGAATGGTTGAGTGAGTGATTTTTTTTTTTTAGGCACGCTTATTTTCAAGACATCTTGGACAACTTGCAATTTGGCCTGTCCCATACTGATTGTGACCCTGACTGAAGTTGACAGATGCCAAACAGTGAAGAAAAGCTCCAAACTTACTCTGTGAGCCTCTTTCTTTGTGCATATACTCCAGTGTGTGTGTGCGCGCGCACGCGCACGCACACACACACACACACACACACACACACACACACACACGAGGGATATGGGTACATGCGTACGTGCTTAGGTACAGCCTGGGCATCTATTAGTGAAAAGGCCACTGGACCAGCCAGGAATTGTAAAGGAGTGTTTGTCAACCCTCCCGTCATCCAAATCTGTATGTAGTTTTCTCAGACTGAAGACAGTCTGCAGTGAGGCATGAGAAAGACCATTACACACACGTCTACCACGCTCTAGATGATGAAGAGATCTGGGAACACATACTCCCATGAAAACTGCCTCTGGCTGAGATGCTGCATTTCCTGCATGCGGGCCCCAGTCAAGCCTTGCCAGCCTGTGCTGATATAATGTACACATGGTGGAAACTACCCCGAGACAGCCTTGTGTCACACTCAAGTGTTAATATTGGAATGAAATGAATAAAATGTCCCTGCTGGAGGAAAAAATGGAAATAGAAAGGGTGTCTTTATAAAAGTGTTTGTTTTTGTTTAAAAAACACACACTAGAAAATATACCAACAGATAAACCTTCAAACCTTTCTATTAGCATGGACTTTGTAACATGAGTAACCATAAATTGCACATGTTTTAAACAATTATTTCTTGATGCCTAATTTCAACAAACTGGAATTTGTATAAAGACAGCCGCCTCTGTGTTTCAGTTGCTTCTCTCATTGTATTCAATGCCAGCCTCTGTGGAGACAAAATAGCATCAGTGAAGCAATTAACTTGTAGTGAATATTACGTATTCACAGAGTGTGCCCATCTGATCAGTTCTGGCCAGTATCTTTTGAGTTGCTTCAGCTCAGGCAGTATTTGCCCCATGTGGCTGGGAGTATTTAGAATAGGAACCTTGAAGTTTCCCACAATTTGATTTTGATTAATGTTGCTTTAATACAATTAAACTGCATTTTTTTCATGAATCTTCATGCATTTTGTTTCTTACAGAATAATCATAATTGTTATGTCCATCCATTTTCTTATGTGCTTATTATATCCCACCTGCCGCAGGGTGAGAGGCAGGGACAATCCAGGACAGGTCGCCTGTCTCTCACATTTCTACCAGAGAGACAGACAACCGTTTACACTTGCGGCCAATTTAGAGTCACCAATTAAAAAAAAAAAAAAAAAAAGTATTTTGGAAGAAGCCAGGATGCCCAATGAGAATCCACAGGGAGACACAGGGACAACATGTAATTCTAACTCTACACAGAAAAGCCTCAGTCAGCTGGAAGATATAAACCTTACTGCAAACCACTGCAGAAATGGCAATCTTGCATTTTTTTTTTATATCATAGAAAATGAATTGGGTTTTGGGTGCCCTAATAGCATAATGGGTTTGTATTTGGTTCCATTGTCAATTTTATACTAAGCTCTTATTTATTTATCAATTTATTAGCACTAAAGAAAAATGCCAATCACCATTAGCATGGGATAGCACTGTTTACGCCTTCATTTTGTGAGAGAAATGAGACCTTTTTCGACAATATTGTCAGCCTTCAATAAACAAAGTGAGTGCAGCTGTTGTCTTTCAACAAAATCCATTTTGTTTTTTTGAACAAGCTGTTAAACTCATCACTCACTGCTTTTCTCACTGTCTCAACCACAGTTACTGTCACAGCTCAGCTGTCACTTTGATGGCTAAGCTGGGCGATGTGGACCAAAAATCATAAAAATCAATTGTCTCTGTATTGTTAAGCTGAATGGCAAAAATGATATGCCAAATAATGGCAACAGTATGTGTTAGTTTTCTTCAAAATGGGTTAACGTTCTCTTAAAAAGTACGTGTGTGACATAACAAACACTTTTATTAGAAAAGGCTGAAGAGAATGACATGCAATGCAAATTATTCAAAAAAAAAATTATGGGTCATCTTTAAAAGCAGTAGGGTTCTGAGTTAGCAGCTATTATATTTTTCAGGAAAACTTGAAAACTTGACAGATTTTATTCTGATATTTGACAGATTAACCATTTCACCAGGTAAGCTATTTTCACTCCGTTCATTTTATCTGACGTGGGATTATATTATGGTGACCATATTTTGATTTCCAAAAAAACGGACACTTGGCCCAGTCATGAAGAACTTTAATAATACTGTTTGCTTAAAAAAAATAAGAACATTTTAACATATTTAAACAACGCCTTCTCTGTGCGGTTAATGAATGGTAAAACAAAAAATGTCATATAGGCTTTTACAAGAAAATAAGGGCAAAAAATTACTTAAAAACCTCTGGAATTAAATTATGGTATAGAAATAAGGCCTCATATAAGAAAACTTACCAGTACCGGGACGGTACGAGGGAAATATATTTTGCAGTTTTTCTGAAAAGCTGCATTTGTGCTTTGGCATCTTTTAAACGTCACCAGACGCGCTGCTGCCCACTGTCTGTCTGGTCTGTGAGCGCAGAACAACAACTCACAAAACCGCAGCTCGGGGATGACGTCACACATATGGGTCCTCTGTAGGAAAACCCGGACATTTTCATCAATCTCGAAAATCCCCCAGGACGTCCCGGACGGAACGTAAAAAGTGGACATGTCCGGGGAAAAGAGGACGGTTGGTCACCCTAGGTTATATGAGGTACTTACCCATTGCCAGTGCATTACCTATAGCGGTGTGCATGGCCCCAAGCTGGATTATCAATTCAGGTAAAGCCATATTTATGTTTTCAATGCCTTACCTGTCTGGCAGACAACCCTTTCTGACTGGGAGTCAAAGGGCATTTTATCTTTAAAGCCACCAGACTTGCATTGCAATTTTACCTTACAAAATATAGAAGTTGCTAATCAGACCAGAAATTCCTGTGTTCTACAAAAATAATATATATATTTTTTTGTCAGTGGAGTCTAGCAGCTTTGAAGGGAATCACTTCTCAAGTTAAAGTTAATATACACCTTTTACGGCTTAAATTTACTGTTTGCCCGGTTATGTGTAGGTAGCAGTGGGGAGTAGTTGTGAGTTGGATCGTTTCATTCATTCATTCATTTATTTGTTCATTTCCAGGCACAACAAATACCTATATTGAACATAAAATGCACAAAACAAAAAACAAAAATTGCCTGAAAAAGGAGTGGGATGAAGAAAACTTATTAAATCCCACCCCTATACTCACTCATCAACAAAAAAACAAAAAAACAAAACAAAACAATATACTTCCCGCAGCTACGCCCATTATTGCATACAGTCCCATCAACAGCCCCGGGCGCATACAAGCATCTAAACTGCAGCTCGCAAGCAACAATTAGAGCCTTCATAACTGAATACAGAATATATAAATTATAAATTACATTACCACAGGTAACAGGCAGTAATAACTACAAGTAACAAACACACACATACACACATACATATACATACATATATATCTACACACACATGTACATATATGTACATACATACGCACAGTCTTTTTTTTTTTTTTTTTTTTTTTTTGAATCCATACCAGCAATGGTAAGAGAACAGACATTACAGAGCACACTAAAAAACCATCATTGAGTATACTGTGACCAGACCAACTGTTTGTAGAGAAATTTAAATCTATGAATATTTTTGCATTGTTTCAGTTGTAAACTCAGACTGTTCCAGATTTTCACACCACATACAGACACACAAAAACCTTTACGGGTTGTTCGAGTTCTGGGTAATTTGAATTCTCCAAATCCTCTAACATTATAAACCTTTTCTCGAATTTCAAATCTAGTTTGTAAATTTGCCGGTAAAAGTTTAGTAAAAGCTTTATACAAAATTATGGATGTATTGTAATTAACCAGATCCTGGAATTTAAGTAACTTTGCCTGAAGAAAGAATTTGTGAGTATGATCTAGATAACCAGCCTTGTGAATTATACGCAGTGCTCGTTTCTGTACTGTGACTAATGGATTAGTCCCCACACTTCCACACAATATGTAAGATATGGAAGAACCAGGGTACAGTACAGAGTACGAAGTGCATCTTTATCAAGGAATTGTTTCACTTTGTTCAAAACTGCGAGGCTTCTGGAAATTTTGGTTTTTATGTGTCTGACGTGGGGTTTCCATGAAATTTTGTTATCAATTACGACTCCCAAAAATTTGTTTTCACTCACATTATCAATTGGTACACCTTCAATGATAATTGGTAATTCTATATTATATTTAAAATTACCAAAAAACATTGCTTTAGTTTTATTTATATTTAATGATAATTTATTTATGTCCATCCATTTTTTTTTATTAATTGTAGCTCCCTGTTTACAGTCATTACAAGATCAGTATAATCATCGCTACTGAAAAATATGTTGGTGTCATCTGCGAACAGTATGAGTTTAAGTACTTGAGAAACATCAAAAATATCATTTATGTATACATTGAAAAGTTTTGGTCCCAACACTGACCCTTGGGGAACACCACATGTAATACCAAGTTTCTCTGAATGGTAATGCCCTATGCTAACATATTGTTCCCGACCCGTTAGATAACTTTTTAACCAGTTACCAGCTTTCCCTCGAATACCATATCTTTCCAATTTATCCAATAAAATTGAGTGATTAATTGTGTCGAAGGCCTTTTTGAGATCAACAAAAATACCAACTGCATATTTATTTTTGTCCAGTGCATCAGTAATTTCTTCTACTGCCTCAATTATCGCCATTGAAGTGGTTCTTTGTGTTCTGAAACCATACTGACCAACATTTATTATTTGATGTTTTTCAAGGAATTTTTGTAATCTTGAATTAAAAAGTTTTTCTAGAATTTTTGAGAATTGAGGCAGTAGAGAAATAGGCCTATAATTGGTAAAACTGTGTTTGTCATTACTTTTATATAGTGGTATTACTTTCGCAATTTTCATTTTTTTTGGAAATCAACCGGACTGAAATGATAAATTACAGATATATGTTAAGGGACTAGCAATATTCAGAATAACCTGTTTAACTACAGACATATTTATGTCGTGATAATCCATTGAAGACTTACTTTTACATTTTAATGTGATATTTATTACTTCTTGCTCATTTGTAGCTGAGAGGAACAGTGAAAAGGGATTTGATTTTATATTGCTGATATTTTCATTTTTATGACACGGGATGTCCGCTGCTAGTTCAGGGCCAACATTTATGAAGAATTTATTGAACCCATCGACAATATTACTCATGTTGTGATTTTTACCATTTGCATCAGTAAAATATTCAGGATATGATGTTCCAGAAGATCCTTGTTTAATTAAGTTGTTTAACACATCCCAAGTTCCTTTTATATTGTTTTTATTTTCATATAATCTTCTTCTATAATAAAGTTGTTTGCTCGTTCTTATAATATCAGTCAATTTATTTCTATATGCTTTATATCTTTGTTCCACTTCTTTTGTTTTTACTTTGATAAACTGTTTATACAGATTGTTTTTCTTTTTGCAAGCATTAATAATTCCTTTTGTGAGCCAAGGACTTTTTATCTTTTTTTTCTTTGTCATGTGTTCATTTACAGGACAATGTTTATTGTACCACATAGTAAAAATATCTAGGAAATTGTCATAAGCCTTGTCCACATCTGACTCTTCATACACCGAACTCCAATCTTGTTGTGCTAAATCGAAATTGAAGGCATGAATTGCTTCTTCATTTATTGTTCGCTTTGCTATCATGATCTTGGTATCTATTTTTTTAAATCACAGTCACACAAAGTAAAAACTGGTAAGTGGTCAGTTATATCACAGACAAGCAGGCCACTATTAATTTGGAAATCCATGACATTAGTAAAAATATTGTCAATAATAGTGGCGCTATGTGATGTTATTCTGCTTGGCTTTGTTATTGTTGGATATAGTGATAAGCTGTACACCGTGTCAGTAAAATCATCAATGGCTTTTAACCTTGTTGGGTTTAGCAAATCAATATTAAAGTCACCACAGATAAATAGTAATTTTTGGTTCACCGAAGCAAACGTTTTTTCTATCCATTCATTAAAAGTGTCAATACTTGAACTGGGTGTCCGATATATGCAACTTATTATAACATTTCTCTTTTTTTCATTCATGATCTCAATAGTCAAACATTCCAAAATTCCATCAATAGCCATAGACATAGTTGTTACAACATTATATTTTATAGAGTTATGAACATATATAGCAACCCCGCCGCCTGCCTTATTTAATCTATTCATGTATTTTAAATCATATCCATTCAAACAAAAATCTATTCCTTTATCGACATTGAACCAAGTTTCAGTGATGGCTATAACACTAAAGGGGCGAGAAAATTGTTGCAAATAGTCCTTAATGAAATCAAAATTAGAGTACATACTTCTGCTGTTAAAGTGAATTAATGAGAGCTTCCCGTCTAGGTTAATTTCTTTTTCATATTGTTCCTGAGTGAAATAATTACAATTTTTAACAAAAGTAGAGAGAAAGTTACTTCCAGAATCTATTTCTGGATCTATTATATTATGCTCCTTATATTCACAATCTAGATCAATTACTTTCTGTTGAAGAATTAATTTCAACATGTCCATGTCATTTCCTGGTGTAATTAGAGATGTTGGTGTATTTATCATTTGATTGTCATTAGAGTTATATATTACCTCGATACATTAGTGTCAGTTGTACTTGTCCAGATCCTCCATGTTCCTCACTATCAGTACTTTTGCCTCTTCTGGTGTCCCGTTTAGCTTAATGAAAATCTTACAGTTTGTTACCCATGTATGTTGTATTTTACCGTTCTTCTTCAGTTGCCTTGCCTTCCTCGCGATGTCTGCGTTTTTTCGTGTCAGATGCTCATTAATGAAAACATCCGTGCCTTTCAGTTTGCGTCCTTGTTTCAGCACTGCGACCTTGTTCTTCCGATTGACAAATCTCATAACGACGGCCGGCGGTCTGTCACTCCTCCTGGGCAGTGAGTGACATGCTTCTATGTGCTCCAGGTCCATCTCTATCCCCTTGCTTTGGAGGAAGGACGCCACCTGTTGCTCCACCGAGCGGGTCTCCTCGTCGCTGGGCTCCCCGACGTTCCCGGCCACTGCGTGCGCGTACGAGCGTGGCTTGATTTTAATACCGCTGATGACCACGTCGTTCGTACGGGTGTACTGCTCCAGCTCATCCACCCGCCGCTCGAGATCCATGATCCGTCTGTCCTTTTCGGCATTTTGGAGGCGTAGCTGTTTTACCTCCTCCAGTAGCCCCAGAAGCAGCTCCTGCTGCGCCCTGACTGCTGCCACGTCTCCGCACAGCGCTCCAAGGGAGGTTTTAATGTCCTCAACCTCCTCTGGTGTTGGGCCTTTCTTGGGTGGCATACTGAAGCGAGAGCACGAGGCGGCCACCACGAGGGACCCGGAAGCGGAATTTCTGATGATGGCGCCTGGCTAGGCCTGCTGGCTGATGGAGGAGCCTGGCTGTGGCCTGCTGGCTGGGCCTGCTGGCTGATGGTGGAGCCTGGCTGGACCTGCTGGCTAATGGTGGAGCCTGGCTGGACCTGCTGGCTAATGGTGGAGCCTGGCTGTGGCCTGCTGGCTGATGGTGGAGCCTGGCTGTGGCCTGCTGGCTGATGGTGGAGCCAAGCTGTGGCCTGCTGGCTGATGGTGGAGCCTGGCTGTGGCCTGCTGGCTGATGGTGGAGCCTGGCTGTGGCCTGCTGGCTGATGGTGGAGCCAAGCTGTGGCCTGCTGGCTGGGACTGCTGGCTGATGGTGGAGCCTGGCTGGACCTGCTGGCTAATGGTGGAGCCTGGCTGGACCTGCTGGCTAATGGTGGAGCCTGGCTGGGCCTGCTGGCTGATGGTGGAGCCTGGCTGTGGCCTGCTGGCTGATGGTGGAGCCTGGCTGTGGCCTGCTGGCTGATGGTGGAGCCTGGCTGTGGCCTGCTGGCTGATGGTGGAGCCTGGCTGTGGCCTGCTGGCTGATGGTGGAGCCAAGCTGTGGCCTGCTGGCTGGGCCTGCTGGCTGATGGTGGAGCCTGGCTGGACCTGCTGGCTAATGGTGGAGCCTGGCTGGACCTGCTGGCTAATGGTGGAGCCTGGCTGGACCTGCTGGCTAATGGTGGAGCCTGGCTGTGGCCTGCTGGCTGATGGTGGAGCCAAGCTGTGGCCTGCTGGCTGATGGTGGAGCCAAGCTGTGGCCTGCTGGCTGGGCCTGCTGGCTGATGGTGGAGCCTGGCTGGACCTGCTGGCTAATGGTGGAGCCTGGCTGGACCTGCTGGCTAATGGTGGAGCCTGGCTGGACCTGCTGGCTAATGGTGGAGCCTGGCTGTGGCCTGCTGGCTGATGGTGGAGCCTGGCTGTGGCCTGCTGGCTGATGGTGGAGCCTGGCTGTGGCCTGCTGGCTGATGGTGGAGCCAAGCTGTGGCCTGCTGGCTGGGACTGCTGGCTGATGGTGGAGCCTGGCTGGACCTGCTGGCTAATGGTGGAGCCTGGCTGGGCCTGCTGGCTGATGGTGGAGCCTGGCTGTGGCCTGCTGGCTGGGCCTGCTGGCTGATGGTGGAGCCTGACTGGGCCTGCTGGCTGGAGATTGTGTTGTAGTTCCACTGCTGGTCCTAGTGGAACTCGTATCTTCTGATTGCCGTTTTCCTCCTTCACCTTAAGGATGAACTGTCCCAACTGAACTGTGGGAGTTTCAGGCCCAACACACAAACCAACCAGGGAATCGTGCCACTAAGAACTAGAGCTTCAAACATTGGCACAATAGCGTGCCAGGGATTATGTATCACAACATCAATATAAATGCTGTCATACATCTTATCACAGCTTGCTTGAGGGTGTCTATTATACTGATTGCCAACATTTGGCAATCTTGGTCTTGGTCTCTACTTAAATAGGTTGTTGGGTCATAGTAGTCATAGCAGTCCTAAAATAGTCCTATTTAACTTAAATTGGGCCTTGTGGTAGTGTCATTCATCCACCATCTGAAACTAGCTCACTTTTGGCTCATTTCCCTTCAAGATCACCCGCATTCTTTTATTCTTCTTTCAAATAAAAGATTTAAACTACAGGAGAGTGGGGTGTCTGTGCTTGCCACATTTAGGATATGTCCTCTCTAGGAAAATCTGTCTTAAATTGAGCATTTAGAGCAGTCTGGACATTTTGTGAGATTTGGGTTCACATGGAGAACTTGTACACCTTTAATATTTTAAACTTTGTACATGTTTAATATGAGCATTAGCCTTTGACAAAGTACATTTATATACTGTGGGGAAAAAAGTATAACAAGGAAATGC
Organism: Diplotaxodon limnothrissa; assembly: GCF_057381915.1. Taxonomy (NCBI): domain Eukaryota; kingdom Metazoa; phylum Chordata; class Actinopteri; order Cichliformes; family Cichlidae; genus Diplotaxodon; species Diplotaxodon limnothrissa. Next base: position 33,611,554 of record NC_140600.1, read on the forward strand.
AACAGCAGCAAACAACCTTAAGGTATCAACATACCAGATGGAGTAGAATTGTCACGGTCCGGGGCAGCGGCCGTGTGGAGAGTGGAAGGAGGACTCAAAGCGCAGCACTCATTCAGGTGTGAGGGTGATTTATTGATAATAACAAACATAAAGAGGAGATGGCAAAACAGAACTACGGATGAACTAAACTGGGTGAAACTACACAAAGGAGTGGCAAACCTGAACACGAAGGGAGAACAGCAGGGAGAGCACGCAGAGGATTTCACAGGGTAGATGCAGAGTACGCAGGGTAACACAGAGGATGAACACAGGTAGGAACACAGACGACGCGACGAGGAGCAGAGGAAATCACACGCTATAAATACACAAAGAGACACTGGGAAATCACACACAGATGGGGGAAACAGCTGGACCTGATTAACCTGACGAGACAGGGGAACACTAACACCAGGGACCAACAGAGGGAGCACAAACCCAGAACCCAGTGTCTAAAATCCCAAACACAAACCATCCCAAAACAGCCATGAATAATAAGGAAAGTAATAACAATAAGTACATAAACATAAAGTCACTGAGTCATGGTCGCAGGACCATGACAGTACCCCCCCCTCAAGGGCTGGCCCCCGACAGCCACAGAAACACACCACCAGATCCGGGCGGGCGGCAGGGGGCCCAGGACGGAGGGACCGGACCACGACCACGGACGGAGGCCCCAGAGTCCCAAAACAAAGATGAACACAAAACCCACAGGGGAGCAGAGTCCAAAGCACAGTTCAGGAGGCCGTCCACGAAGAAGGCAGCGGCGGCGCGTAAAGAGTTCAGGAGGCCGGCCGTGCGGAAGGCAACGGCGGCGCGTAAAGAGTTCAGGAGGCCGGCCGTGCGGAAGGCAGCGGCGGCCACTCAGGCGATGGCGGTCCGGGGGCCGGCCGTGCGGAAGGCAACGGCGGCCAGTCAGGCGACGGCGCTCGGCCAGTAGCCTAGCCAGCGGTCCAGAAAACGGCCGTTTAGCTCCAGACCCAAACGAGGCTGGGCCAGGCGAGGCTGAGGGCACGGAAGCCGGGACCGCAGCAGGCGGAGATGATGATGCAGACACAAAGGCTGGACCAGACGAGGATGCAGACACGAAGGCTGGACCAGGCGAGGGTGCAGACACGGAGGCTGGACCAGACGAGGCTGATGATGCTGATGATGGACCAGACGATGCTGATGATGGACCAGACGAAGATGAAGCCGGACCAGACGAAGATGAAGATGAAACCGGGCCAGGCGAAGATGAAACCGGGCCAGGCGAAGATGAAACCGGGCCAGGCGATGAAGAAGCTGCAGCTGAAGCTGGGCCAGGCGAAGCTGACGCTGTAGCTGAAGCTGGGCCAGGTGAGGATGAAGCTGGACCAGAATCAGGCGAGGATGAAGCCGGGCCAGGCGTGGATGAAGCCGGGCCAGGCGTGGATGAAGCCGGGCCAGGCGTGGATGAAGCTGTAGCTGAAGCTGGGCTAGGCGAAGCAGACGCTGAAGCTGAAGCTGGGCCAGGTGAGGATGAAGCTGGACCAGAACCAGGCGAGGCTGAGGCGTGGCAGTAGCAGGTGGTAGCGCTGCAGGTGATGATACTGCAGGAGGCGGCGCTGCAGCCACAGGTGGAGAAGCAGCCACAGGTGGAGAAGCAGCCACAGGTGGCCGGACGGGATCCTCGGGCCCCCCAGCAGGCGAAGCAGGAGGCTGGACGGGCTCCTCGGGCCCCCCAGCAGGCGAAGCAGGAGGCTGGACGGGCTCCTCGGGCCCCCCAGCAGGCGAAGCGGGAGACTGGACGGGCTCCTCGGGCCCCCCAGCGAAAACAGCCGCAGAACCAGTGGGCACCGGGGCCCCCGGCACACATGAAACAAAGCCAGTAGGCACGTGGGCCTCTGGCACACATGAAACAAAACCAGCAGGCACGTGGGCCTCTGGCACACATGAAACAAAACCAGTAGGCACGTGGGCCTCTGGCACACGTGAAACAAAACCAGTAGGCACGTGGGCCTCTGGCACATGTGAAACAAAACCAGTAGGCACGTGGGCCTCTGGCACACATACGGAGGGCTGCAGCTGCGCAGAGCACTGACCCTGCTCAGGTAGTGACAGCCCGGTGCAGTTCACAGCTGGCATCTTGGCCACCAGGGGTCCAGAGTAAGCTGAGGGCAGCAACCCCGCCTCTGGGGAAGCCCCGGAGTGAGTAACAGTCACTAATGTTGCCAGCTGTTGAGGAACAGGTCCGTAATGTAACAGTTTGTCTCCCTGCTCAGAAACGGCGGTGGAAAAATAGTGTGAAAATTGTGGCTTAAGGGAGGCTAATGGTTGAGCTACAGACTGGGAAGCTTGTGGCTGGACACAGAACTGAGCCGGAGAATGGTGATAGAGTCCTGGCTCAGAAGGAGCGGCAGAGAAACAGTCTCTCGGTTTCACAGAGGGTCTGTACACGCCCACTTGCGAAGGGTCCGTTACCACGAAGGTGGGTAAGCGATCCGAACAGTCTCCCATCCCGCTCTGGATAGCCCCAGAAAACAGAGTCTCGGAATCTGGGGAAGCCAGAACATGTCGCTCGCTCACCGCCTCGGACTGCTCGGAAGTAAAAGCAGACGGGGGGTGAAGACCGAGGTCCAGAAGGAGGAACTCCCGCTCCCACGAACAAAGCGAGCCCAGAAGCCATGGGAGACCGGTCACCAGACGCTGTAGCCGCCTCTCTACAGCGCGCTGGGACGTGCCACCCGGGCTTTCCAGCCACAGGTCGATCAGCTCTTGTGTGGCATCGATGAGATTTTCCCGTAGTTCCCTGGATGGATTAAGCGCTGCTGGGTCCATGTTGTGGTCGCGTCGTACTGTCACGGTCCGGGGCAGCGGCCGTGTGGAGAGTGGAAGGAGGACTCAAAGCGCAGCACTCATTCAGGTGTGAGGGTGATTTATTGATAATAACAAACATCTCTGCAGGACCTCTCTGCAGGACCTGTACACCTCCAGGACACTGCGGCGTGCAGCCTGGATCTCAGCTGACCCTTCTCACCCTGGACACAGTCTGTTTGACCTGCTCCCCTCAGGCAGGAGGCTCCGGTCCATTCGCACCAGAACCTCTCGCCACAAGAACAGTTTCTTCCCCTCTGCTGTTGGACACATGAACAATAACCACATGACTGTCCCCGCCACTATCACATGACCCTACGCTGTGTCACTGCATCATTTCATGTCTGGCACTGATCACCACCTGCACTCATGTATATATCTTTCTACGTAGCACTCATAATTCTTATTCTCATGTATATATGTTTGGCACTGATCACCACCTGCACTCATGTATATATCTTTCTACGTAGCACTCATAATTCTTATTCTCATGTATATATCTCATGTATATCTCATGCACATATCTTTCTTTCTACATAGCACTTTAATTCTTATTGTCTGCACTGAAGCACCGCAGCAATTTCCTAATGTTGTAAACCTCAACATCTGGCAATAAACCCATTCTGATTCTGATTCTGATAAAGAGGAGATGGCAAAACAGAACTACGGATGAACTAAACTGGGTGAAACTACACAAAGGAGTGGCAAACCTGAACACGAAGGGAGAACAGCAGGGAGAGCACGCAGAGGATTTCACAGGGTAGATGCAGAGTACGCAGGGTAACACAGAGGATGAACACAGGTAGGAACACAGACGACGCGACGAGGAGCAGAGGAAATCACACGCTATAAATACACAAAGAGACACTGGGAAATCACACACAGATGGGGGAAACAGCTGGACCTGATTAACCTGACGAGACAGGGGAACACTAACACCAGGGACCAACAGAGGGAGCACAAACCCAGAACCCAGTGTCTAAAATCCCAAACACAAACCATCCCAAAACAGCCATGAATAATAATGAAAGTAATAACAATAAGTACATAAACATAAAGTCACTGAGTCATGGTCGCAGGACCATGACAAGAATTATTGCTAAACACCCTGTATGAGTCTACTACTGTGCACTCCCACAAAAACATGTTAATTCATTAATATCTTTTTGTTTTGTTTTGTTTTTTGCATTGTTGGGCACACTTGTCAGGGACTAGTTTTAAAGAGCAGCAAACTGCACCATTGTTATAGTGACTGACACTCTCATCTGTGTAAACCCAAATATGTTTTTAATGTTATAAATTATTATTATTTTTTATTGATCACGATTCCTCTTACAACTTCTAATCATATTCCACGGCTTGTAGAAGGCCACAGATTTTCCGCTGACATAATCTAAACATATGATTCAATTAGAATGAATAAATCAGAAAATTGCTGAGTGTCAGCGCGCAGGCAGCTACAAACTTCTGAGAACTTAAAATTCTTCAGTGAGGGGAAAGATGGAAAAAAGATTCCAAAGACCAAAAATGTACCATAAGACATGGAGAGGAAACAGTTACTGATACAGTTATTTTACTGTACAATGTAAAGCTGAACTCTTTCAGTTCAGCATAAAGGATACATACTTTCCCTACCTTTAAAACCAAAGTTTTGAATTTTATTTCATAAATAACTGTGGGCTCTTCTACAATGAAGACAAAACCTTACAGAACTGCTCTAAATACCAGCAAATGCAAAGCTGTGGAAAGAAAAAAGAAATCTGCTGCCTTCTGTAAAAATGTAAATGACCTGACTGTATGAATAGCATTTGGGTGGGAAGTGGAAGGAATTAATGCATTTCAGGTAAATATTCTCACAATCGTCAAAAGTGTTCATGCAGCTGCACAAAAATGGCTACAAGTTATCGTGCCTCATTAGATTTATGACTCTGATGATGATGCATAACGGGTATCTGAATGGGGCACTTCACTGATATTACATTATTTTAGTCATGTTCAGTTCAGCTTGGTCTATAAAAAGAGCTTTACATATAATATGTATAGATAGATGGATAGCTGTAAGATATTAATGGTGCTAATATATAGGAATAATGGTTATTCAAGTGACACTTGAAGGATATTTTTATCTTATTTATTCTCAGAAATTATGTTCTTAACCACATGTATTATACATGACTAACATTCTTGAGTAGAAAACTGCAATGCCATTGCTGATCAGGGTCTTTCACAATATTTCAGTGTAGATAGTGGATGGATAATGGACGAATTGATGTCAAGCTCTTTTTGTGGCTGGAGCAGCCCCACCGGCTTCGTCCTCGTGTAGAATCTTCAAGCATTCAATAGAACAGAAGGTGGAAGCAAAGGCCGTCATTGTTTCCCAAATTAAATTGAATTATCCACGTTTTTTTTTTACCCAAGGTTTATAATGATACTAAGTATTAGGCCCCTTAATGTCAATAACGCATAACAAATTAACTGGAATTACGTTTAAACTCAGGGTGAACTATTTGCAAATTCTATGTGCTGAAATGTCACACGTTTGTTGTGTAGGTTTAGTTTAACAATGGGACGTGCTTTATGCCAGATGTTTAAAAGGGGACTCCATGGTAATGATAATAAAATAGTTTTATTTGACATGGAGTACTTTAAAGGAATCATTACTTTTGCTCACTGTGGTGTCTAAAATATTTAATTCTGCAGCTTATATTTTACTCAGCACAACTACGCACAACTCTTACCCATAAAATGCAAAAGATCTGATTTGTCCTTCAAAGCATGCATCCCATGCTGGCAATCATTTGCCTGCATATGGTCACGTAGACATTGTTACGATGACTCATTGAGCTTCTGACCAAGCATCAGAATCAGTTAGAAAGGTGATTTTAGTGACTTTGAATGTGGCATTGTTGGTGGTGCCAGATGAGTTGGTTTGAATATTTCAGAAGCTGCTGATGTACTGGGATTTTCCCACACAACCATCTATACGGTTAACACGGATTGGTCAAAAAAAGATAAAACATCCAGTGAGCAAAAAATATCGTATTATCAGAAGTCAGAAGAAAGTGGCTTCAAACTGATAGGAAGATAATCACTCATTACAATCAGGTTTTGTAAAAGAGCATTTCTGAATGCATAACATGTCCAGCCTTAAAGCATTTGGGCTACAGCAGCAGAAGACCACACCAGGTGCCACTTGGTGCCACTGTCAGCTAAAGACAGTAAACTAAGGCCATAGTTCACATGGGCCCACCAAAATTAGACAAATTAGATGTGGTCCAAGTCTCGATTTCTTGTGTCACAAATATCAAATAATCTCTAACGCAAATGTTCTCCACAGTCACTAGATCTCAATCCCACAGAGCACCTTTGGCATGAATTTGAATTGAGGATTCTTATCATGAATGTAAATGTAATGCTGATAAATCTGCAGCAACTGTGTGATGCTATCATGTCAACATGGACCAAAATCCCTTAAGAATGTTTACAGGCTCGACTGAAAAAAAAGAAAAAAGGCAAAAGGGCATCCAGCCTTGTTCTAATAAGGTTTCACATCGTGGACGTCTTCTGGTGTAGGTGCAATAATCTCAGAATTTTTTATTGAGATATATCTTTTGGACAGTGCCTCCTTTGTTCACCCATTTTACTTTGTCTTTTTAGTTTAATTTCTTTTTCTAATTCCAATGACCTGCCAATGGATTTGTGTGCAAGCCACAGTAAGGGCTAATGGTAAAAATGAGAGGAAGTCTACAGATATTGGTCAAATAAGGTACAGTCATTATGTTTATTGTACATGGAAAAATTATGGTTCACTGTTGGGCAATATAACTCCCCAGAGAGCCATTTTGAGTTGGGAATAACCCTGTAGTAGTTAATCAGTTAACCACTATGGGTGATGCAGTGATGGTGTCACAGTTAATATTAAAGATTTTCTTGTTTAATTATCCAGCTTTTGTTTAAGAGGGGATATGTTGAAATGTTTTAATATTTATTTACTTAGACAACAATACAGTGGTGTGAAAAGTGTTTGCCCCTTCCTGATGTTTTTGTATGTTTGTCACAATTAAATGTTCAGATCACCAAACAAATTTAAATATTAGACAAAGAGAAAACAAGTAAATACAAAATGCAGTTTCTAAATGAAGGTGTTTATGATTAAGGGGGAAAAAATCCAATGCCTCATGGCCCTCTGTGAAAAAGTGACTGTCCCCTAAACCTAATAACTGTTTAGGTCACCCATGGGAGCAACCACTGCAATCAGGTATTTGCGATATGTTGCAATCAGTCTTTTACAGCGCTGTGGAGGAATTTTGGCCCAATCATCTTTGCAGAATTGTTGTAATTCAACCACATTGGAGGGTTTTCAAGCATGAAAGCCCTTTTTAAGGTCATGCCACAGCATCTCAACTGATTCAGGTCAGGACTTTGACTAGGCCCCCTCCAAAGTCTTTCTTTTGGTTTTCTTAAGCCATTCAGTGGTGGAATTGCTACCACTACAATATTTTATTGTTGGTATGATGTTCTTTTTCTGAATTGCTGTGTTACTTTTACACCAGATGTAATGGGACCCACACCCTCCAAAAAGTTCAGCTTTTGTCTCATCTGTATTTTCTCAAAAGTCTTTGGGATCATCAAAGTGTTTTCTGGCAAAACTGAGTCGAGCCTTTATGTTAGTTTTGCTCAGTAGTGGTTTTGATCTTGGAACTCTGCCATATAGGCCATTCTTGCCCAGTCTCTTTCTTATGGTGTAGTCATGTTCTTTGGATGTTTGGTCTTTTGTGATCTCTTGGATGAGTTGTCGCTGTGCTCTTGTGGTGTGTTTGGTCGGCTGGCCACTCCTGGGAAGGTTCACCACTGTTCTGTCTTTTTACCATTTGTGGATAATGACTCTGATGGTGGTTTGCTGGAATCCCACAGCTTTAGAAAAGGCTTTTTAAAGGGTTTGCAGGGGTAAACACTTTTTCACTTCACTGTATATTGTGGTAGAATAATGGAAGGCACATTGCAGTAGATGAGCTTTATATAAGCTTGTTTCTTTTCCTATACTCTTGAGTATATGCAGATAAAAGTATGCCTTTACTTTAGTAAACAGTTATGACATTGAGCAGATGCTAATATTACTGACAAAACACTTTGCCAAAACTGCAAAAGTAAGATCAAAGGTTTCCTAAACTAGATTATCCTTGTCTTCATGAAAAATCCTACTTTTATCGCCTTCATGTTTCCCAGGTGTTAATTGAAGGTTGCAAACACTTGTGCATCAAATGTATTTTGTTTCAGCAAGCTGTCAAACACACACGCTGCACAGCAAGCAAAAAGCTTCCAGAAGAGCGGTGCAGGGTGACGCAACAAGGTGTGCAACTGTGCACACTTCTAAAACACAGTGTAAGTGCGCTAAATATAGGAGATGTTGAGGTAAATGTCAGTATGTATTATAGTACAACTGTTGGGCTGTGAACTGCTTAGATAATGCTGCACGAGCCATTTAAAGGAATATGAAGAGCGAAAGGATTACGTGACAGATGCACTATGGGAACAGCCTAACGGCTGAGCATCAGAATGGGCAAGAAAGGTGAGTTAAGAGACTTCAAATGTGCCATGTTTGTTGGTGCCAGTCAGATTGGTCTGAATATTTTAGAAACTGCTGATCTACTGGATTTTCCCCACACAACCACCTCTGGTCCAAAAAAGAGAACATTTCCAGTGAGCAGAAGTACTCTGAGTGAAAATGCCTTGTTGATCAGAGGTCAGAGGAGAATGTCCAGACTGCTTTGAGCTTGTGGGAAAGCAACAGTAACTCAAATAATCACTTGTTACAACCAAAGTGTACACAAGAGCATCTCTGAATGCACAACACATAAAACCTTGAAGCAGATTGGCAACAGCAGCAGAAGAGCAATATTCTTGGTACATTTCAGGTCCCTTAGTATCACTTAAGCATTGTTTAATTGCCGCAGCTTACCTGAGTATTGTTGCTGACCCTGTCCATCTTTTACTGACCATGTACCCATCCACTGATGGCTGCTTCCAGCAGGATAATGCACCATGTCACAAACTTCAAATCATCTCAAACATGAACATGACCCTGAGTTCATAGCACTCAAATAGCCTCCACAGTTATCACATCTCAATCCAGTAGAGCAGATTTGGGATGTGGTAGAACGGGAGATTCTCATCATTGATTTGCATGCAGCAAATCTGCAGGAACTGTCTAATGCTATCATGTCAATATACACCAAGATTTCTGAGGAATATTTTCTATAACGTGGTTAAATCTGAATCTGTGCCATGAAGAATTAAAGCAGTTCTGAAGGCAAAAGGGAGTCCAACCCTCACTTAAAATCATTAAGTGATTTTAAATCTAAACTACGAATCCTTGAGGCCAAGTCCATAACATGCAACTGTTTCAATTAGATTGATTGTCATTTTAACTGACTTTTTATTTTATTTGAATTTTATTTTTATTTTATTTGTATTCTTTCACTTATTGTTGCATGTGTGTTGTTGCTGCCTGTGTTTGAGTAATTTCTGTAACTGTGAGACATCTGCTCACTGCAAAAAACAATTTTCAAGAAAGTAAAAAAAACCTTGTTTATGGACATTTTTTCTTATTTTTTGCCTAAAAAGAAAATATATTCTTAACAAGCAAGTTTTGGACAAGAAAATAAAGCTTATTCTAGGAAAATATGTCTAACTTTTCCTTAAAAGGATATTTCAGCTCATCTTGAGCTTTATTTACCAGTTACAAGGCATGACAATGGTTTGGTTGAATTTCCAGAATAAAAATAAGATTATTTTTCTCATTTCAAGAGTAAGGGCATTTAAACAGCTGCTCAGTTTAAGAAATGTATTTATTGACACTAAAGTTTAATATAATTGCTGTCAAGTTTGACACAATATGCAGTATATGAACAAAGGCAGGAACTAAAAGCACATGGTAAACATGAAATACAGGCCCATTTGAAAAACAGAAACAGCACAACTCATTCACTTTAGGCCATGTCAAACAGAATAATAGATCAGCATCAGTATATCTATACTATGGCAATGCTAAAATCGCATTCAACTGTCAGAATTTATAGGAAAACAACAACTTCATTTTAAAAATTGTCACAAAACTGTCCAAAACAATAACCTGAAAATACAGTTCATGCATGTAAAGCAGTGTACCTTTTATAAAACATATGTTGAGCTCACGTGTAGTCCAATTACATCACCCAGGTAATATTTCATGACCGCACATGTCATATCTTTGTGTGTGAAACTGTAATATGGAATGGAATCTCATATCATATCATTGTTGGCTGGCTTTCCACCACTGAATCAGTCCTGTATGCCCACATGTTACTCAGATTTCTGTTCACTGCTGATGAGGGTTCCCTCCTAGAACTGCAATTGAGATTGGTTGATTAATTGACTAGTTGCGGATAAGGAAATTAAATACAAGGTACACTGATAATTTCTAAAAAATTTTAATGTCAGAAATATACTGCATTTTATAATTTACTCTAAAATATGCATGTTTTCAAGCTGAGTTTAATAAATGGATATTCATTTAATGCTCATTGCTATTTGGCAGCTTAACTGTAGTTTAAAAGCCTTGAAAAATCCTCAAAAACCTAAAATGGGAAAGCTAAACTAAAGAACACAGGAAACATGGAAAATGTTGCAAAAACCTTACAACCTTGAACAAGGAACATAAGACATGAAAACATCAGGGAGGGAACACAGATGATAACACAGGAGAGAATACAGACGATCCGACAAAGAACACACTAAATATACACACACAAAAGGAAACGAGGAATTGGCAGACAGGCACGAAACACAGCTGACACTAATCAGATGAGAAGAGACCAGGAGGAGAATACACCGATGCAGGGCAGGGACTATCAAAGTAAAACAGGAATAAACACGAATATCGAACCAGGGACAATACACTGAAGACAAGGGAGGTACAGAGAACACCTAAACACTGGAAATAATTAACAAATAACTAGGAAACTAACTGACACAATGAATATTAATAAACACAAACAACCAAGGAGACTGCGGACCATGACAATTGGTTTATTTAAAACAAAAGTTTAAAAAAATACAAAATGTTGTTTTCTCTAGTAGAAGAAATTAAACACTATCAGAATATTCTTTATAAATAGATAGCATTGTTGTGGATTATAAGGAATAAGCATTAACATATCTACTGTTAAGCTGTAAAAACAAGTAGACATCTAACATGAATATTTTATATGATTATTTTCAAAGATATTAAAGTATATAGTCAGTCTCACCTTACAGATTTTTGTGTCCTAATCGATCCGCTGCATCGTCCATTGGCAAGGTGGTCGGAGTGTGTTCGAAGAATGTGATACCAAAATTAGCTGTAAACACGATATTCTTTGACACATCCATCTATGCCACAATCTTCACGGAAATCTGGACTATGGCTATGTGCAGAATTAATATGACTCAGTAGGGATTTGAGGGTCAGACCCACAAAAACGATGTAGATAACACAGCGCCAAATCATTTTGTTTTACTGGTCTGTGAACTACTTTTCCCATAAAGTCAAGATAACCAGGATTATTCCATTATGGGGTAGGAATGGCTATCCTAATTCAGTGCCTTATAACAGCTGTAGTAAGTAACAGCACCCACACGTCAGTATTTACAGAACATAATCTAACTAAATAGTCAAATATTTAAATATATATCATTTTATAGGTATAAAATAGCGAACTAAACCATTTCCGTACACAACCCCATACTCCTGAGTTGGTACAGCCCACCTTCCCGCCTCTAGCTCCGTGCCTAAGCGGTTGGATTGCAGGATTTTGGGGTCTGGGTGTAGATGCGATACAGTTGGTACAGTGTGAAGAAATTAAGGCACGCTATGGAAAAACTGGACGAAATAACAATTGCCAACCTGAAAGGTATGTGACTGTTTTGTTTTTTCTATGTTTTGTGTTCTGGTATGTTGCATGTTAAGTTGCTAGCATGGCAGGCTATACCCGGTTGTTAGCTTAGCTTAGCTGTGCGGTTAGCTTAGTTGCATTAGCATTTTTAAATATGCTAGTGCAGAAAGTTATGAAAGAATTCATGTCCCGTTATTAGTTTCAGTGTCTGTGAATTTATTCAACAAGTGTGCAAAGTGCCATAAGTTAATGCCAGTTTTACAGAAATTGTAGGAGTTTCAAATTTCTATTAGTGAAGTTATTTCATTATATACTTTAGCCCAGGAAGCAAAAAAAAACCAAAAACATTTATATGTATACATGCATTTAATTGATGTATCACAAATATATTACTTTTACCAGTCAATAGGAGGAAGGTAATTTAGAACCTGTGGAGCAGTGAGGAGGGAGAATAATGGAATAGAGTCATGGTTTTAAATGGTAAATATTAAATTATGTTTCCTATGTATCCTGTCTGTTACCCAAGCAAAGCTGTCAGCTGGCTTGCACATGAGGATGATGCAATGTAGTGATAATTGGAAACTCCTATTGCAGAAGCAAATGTTGGAGAAGACCTGCTCTCATCACTTTCACGAGATGACATCAAAGATCTGTTTCCTGGTCCTGAACATTGCCTCAGGCGTCGGGCTCTATGGCTTGCAGTGCACAAATGTGAAGAAGTAAGTTCTGTCCTATCGCTGTGTGACAAAACTGAGAACACACCAGCTTGTTTTATGCAGTTTCAAATAATTCCACCAATACTCACTTAACAGATAGACAGTAGAATCTTCTTTAGTTTTGATTTAAATCAAGTGGCCTACACATTTATTAAATATACATATTTTTTATTGTTCAACACTTTACTGATATTTTGTTGTACTATCTTTCATATTTAGAGACCTAAAGTTCTTGTGCAATTTTATGTGAAATTAGCCCTATGTACACTGTATTTTAGAACAAGACTGCTGCTGAAAAAACGCTAACAACTACTGGAGATGGTGACTTCTTCAGAGAGGAACCCAGCACTTACCTCCATCCAAAAACTTTGGATGGAGGTAATGCTACAGTATCTTGATTTGTCTACATTTATGCTTTGCAGATTACATTATTTGCAATGTTTAATGGTGTTGCCCTGTCTTATTTTTCTTTTTTCAAACCAGTGGAACATGCAGCAGCTGTGTTCAGAGCCCTTCCCATGCTTTTCCCTTCCAGCACAGTACCACCTAAGAAGCTGGGCATCTGTAGTGAGGCTTTTTTCCATGTCCTAAAGGTAAGGCTGCAATATTCTATGTGTATATATTGTTGAATTTTGCAGTTACTCATGTTTTCATTTTATATATTTTACTGTGGAGTCAGTCAAATATTCTTAAAGTTCAGATCCCCATAACATGTTGATGTTAATAAAACCTACAAAAAAAGTTGATCTATTTTAAACTGTAATGCAACTCAAAAATTGTGTTTCTTACAGTCTTGTTCTAATACTCTTTTTTTCTGTCATGTAGACTTCAGAAGACCCTGAAGGCTACCTGCGTCAGCGACCCCTGGCTTGTCCAGTTCTGCTTGTCTCTGAAGGCAACTGCATGATAGCTGTTGGAACCACACCGGTGAGCACTTTTGACCGGAAGGATCTTAATGAGGGACTGCTCTATCTGATGGCATATTACTATGCCCTCCACCTCACATATCCATAGTGCATTTCCACGCTGCTGTCTGTCTTGCAAACTGAAATACTCAAAGACTCCATCCATGACCGAGATTCAACCCCCTCTTACAAGAAGGCGCTTGGTGAGTGGAAGTCATTCATTGAGTGAGTCTCCCAGATGACAGACTCCATCTGCCTTGTTTATCAGACTCAGTGTTAGTCAGTGAGGTTGTTTTTTTTTCTATAGAAAAGTTGTTCAAATGTAAAACACATGTTTGTTTGTGTGGTCGTTAAACTTGTTCTTCTAAAATATAGGATTTGAAATAGTGATTGTTTTAAGCTTCAGCAAAATTTATTTTTGATACCAGCCATGAGTGTGTTATACTGTTATTATTCATTTTAAGAGTATCTGGAATATGCACTTCTTATATTGGCCATGTTACACAGTACCCTGCTGAAATGTATAATTTTAGGCATGATTCTCCTGGAACAGACCTCAGTGAGTTACTGACCCATTGCTGTGTCAATAAAAGCGCAAAATCTAAGAGTGCTTTTGCGGTCTTAATTTAAGATGAATTCCCTTATTTTTAGTAGCTTTTTGAAGAGATGGTGTCTTATTCTCAGGAATTTTTGCTGATTATTGTTCTCAGAGTCGAAACATAATTCTTATAGTTAGCTCAATCAAGAAAGAAACAATTCAGTTTTAAGAAAATTTGTCCTATAGTAAGGTGTTTTTTAATGTGAAAAATCTAAATTAAGGTGTAGAATCTTAAAGTAAGCAAATAATTCTTGAAAACAGCTTGTTCAAGAAAGCATAATACTCATTTTAGGTGCAGATTTTCTAAATATCAAAGTGTCTTTTACTTATAATAAGTCACATTTTCTTCAAATAAGCATACATTTTAGACAATTTTGTCTAGTTAAAAGGCATATGGCAGTTAGATTAATTTGCTAGTTTTAAGAATTCTAGTCAAGCAACTTTTGCTTACCCCATTGGCAGATTTTTTTGCTCAAAACAAGAAAAATTTGTCAGATTTAAGAATATTTGGCTTGTTTCAAGTATAGCTGTTTTTGCAGTGCTGCTGCCTATCTTGGCCAGGTCTCCCTTGAAAAAGAGGTTTTTAATCTCAATGGGATCTTCCTGGTTAAATAAAGGTTAATAAATAAATAAATAAATAAATACTAGCACAATGTACCTAAGAAAGTGGCCAGAGATTTTATTTCATCAGTTGTTCAGCTGTTTATTTTAACCGCATCTTGGACCTGTACTACACACTGGTTGTGGGTGCAATCATCTCTAAATGTTTTATTATATCCATGGTATTTGTTTTATAGCTTTAGGCATTTCTTCTATAACATTGCATTCACTAAGTCAGTTTTTGAAATCTGACAGGCTTTACAACCACTTGGGCAGCTTGATTATGACAAAAACATAATCCTATTATTTGAAATGATTACTCATTAACTGTGGAAACATGCTTTTATAACTTCCCTATAGCAACTGGTGTAACTGATGGATATCATTGAGAAACAGAATTTTCTTTTTTCAAAGCTGATCCAGGATTTCAGAAAAATGTGGTATGATCGGTTTGGCTGTGACTGCTTGTGTTTTTTCCCTACCAGATATTGTTTTGGCAATGCTGGTACCCAGAGGAATGATGTCATAACTGATAAGTATTAGACAAAAGACAAAAAAACACTGGTTAATGACATAAAAAAGGATGTGTTAATGTAATTCTAATTGCAAATATTACATGTCGTCAGAAACTACTATATGCAGTGGGAGTAATTAGCAGCTAGACAACCATAAAACGACAAACTTTTTGGGAGATGAGATACTTGACTTGATTCACATATTTAGACTGCCTATAACAGATATTTTTATTCTTTATGAAAAAACAAAATCACTCTTACTCCAGAACTGAATCCCATTTACCTTAGTCATTCATGAGAATATAAACACCCTAATCGTTATGATCATCTCCAACAAAAACCTATGCCACACAAGCTTGCTCAGTCTGTAAGAGTTGGTTAATTTGGTAGATTACATTTAACTCAAAATCACAGCAGTTTAGAAGAATAAAGAAGTAGAAAGAAAGGTTGCACTGTTTAGTAAGTAATCATATATAATCTGTCTCTGTGCTGGAAAGTATAATGTTTAAAACACCCAAAATGTCACACAAAATTAAAAAAATAAAATAAAATCTTACGTATACAAAACTTTTATAACCTGAATTTATATTTATCTTGATTTCAGCATCTTAATTTGGTATCAGTTAACTGTTTGTCTGTGTTCCCCGACACTGTTAAATTATTTCCTAGTGCCATTGCTCTCCAGTGTTTGATAGGCGCTATTATAAACACAATGCTGGACAGCTTCACAAAGAGCTTGAACACTAGGGATAAAACCAAAATAACCACAACAATGTGTGTGATATATATATATATATATATATAATTATGTCAACATTTCACAACTATTTCTTTTAAGTGAATGTTTGAAGTGATGTCAGGCTTGTGCATTTGTCACACAGTCCATTTAGTGTTGGAGGAATTCAGCGTTCACATGATTTGTGTCTAACACAGCGTGTGCGCATTGCCAAATATTTGTTTCTCTTTGAAGAGAGGCAGAGTTGGCTTGAGTTTATTTATACTTGACATCATTCTTGCTAATGATGTTTGGACTATTTTCTAATTACAGCTAGGTCCATACATTTTTGGACAATGAGAAACTTCTTTTTCTAATTTTTCCTCTGTACACAGCGTGTCTTAGGCCAAACGACTCTCAGTTTTGTCTTCAGTAACTAAAAATCATGTTCTACTGGGTTGAGATCAGGTGACTGACTTGGCCATTGAGGAATATCCCATTGCGTTGTGTTGAGGAACTTTTGAAAGCTTTCATAGTATGCTTTCAGTCATTACCCATTTGCACTGTGAGGCACTGTCAGATCAGTTTTGCAGCATTTAGCTGAATCTGAGCCACAGGTACACTGAACAAAAATATAAACGCAACACTTTTGTTTTTGCTCCCATTCCCCATGGGATGGACGTAGAGACCTAAAATTCATTCCAGATACACAATATAACCATCCCTCCCAAACAGTGGTCACAAATCAGTCCAAATGTGTGGTAGTGGGCACATCTGCTATATTGAGATAATCCATCCCACCTCACAGGCGTGCCACATCAGGATGCTGATCTGACATCATGAGTAGTGCACAGGTGTACCTCAGACTGCCCACAACAAAAGGCCACCCTGGAATGTGCAGTTTTTTGCGCTATTGGGGGTCTGGGGACCCAGAACCGGTCAGTATCTGGTGTGACCACCATTTGCCTCATGCAGTGCAACACATCGTCGCATGGAGTCTATCAGATTGTCAATTGTGGCCTGTGGAATGTTGGTCCACTCCACTTCAATGGCTGTGCGAGGTTGTTGGATATTCGTGGGAACTGGTACACGCTGTCGTATACGCCGGTCAAGCACATCCCGAACATGCTCAATGGGTGACATGTCCGGTGAGTATGCTGGCCATGCAAGAACTGGGACATTCTCAGCTGCCATCTGCCCTGAACAATGTGAACCATGATTCATCCGTGAAGCGTACACCTCTCCAACGTGCCAGACGCCATCGAATGTGAGCATTTGCCCACACAAGTCTGTTACGGCGACGAGCTGGAGTCAGGTCAAGACCCCGATGAGGACGACGGGCATGCAGTTGAGCGTCCCTCAGACGGTTTCTGACAGTTTGTGCAGAAATTGTTTGGTTGTGCAAACCAATTGTTCCAGCAGCTGTCTGGGTGGCTGGTCTCAGACGATCTTGGAGGTGAACCTGCTGGATGTGGAGGTCCTGGGCTGGTGTGGTTACACGAGGTCTGCGGTTGTGAGGCCGGTTGGATGTGCTGCCATATTCTCTGAAACGCCTGTGGAGACGGCTTATGGTTGAGAAATGAACATTCAATGCACGGGCGACAGATCTGGTTGACATTCCTGCTGTCAGCATGCCAATTGCACGCTCCCTCATTGCTTGTGGCATCTGTGGCATTTTGCTGTGAGACAAAACTGCACATTCCTGGGTGGCCTTTTGTTGTGGGCAGTCTGAGGTACACCTGTGCACTACTCATGATGTCAGATCAGCATCCTGATGTGGCACACCTGTGAGGTGGGATGGATTATCTCAATATAGCAGATGTGCCCACTACCACACATTTGGACTGATTTGTGACCACTGTTTGGGAGGGATGGTTATATTGTGTATCTGGGTTGAATTTTAGGTCTCTACGTCCATCCCATGGGGAATGGGAGCAAAAACAAAAGTGTTGCGTTTATATTTTTGTTCAGTGTATAACCCCATACACTTTAGAATTCATCCTGCTATTTTTTTTAGCAGCTTTCACATCTTCAATGAACACAGCTTTATAACTACGATTGAAATGAACTGAATCAAATTGACATTCATAGACGCCCATAACATAACATTGCTTCCACACTGTTTAACAGATAATGGTGTATGGTATAGATCGTGGACTATTTTTTCCTTACCCATACTGTTCTCTTACACAGTCATTTTGGTACAAGTTAATCTTCTAGTTCAAAGATTTCTGTTGTGTTTATTTGTTTTCAAGAATTGGGCAGGGTGTCTTTAAATAACTCTAATTTGGCTCAGAATTTACATTCATGAAGGTGTCTCTTGATTGTTGACAAGGATGGGTATTGATATGATTTTCACGATTCCGATTCCATTTTCGATTCTGTTTAACGATTCGATTCTTTATCGATTCTCTTATCGATTCTTTTTAAAAAAAGGAGAACACTAAGTTCGATTAGCTTAGAACTTTGTTTTATATCTTCTCTTTGAACAAGATAGAAATTTAGGAGTAACATGGCCTTACAAACCCAACAGTGAGATCTTAAGAGATCCACAGCCTATGGCTCTTCAATGGGGCGTCACAGGGTCCCCAGGAAAAAAATTGTAAATGTAAAACAATAAAATAAATATTCTTCTGTAGCAATAACAAAGTATAACATAAATTATTCTGTAGCAATTACACGACTATATTCAGTAATGTCCCTGCCTACAATTAAATACATTCACTTACCGAATGTCGGGGGCATCTGCTGTGGCAAATGGGTGCAAGCCTTTGACCACAAACTTAGTCACTGCTCGGTGACATTCGTCTATCCTGGCCTGAAAGGAGACGCTACCGGTAGACTGCAGCGAGAACTGCCAGCATCTGAGCCAGCCTGACTCTGTCTGTCTCTCTCATCATGGTCACCTAAATGCACAGTAATGGCAGGTTTTGTAATAAGACAGATCGCGCTAGCATAATATGCACTGTTAGTTGATTATTTACCTGCCGTATTAACGGGAGAGAACGTGCAAACGTTACCGCTACTGCTCGGTTGAGATTCACGAGTCCGGAGCGGAATTAAAAACACGACATTCATTTAAGGTTATCACGTGTTTTGTGAGCAAATGCTTTTGCATATTCGTAGTGTTTCCTCCCTTAAATGAAATATCTACTTTTCAAGTATTGCAAGTTGCCTTGTTGTCATCTGTTCTCGTAAAGTATAACCAAACTTTTGAGCGTTTGAGCCGCCATGTTTCCTGCCAGGTAAATGACGCTCTGCAACGTGGTGACGTCATTCGGGGCGCCTGGAATCGATAAGGGAATCGTTTGCAAAAATGGCAAATAGTTCCAAGGAATTGAAACAGTGGGAACCGGTTCT
Source organism: Diplotaxodon limnothrissa (assembly GCF_057381915.1). Classification (NCBI taxonomy): domain Eukaryota; kingdom Metazoa; phylum Chordata; class Actinopteri; order Cichliformes; family Cichlidae; genus Diplotaxodon; species Diplotaxodon limnothrissa. Next base: position 33,630,746 of record NC_140600.1, read on the forward strand.
CAACAAGAACCGGTTTTCGATACCCATCCCTATTGTTGACCTTGACATCGATGTGCCTACCTCCTTGAGAATGTTCTTAACTTGGTTAGATGTTATAAAGTTATTTTGTTAAACCTAAAATAATTCTGTTGTCGTACAGTTTAGTTGTTTTTTAGGGTCTTCAGGGCCTTTTGGTGTTGCTGAACTGGCTGCTGTACCAGATTGTTGGTTTTGCCACTCCTAAAGTTTTTGGATGACCTCCTTCCTTGCATAGACATCACTATGGACATATTTTATGAGTTCCCTACCAAATGCAAGGTTTTAATCTTTGAAAATGGGGCATTGTAAATAATGGCTGTAATTCCTCAACAGTTAATGCAAGAGTCTGCACTTCAAACACATTGTGATTGTTTGTTTTAAAATCAACTGATCAAATAATTCTTGTCCATAATCTTTTTGTAAGCTTGTGAATGCGAATTTATTTTGCAATGACCTGAATAGCCTGAAGCAGTGTAATATAAATGATTTTATAGGCTGTATAAATGCATATATATGATCTTATATAGAAATAAAACTGAATGTAATATTCCACTCATCACAGAAAACATAAAATTTTGATGTTTTCATAATTAAAAATTAAATTGTTTAATATTTATCTCTGAATTAATATCATTTTAATCAGCTGTAGTTACACTTTGCCAGCATGGAAATTCATTTGAACATTTCGGTGTAATCAAGTTTGTTTTACAAAAGAGTTTTTTATTTTTTATATGAGACTCCTGAGTAAAAGAGGAGAAAAAAAAACTCGCTGTCTTGTCTTCTTTGTGGATGTTTTCAATACTGACTTACATAAATTGTGAAATTTAAACTGATAGCTTCACAGGCATCATAGAGCATCACTAAGCTTTAAAACCCAAACCAAGTTTAATGTGTTTTTCACACTAAGTTGTGAGAAGTTTCCTCATTCTCCATGTCCCTTTTAATTCCCTGTCATAAGGACAAGAGAAAGAAACCCCTGAATAGCTGGAAGGAGACATGTTTATCACTTTCCTGCAGATGCACGCAACGGTAAATCAAATCTATGTGTGATGTCATGCAGAGGAGGGAGATTTTCCTCTAGTCGCTCCTAACACAGGCTACCTCTGACATTAGAGAAAATGATCTGAGGGGGAATGCTATCTGTCGCTTACAGCCCTGAAAGCCTGTGTGCTGCAAGTTACTCAGCTACAGGTCTAAAAGTCAGAGGAGAACTTTTTTTCAAATGTTTTGCTGACGGGTATGACACTCTCAAGAACCTAATTTGGCTGGTTTTTGTACGGCATATAGCATTTAACCAGTGGAGCTGTTTAAAATTGTTCAGTCTGTGAAATTAAGACTTTTTATGTTTCATGATAATTGAATCGTCAGGAATAAGTGTAGCATATAATTGTATTTTTGATGTTTTTACAAGAAGAGCTTACTTTTTAAAAATTGAGCTGAGAGGTGAACAAGATGAAGTTAATTAAGCGTCCTCTTCCTACAGCATGTATCCGAACCTGTGGGAGTAAAAAGTATGTAGAGTTTAACTTTTTAAGACAAGAAAAATCCCACTTGTTCTTTACTCCTACATCATTGCCCCCATTTTTCTTTCTCATTTTTATGGCCTCAATTTTGAACATATTCTTTTTTTGTTATTGTCCTTCCCTCTTAAGCCATACACCTCCCCCATCCCCTTTCTATTTCACAGTATTTTTCATCTTGTAGTTGATGAGGTTCTTGGTGGCTGAATGAGTTCACTCCCATTTTGTTGTCCTCACTTTCTTCTGCTGACTGTGTCCCATTCAACCCGGGAGTCTCTGAGGGGCCAAACCGTGAAGCGGGTGTCTGATGCAGACTTCCAGAGATTGATAGCATTTGTTGAACCATAGCTTCTGCTGTGAAATAATAAAAGTCTGGTGTGTCACCAAGGTTATTATTTGAAATACGCCACTAAAAGATGCGGAGCGATTATATTTTAAAAAAGATGATAAACCTCCAATGATGATTTTTCCCCTCTATTTATGATAGGTTTGGAGGCTTTGTCATAGTTACTTTAATTAATCTGCCCCACTTTAAAGGGTTCTGCTTCTGTCGGCTGTATTCATCTTCTGTGGCCTTTATCAGGGGCCAATGCAATTTTCTCCCCTCTACCACATATTACAGGCACAGAAACAGAACTCTGATGGCGACTATAGAACGTAGTCTCTCAAAGGAACTCCAGTGGGTATTCATGAAAAATGCATGAGTGCCGACTGCACATGGATGCTCCCTTGAGCTGAGGCTCTGAGAATATGACAGTGACAAACAATGGTCTCATATGTCAGCATTACTACAAAGAAGAGGAATATCTGAATGAATGTTTGCATGCTTATATGTATATTACAGACTCAGTGGGGCTGGTCACAGCCCCTTGGGTGCAGACTGCCCCTTACACCCAAACTTCAAACGTATTTTCTCCCCTATTTTCTTCCACAACCAGCAGCTCCCCTAAATGCGTGAGAATGTGAAGGCTGACTTTTAGTTGCTTGTTAAAGTGGACATTGGGAGGCTGGCTCTTTTCCCTTGCGTCTTTTTAATCAATATCATGCGGTAAATTTAAAGAATCGTAAAACATTAAAAGAGTAAATTTTCACTTTTTCCTTTGAATGCGGCTACCTCTGCAGTTACAAGATAATGTTAAGGATGCAGAAAATCAGCAAGTGGCAGTATCTGATCAACTGTCAGAGACAAACTATGAAGATGACTAATGCTCAAATTACGTCATACTGAATATCACATGTTGCTTTATGTTCCTCCAGCTAACCTCAGCTGATTAAAACTATAATTGCAGCGCTTTTGTGCTTTGTGAAATACGACCTTTCACTCTTAAACCGTTTACCTTGATTCTCCAAAGACAAGGGTGCCTAAATCAAATTGAGCGATTGAAGTATGAAACGAGGCAATAAATGAAGTCTTGTAATGTCTTCTTGTAATGCTGTTTTGTGGTCACACTATCACAGGGGTTACATGTCACAGCAGGCTGATAAGCCAGAGTCATGAAAGACGCTAACGGGCCGATGTTAAGCCAGTTTCCTCTCTAATACAGATAGTCATGGTCTATTTTAACCAGACCCTGCTGAGCTGATAACTTTGCTGCTACATGTTTGGCTTTAAAATGATAGAGCCAGGAGAGGTGAGCAAAGCCAATTGAGAGAGGAGTGAATAAGTGGCTGCACCAGATATTCCCTGTAAAAGGGAAATGAATTAAACAAGATGGATATTCTCGACTGTGTGTTTGGGGAATCAAGGGAACAATAGCAAGTTAGGGAGGTGGAAGAATAAAATTAACTTGAAATAATAACAGGAGAGAGAAGAGATGTTGAGGTTTGTGGGGGGTGGGGTGGGGGGGGGGGGGGTGGGTTGTGTGGGGGTTGTCGCTAGTGGAGTCAAATCCACCAGTAAATTTGTGCCAAATGTTAGCAAATTAGTTTTTGACCAAAGGGAGAAAAAAAACAGCTGCTGGGCACGTCTCATTAATCAGCTGGCAAAAAGTGTCATGAATATTATGTTTTCCTTTTTCACAGAAGTACCTCATTTTCACATTTTTGTAATCCAAGTCAACCTAATTATTTTGGGACTCTTTTTGACTGTGTGTTGCCATGCTTTCACTTTTTAGCTCATGCCCAAAGCCTCCTTGGTAATGGAATTTGAGCCGCCCTTTTTGGTGACTCATCCCTGTTTCATGAAAGGAAAAGAAGGTCACATTAAATGGGGATTTACATAAGGCTATCTTCACAGCCATGAATTCCAAAGCTGTAATAGCGGATTTTAAGAAGGAAAATAAATGCTTTTGGTGAAACCACACACAATAAAAAACAAAAAAACTTCATCAGAGACAGAATAATTGAGGAAGGCAATGGCACTACACTTTCTCATTTTGTCTGTTAGCTTTGCTTGTTGAAGTGCACAGCATTTTCTTATGTGGGAGAAGAGATGATGCCATTACATATGCTTTGGGGACCATTGCTTTCAAAATGTCTACTCTGTAACAAATGGATACCTATGCTAAAAAGACCCAAATAAGACAAGAAGACAAATCTTTACCTCCAAAATAAATCTTTTTGCTACCTGACTTCTATGTGAGGTAGCTGTCAAAACCTGTAAAGGTCCCCATCTCTCTGCGAATAACACGAGAAATCTTTGATGTTGCAACAGGGGACACTACAGCCAAATGGAAAGTTCTCACTTGCCAATATTTATGTTTCTGCCCTGGCGAGCGAACGGTTTGTGTCACAATTTGACACACAGACTACAATATTGTGCAAAGATTTATATCCCAGGTGGCCGTGTTCACAATATTGGACATATTTGTAATATTGGACAGCACATAAAAGATACTGATCTATTTAGGCTGGTATTATTCTATATGGGCAAGCCATTGATAAGAGCTGTCTAATTGAAACAGCAAGTTGAAAAAAAGGGATCGATGGGTACACTGGTGCAGAGAGCTCTCTTTGTGCGAGTCATATTATTAGATTTCATACAATTTGATAACCCTTTTGCTTTTGATTGATCTTTTCCATTTCGAGCATTCAGGCCTTGGATCAATGGCCCTGCCCTGCAGCCACTACTGTCAAAGCAGCAGCAGGTCTGCAAAAGCAGGATGTGGTCACTCTCTGAGAAAGGCATTTAAGTAAAACTGCATGTCGCTATATGGTCATGACATAGCATGAAACGTACCTGCCTCTTAAGTATTCAGCACGTCATCTTTATTTACACCAACTCGTAGAATGAAAGCTAGTCTTCCATAAGTCTCTCTTTCCTGACAAGCTTCTGTTCGTAATTATGAAATAGCGATGCCTTTATTGAGTTTGTCAGATGAGAATCAAAAAAAGAGCCTTTCAGTCTTATGGTCGTCACATTATGTCATCTGATCTTTTCACAGTATGCTCTCAAAAGAACTGGGATTTGACAGTGAAGGGCGTAGAGTAAGCAGAGCTAAGTGCCTCTCTCTAATTCTCCCAGTCTAGTCTCTTGAGATGGCCTACTGGAGCTGGTGGGTGTTGCTTTATGAACCAAAAGGCTGAATGAACTGTAATGAGATTTGTAAGTACAGCACACAGGAGCAACCATTTTAGGGGGTTGCAAGACTGGTATTAAATATCTTTCTGGAGCTGGCCTTGCTGCTGAGCTTATCCAAGCTGTATGTAATTTATGAAAATGGAATCCTTCAAGACTCTACTACACAGTATATACAAGTGTTCATGAGGTCTTCATATAAAAGGTTTTCCAGACTACAGTTTATGTCTTGTCATATTATTCATACAGTGAACTCTGGCACAAAGCACTGGTGTTTTTGTCAAACAAGCACATGCTGTTTAGTTCATTTGGTGCAGAGAAAGAAAGAAAAGCCACGCATTGTTTGTTATTTATTGAGATTTGCGGCAACCAAACCAGGATAAGTAGGAATAGAATCATCTCGTCTGTTCAGTGCACAAAGAAGTAAGAAAAATAAGGTTTGTTTGTGAGCAGGGTTAATTGGCACATACTGAAAACCGTGCAGAAACAGAATGGTAAATGGGCATGTTATAACATATTTATGAGCTATAGTGACTGTACAGAAGCTATATTTCACTCCCAGGAAAATGCATGATGGACTATATGAGCAAGACATTATCTGGGAAGGTCCTGGTACTTGCTGCTGCTGTGCATGTTACAATACCTCTAAAGGAACTGTGAATGCATATAGAAGGTGGTGTAAGTGTTGGGCAGGGTTGTCTTTTTTTCCCCTTTTTTTACACGTAAGCTGTCTAAACCCTGTCCCTCACTATGTTATCCTTGTGCTGAGCTCCACACCAGAGAGCTCACAGGTTGCATTTCCAGCAGTCAGCTTTCTTGTCTTGATAGTCAGGCAGCCAAAATGAAGACAGTAAACACAATGAAGGACAGCTATGTTTACACAGAACTGATTTGTAAGTGTGTCTACTTGAATAAGGAACAACAGTTTGCAGTGCATTGTGTTTGCATACACGTAGATGGCAGATTAATTCAAATAAATATAAACCTTGTACTACCTTGTACTAGTCTCTGGAATGATGATATTGAAGAGCTGAAGATGGTGTGTCTGATGTCTGAATTGTACTTTTTGAAAAATTCATCTTTATCTAATGTCAAACTAGGACTACATTTTTATATGCTGTTTACATACATATTTTAGTTAGTATTTGAGTACCTGTTTCAATGTAAGCACCAGAGAAATGGGGAAAAGTCTAAGCAATTTATTGACATGAAATACAGAATAGAGTTTTTGCAGTCATTACTAGCTAGTCAATATTTGGTAGGGCTTCTTCAAGGACATTCACAGTTCTTCTTCTTCAGATATTGGCTCTCTTTTCTTCCATTCTCTGCCAAGATGTTCCCACACTACTTCACCAATGTCCAGGCTCTGGGGAGGCCAATCAATGAGCCCTGTTTTTCTATCCAGGTATGCTGTTCTTGCATTTGGCAGTGTGTTTGGGATCATTGTCATGTTGACAAATAAAGTCACTGATGGTTTCCAGATGTTATTTCATGGTGGATTTAAATCCATTTTTCCAGAATTCTTTAAGAATACACAGAACACCATTTTAAGATTTGTCAAGTTTTTGGCTAATAGCTCTTTGGGAATCAGCTTACTGGTGCAAAACACTATTTTATCCCTGTCAAACTGTGTTGTCTTTGGCACTTTTTATAAATTCAGCTAAAGAAATGGGAGCAAATGATCTATTTTTGCAACCGATGCAATTTAAAATTGGTTCTTTGCTAGGCTGTCATACAGAGATACAACACTGGTTCATCTCCTTTTTATGCTTGAACGATTCATAAGTTTGTGTAAAGACACTTAAGTTCTTTAAACTAGCCTGTTTAATTTACCAGACTTTCTTGTGCTGTAGGAGTGTAATGGGTGGCTCATCTACAGAATATAACTGCCACGCAATCAGGTACGGGAAAATCACGCCGATAGCTGATACTGAAATTAAATTCAAGGTACATATGCAAGTTCAGCTTTTGAATTCATGGTGTATTTCTGGCAAATGACACAAGCAAATCATATTAGAGTTTGTTTTGGTCTTTTTCAAGAAGTCCTGGTCCATCTTACAAGGAGGATCCTGGTCCGCTTCCATGTTCCTGGCTTGTGTTGGAAAGCAAAACAGACAGACTGCAGAATTGTTATAATGATATAAATGTGGACATTAGTATCAGTTTAAAAGACAGATGATGAAGCACTGTATTTGGTTGACCTTTCCCCTGTTTGTGTTGCGATTATGTGTTTTAGCAGTTACTCATATTAAAACAGGACGAAGAAAACGTAATAGTCAGTTTTATTTTGCAATCTCATAAAAGACAAGCCAAAAAAAAAAAGGCATGATAAACATCAGACACCTGCATAAGTCCCTGCCAGTCATTTGAATCTGAATTTCCCCTGCAGGTCCTTGTAATACTGATAATACTGAATGACGGTTGCTGTGAAAAACAAACCAGAACTCCAGCATTTATGTACAATTCCTGAACTACTCTGCCTTACTGATAAAATTTTGATGTGACATTTGTGGTTTTATTATAATAATAATAATTATAATAATAATAAAAAAAACCCTTTGTAGTTCACATGCTGCATGCTTTTTACCCTTGAATTCATCCTCATGAAAAGTTAATGTGCTCTCATATACAAGTAGAGGAAAGATCAGCAGCTGATGAAGGGAATACGAGCATCAAATTCTCCCTCGTGAGCTTCCATATTTTAAAACACAGAAGCAAAAATAGCACTGTTACGCTCAATCTTCTGATTTTACCTTATTAAATCTAAACTCTCTCACGCACACACATATGCACTGAGTTAAGAATAAAATAGCAAAATAACAAATGGTGTCTATAATTACAATTTGTCCTTGGAAACACTTACGGCTGGAAAAACAGTTGTGAATTAATTTTCTGGTCATTAGTGACACCATGAAGTGAAAGAGCTGCTTATCACAAATGATATTGTTTACCCTCACTAATCAGTTTTACCTTTGGCATGGACCTTTAGTGTTTGCCTGCCCACCTACACTAATCATTCAGACAGGCCAACTAGGAGAAACCCTCTCATGGTCCTGCCTGTTGATGCTGTGTCTCATTTAAACCCTTCTTAAGGTCATGTAATCTAAATGAGTAAAAAAGGAATAGAAATGCCCTCATTGGCTCCATTTTGAACTTCGTGGCCACTCTGCACTACAGTGCTCATTTTGATAATTGTTCCTCTTGTAATACTAAATCATGACAAATTGAGGGTGTTCTTACAACATTTATACGCATTGTCCCAATTTAATTAATTTGTAAAAAAAAAAAAAAAACCCCAAAAACTACATTTGCTGCAAAATTAGACTTGTACCCTGAGCCAGTTTGCTTAAAGCCATTATTGATGAACATGTTTATCATAAGCTGGCTTCTCCACTTGTACAATTATAATCGCTTACCCCACACCCCCACGATCTGTGGCGCAATCACTAATGAGATTATGAAAATTATAACTTCCTGGCAGGAACAGAATCCAATATTAATGAACAAACCCAGAGCTGATTTAGGATATGAAATTATATATTGGATAAGTCACACTATCTCGAGGTTTAGATGTATTTTGTTGTGTTGCATCAGACAGTCTCAGAGGTTCCTTCGTCTTCACCACATTAGTGAGAAGAGACAATAAAAGCACACAGGGGAAAGGTCAACCAGATTGTGGCGAAAATGAAAGACAGTGCAGGGAGATGGGTCAAAGATGGCAAGATTGAGAGGCCGTCTGCATAATTAGGTAGCGTAATTAGGTTTTATTTATGAGCCACACAGAATAGAGATCACACAGTCTTGGATTCATCTCCTCAAATTTATGATGGTAACCAGTCTGAAAATGTATTTTACTAATGAATTAAAATTAAATTTAACCAGTTCATTGATAACTTGGTCGTGGAGTCAGTGGCTGGTAATATCAGATAGTTTTGGCCTGTCACAGGAATGAATATCAGCATGAATGACGTCTGATGTTCACTGATATGGAAACTTTGTTGTAAACAAACATATTGCAGAAAAAGATGCCTGGGGTATGTTACAAATGCTGTCATTAAATGGTTTGTCCAGCAGAGCGACTCTGACTCAGCTGTTTACTCTGCTCTCACCACTGTCTGCATCATCTAGCAGGGAAACATCTCGGCTGAGCAGATGGTGGCACAGACTCAAGTGCTGTCTCCACAGTAAGGTGCTAACTAGTTTGTGAAATATAATATCAGAAAGTTAATAACTAATGAATCCAGCTTTTTTTTAAGCTTTTTTGTCAATAGAAATCTAACCAATGAAGTATTATACACATACATTGATTCTTTTGTTACAGTAGAAGTGTGTTGATTTGTGTCAGATGGGTAAAAATACAATAAAACAATTTGGCGAATGTTATCAGACTTAAGATGCTTTGACAACAGCTGATGATGAAATTGTAAAAATTGTTAGTTGCAGCCCTTACTCCATCATCATCAGAAGTATCTCTTGCTGCGTGGCTTCTGTGTTTTCAAGTCTCTGTGGCCGTACTTCATTCTTCGTAGACATGGCTGTTTCCATTGCTACATGCCAAATTCAGTAGTCATCCTAGCATCATGATTATGAATAGATTACATTATTAGTCACTTTCTACTGCCTGCCAGATCTAATTAGTCGTGGGTATCCCCCCGCCCACCCCGCTTCTTCGTCCTGTCAAGGAGTGACTTGCCAGCCCTCCATGACCCCGTCTGTGTAACAAAGCTGCCCATCATGCTGTTTTAATCATTTATCCAACTGGTCCTGAAAGCTAGCTGTGAACTGCCAATCCTTTCTCCCGCTATGTGCCTGGCTGCTGGAGCCTACTGATCAAGGAGCACGTGCCAGAACCGAAGTGTCCAGGGACAGCATCCCAGGACTGTTTTAGGGCTGAAGTGACACATTTCGTCACCCCCCTCCCCTTTCACCAAACTGTCGGTTGTAGCATCTAACACATGTATGATACAATGTTTCCCTCCACAGCACGAGGTCTGCCTCTTTGACGTCCAAAGAAATGTTTTGTTTTTAACCGTATTTTCAAAGGTTCACGATGAGCTACATGCAAGTATTTTTGTGATATATCTAGTCAAAGTCCATAAAGTCAAGCAAATGTCAAGCATTTTGCAGTCACATCTTGATAATTGTATGCAGGCTTAAAGGGAGCAAGTTTACATTAGGTCTGAATATTTTATTTACTTTGTGAATTCTCACTTGGAGGGTGATAGAAGGATCTCATTAGAAATATGCCACACCTTTCAAAAGATGAAAAGCAGGATTTCATGGGAGACACTCACAGCTCTGAGACCTCCATTTTCAATGACTTGCTGTGACCAATAGCATTTTTTCCAGCTGTTGCAATTCTCTAGCTTATTCTTGGGTCAGGGGAGACTATCTTACTGACTTGCCAATAAAATGTCTGTTGCCACTGGGAAAGAGCAGGATCCGTCAATTGGTTTCACCTTATCTACCTTAAACATGCCTCTGCTGACTTCATGCTTCTTCCCATTTCTTTTTCTTTTGCAGCTTTTCATTGTTCTTTAACCCTATTCTCCATCTCCCTCTGCACATAAACCCAAAGAAATTAGTCAATTACTGAAAATGCATTAGACGAAGATTAAACAAAATAACTGTGCAAAAAGTAAACGTCTACAAGCTCATTTAATTGTTGCCTATCCTGTATATTAGACTAAGAGACAGTTTTCCCAATGTTGCATTTAAACATCAAAACACTACAAAAACAACCCTTTGATTTGATCCTGCCATGAAACTCTAAGGGAGTTCGTATAACAATAGTTTTATGTATAATTGAGTGCACACATCCTATTTGACAAGGACCGGATATGTCTTCATCTCTGGAGACAAGTGGAGGTCAGGAGAGGTAAAACTGATCGCCTTTTGAAATCTCCTCAAAAATCAGGGCTACAAACAGTTGTGGAAATATAGATGACAAAGCCTGGCCAGGGAATTGCTTTCAAAGGGTCTGATTGAAAGCTCATGTCAGGGAGGCTGTAGCAATCAAAGGACTTGTGTATTTCAAGTCGAAAGGGGCCATGTTGAGAGCATGATAAATCTAACAAATCTCCTGATCCACCATTCAAAAGCAACTGTTTTCTATTGTTGCTGCTCTTTGCTGGTGTTCTGCTGCACCTTTTTGAAATACTCAGTCTCCACAAGCCTTGATGTGCAACAGAGTCTTAGGATGTCAGAAGAGGGAGACTATGGATTGCTGCTTTAGTGGCAATTCATCTTCTACCATATAAGCTAAGAGATTGTTAGCTTGTATATCTACAACATTACCCATTTATTTTTGAAATTCGCTTTTTGGGGCCAGGCTATAAATATTCTTGTTTCTGTTGTAAATTTGGGTATTTAGCTGGAACTCAAGGAACGTTGGGTTTTATTTTCAGAATAGCTTTTCTTTACCTGAGAACCTGTGTTGTTTTGTAAAACTTTTCTATTTAGGTTATTTTGGTTATGCAACTATTAATTGCATATCCCAGAATTGAAGTGACAAAAAGATGGTATTTTGGAGAGGGAAATATATATATATATATATATATATATACACACACACACACACACACACACACACACACACACACACATATATATATATATATATATATATATATATATATATATATATAAACAACACCCAGCACGCCCCTGCGGGCGGTTTATCCTTCAAGCTCGGGTCCTCTACCAGAGGCCTGGGAGCTTGAGGGTCCTGCGCAGTATCTTAGCTGTTCCCAGGACTGCGCTCTTCTGGACAGAGATCTCCGATGTTATTCCCGGGATCTGCTGGAGCCACTCGCCTAGCTTGGGAGTCACCGCACCTAGTGCTCCGATTACCACGGGGACCACCGTTACCTTCACCCTCCACATCCTCTCGAGCTCTTCTCTGAGCCCTTGGTATTTCTCCAGCTTCTCGTGTTCCTTCTTCCTGATATTGCTGTCATTCGGAACCGCTACATCGATCACTACGGCCGTCTTCTTCTGTTTGTCTACCACCACTATGTCCGGTTGGTTAGCCACCACCATTTTGTCCGTCTGTATCTGGAAGTCCCACAGGATCTTAGCTCGGTCATTCTCCACCACCCTTGGGGGCATCTCCCATTTTGACCTCGGGACTTCTAGGTTATACTCGGCACAGATGTTCCTGTACACTATGCCGGCCACTTGGTTATGGCGTTCCATGTATGCCTTGCCTGCTAGCATCTTGCACCCTGCTGTTATGTGCTGGATTGTCTCTGGGGCATCTTTACACAGCCTGCACCTGGGGTCTTGCCTGGTGTGATAGACCCCAGCCTCTATGGATCTTGTACTCAGAGCTTGTTCTTGTGCTGCCATGATTAGTGCCTCTGTGCTGTCTTTCAGTCCAGCTTTGTCCAGCCACTGGTAGGATTTCTGGATATCAGCCACCTCCTCTATCTGCCGGTGGTACATACCGTGCAGGGGCCTGTCCTTCCATGATGGTTCCTCGTCTCCCTCCTCTTTCTTGGGTTTCTGCTGCCTGAGGTATTCACTGAGCACTCGGTCAGTTGGGGCCATCTTCCCAATGTATTCTTGGATGTTCCTTGTCTCATCCTGGACTGTGGTGCTGACACTCACCAGTCCCCGGCCCCCTTCCTTCCGCTTAGCGTACAGCCTCAGGGTGCTGGACTTGGGGTGAAACCCTCCATGCATGGTCAGGAGCTTTCTTGTCTTTATGTCAGTGGCTTCTATCTCCTCCTTTGGCCAGCCTATTACCCCAGCAGGGTACCTGATCACGGGCAGGGCGTATGTGTTGATGGCCCGGATCTTGTTCTTACCATTCAGCTGACTCCTCAGGACTTGCCTGACCCTCTGCAGGTACTTGGTGGTTGCAGCCTTTCTAGCGGCCTCTTCATGGTTCCCATTTGCCTGCGGGATCCCCAGGTACTTGTAACTGTCCTCTATGTCTGCAATGTTGCCTTCTGGTAGTTCAATCCCCTCAGTTCTGACTACCTTCCCTCTCTTTGTTACCATCCGACTACACTTCTCCAGTCCGAACGACATTCCAATGTCATTGCTGTATAGCCTGGTAGTGTGGATCAGTGAATCGATGTCTCGTTCACTCTTGGCATACAGCTTGATGTCATCCATGTACAGGAGGTGGCTGACAACTACTCCGTTCCGTAGTCGGTATCCGTAGCCAGTCTTGTTAATGATCTCACTGAGGGGGTTCAGGCCTATGCAGAACAGCAGTGGGGACAGAGCATCTCCTTGGTAGATCCCGCACTTGATGGTGACTTGTGCTATGGGCTTGGAGTTGGCCTCTAGTGTTGTACGCCACATCCCCATTGAGTTCCTGATGAAGGCTCTTAGGGTCCCATTGATCTTGTACAATTCTAGGCATTCCAGTATCCAGCTGTGGGGCATTGAGTCATAGGCCTTCTTGTAATCAATCCAGGCAGTGCACAGGTTGGTCAGTCTGGTCTTGCAGTCTCGGCTGATTGTTCTGTCTACCAGTAGCTGGTGTTTTGGTGTTTTGCACCTCTGGTATTTCTGGTATTCTGCAAAACACCAGCATATATATATATATATATATATATATATATATATATATATATATATATATATATATATATATATATATACTAGGGGTGCAACGATATTCGTATCGATATTGAACCGTTCGATACAGTGCTTTCGGTTCGGTACGCATATGTATCGAACAATACAACATTTGTAATTTATTTTATCAACTTTCCTTCTGACGATGCTGTCTGTGTGGAGCGCTCAGTGAATCTGCGTTCGACTACTCCGCCTAGGCTGCACTGTCGAGCGCAGATCCACTGAGCGCTCAACACAGACAGCATAGTCAGAAGGAAGAGCGCAGGGCACCTCCCCCACCCTCATTCAGATCTGGCGTTTGGAATTATTTTGGTTTTCATGTGTTGTATGACCCTGAAGGTAAGCGAGTCATGGACTAAAGTAAAACAGTATGTTGGATGTGCCATGCAATGCTCAATTACATGGGTGGGAACTAGTGTGTTAGCGCAGTTAGCTCGTTAACGTGTTGGCCGTCTAGCCCCATGCACGGGGCGATCGGCGGTAGCTCGTTAACGGAGATTTGCCATGTTGTGGTGTTAAGGTCATTTCAACGAGATTAACCTGAAAGCACTAGTGGGAACACAACGAATATGACTGCACATTTACACCGACATCATCCTAGTGCAAAGACAAAAACAACAAGCATGCTACTAACTTTAGCCAAGTCATTTAGACAGCTGTTAGCACATGATTCTCCTTATGCTGCTGAGAATATAACCCAGAAGAAGCGGATAGTATAACTTTTATTTTGGAAAGAGACATTTCTCTGTAATAAACTCTCTTTTCCAAAGATGCATGATTCCTCAATCAGATACAGGGCTTGCAATATCGCTAGCCTGACGTCCTGGGGCTAGCGATTTTTTCAGTCGGGCTACCAAAATCTATCTCTTCCCTGCCCGTCGGGCTATTGTAGGAAAGAAAAATATATGTCAGTGCTTTTGCATTCTTTCAGAAATGTAGCTGGGTAATTATGTCATTGGCATCGGTGAGCCACTGTCAATATGTGACATATTGAAATCGCGTTTGAATTTGCGCTTGTTTTTTTGCTTTCACTTTGCAATCGTGCGAACTGTGTATAGAGAGCGACAGCACTGATCTGTGAGTGATGATAATTTGTGCACCAATTCCTCTGACATCGTCTTATTAATCGTTAGCTTACTATGCAAACATGACAAGTGAAATCTCCCGCAGCTTAAACATGTGAGAGGTTGATCGCGCAGAGAATCGCTGAGCTTATGTGAGTGCGTCTGTAAAAGCAGCAGGATTTATATTTGACTACGATGACCTGGATGACTGAGAACCTTCACAGACAGATATATATTTTAGTTCTGCTGAGCCAAATAAGACAGGTCAGGGTGAAGAAGTGACAGCCAAAGAAAAGCTTACCACAAAACGGAGAAGTTATGACAAATCAGACTATAAGGCAAAAAGAAAGTGCAGCTTTATGGTTTCATGGACAAAAGAATTTCTGTGGCTGCAATATGATGAGCTAAATAACCAGGGCTGCACATAAGTGGTCCGCAGGTGCGCATTCGCTGTCAAAATAAAAAACACGCACAAGGGTTAGGGTTAAATTTAAAAACTGTACTTTTGAGTTAAAATATATATTTATAATTTTAATAAATGACAAATTAAAAAGGCATGAACATTTTTTTTGTATCGAAAAAATATCGAACCGTGACACCAAAGTACCGAACCGAACCGTGAATTTTGTGTATCGTTGCACCCCTAATATATACATATATATATATATATATATATATATATATATATATATATATATATATATATATATGTATGTATATATATGTATATGTATGTATATGTGTATATATGTATATATATGTGTATATGTGTATGTGTATATATATGTATATATATGTGTATATGTGTATGTGTATATATATGTATATATATGTGTATATGTGTATGTGTATATATATGTATATATATGTGTATATGTGTATGTGTATATATATGTATATATATATATATATGTGTATGTGTATATATATATGTGTATGTGTATGTGTATATATATATGTGTATGTGTATATATATATGTATATATATATGTGTATGTGTATATATATATATGTATATGTATATACATGTGTATATATATATATGTATATGTATATATATGTGTATATATATATATGTGTGTGTATATATATATATATATATATATATATATATATATGTATATATGTATATATATGTGTGTGTGTATATATATATATATATATATATATATATATATATATATATATATATATATATACATGTGTGTGTGTGTATATATATATATATACATGTGTGTGTGTGTGTGTATATATATATATACATGTGTGTATATATATATATATATATATACATGTGTGTGTATATATATATATATATATATATATATATATATATATATATATATATATATATATATATATATGTGTGTATATATGTGTGTATATATATATATATATATATATATATATATATATATATATATATATATATGTATATATGTGTATATATATATATATATATATATGCATATATGCATGCAAGCAATCGTTTTTAATAGCTTAAGGTAAACTGAAGACACTGTTGTACTTGCAGGTTTGTTAGAGAAAAGTACCCAGTAATTGAGAAGCTGCCTGCTGACTCGTAATGCTGCCAAAATGCCAATTAGCAAAAGCAGCAAGCATCCGCCTCCTTACCAGAAAAAGGTACCACTGGCTAAAAATAACTACAATACTACTAGAAAAATGTGGCCGCCAGTACAGCAGTATTGCAACGCATAGACAGTACACAGCTTCTTTGTAATTACTTCATAATCAGATGATTGTGTGCATTATGAATGGCATTATGTGTTGTGTACAATCTGCTCTATATTACTTTGTGCCTGTGCTGTTTTTTCTCTCTCAAATCCATTCCCTTTTGTCACACCAGAGCCTGAACAGTGGGCATCCAGAGCTAATCATCCCGATTAAGGAAGAGTTGGTTTTGTTTTTTGTTTTTGCAAAGCCACTATATTACTCGCATTAACCCTCGCACTGGTTTCAACTACAGGCACATTTTAATAATTAAGGAACCCCAAGATCATCAATAATCGAGTCGTTTATTCATTAAACAACACAAGGAAAGCAACAGGGGCAGAGCCAGTAGGAAGACTATGCAGAGTTCATTCTGAGCTGACAGGGAACACTGATCTTTAGGTTGGAGATTGGACTAAGCAACTTTATGAATTGCAATGTGGGAGCTATGCTTCTTGCGGTTTGCAGACAGGTTCTCCAGTAGGTTGACAGATATGTGGTATGGATAATTGGGCTGGTGATAACTGTCATCTGGGCACTTAATGAAGATAATAAGCTTTTAGTTTGACAGCTTAGTTATGCCTATCCAGCTTTTACTCCCTCTACGTACATTTCCTCAAGAAAAGGAAACAGATCTTACTGTCATTTGTAATTTAAAATATATGGTGTTTGATATTTTAGGTTATTCTTCGACTCACCCAAAAGTTAACATCCTCTAGAACTGAGACTTTTGTTGGTATCATTTTTGTCTGAAGCTACAATACTCCTTCTCACATAATCCTGATCACAATCAAGGCAAAAGCTGGCTGTGAGTCTGATTATATCTGAACTATAAAAGAAAAGAGACAGAAGCCTGGAAGTGTCCCTCCAATAGTCTGGGTCTTTTTACTTCATTTTCCTTGGCTTTGCAAACTATGTGGATATTGTTAACAAATGCAGAGCTGCTGCCATCAGCACCTTGCATACTAATGAGAATCATGTTAAGAATGTTTATTATTGCACTGTGAATTTATTCACTATTAATAGCTAGCAGCTCTCCAACTCATGCAAAGAGGGAAATAAAGAAAGAAAGCAAGCTTTAATATTTAAATCTTCCCCTGTACCTGTAAGAGGTGATCTTTACTTTTGAATGGTCAGTATTGTGTTTTTTCTTCTTATTTTAATTCGTTTGTGATGAATTAAACAATGAAATCATGGTGAATAAAAAAGACTGCACTTTGAAGTGCAGGTGGTGGTTTAGATGTAGTCGTCTGCTCTCCACTGGGTTTTTGTGATTGAATGCAAATAAGGAAATTCATTTAAGCTCCTTGCCCTCATAATGTGAAATGCAGATGCTATGTTATAGCTTTAGTCTGTACAGTGGCAAATCTAGTCTGTTGGTCCAAGTTCCAATACAAGGATTTAACTTAGGTGCTAGAACCTGCACTGGCTGCTTAGACTTTCATAATGAAAAAATATAGTTTTCAGTATCAAAAGCTAACAGACCTACATTACAAATGTGGAAAATACAATGAATACAAATGTGGAAAATACATGCACCAAACTACACATACATTGTAGCAATTTAGAATAGACTTCTAAATTTCATAAGTTAGCATTCACAACTTCTCATTTACCTTGAATGGATACTGCTTTCAACAGTACAAACAAGTATTGTTCAAGTTAGCTGGTGGTTAATCCACCTGTTCTACTGATGTCCTATAAACTGACAGGTAAAACCTTACTCTAGAAATGGGAGGGCAAGTTTATTATAAGTGTTAATGCTAGCTGCAAACATCTACGTTCTTTCAGCCTGCTACAATGGCTAACAGAGCTGGGCACACTTCTGCTAGCTAATATAACTAATGTTAAAAATCAGAGTAAGAAAAACCAAAAATGTGGTTCTGGTGAAAGTTCCATTATTTAAGTTTCTCTGGCCTCAGCGCCACTGATTGACCAGGACATTGTCACATGGTAGTTAATATATTTTTCACTAGCACAAGTATAAACGCCAGCAACTACGTTGAAGACTTAAGTTACATTGTAGGATCTACAAAGATTGATGGATTTAGCAACGCCAGGTTTCTCCAACTGTGCAAACTTTGCTTACTGCTGAAGTTTAAAGTACGTCAGTCTTCATCAGTCCCCCGCTGGCCTGGGCCAAGGCAGTTGTGTGCCCAACCTTTTAGCAAGCAGTGCCTCTTCAGTATCCCTATAGAGCAAAAACAGGTCAGTTTTCCTGCCATTGTGTTTGTAATCATAATTTATTACAGTGACCACACAGAAGAAGAAAATAACTATTTTCCTGAGTACCTCCATACATGAGTTCAGTCACACCGCAAATCATGACAAAGAGACTCAATGACTGTTTATATGAGATTCATTTGAAGCTATTTATTTTCATTGTCAAGGTGAAAAGCACCTCTATTAGAGTCAGTGTGTGGTTAACACAGTCTGTGGTTCAGTGTTTGTGTATAAACTCCTATTTATTACCTTTATTCTCACATACAGAATAAAGGATTCTTTGTAAATATATATTTGATCAAGATTTAAATAAATCAAAGCTTTTGTGGTATCCCAAACTATAGAACAGCGGTCCCCAACCTTTTTTGCGCCACGGACCGGTTTATGCCCGACAATATTTTCACGGACCGGCCTTTAAGGAGTCGTTGATAAATACAACAAAATAAAAGTTGTACCGGTACTGAAAAATAGAAGATTTATTCATAACACACGTGAAAAGACCCAGGAAAACCGAGTTAATGATAAAAACGATAACAAAATAACGCTGAAAACCGATAAAAACCCTGAAAACCATACATTTCACACCTGAGCCTCTATTCTCGCGGCCCGGTACCAAACGACTCACGGACCGGTCCAAGGCCCGGGGGTTGGGGACCGCTGCTATAGAAGACAATTCTATATATAGGAAAGCTGTTAACTGGGGCTTCTCTTCTCCATTTATGCAATATACCCTGGGTTTCAAAATGTGTGGGAATTCTAGGTATGTCAATAATGACCTGCGTTATTGTTACAATAATAATAAATATTGTGTATAATGACAAAAGGTGAAATAGATTTGCAACACTAAAAGGGTTAAATATCTCCTTTTTTCCACAGGTTTACTTCTTTGAGGGTCCAGGTATCATTTTACATAGGGAACCTTTTTGCACATGCAACAACATAATGAATTGCCCTTTGATAATGAATTGTCTCTAACATTTTTATTATCATTATCATTTTCTGGTCTTTTCTTTGCTTTTTGTATGGGGAGGGCAGTGGCTTCCACTGTGAGACACACACAGCAGGCGTAAAACTGAGAGCAGAGGAAAGAAACTACCATAAATGACAGCAACGGCATGATGAATGAAAAAAGTGCACATGGGGGAAATGGCTGCTCTTTTAGCTGTAAATGCTTCAGTGCATTAATCACAAGTCCTTTTAAGGACCATATTGGGAGGCAGGTGGGGTTGAGGTGACACAAACACACCCAACTGTCAGTTGAGAGATTGGATGTGCAAAGTTGTCTAGCACCACTTGCAGGTGTTTTTCACTCAGGCCTTGGTTATATTTAGGCACCAAAGTGGCTCAGCAAGGGAAAGGTTTGGTCTAAAATAGTTATTATTAAGCTTATACCTTAAACAATTGCACACATTCTAAAGATCACTTATCTAAAATTTAATAACACTATATGCGATAACAGCTTGTGCTACCAACAAGCCGGTGTTTAGTGTATCAACTAGTTATTAAATTTGCCCAGTTAGTGTTTGATTCTGTGAAGGTACTTGGAGCTATTTCACAAAATGACCTCATATAGCAGAGAGAGTAAATCAAAATAGAACAGGAACAGGCCCCATAATAAAAGCAAAGTGCTGAAAGACCCTAAAACAATGTCTACAGTCAAAGGGCAATAGTTTTATAACCCTCTTTGAGTTTGTTACAATAAAAATGTATACTACACATACGTTTAGTCCAGTGTTTAAATAAAGGTAGCCTATATGTCGGAGCAAGGAAAAAGTCCAGCCAAAGATGCTGACTGAAAATCCCAGATGGGGAAAAACAGCTCAGAGCTGCTTGGCTTTCCAATATTTCTAATGTTTCTTATCTTAATTTCACTTTCTAGAAATTTTTCTCAAAACTATTTGCAAAAAATGTGGTTTAATGAACCGTTTCTGATTTGTAAAGTGCAAATAAACAACACACTGTAGCCGGTGGTGAAAACACTATGTGCAATGTGATCGATTGCTGGTTTCTTGTAAACTTTGTGAAGTTTTTATTTGTTTATTCATGTAATCATATTTACCACAAGTGACTGTTTATTTGCATTGTTACTTCACTACAATAATTCAAATAACAAATAGTTTGATAGGCAGTTTAAGGTGTGTGGGTCAGGAAGTTGAGCGGGTCGTCCACTAATTGGAAGGTCAGTGGTTCGATCACTGGCTCTTCCTGTCAGCATGTCAAGGCATCCTCTAGCGAGATACTGAACCACAAATTGCAATGAGAATACAAATAATAAAGTGCTGTGTCAATGGGTGAATGAGACTTGCAGTAGAAAGCACTTTGAGTGCTCAGAGTAGAAAAGTGCTATGACTCGCCAAACCATTTACATCTTCGAGTTTAACATTTACAGAACTTAAAAAAAGACAAATCATTCAAGAAATCTAGAAATGTTGAAATTTTAGAAAGCATAAAAAAGTTTTACAAAATTAGACTTGAGCGTACTTTTTTACATGCTGCATCATGAAATGGTAACATAGGTCCAAAGAAAGGCATCAAGTTGTCTTTTTCTAATAATTCCTGTTTTGGGTTTTATTAAATTTGACCTTCCTTGTCATCATTTGATGCACCATAGGTACTCATTTATGAACTTAGATTAAAGACACAGTCTGAAAACTTTGAATGTCCCACAAAACAGGAGGGCAGACTAATGAATCATGAGAAGTCGTGCATATCTAATCACTTTAGCAGAGGACCATAATGGCTTATTGACCAATAGTGAAGTAAGACTGATGTTGCTTTGAAATATTTATAATTGCAAACTCTCCATGTCATCTTCACCACCATGTTTAATTTCAAAAAATATGTGTGAAAGAGATTGAAAAATCTTTAATTGGACCACGACACGCTGTTCCTATACAGCACACGCTCTGCATAAATATGTCGTGTGCATTTGAAGTTTACTGGGAATATGCAGCAGAGGTGCTTTGAACACAATATTTTGACTTTTTGCCCTTTTTAATGTTTGAGGCAAAGGAAGACTGTGACATTTTATGTTTGTTGAGGAACACAGCATGTCAACATTAAAGAACAAGAAATCGCACAGAATTTTAAAATAAACAAATATAGCCGTTCTCTTCTATTTTTTATATATATATATGTGTCTGTTGTGTGGGTAGCTTCATGTTGAAAACAAGAACAAAAATGTTCAGATATAAGCCATCAAGAATAAATACCCCCCCCCCCCCCAAAAGAGCAGACAGAAGCTCAGCATATAACCTGCCAGTTCTGATCAGTCTATTCAAGATCGTGTGTGTAAAGTCACGGACTGAAGGATGACATACAAGTAAAAGCCCTTTTTTAAGGGTCAGCGAATGTGACACTGTGTACTGCTTTGCGGTCTTCACGGTTTAAGGAAAATAATTCAGGGCCAAGGTAAACGGCTTGCCTCTTCTTTGCCACTCCATCCTCTGCAGTGCAATAACTTTGATGGTTGGATATTGATGATATCTTGGGGTCTTTATGAGGACATTCTGTATCTTTGTTATTAAGTGGCTTTTTATTGGATTGTGAGGCTTTATCTTGGGGCATTTTAAAGCACACAGCAGAGAAAGAGACCTGACCGCGGGATGCTTTCCATCATTTTCCCTTTATTTTAAAAAATGATGAATCACTTCTGTCAATTGTTGTGATGTATCAGTCATTTTTATATGAGTCTGGAGTGTCATCACACTACATGATATACCATTTTGCTGGAAGCCAGTTGGTAATTCGAAGCCAAAAAAATAGAGTGGAAAAAAAAACAAAAAACCTCTGTCTTGATTTATCTTCAAAGGTGTGGCACCACCATTCATCATTAAGGGGCTTAGTTTCGTCTTTCATCTAGCCAAATCCATCCCTAAAACTTTACTCATTAGCTGCCAAGTTGATGAGGTGGCGGAAGACATATATGTGTGTTTCTACCACCATATGGTAGATGCATTCAAATGTTTCAGTGGACGTGTGAACCTCTGTAAGCACCATGTGGCTTCTTTTGTGTTTGTGGCTTTTTGTCATCATGCTAGAGCCACATTGATGTTTTGTTGGTTGCTTAAGTGTTTGTGATACATGATCAGCTGTGCAAAAAGGAGATTCTTTGGAAGGAAATTAATCTTTGGAACTTGTGCTTTGGAACAAGACACAGGGATGTGCTTGAGTTTATTTTGATTTGCAGCAGAAATATTGGAGCCTGATGGAACTTATTCAAGACTGTTTTCAGTTCTTTTTTTTTTTTTTGCTCTGCCATATAAAATCAAGTAGTGGTCCCTGTGAAGAGGAGCACTTGAGTGAAGAAACCGTCCACTCTGCAATGTCACCTTTTAATTCCTAGCAATCGTTTACCTCCTTCTCACTTTTATAAAGCTTTTCTACTGCAGAAGTTTTGACACGTAATTCCAGGAAAAGCAAATTTGTATTTAATATTAATGATGTTTGATGTTTCAGATTTAGTTTGGCTAATTTCAGTGCACACACTGACTTGCAGTAATGGCTTTCTCTGACACCTAAATGGACCAGAGTGTTGTTAATGTTTCTCATTCCATCTCTGCTCTCACTTTTAGAACTTTTTTTTAAACTAAAAACGCACTACTAATGTTGAATTAGTACTAAATTCGAACCATGCATCTTAGATTATATGGTCTGAATCATCACTTAAAATAAAAAAGGGAAAAAGAAAAACGTAATCATTTTAGTTTTTATTAGTTGGTTCAACACTTTAACATTTTTTGAGTTGTTACTCATTGTCTTTGTGGTTTACATACTTACAAGTGCAGACACCAAAATTCAATATGTCAAACTTTTAACCTCATGACACTACTGACCTTTCCTCCTCTTGTATTCTTTTTTTCTTTTGAATTTTCACTCTGAGGCAGTAAAACTAAATCGAAACCACCTGGACCTCGTGAAATAACCCGCTAAATTATTTAAGACTGAATATCATGGTCGGTTTTGATATTAGTCTATTTTAAACAAATCTGCAACCTTTTATTCACCCAAAGTTGTTTAGATTTCTCTAACTCCATCTTTTCTTACAGCCCACTCAGTCCTCCAGAAAGCTGTTTTAAAAGCTAAAAGATAAAGATAAAATGTTTATTATTCATGACCACCTACTCCTAATTCTACCTAATGAATTTTTAAAATTTCCTTACTCTGCCTATATAGTGTCAGTAATGGCTGCCGCTAGAGATGTGAGAGTTGGTACTGTGGCTTGTGATCATGATTCCTTAAGGGAAAGGATCTCCTGTTATACAAGTGAGCCTTTAATAGGATGTTTCAAAGTGATATTATTGCATAACTTACCTGATAAAGTGAAAGTATATTTTTTGCCATAGCATGCTTCCGATCCTTCATCTTAATCAGCTACAATGCAAACTAAAACTGCAAAAAATATGTATACACGGGGCAGGTGGTGGGATTACTCTGGCTACCTGTGACATAACAAGAGGTTTAAAAACGGTTTGCTATAGAATCACAAAGTCACAGTGGGAGGCCCTGAGCACGAGGATGGCAGGAACAACTGTACATTTAATCCATCCACCATTAATGTCATCCTATAATACCACAGAACAAGACCAGCAAAGCTGATGTCAAGAAATGTAACAGTTATCTATCTAACACTGATGTAAACCAGTTTAAAAGATGGAAGGAAATACTAACTTTGTACTTTTAACATGTATTTTTTTTTTTATTGCAGCACTCAATAATAAACTGGTAGTGGAACCCTAAATCGGCACTCGATAATCAAAACTTTGAGAACCCCAGCTCTCGCTTAAATTGAAGAGTGAGAATTTTGTAGTTTCACAGCACAAACCCTCCCACCCCTTAATCTGTTCCAAAACAAATGTTTCTTTAGTTTCCAGAATTGCAACATTTGCTCAGGAGATTGCAAAAAGTTTAAATTTTGGTGGATGCACTTGGAGGTATGTGGTTTCTATTTTTGTACAAAAAGTGTTCTTGGGTTTAGTTTTAGGGATGCATCGAATGTGACTTACTGCAAAAAGTGACCCCTTTTATCTGGATGATGGTCCCAAAATATCTACATATTCAGTTCACATTAATGTAAAACAGCAAATCCCGAGAATAAAGAAAAAAAATAGAAGAACAAAGTGTTTGGAAAAAATTTGATGCCTGGTGATAAATTTAACACACAATATTGCAGAAGGAACCACACTGCATTTAAGTGCATTTTTATAACCAGCGTTTGTGGCTCTTGTTAAAACTAATGCAGTCTGATGCTTAAGCCCTGCAAGTAAATCCTTCCTTTATTACTATACATTTAAATACTTATTGTTTGAGTGCTGCTTGTATTGGTGGATGTGGTGGTACTGAGTTGTTTTGGATTATGCCAGAACTTTCTTGTTTTTATATCATTTATATTGTATTGATGTAAATGGGGTGGACGAGAGAGAGTTGTACATAGAAGTAAAACAAATTACACAATAGGTTTATTTATTTACTTTACAAAATTTAATTAATTCATTATGGAAATATATCTGTGATAGAAACAAAAACAAAAGCAGTTCTCCCTTGTGTTAGCTACTCATTAGCTTTCTGTGACTGGACCTAAATTAAAAATGTTGTTTTTTGTTTTTCAACATGAATTTCACACTTTCATGTCCGTGAACACAACTTTTAATCAGGCTATATCAGTCCATATATACATTTCACAGATTTTCACACATCATTTGTATGATTTGTAAGATCATAATTCAATACAAAAGTGTTGCTTGATTAGGTTTAGGCATTAAACACAACTAGGTTGGAGCTGGGCAAACCCCCCGCTTGTTTATGTTTATAAAAATGTCTTAATTTGTGTTAAAATACAACATTGCTGCTCCTGGTTCCCATAGTAACACTTCCCTGCTTTCTCTACAAAGATACAAAAAGTACATGCTTCTGATATGAAATATATTTCCTATTGAAATACATTACATACAAATTTGTGTTCACTGACACAAAATTGTAAGACAGCGGTCCCCAACCTTTTTTGCGCCACGGACCGGTTTATGCCCGACAATATTTTCACGGACTGGCCTTTAAGGTGTCGCGGATAAATACAACAAAATAAAACTAGTACCGGTACCGAAAAAAAGAAAATTTATTCATAACACACGTGAAAAGACCCAGGAAAACAGAGTAAACGATAAAAACGATAACAAAATAACGCTGAAAACCGATAAAAACCCAGAAAACCATACATTTCACACCTGAGCCTCAACTCTCACGGCCCGGTACCAAACGACTCACGGACCGGTACCGGTCCGAGGCCCGGGGGTTGGGAACCGCTGTTGTAAGAATTTGTTTTCATGAATATGAAAAAAAAGATTAATTTTGTGAGTGCTGCCTATTTGGTGGTGAAGCACAAAGAAAGCTGAGAGCCACTGATGACACCAACTTCTAGCCTAACAAAAAGTCTGCCTTTGTAAGTTTAAGATGTTCTTTCCTTAAAATTAAATCAATAAAAAATGAAAGCACTACTCTGTAATCTTGTAGTTTTGACTCATTTTTCCATATGAGAATGTTTGCTTTTGCAAGGAAACACTCTTAGTGGCAGGTGATTTAACTAAACCCAATGGGTCGAACAGGTGGCTATCCCAGTTGGCAGGGTTGGAGGAAATCTTTGCCTTTTCACACATCATTATTGTGTGTGTGTGTGTGTGTGTGTGTGTGTGTGTGTGTGTGTGTGCGCGTGCGTGTGTCTGTAATGCAGTGCAGTCAACACTCGATAACCTCCTCAGTGGTTTGAATGACACGCTTCCCTAGGAACGGTGGGGGGCAGAACCATATCAGTCAGTGATGGATGGTGGGAGGGTGTTTTCAATGATGGATCTGTAGGTCTATACCAGGAGTGACTGTGACATACTGAGCTGCCAAAATGCTTTGGTGTAAAGCATCCTCTGTGGTCAGATTTGAGATATCCTCATCCTCTCCACTCAGTGTTCACATCACTGATTACAGGTAGAGATCATGTCAAGTCCTTCTTGTCCTGGATTGAGAGTCTTGTTGTTTTTGGCTCACTAAAACAGCAGTCAGTCCTCTTATGTGTCATCGAAAGACCCGGTTGTGTTTTCTACAAGCTTCAGCAGCTTGAATAAAGGGTCACTCGAGGTGCCGTCTTTGGAGCACACAGAAAGCAGAGCAGAGAGATAGAGACCCAGATAGCAGAGAGTCGATTCCTCACACACTGTGTCATAAGGTCTTTAACAGATGGGGGGGTGCTATGTTTAGCACAGATGACAAGTGCTCTAAAGAAACTTGGAGCATCGTGACAGAGTTTGCACTTTCAGCACGCACTACCTCACTTTGCAATTTGATTCTTCATGTTAACATTAACTGTAAGGGCTTTTTTTTGGTAGGTGTCACAATGTGATTGAATGTGTTATGTTTTTACTTTGAATTTATCTTGATAAAAGAGACATTTCACTGCATTGGATCATGCATGCAAACTAAGATGAAAAGAGTACTGAATGTCATACTCAAATAGAAGACCTGATGATCAGAAAATTAAAGACTTATACTAATCAATTTAAGATCTTTCTGTTAATCATGTCTTGCTTTGTAGACATCACTATCTGCTTGCTTCCACCATTTGTGTCAAAATGGTGACCCGCTCAAGTTAAATGAGTTGGCAGCTTGACCCTTAGGGAATAGTTCAGAGTGCACACCCCTTGTCAGGCTTGTGCCCAAACATGCTCCTGACATGATGCACCACCCTTGTGCTTGGACATTGTGGACTGAAAACTGCTGTTTGGTCTCTGAGTTGTAAGCATAACATCCAGCTATTATTATCAGCAATGATCTTTAAGAGACGTGAAAGTTGGGGCAATTTTACACAGAATTTGTTGCTCACTGTACATATTTTTAGGTATATCATGAAAATGCAGATGCGGTTGTGAAGTAGCATGTGGAAAATTATAAAGATAGCAGGACAGCTGGAAGCAGTACAGAAGAGCACAGGAACACAAGAAGGAGAGAGAGGTCAGATTCTAATTATTCATGACTGGGAGGAATCAGACATTTTTCTTGATGATGGACATTTCTGCATTTAAAATGTTGTGTACCAAACAATACAAATTCATTAACATAATATATCATTATTTTAGGTTTTCAAATCAAACTGAAAAGTTGCTTTTACCAGTGTAAATCTGGAGTAGGATTAAAATGCAGTAACCATGAAAGAAACAAGTACGGCGTCCTGAATGTATTAGAGAATATTAGTCTGTCTTTTTTTGCATTTTCTAAAATTTTGAATCACATTTAAAAATCCATTAAAAACCAGTTTCTCTCTATTTAATCTTCTAAAATATGTATATTTATAAAAGGTTCTCTAAGATTTGTACAGTGCAAAGGCTTGTTTTCACCTTAATGATTTTTAAAACAAATCTTGTTTTGTTGTGTATACCTGCCCCAAAATGCCTCTGAAAATTGAAAATAATATAAAAGGAAGGAGAGCCATCTGCCAGAAAGCCCTAAAGGCAAACTTCTCAGACTAGCAAAGCAAAGTACATGCATTCAGCTGCTTTAAACCATACAGTATGTACGGGCAATATTTTAAGCTGGAGTACATATGCTGGCTGTAGCACTGATACATTATCACCGACTGCCATAAACAGAAACAACATCCACTTACGTTCTGAAACAATAAACAGTATTAAATGTTTCTGCACTGTGACAACTTGATTTAGTCGCCATTATTGTTGGGGTTAATTGACTTCCTCCTTCATACACTGGGAAAAAAAATGAACAGCTCATTATGAGGTTCTGCCACAGGTTTAAATAACATTTAAAAGTTCTCCAAGTTCAGTTTTTCTTACATCACAAAGCAGATTTTCTTTTAGGAACTTTTCAAAAAAAAAACAAAAACTAACAAACTGGAATTCATCCAAGAAACTGTTATCATATATGAAACCATAAGTAAATAAAAAATAACCTTTAGCTTTTCTTTTACAGACAAATGTGCCTTTTTTTTTCAAAATGTCTTTGACATTTTGTTTATTATAAATAAACAAAATATCCCACTCAGTGAGGTCATTTGTCTCATCAATTGCAGACAAAATCGAAGTGATCTTGTTGAGCTAATCTGAGCATTCAAAGCAGAAATATGGTGGAAAAATCAATAACTGGCAAATCTTTCAACCGTGCATACACCAAACACCCACATACCCCAAGTGTGCAAACTAGCATTTTTCAACTATTTGGCATTCTCATGTGTGGTAGTCAAATTCACCTTTTGCATTTTAACATCCATAGTTTTGATTTTAGAGTTCTTTCCTTTTGCAGCCTTGCCTCTCATAAGATAAACTCACATCCATTTGTCAAGTTTGTCTGACTTTTAGTTCTTAGACCAAGTGGGTCAAAAGTCGTATCCCTATACTTTCAGATTGAATAATGCTGTATATGTTTGAGCATTGCATTTTCAGTTCTACATTAAAATCATGTGTGCAGCAAAACCAAACCTCTTTCACAGCTAGGAGCCCTTGCAATTTTTATGGAAATTTGGTAAGACTGTTTTACATATTTCATTACGGTGTTTAAAATTATAACTGTTTCACTGTGTAAACAGTTACTCAGTCATTAAGCATCCATTTTCACTGCTTCTACCAACTGTATACCATTCCCGCAAAAGGAAAGATACAAAAAAATTGAAACTGGCTGCCGTTATCACAAATCATCAAACTTTGTCAGCTAATACTAAACATGAAAGTGTAACATTTGGTTTATATAATCAAACTTGCTGGACAGCATTTCATAAATGAAACCAGTTTTACTGTATTTTTGGCATCTTTGGAACATAGTATTTTTTTCCCCAGTTCAATTGAATTTTGTTGATTTCATTTAGTGCCATTTCACAGTAATAGTCATGTCTTTCTAGTGCTTTATGTTAGTAAAGATCACGCAGCATTAGAGAATCTCACTTCATCCCCTGTGAGCAAGCCCTCGGCGATTATACCACAAGTAAGCCTGGCCTTTGAGAACAAAGTGCTCTATTGGGATAATATGGTCTTCTTAAGCATATAATGGGGCCTGCTAATTCAGAATTTTGTATATGAAATAAAGGATTTAGAATTAATTTCTGGATTTAACATGGAGCCAGTGATATGGGGAGATATGATCTCTTACTTGTCCCCGTTAATGCTGAAGTGAACTAAACTGAAGGCTTTTCTGAGACAGTGGGCTAATAACTAACAAGAATAGTCTTGCCTACAAGAAAAAAAAAATGCATGAACTAATTTTTTTCTTTTAGGCAAGACTTCTTTTGATGTTTGAGGACAAACATCTTGAAACTACTGCCTCACCTGAAACAGTCACATCACCAACAGGTTCGTCTCAGTTCACAAATTCTTTTTGAGAAGTCGCCATAACTTGACTAAAGCTGAGGTAGGCAGCAGAGAGACTTGGGCTCCCCAGAGTGATCTGCATGATTGAAGCATGGTGATGTCAGTCCCTGTGGAAGACAAAGCAGGATGAGCTCGGTGTTATTGGCTTTGGCTTCTCTCAATTCAGTCGAATGTCAAATATTAAAGGTCAAATCTGAGAGATGGAAATATTATGAAAAGGTCTAAAGCATGCTCTGAGTTTTTATCACCAGTCTCTTGGGACTGAACATTTGACAGTACGGTGACACTGCACGGCTGAAATTAAGTAGCATTATTTGGAGTCACAGTTTACCATTTTGGCTCAATTAAACCCATTATAGCTAGACAGTGTATCAGAATAAGCAAGTCTAAGAAAATAATGGCGATAATGAAATAATTCCCACTAATATACTGTCCCTTTATATACAAATGCATCAGTCTGAATCATAGCCAAATATCCCTGTTGTATCCAGTGCTACGTTGTTGTTCATTCCCTCAGCGGTGAGAATATGTTTTGTTATTTCATTATACAGGAATTGGTTTTCTATTCAGAAGGCTCAGCTATTTGCTGCTCCACTTACCCTGACAGTAACAAAGTGAAACTTTAATCTCCCCTCAGTGTCAACAGCAGCTGATAGCAATTACGGAGAAAGCCTGGATACTGAAGTGGTGCGTTTGACTCAAAGAGTTGACCCACATCCCTCACTGAAAATTTAACTGAGTCCTCTTTATGTTTGCAGCCGCTGTCCAAGCCCAAATTTCTTTTCTGGCCCTAAATTGAATTAAGGAGCTACGCCACTGAAACAGTTACACAATTGTCTGGATCTGTGCAGATTTCAGCATGCAAATCAAAACATTATAGATATTGTTTTTCTTCACATCCTAGTCCCATACTAAGTGGCCATTTTATAGTTAAACAATGCAAATTAGATGTTGTAATTTTGTGTAAATTTAATCTGCATGAAGCTGGAGGAGAAAACTGCAGGCATTATCTCTGCCTGAATGTAGTGAGCACACTGCTGTTTTACCTACTGACACTTAAGTATAATGCAGCCTTTGCTGTGCTGCAGTCAACACACAAAGCTCCTGCTGTGTAAGAGTGAGGAGCTGTTGCACTGCAAGCTTTGCTTTCTCTGACAAAGAGCGAAACAATGGTGGAGCCCACTGTTCGTCGAGTACAAAAGCAGACTTCGAAGTGTTCAGTCTTTTCAAGCGTGCAATTATTATGTCTGTTTAAGTTTACGTTAATACTAGAACTGTTCAATCTTCATTATGTTGCTTAACACAAGTTAAAATTGAGCATGCTTTTTGTAAATGTGCTGAAAAATATCAGCTAATCAGATGAGGAATTTAACGTTGTTTCACTTTGCAACAATCCTGCTATGGAGAGCTGTATGTCTGTCATGAGGAACCAAAAGACAAAGTACACAATATGTCCTTACAAATGTCACTTAGCCAATATAGAGTAAATGCTTTAAGAGCAAAAAAATGTTTTTTAATTACTCAATTCCTTCCACCTGATCTATTGATCTAAATAGTGTCACATTGTCACTGATACTTGTTCTGTTCTGTGCTGCCTTTCCTGGAGCACTTCCCTACCTCCAGCTTTCCACATAGGCACATGTGAGGCATATATTCAAAATCCCTGAAGAGAGAGTTACTACCAAATTTAAATTAGTACATATAGAAAAAAACACTCTTCTGTTGACTGTAGTAGTCTAGACTAAAAAGATTTGGCTTGTAGCTAAATATTTATAGGCAGTGATACACTGCAAAATGCATAGTGTGTATCCCCGAGGCCTCAAACATTAGACATTTGGAGAGCATTTTTCTTTTCATTTTCCAGTTTTTACATTTAAAATCTTCATTAAAAAAATATACCTATGTTTACCAGCTAGCTTTTCCTCTGCCTTTAGTTACACATTACTGCACATCTTAATGCCCTACCACTGCTGGTAAAGCTGTTCTGTGGAAGAATCTAAAATCATTGTCAGGACTGTGTATCACATCACCTCTGTGTGTGCACTTGTGTGCTATTATGTGTAGGAACAAGATAAACTAAACTCAAACAGAAGTCAAATTGAAGTACTCCATAATGGTACCACAGCAGAAAACTCCAGTGTATCTGGAACTGATGATCAAAATGTTGCTATTTCAATTACAGATTTTTTTTGTTGTTTTATAAATGATATGTAATATGAAAAATACTTATTTTCTACTAGATTAATTATGCTATTGACTTTGTAGTCTATTATATGTCTGCACTCATACCATAGATCACAAAAATTGAGCTCATGCAATGTTGAAAGTCAGCATTCTTCAGATAGAAAATTAGAATGCCAAGTAGTACAGCTAAACTATCTCTTTCCATCTATTTTTTTCCATATGCAGCGTGATTGAAACAGATGCTCTGCATTTGGGCCACACTGCGGGTTGCAAGGATCTGTCAGGTGTCTGAATTACAGATGCAAATATAGTCAGCTACTTTGCATGCCAGCATCATTTGCTCAGAAAAATACTGCACCTACACCTCGGGTCCCAATATTATCATCATTAAGTTGCTCCTCATCTCAACAGGATGCTCAACAACGAAAACAGTTGAGATAAATATGGCACCACACAGTCACTAAAAGGTCTTAAATGATGCTGGAAAACATAAAGGGAGGAAACACCAATTTTCTCTGCCAGATTATAATTTTAGCGTAGCACTTAGGATCTGAGGTAATGTTAGGATGTTTGAAAATGTTGCTATCCAGAGTCTTGACCTAAATAGGCAAGAGTCTAAATTCTAAATCAAGTAACTTATAGATGCCTATCTGCAGGTGTAGTCCAACTAAATATCTAAGCCTAAAATTGTTATTTACATACATATATATAATATGTCATGTGTTTTTTGTTTTGCAATGAATTCTAGAGGACTGACATTCAACTCAATAGTAAGTGCAGTTTCTGCAGGCAGACTTTCTTTTTATAGTCAGATTACCATGTGTCGCTGGGATGTGAATCACACTGAAATCATTAAGTTCTATCTCATTCACAGCTAGCTTTCCCACTGCTTTCACAAACTCAGGTGCTTAATGCTAAGAGCGCAAGTTCAGGTAAAAAAAAAAAAAAAAAATCCTGGTCAAGATGAAAACCTTTACACATCTTTGTTAGCGACAAGCAACAAGCCAGTAAAACAGAAACTGACAGATTGTCAGAGTGACATGGTGTGACAGAAATCTGCTATTTCTGGTCTCTGAATATACCAGTTAATAGTCACAACAATTAGACAGCTTTGCACTCTGCAGAGTTCTCGGGAGAGAACACGTTGGGTGTCAAAGCTGAGAAAGTCACATGCCAAGCAAGCAAGTATGCTTATTCACTTGTGATTTATTTCCTCCTTCAAATAACAATGCACCTAAAATGCACCTTTGTTCATTTCAGATGCAAGGTAAATAATGAGATTCTTTAGATCTTAATCCATTCATCGTGATGTGCATACTTATGAGCTTTCCCATATTCAGCAGGCCACCCAGGATGTATTTTGTCGATATAATTTGAACAAACCCTTGATGTTTTTGATGTTATCTGGGAGATGTTATATGAGTTGGAGCAAGAAAAGGAAATATGAAATTAATTGGTTTGTTATTTCAATAACAAATAAACAACATAACTACCCCTACACAGATGAGGGTTAATTTTACTGAACTGTTTTCTTATTTAAAAGGAAAAGTAACTGCAGTATAATAGTAATAATAATAATAATAATAATAATGACTGTTTCCAAGGAGACTTTTGTGTCGTTTTTTATCCCCACATAAGTTTGATCAGTAATATATTATGGTTGACAAAGTAAGCTTTCAAAGATTCCAGTCTATGAATACACTCTGCTCCATTATAACATATTCCATTATTTCATGTTTTCCCTCACAAGTGCTTGCTCAGGGAATCATTTTAAAGTACTGGTACAAAAGCGAAGTACCTCGTTGAGTCTGGCCTCTAACCTATCCTCAAGAATAGATTTCAAACCAAGCTAAGGTATCTTAGACATGCATGGATAAGGCTGCTGTAGATGGGACTGAAAAGACCACAAACAAACGCCATGTACCAACATGTAGTTTTGGCCTGCTGTGTTTCTTTTGATAGCTTAAAAGAAACCAACCCTCTTCACCTCAGATTTGGCCTCAGATGAGCGTCACATATTCAGAGTTTTTGTGTTTTTTGTTTTTTTTTATTTCGCAATACAAAAATGTACACATGCCATCGCTTTAGGAAGTATTCAGTATTGTTTTAACAATTTTAAGTCTATAATATTGGATTTTTCCCCTTCTCTGTCAGTTCAGACTTAAGAACCCATGATAAAAGTAACCAGCGTTGCAGCAGTTACAGCTTACACTAGCAGTCTGCTTGGGTAAGTCTCTACAGGCTTTGCAAACCTGGATTTGGACAGTTTATCCCATTCCTCCTGGCAGAGCCTGTGAAAGCTTCAGAGAACTGCTGTCTTCAGGTCTCCCTACAGATGTTCTGTGAAGTTAAAGTTTATACTTTGGCTGGGCCATTCACAAATTGTCATGACTTCCCCTAAAGCCACTGCACAGTTATCTTACCTTCTTTTTGTTTGCTGTTGCAATGTAGTTGGTTGCATTTTTATTCCCCCCACTTCTGACCAGTTTTTGTTTTTCTGCTGTTGAGAAGGATTCAAGAAGGTGATATTGCCTCTACCATGTTTCACCCATTATCCAACCTGAAACATGAAAACAAATAAATTAGGAAATAAAGGAAAATCTAAAATGAAACAATGCAACATAAGCTTGTTGTCATAGTAGTATAATTAAAGCAGAAAAGAGAACAAAAACACCAAAGCTAATTGTTATAGAGGTCACGATGTGTTCTGATTATGATGTGATGCAGGTAAGCAGGTTGATAAACTGCTTCAATTTTTAGCTCCCAAAGGATTTATCTTTAGTTTAGTTCAGCGTGTGAAGTTTTTACAAAATTTTGACTAAACTTAATAGAGGACCTGCTCAGGAGATAGAACAAGTCATCTACTAATTGGAAGTTTAACAGGTTGATTCCTGGCTGACCAGTTTTGCATGATCACATTTCAGGGCAAGGGGTGCATGGTACATACTATCCCAATAACTAAGGCATTTTCAAACATAAATCATAATGCATACTTACTAGTTTCACCTTCCAGATTCTTCTTACTAACTACCCATGAACATGCCGTACCTATGTTTTTTTTTTTGTTTGTTTGTTTTTTGTTTGTCGAATATGTATTTGTATTTACAATGCCAAGGTTGATCTGCAGCCACTGGTGAGTGGAGACAAGTTCTTCATTTTTATTGATATACTGTAATGTAAAGAAGGGCGTTAGGCCACTCTGGTGTTCATCATGTTGGGAGGACATTGCCTTTAAGTCAGATGTTTTCATTTCAAGGGTTATCTGTGTGTGCGTGCGCCTACAGGTCTGTCAGTGATAATGAAATGCTGCATGTGGCAAAGAAGTATCTGGAGGGAAACAGTGCTGTTTTCATTAGGCTCATGTTTCACTGAGTGCACCTTCTCCTCATTTTGTTCAGAGACACAAAAACATGACGACAGATCCTCATCAAAAAGGCACACTGTGTATCATTACCAGGAAACACCTCTGCCGTCTGTCTGTTTTGTTCAGTGTGACCCATAGGGATGAAAAATTCCATTTACACAAACACAGTTTATCTATCACAACAACTGACATGGTGAAATCCCTGAAAACAGCCTCTTGTGTTGAGAAACACAACACCAGCTAAGAGTAAGTCTTATATAAAATTATGGTCACTCAAGAAAAGCTTCTTGCTTTAGCTCACCTATATGTTTTATTTTATTTTTTTTGTGTGTGTGTATTGTTTTTCTTGGTGCACACATCAGTGAAATCGTTGATCGAGTTGGAGCAGAAAAAATTGCATCTTGCACATCTGCTTTGCTACTGGAAACTGATTTTCCCGGAGGAACCCACCCGAGGGATTAATAAAGTTTCATCTAATCTAATCTAATCTAATCTAATCTAATCTAATGCTTGTAAAACCTTATACACTGTACCCCATGTACAATACTTCAGTTATTTATTTTTATATCATTTTCTATCATGCTTAGCTGTAGAAGCTAGAGCCAAGCATGGACATTCTGTGGTACACAAATATACCAGCAAGTGACCCATGCTGAAATGTGTGACATACTCGTGATCTCAATTTATATTCTGGCCAGCCTACGGTAGCATAAGGGACTAGTGATGCTGGGTATTATAAATGGATCAGCAGGGTGTTGTTTGATAACTGTCTAAAGAGAAATAACTTGAATAACTTGAATCTCAGCTCCAATTGGTAATGGAAAAAAATGGTGTATTGGTGCTTCAATTTCAATGACTACATGAAGACATTCACAAAATTGGGCTACTATCATAAGGATGCATGACAAACAAAATGATTTATGCCAGACTACTATATCTAGAAAGTTGCATCAACATATTGAGCCGCGATCGTGACTCAAGAGTTGGGCGTTCGTCTTGTAATCGGAAGGTTCGAGCCCCGGCTCCGACAGTCTCGGTCGTTGTGTTCTTGGGTAAGACACTTCACCCGTTGCCTACTGGTGGTGGTCAGAGGGCCCGGTGGCGCCAGTGTCCGGCAGCCTCGCCTCTGTCAGTGCGCCCCAGGGTGGCTGTGACTACACTGTAGCTTGCTATCACCAGTGTGTGAATGCGTGTGTGAATGGGTGGATGATTGTGTATAGTGTAAAGCGCTTTGGGGTTCTTAGGACCAAGTAAAGCGCTATACAAATACAGACCATTTACCATTTTTATTCAGAACATTGCTGTTACATTGAGACCAAGATCAAGTGGCTGATATGACTTGAGTTTTCACACATTTGTATCGATTCCTCGTTTTAAATGAGTGGCTGTGAAATGATTCCAATTAGCACTGAATGGTTCAGGCTACAATACATTCCTGTTCTTCTGAAGGTCTGTTTACTGTCCCTTAGTCAAAACTAAAAGTGGATAAGCAGTATTCAGTTTTTATGTACAATAAACTTGTCTATAAACTCTAGGGCAAGTGCCCTTTATTAAATTAAATTGTTTATTCTTTAAATATGTCACTTTTATTGTGTTTTTTTTTATTGTACTCTTTTTAAATCCTATCTGTGTCTGCTATTACTGTATAGCTTTGAGCTTCTTTTATATCTTGTCCTAATGCCTTTTATGTCTTATGTAAAGCACTTTGATCCCCTTGTAGTTGAAAAGCACACACAAGTAAGTGTGCATTGCTTTGCCTTGATACTGTTCACTTCAATCCCACAACTCCTTTTACTAGAAGCTCCTTCAAGCTTATTTTATTATTACTTCTTTTTGTGCAGATACCCCAGGTGAGCTATGCCTCCACAGCTCCAGAGCTAAGTGACAACACCCGCTATGACTTCTTCTCCCGAGTGGTGCCTCCTGATACCTACCAGGCCCAGGCCATGGTAGATATTGTGAAGTATATGCGCTGGAACTATGTTTCCACAGTGGCCTCAGAGGGGAACTATGGCGAGAGCGGTGTTGATGCTTTCATTCAGAAGTCTCGGGAGGATGGTGAGTACACTTGGCCTTGTACATCATTACTGCATAACTTGCACACCAATGTGGGAAGGTGTCACCTATTTGAGCTTGCTGCACTGATGAATGATATATCTCAGTGACACAGCTAGCAAAAGTCAGCCACTGAGGTCAAATGTTAGATTTCAACCCAGAACTTGCATATGCAGAGGTCTACTTGAATACCACAGAGTACATCTGTTTGTTGTTACCATGCATATAATTATGATATGAATGGCTTTGAAGCACCATTCAGTTTTACAAGAGTGATGCTATAGAGACAATATCAGTCATATGTAGAAGTTGCTAATTAACATCTAGAATATACACCTAACAATGCACCCATACACAATGCCAATCACAGTAATCTACACTAAAGTTTATTAAAGCCAAACAATTCTGTAAAATGTTTCATACCCACACAGATTTTCAATTCAATTCCATTTTATTTATATAGCACCAAATCACATCAACAGCTGCCTCAAGGTGCTTTACATTGTAAGTGAACTGTAGTACCTGGAATGACCAGTTGAGGCTGTCTTCAACAGCAGTTTATTCCTTATAAAGTCCAATGTAAAATGGCTTACCTTAAAAAGTATAGGTACAGCTTAATACAAAGAGCTTATTTCTCCATATGTGAGAACTTCACAGGGTGTCAGTTTCTTAGTCAAATGTTTTAGGTCTCAAGGTTAAGTTTCATTTATGTTGGCTGCCTTTTGGAACATTTTTAATGCAATTACTTAAATATGTGGCCATGTTAAGCCCATCCGGCCTATTTCGCAGTCCACCCTTTTGTCACTTTTGGCTTCTAACATACCAAAATGGAGAAGGCCATAAAGTTAAAGTAGAGGATTCAGAATTAAACAAACTACAAAGTGATGTTGAACTAAAGTCATGGCCAAATGTTTTTGACATCAGCAAAAATTTTGGTTTTCATAGACTATATTTCTTTTTAAAAATATTTTTTCATTTCTTTGTTATATTAAAGAACAGTCATAAGCATTTCATACGTTTCACTGCCAAAACGTTAAGGCTATTTTGTTTTAGATAAATAGCATTATTATAATATGTTTAGTTATATTTTTTTTTTATCTACAATAAAATGGATCAGACTTTAACTGTATTATCAACACAATTTTTTGGGGGATTGTTCAAGCTCAGTACATATCTCTCTAAACACACTAATCTATATAAATTATTCAGAAAAATCATAGATATTAGCTGCTACAATTTAGTTTGAGCTCTTAATTGAAACTGTGTGCTTTCACAATATTAAGTGAGCAAATCCCTGTGACTGTGGATTTGAAGTATTCTGCTAATTCATTGCTGCACTTGTTCTCCTACTTTGCCACTGTCATGAGCTGAATAAAGAAAATAACCTGAACGGGCAAATTATCTGACTCAGCTCCCATAGCAGCAGCCCAGGAGCCACATGCTTGGAGCTTCACCAGAACAGCTTTCCCTTAAGAGAGCCAGCAAATAAGACTGAGTACAATGTGGGTAAAAAGCAGATGATGAAAGGTAAATATGAATTCCAGGTGGGGTTTTGTGATCTCTGCTTTTGTATCCCTCTTCTCTGGCAAAAAGTGCCTCGAGCTGGGAATCAGTGGCCTTCAGTGTTTATTTCTGTGTAGTGTCTGAGATGAGAAGCTTCTCATCTCCCATATACTGACCCAGGATGTGACCCACCCTGAAGGGATGGTTGTAAGAGCTGTGGTAGGATACATGGACACGAAAAGCAGTCACTTGTTTTGTTTAAAAAAAAGAAAGCTTTCCAAATCACATACTTTTTATTTTTACCTTCACTATGCCCTTTTAAACTATGTAATACTGCATGGAGGGTGTATACATTTGGGACTCACTACTTCATCGTAATGTTGAACTTTTGATGCACTTAGTTGCTTAGTTGTAAATGGCACAGAGGATTGTGGACAGGACAGGCAAAAAGTATGCTGGTGGAAGTAATAAAACAACCTGGTATTTTTGTCAAACAGCAATTGACATAAATATTTTTTTTCTGCCATACTAAATTTTAATATGTGTATTAGTTACACCTAATGTTGGAAAAATCCCCTTTTTTCACCTTGTATTTTACTGCTACATTCTAGCAGATGTTTTCTCTGCTGGCAATGAATGTGTTATATTAAATTACCAAAGACATCAAAGCAAAGAGCAGTACAATGAGGACATAGTAGGTTCTAATAACACCAGATAATTTGGAACATCTTACGTGGAGCTGATGCAGCCACCGGATGCTTTATTCTTCAATTTCAAAGGACCTATTTTATGAAACGCACAGTTTCTGAAATGGAAACTTCCTAATGGTCATCTGGGGTCTACTTAATGGTCTCTTATTGCTTACTACTTTCGTATTTATGAATGTACGATTCTTTCCGAGTGCAGACTTTAGGAAACAAACAGGAGACAGAAAGACCAGTCAGTTCTGGGCAGTAGAAGCTCATCTCTGGCTGAAGACTGCCCTTCTCTGCAGAGACGTTGATTACTATGGAGCATGCCCCAATAGATGTCATTAATCAAGTTAATGAAACACAATGTCAATAAGAACCCTAACAAGATTTCCCTTGCAAACCAATGGCCTGTCTGACATCAACATAAAAAACCCTGCTAATGGAGTAACTGCTACCCCCATGTGATGAGGATTACAAGTGTTAGCCACAGAGTTGGGCTGAATAAGCCCATGTGGAGAATGTAAAATGAAGAAGAAGAAAAGGGGAGCACAAACAACTCTGCATTGCTCCTGGGTGGTTTATTTGTAGATCCAGGGAACAGACAATTTTAGAATGGGCTGATTGTTATGCCTAGTGAGCGAAAACAAAGTATGAACTCAACACATGGGGAAAATGCATAATTATGTTTTATTAACTGATTCTTACTGAAATGATCTTTCAGGTTAAAAGCAGTTCACATTTAAATATTAAGGTTGGTGGGGCTTTATATTTATGTCATAAATAACAAATCCCAAGTCTGTAACTCAGACTTTGCAGGTCTGAGTTACAGTATTATTTAAAGATTAATACATGTAGCACTGTGGAAACATCTTGAGCTGCCTTTCCTTATATTTTGCTTTGGAGTAGCCAGACTTTCTTGCAATTTTCAAAGTGGTCTTGAAAAATAGTTCTCCAGGGTTTTCGAAGGTCTTTCAAAGTCCTTTGGATATTGGCAGCTTCTTCACTCATTTTCATCCTAGTCCTTGTGCTGGACCATGAATCATCCAAGCACATGTTATCTAGCCACCATTGTCACACAATACAGTCAGAACTTTTCATCATCAGCTTAACACACGGAAGACCAGAATCATTAAAAATTTGCCATCACATTGCTTAAAGAAATTACAAGGAAGCTTACCTAAGAGAGTTCAGGTTGTTTTATAGAATAAAGATGCTCATTTCAAATACTGATTTTCATGCTGATAAGAAATGTACAAACTAAGCAAAATATGAAGAGATATGGGGTGACTCAAGACTTTTGCACAGTACCATATGTGGTGCACTAGTACTGAATTTTGATAATAAGTTTGTGCATTAGAGCAAGCCTTAAGATGCATAGGGCTTGTTTATCGTAATGCAGTAATGCACCACTCAACGCAATAGTGTAACAACAATGGAGTTTTATGGCATAGGGGAATAAGCTAGATCACGCTTTCTTCTTACTGCTTTATAAATATTTGATGCACTCTTTGAAGAATATCATGAAAGCTGCAAGGTAAAGAAACTGGAAAGTATTGTAGACTGTGTAACAGGATAAAATAGAAGCACGGCTCCACCCAGAGCAACAGACAGACTTGTGAACATCTGCATTCTAAATGACCGCAGTCACCCAGGGAAGAGATCACAGCACACACAGCGATGTCCCTGTTTCTATCTGTATGGCCTTTTAATCTCTAGTTCACACCCGTGTGTGATGTGTCAGGCAGTTATGTCTTTATTTATTATTTGACATAACGCAAATGACCCCTGAGTGCCTCAGATATGTCCTCTTGCAATTTGTTTGAACAATTACTTGTCATTGCTTAATTAGGCAAAACGAAAGGCTAAATAATCATCACTCTTCTTCTCTAGCAGTTCACTCTCCATCTTTTCTCCCTCTCTGACAGGGACGTAATGGTTACATATTGCTCTTAATGCAAAGACACTATAAAAGCCAATTTCCTTAGCCAAGTGCTATTTGAACTTCGATCTTAAGTAATACCCTATAGAAATGTTAGCTGACCAAATGATTTCATGTGACATCATTCCCTTTCTGCTTCTTCTGTGGCAGCTTGTACTTTATAATGTCAATGCACATTAATACATATTTAAAACAAAGACAAAAATGGAGAAATACGTGACACAGATTCAATCAAAAGTGCAGGGGGAAAAAAGCAACGGATTAGGGTGTGGGGGAGGTTATGGGGGAAAGTGGAGTTTATTTTAGCCTGAACTACCCGGGGGATGTGGCACAAATTGGCCACAAAAGAGGCTGTTGTGTGAATTTTTATAGATAAGGTTAGTATATGAATAATTACATGGACACCAAAAACAATAAAATTAGGTTACTGACTTAAAACTATGAGCATCAAATTTGTTTCTAGTTGGTAGTCTGTTTGGTTGTCAGAGAAAAACAGAATGACATTTAAGTGACATTCAATAGCTTTAGCATTGCACCCAGCAACAGGAGATAATCAGGTTGGTGTAGGGGAGACCGGGGATAGTTGTAAAATTTTTGACATTTCTGTCTGTAAATTGAATGTCACGGCTGGCGGAGTGAGCCGTGTGGTGTGGAGGAAAAGGAGGACCCAAAATGCAGCAAACTGATGATACGAGTGAAGTTTATTTACACGGTGGCAGTGGCAAAAACAGGCAATGAAGCATGAGTAATGACAAACCTAAACTGGGAGAAACTAAAGAGCAAACCTGAAATCTTACAAAACGGAGAGCGGAGCAGAGAGACGCAGACCAAGGACCAGGATACCAAGAAACACAGACGAGCCGACAACGAACACAGACCGACACCCACTATATATACACACACACACACACACACACGGTAATCGGGTAATCGCACACAGGAGGGAAGAACAGCTGATCTGAATACACATGATGACTGGAGGACACAAGCTGAACACAATGACAACAGACACAGACTTTCAGAACAAAACAGGAAATCTAGAACCCGAACCGGACACAAGGGGGGAGGACACAGAATAACTAGAACAGAGGGAAATAATCACAAAACACAAAACGCTGGGTCAACGACCCAGGACCATGACATTGAAGCTCTTTTAAGGTAGTGGATTCAAAATGTAATGCAAAGTATTTACATGTCTGCTATTAAATAGTGCAGCTATTTTCTCTGCAGCACAATTACCCATTGCATGGTATGGTCTCAAACACAAAGAGTGAAATGTTACAATTAACCCCATAGTCTGGGTTAGTTGTAACATATCCCGGGGTGAAATGTAACACAATGAAATAAGGGTACTAACAAAATATTAACATGTAATCTTTGTTTATTCAACACATGAATGCACTTAGAGCCATTTATGTAGCTGTGTGTGTGTGTGTGACAGAATGCAGAAATCTAGCTTTTGAACATATTCCAACCCCCCAAAAAAGACAAATTCTGGAATTTTCTGCAACTAAATATTTCATTAATTTTGGTTGGTCTTCCTTGAGTTTGGCCTCATTGGCTCAGTGGGCATTATAACCTACAACTCTTGCACCAATTTTGAACATAACAATGAAGCTGAAAAAATGTAGTTGTTCACCAGCATCGCAATTCCATTACTTTTTATCATGGCTTACCTTGGTGTGGTTTGCAAAGTGCTTCAGAAAGATGAGGAAATCTGTTTCTTGCACCCATCCTGACTTATTTCCACTACCAATACTTCCTACTGGTCCATCTCTGACACAGTGGTCTGCATAATGTATGTGTGGGAACACAAACAGTGGAGGAATTGTGTTGCCAATAGCATTAACTGCATATACAAAAGCGACCAGTGAACCTCTCTCTGCTGATGTCGTTCACAAACTTGTTTAATATAAGTTAAAGTAATAGTGTGGTAAGTTGTAACATCTGCATTATTGTTACAACTAACCCAGACTGTTGCTGTTACAACTGACCCAGACTCCTATAGCCATGAACTAGCTAACATTACAGCCA
Organism: Diplotaxodon limnothrissa; assembly: GCF_057381915.1. Taxonomy (NCBI): domain Eukaryota; kingdom Metazoa; phylum Chordata; class Actinopteri; order Cichliformes; family Cichlidae; genus Diplotaxodon; species Diplotaxodon limnothrissa. The sequence continues at coordinate 33,674,536 of NC_140600.1, forward strand.
ACAGCTAAAACATTAGCACTAAAGACCTACACAGAATATATCCCCATAGACATACAAATAACATAATTTAGGTTTGATGAGTTTAACTGCAAAGCAGATAATGCTATTAGAAATTGAAATAAAGTAGAAAAACTTACTTTTTGGCATACAAATTACTTTTTTTCATGTTAAATTGTCTGTGTTTGACAAAATGTGCTGATTTTTCACATGTGATAGCAGAACTGAATTGGGCATGCACAGGATGAGTCACATCATTTGAAACTTAGCCCTGATTGGAGAAATTGGAAGTGTTACAACTGACCCACGTTACAACTATCCCCGGTCTCCCCTACAAGAAGGATACCCCCCCCCCCCCTCCCCCAAGAATATAAGATGAGTGGCAAAATTTTCCTAATGACTATGTACATGAAAAATTCTGGATAAAGCTAGACAAAAAATGGACATATAACTGATTTTAACTTTCAAAGAGAGTTGAATTTGTCTGTCTACTTAAGTCCATCATTCCAAACTTATGAGAAGAAGACAGATTTCAATTACGCAACATAAGACAATAATTTAAATTAGACAGTTCAGGCAACTAATCTGGATTACAATTCTGCAGATAATCCAGACAGCTCCTTTTCATAAGAACATATCAATAGCACTTTTGTCAGGGGGATAAGATTTTCTCAGCTTCCACTGAGCACTTTCTAATGGCTTCATATTAGCTTCATTAGAATAGGCTTACACATTACATTACAGTAGTGTAACGATTCCATGACAGTTTCTGAAGCAACATGATATCTTGTGTTGCAATCTTAACTTAGTTTAAAGTGACAAAAATACATACTGTACATATACATGTACATGTATGTATATGTATATGTATATACATGTTTGATATGTTGGTCACTGCTGTGCAATCATGCCGTGTTTCAATTTTTGAAGGCTCATATTTAAATAAAAAAATGTAAAAAGATTTTAAAATTTCAAATGTTACCAAAGTTGCTCAATTTAGTTCTTACTGTGCGAGAAAAATGCACTAACATTGCAAATATTGATTAGACACTTCCGAATTGCTTTAATGTTCCATCACATCCAAAAGGTGCTCTATTGGGTTGAGATCTAGAGACTTTGAAAGCCATTGAGTACAATGAACTCATTGTCATGTTCAAGAAACCAGTTTGAGATGATGTGAGCTTTGTGACATGGCATGTTACCTTCCTGGAAACATCCATCAAAAGATGGGTACATTGTGGTGTTAAAGGAACATGGTCATCAACTATATACAGGTTAGCCATCACATTTGAACAATGCTCAGTTACAGGCACAAAGGAGCCAAGAACATATTCCCCACAACCTGTGTTAAAAAGCAATTGAACAGATGTGCCTAATTACGAAGTAGGAAACATTTCCATCAATTTTTGGCGTTCACAAAAACCAGTAATGTTGTCCAATAGTTTTATTAAAAGATGCCTCCAAAGCCAGTTTCCTTACTTTCCCTGGTGCTCTTTACCCTGGTCAACGCATGAACCAAATTAAGCAAAAAATCATAAAAAAAAAAGATCATCAAAAAATTGTAACATAAGTTTTTGTAACATAAAAATGATATCAAGTAATTAAAATCTTAAATCTTATTTACCTACAACATAATCGTTTTAGCTTTAATCAGGGTGGAATTATTTTTTTACACAGCTATATTTATTTGCTGATGTAGTGGTTTGCATTAGCATTTAACTGAACAATGTCAAACCCAGAGAGGATTTCTAAAATGTACTAATTGCTCGGTCCATTTAGAAAAACAAGAGGTGAGTATTGGCAACAACATTGATAAAAACATTACTAAATGTAAAAATAATAAACATATTTGAATTCCCACTTTGATCAAAAACTGCATTAAGAAGCTCATTAAGATAGTGATGTTGTATGCAGTTGCCCTGAATCGATCCTATGGATGTTACTATGGAGATTTTTTTCCTTAGGTTAGGTTACAGAGGTCACTCAGAGTTCACTTAATAGAGGAGCTTCACTTGAAGGAATGTAATGACTGAGCATCTCTCTAGACACACTAAGGGCACAGAGCTCCTCTTTTCAAAGATTAGGTAAAAATCATGTCCGACATTAATATTCCGTCTGTCTCTTATAAGACCTGTGACATTTGTAGTGTCTTATTCAGAGAGTAAAGTATGAAGAGTAATGTACAAAAAAACAACAGGTCCTTCAACTAAATCATTTGTTGCTACAGTACCGCCTGAAACGACCCATGTAAGCATTCCTGAAACAAATGCTTTTAAAGGTCAGACAAAGGTCACATTAGGTGGAATGAAAGTGGCATGGACACATTTTACTGTTCATTGAGAGACTGGACTCCAGTTTATTTACTTGAACCTTTTCTTTTACTCACTCGTTCTAACTCGTGGTTTGGTTATGTTTCAGCAACAACTGAGAAAAAAACAACTGAGTTAAAATTAGGAAAAGAACTTGCATTTCACAAAACTGTTTACTGTGCAGACACTAGTTCAAAGCTGTTGAGCCACCAGAGGTCATTTTCCTTAAAGCATAAATATTGGATATCATAAATAATGTAAACAAATACATAATTTTGTATAATGAACCCTGTTACTTTATTTCAATTCATGTGTGCATTGCTGCACTCCTTAGCCAACATTTCCTCAGTGGTATTGCAGTGTGACCAAACCTGGTACCACAAGTTTTCTCTGGCACTCACTCAAACATATACAGTCACTCAAACACAGAGTTAGATTACACTAATGCCTAATACACGCATGCATTGTCTGTACAACAAAGAGCTTTGGACATTTTCCAGTGAACTCATGGAAGAATGAGTATGCAGTGTTTCTGTACAAATACAAGAGCTTACAGAGTAATTTCATGATTTCACACAAAACCATGTGAAAATATTTGTTTAATAAATGCATTACATTGCCTTTTATATGCCAGGCAACCAACCCAACATTGTACCAGACAAAACACAGACAAATCCTAAGAATTATTGTACTGACTCCAAACTTGATTGTTTGTCCTATTCGCACATGTTTACAGGAAATACAGCTTTTTATTTCCTGTAGTTTCGCCTTATCTAAGCTGCACTATTTCTGTGAGAGCAATGGTTATTGTTAATTAATTTATATGTGGTTCCTATAAGGAAAGATGTATTTTATGATTTTATCAGCCTAAGGTTAATTCATTTCATTTTTACTTTCTCTCCATTTTATATATGTGTTGTTTTTATATAGTTGCTGGTTGGCACACTTGGCATCTAGATTACTGGGCGCATGCAGCCAGTGGCACAGTAGAGCAGTGTCTTTAGATTAGTTTGACTTGAGAGTTATTGATCCCTTTGGGGAAATGTGCTCATTACAGCAGCAATAAAATTTAGCTTAGGGAGAGACGAGAATAATATAATTACACAAATCTAAAATAAACAGAAGGCGGTCAAGGTGCATCTCAGCACAGTTTGCGGGAAGGAAGTCAATTAATGGATATTGTGTTTTTGCCAGTTGCATCTATTTATCGACGCTGACATCTTAACATCTCACTTAACAATAGCATAGCTGAAGAGGCTTTCATGACCTCAGAAATGACAAAATCATTTTATGTGTCTTTATAGTATCTGTGTTTGATCAGACTTTGCTTCACAACTCTGTAAACTTTCTTTACACAGCACGGAGCCTTGTATGACAAAGAAACACAGATACATCTGGCAGTACAGTTTCCTTCAGAACTATTGCTCTTTCAGGTTTCTTCCTAACGAGCTGGTGGAAGACGTTGTTTAGTCAGCTTCTCATCTAGCTTGAATCTTCATCCTGATAAACATCCTCACACAAAAACAGAAGCTTTAGATGAAAACCGTGAACCTGTTCTGTTTATGTTACAGTATTGTGCGTTCTTTGGTGTAAATCAGTGAGCTGTTTTTTGTGGAAAGAAAAGGCTTGGTGGTTGAATCGTATGTAGACAGAGTGTGATTGTTGAAACATTTGTCACCGTTAGGTCTTGTTAGTTAAGAGTGTTATGAGGTCATCAGCAATGATGCATTGCGTTACAAGACAAACCAGATAGAGCGAGTGCAAGTGGTATTTTAATTACGACACACTCCCCTCTTGCTGTACTTCTTCCTGTCAGGCAATATAGTATAGACTGTATATTAAAGATGGAATCTATCATCCTGTCCTGATTTCCTCCCATTGATGTGTAAGCCCTGGTTATGAAGTGTCCACATGCTCATACTCTTGTGAATTATCCATCACAAGTTAGACCTCCATTAAACCTTCATCATTTTATTATCTTTTTTTTTCCTCTGCAAAGGGCTATAATTTAGAAAACAGACATTGTTTTTCATTAAATAAGATTTGAAACTGGAGACTGACAAGTGCGATTTCTATACAATCAGACTTTTTTTTTTGAGCCAGAGGAGTAAATGAAGAAATCCTGCTTTAAGGCAGTGAGCTTTTAAATCCATAGAACTGTCCCATGGTGCTTTGGATGAACCTGTAATTGTCCACCGACACTGATTCTGGAAGAATGGCTTTGCTGATACAATTCAGCAAGGAGGCAAACTAGCTTTTCTGCTAACCTAGAAATTCACGAGGTAACTAGCTAATACATGAAGGAGTTAACAGGACCAAACTGTTTACAATGTAAAATATTAATGTTAAAAATGGTTTCTTTTATTGCTAGATGTGGTTCATGATATAATAAAGTTACATATATAAAATCTTTACAAATAGAAAGCACGTATAGGTCAGATAAGAGTCTGAGCCTTTTTCTGAAGTTGGAGGCTGTGCCTGAGGATGCATTCTAGCAGGGTGAACTGATGTTAAACAAGATAATATTGTTGCTGTAGTCTTTTTCTGGCTCCCCTGAGAGCTAATTACTGCTCTGGCTAACTTGCATAGTTGCAACATTCTTTCTAAATTGACAATAGTGTTGAAACATTGTGATGGCTGTGCAACTACGGGATGCACAGCAAACTAGATGATGTCAAAGTTTTTTTTATTTACCATATCATTAGAACCGAGTTCTGTAATGCACTTCACTGAAAAGGTGAAAAGATGTAAGACAGTTGCACCTTTGCTCTCTGGAGATTGGGATGACCTTTAAGAGTCATTAATTTAAATATGCTTGGAACTGATTGATTCCATCTTTTATCCACACCAAATATATAGCTATGCTTTCTCTATTTTCTTTTTAGCCACGCAGATTTAAATAATGATTGTGCTGCATAATTCATATAAAACCAAACCTAACATTTTAGTTTGCCATTGGGTGTAAATAATCATTTGTGTGACCTATATTTATATTTAATAATTAAAGACAGTGAAAAGTAATATTGCTGTGAGTAACTCGCTGATGCATGTTGAGCTGCTAAGTGAGCCCTTGGTCCCTTTAAGCAGCGAAAACAATATTTTGTCCTGTTTCTGTCAAAATGGTGTTGTTTTACACTGTTTACTGTGATCTTAAAACTCTAACAAGTTCTTGAAACTGTATTCTTCATCTGCTGGGGGATTAAACAACATTTCATCTCTGCACAAGGACCTTGAAAGGTCAATTTTGAATAAATGAGAAAAGCACCCTTGTGCTAGCGAGTCAGGGGTACCATTGTCACAAGGGGGAGGGGGATGAATAGAGGCTTTGGTACCTCATGTGATAGGAAAACATTGGCATGAACCAACCACTGACTGTTAGGCACAAGCAATCTCCATACACAGCATGCTGAAATAACCTTGATGGTGGAAACTGAATTTGATTTAGCGTAAAGAAATAAGTGATGCTGTATTTTGAGCAGGATTTCCATAAGGTAATAGGCAGCACAGTGAGACACAAATAGGATTCCAATTGTCCCATTAGCCCTGATGAAATCGGGAAAATGTCTGGGCAAGGCGAAACATCTAGAACTGATTGAAGGGAACATCCGAGGAATTATAGTTATTTCTGACCAGAAGCATTAGATTTTGTGACAACAGCTGAAAAAAGGTATTGCATTAATATATTCTAGGTATGGGTTTTCCCCAAATCACGTGGTTTGAAACCATCATCTTTGGGGTTATAAACACATCATGGGATTGAGATGGTAACACATTAATATGGCTGGCATTTTTGCCCTACCAAGCATTTAGAAATTTGGAATATTTTGCCTATATTTGTCACCCAGAGAGAACTAAAGTAACCTAGACTTAAAAAAGAGACTTTTCACAGCTTCCTCAAAATGCAAAATTGCCCATAAATCACCAGGACAAACTGCAGGAGCTTGAGGTAATTCTATAAAAGCAAGTGTGAGAGGAGGCAGCCATTTCATTGAAGTAGAAAAAAACCGACACCCTTTGTTGGCATCTAAAAGTTTAACACAATTTTGCTCTTTTTCTTCAACAGGCTTCAAACTCACTTAAGAGGCACAGAGGCTTTGAACTTTCTCAGCAAAATTGAAATAGTGGAAGACATTGGCTACGAAGTGTTATTGAAGACATTACACTGGAGCCTCGTTGAAGTTATGGTGTCTCTGTGAGAGTGTTCCTATTTTAATTCAGAATGAGAAATAAAGCAAGAGTGATTTAGCCTGGCAGTAATCGCAGGATAAATTTTTGACATAATGTCACTTCGTCTCAGGGCGTGTCATTTCCATTAGATATGACAAGGCAGTTAGTTGAGAGGGGGAGAGGAAGAAGAAGGGAGTGACGTGTGGGTGAGAGAAAGTAGGAGCTGATTTGAAGGGTGGAAAAAGGGAAGTTTTTGCAGAATGAGAGAGAAGCATTTGTTTGATCAGCTAGGAGTGAGGGAACTGCTGCAACTCTACAAATTCATTATGCATTTGTTCTATTGTGCCTGATGAGGAAGTGATCAAAATAAAGCTGTTTAGTCCTTACTGTTTTGTTTTGTTTTTTTGGTAAACAAACGCCATACTGTGATCATGAGGCGCAGTACAGCATTTCCCTCCAGGTTTCTGTTTGGTAAAATACCACAGTCTTGATTTCTTGGAAAATACAGGTTAATCTGTTGCAGAGGAGCAAGGATTGATATTACCTCATTTGTCAGGAAAACATTTATGAGTTTTAATCTCATACTTCCATTTTTCCTGTTGTATTGATCCATTTTGTGCCATCTGCAAGCTTTGTGAATAAATTGAGCTACCATGCAAACAGAGAATGTGGTGTCCCAACATCAGCAGGGTGATCAATGGCAGAGACAACCCGGGTCAACAGTTCTGATGCCTGTGTTTACTGAGGCAAAGTATTGAAAAAGAGACGGGCTGGTGGAGTAGAGAGTGCAAACTAGAATCAATACAACAGCTATCATCATTTGCAGGGTTTATTAATGGCTTTGCCCCTAGCTGGGAAAGAGAATAACACTGACTTGCATTTGGGCAACCAGCACGTCAGTGTTTATGCAGCTGGCTTCCTATCAATCATCACAGTGTAAGTTGCTCTCAGCAATGGTCTAGTTACCTCCACTCACCTCATCAAAACGCCCCCCTCAATCATGTAATGAATGGCATCAATTATGAGACCAAGCTGCCAAGATATACAAATGATTCAGAATGGGTCAAAGTCTAAAGGCAGGCAAAAGTGATTGTGCATTGTGTAGTTTAATTCACTTTCTTTCACTCGCCTACTGGCTGCAGCTCAATGCAGTTTTCTTTCTTGCATTTTAAAAGGTATGTCTTCCTGTTTTGTGACTGACAAATGCATCAGTCACACTGGATACAGCCATAAGGCAACGAGTGTTTCAACCAATAGGTGTATCCTATCTTGGTGGTAGTCAGGAAATTTCCCCTCTGTAAAAAGCTTTCCTGCTCAGTCTACAAAACTTGTCATCTACGACATCAGACAGCAAAGAAAAACACATGGTGCCTTTCATGGCAGATGAATTGTTTGTACAGGATGTGGCAGCTCTAAAGAATAGGGAGTATGTTCAGTCAAATATGCCGGTGTAAAGAAAATGAACAAATCCATTTTTCCTGCTGTCAAATAAAACTGCTCAGCGCTGGTAATGGATGAATTAAAAAAAAGACAAAAGGTGTGCTATTTTAGAGTTCAGAGACAAAAAATATTAGAGGGATTTATTATTAATATAGAAGAAGAGATGTGATTAAAAATGTATTTAAACAGTGTAGTTAAATCTATATGACACTGAGTAAAAGCAATGGCATAAACCCATATTAGAATAATGTATGAATTTCAAAAGACAAGAAAAATGGAAAGAATGTAGGAAGTTATCAGCTTTTCTGTCTCTGCACAGATTAGAGCGTGGCACTTGCCTTAAGGTACGTTACTATGCCCGTAGGATTAGCCCACTTTAATAGAGCTCCCACTGCACTGACCCAGAGACTTGAAATCGTAGCCCTGCTTGACAAAGTCTCCCCCACAGGCCGGCTAACCACATCTAAGATTACCATATTTGAACCGAAAGCTCTGAAGTGTACTGACATGAATAGCAGAGCAGAGATCTAGGAGTGATCCTCCTGCTTCTTTCTTTTACAGTCATCTTCTTGCTGCAATGCAAGGCATTCGCTTGTCTGAGACTCCAGTAAATCTGCTGTGCCTGCAGCAGAAAAATGATGCAAGAATATATTTAGCAGCCTAAAAAACTGTATTCATTTAGTGCACTAACACTGTCACTCCAATCATTTGACAAAGCCTTTAATTAAAAATGGAAGATAACATGATAAAGTAAAACTGTGCCTCTTTGATTCACATATCTTTCATAGCATAAGAACCTGCTTTCATTCACATTATTTGGCATAATTGGAGTCATATGTTATTCATTTTATGTTTGTGAGATGAACAATGTGTGCACTCATCTGTGAATTCTCCACAGAATTCTTGACAAGGCTTGAAAGATAGAGCAGGCGTGAAATAGTCAGATCTCTGTGTGGAAGTGGAATCGTTGTCTCTGCATGTGAAGACGAAATCTGTTGTTGTTGTTGTTGTTGTTTATAAAGGGCAATTCCCACTTCTTTTTCAGTTGCTGTCAAGTTAGTTTGTTTGGAGAACATGCAAAACAATTTGTAAATGGATAAATGAATGGAATGGTAAAGTGTACTAAAAGAATTACATTTTTAAGGAGGATGGCATTGTGCATGTTATGTCCAAAGAGCAATGCTGGCTTCATAAATTAGTCAGTTTAACCAATATTTAGGAAGACATTGCACATTCCCAGTTTTTAACAAAGCCTCTGAAAATCTGTTTTGCTCGTTAGTTAATCCAAGTTATCTTTGAATACAATGCTCATCCACTAATCCCCTTAGTCATAATATTTATATTTGCAACTTTATGCATACTAAACACAAATGAAAATAAACTGGGCTGCCTGAGTGGTTGATATGCCATGACTTTAGGAAAACATTAAAAAAAATCTTCCAGTAGGGAACCCCGAGGCCCCTGGCAAATTAAGGTCTCATCATTATCTAACTTTATTCACATTGTTTATAGCATAAGAAATTAGTGCAATTTTGTCTGTAAGGAATGAGTGAGATGTCTCTTGCTGAGGGCAGTTGCTGATGTGAAGTGCAAAAGAAATAAATTAATTAATCAAGTGAGGTACAGCAGTAGCCTCAAGGTTAACGGATCTGGCTAGCAGAAAGTTTCCCAGTTCGAAGACCTACTTGAGCTAGAAGAGGCTGTAGGGGGCTTGATTGACTTTTTAACTACTGTCAGCATGTGCCTGAGCAAGGCACTGAAGCCAGGTTCTTTAGCCCTGTAGGTAAGGCAAGTATAACATTATAGTAAAATGAATATAAAGCTGCTGGCATGCTATAAAGCCATTCCAGCGCTTGTGTAGTTGATTCAGCAAAGATGCACTGTGGAGGTATTGGACAGCTCCCATGTGCAAATATGTGAAGGTCTGCATACCTGAAGTCAAATGAGTTTATTTATGCCGGCCAAAATCATGAATCAGCCTTTGAACGACTTTGAAATCTGTACAACATCCTTGGCATCATTAGGCCCTGGATTCAGATAAAAGAATTCCCAAGGAAAACCCTACAGTGCAGAAAAAAAGAGAAGAGCAGCATTTTAGACAAGCAATAATGCTGTAATTACAGACTACAGAGACATGCTCATTCAATTACAACTTGTTGGAAAACAAATTTATACAATAAAATGCACATTCACACAGAAATTTTCTTGTGAAACTATGAAGGTGTGTTTGGATCACAGCACGTGGGGCCATTGCAGATGGTAAAGTGACTTTATACTCACATAGTACACAACAGAGCCATCACGGCATGAGCTCTACAAGACCTCTGAAGATGGATACTTATGTTTTTCACACATTAACAGCAGATCTTTTTATACCCCAACACCTTGTCATCCCTGGCATCCAACACAGGCGAGAGATGACTGTCCACTTAATGTCTGATGTATCAAAGACATTGATGTGTCATTCTTATGAGATAATTATTGCTTATTGAATACCACCTGCGAGTGGTCCTAAGGTTTTTTTTTTGCCTCATCAGTGCATATTTGAAACAATATATTTATTTTTATGAACGCATTTGTCTTAAATGTGAAATGAAAAATCATGAAAAGTACACACACATACGCACGCACGCACACACACACACACACGCACAAAGTATTGTTAAATGTTGAGGGACCATGTTTTCAGACACACTGCAAAGTGTTGTTATGCTTTCAAAAAAGAAAAAACCCTCTTGTGACCATGCAAAAGAATAAAATATGCAAAACATGTTTTGTAGTTAATTAATAATAAAAAGGATGTCAGCACAAAACTAGTACAAACACTTTTCAGATGATTAATTATAATGAACTGAAGGTCAGGCTTTATAAAGGATAAAGACTGCTGCGTTCATTTGTGTATCACACAATTTATATTAAACATATTTATTGACATTTTGTCAGAAGAAAACATTTCTGAATTGTGCAGAATCAGGAATGCAGAGAGAAGGTTGCAACATGAGATTTCCGTGAAAATTATATCACTGTCGCTTTGAATTCTTTTCATCTTACTACTTTGATGCAAAATTGGTTTGGTGCAGCTGAGCACTTAACAACATCACAGTGTGTGTGAAATATTTTTCCTTTCTGCACACAAAACACTGAATCCTAAAATCCTGTTTTGGGGATTTATTTGTTTGTTTATTTATTTATTTATTTATTTCTGTTTGAGCGACAACACAGACTTCTTTGTTTTAATGTTCTCTCTTAAGATCTGTGTGTACAGCAGCTGTTTATCAAAAACAATTGAAAAGTAAAAGGACTTTGAGGCTGTCCTTTAATCATGAATAACTAAGAAATGTTCTGTAATTGTTTGTTGGGGGACAAGCTGACACTTAACGAGGACATTCAAGGAATGTAAACAAGTTCTGTCTTTGTTTATTTTAGTAGAATATCATACTCTGCCATGCTGACTCATCCACATGAAACACACAGATAAGCACAGTGAGTTGTACATTATTAAGCCAAGTTACTTGCACACAGAGAAAATAGTACCACCATCTCTCTTTCGGTAAGATTACTGATGGGTTTTATGCCTTCATAAAGCTGACCAGCTGTGTCTATTTTGTTAAATTTGGAAACAAATGAGCAGGTCAGCTGCTGATCCACTCCAAGTTTCATATTATTTCAGCTCAAGAGAACCAGGGTAAAAGTATCTCCATGTGCTGCAAATACTCTTTTTTTTAAAATTGCTGATCTAAAACAAACAAGAAAACAACAACAACAACAGCAATAACAACAACAAAAAACAGCAATAGAAAGGAAGGTGGAGTGAACTCTGCAATCAATTTGGCTAAAGGGGGGGGGGGGGGTTATTTCAGCTGACCAAGATGTTCTTCAGTTGAAAACAGCCCTAAAATTGGATTTTAGGAGTAATACTTATTTCCAGTGCTGAACATTTGGCTATTAATTTTACACATCTGAGCTGTGAGGAAAAACAATACTGCTTTGTATTTATCTGACCTCCAATCTGCTCAGAAAAAAAGCAAAACAATTTCTTTTAGTATTCAGTATCCAGTATAAATTTGGTGGCCAGGAGAAAAATCATGAGCCACTGTGCAAAAACTGCAGTTCCTCTTGATGCCACTTGAGACTGTGTGTCAATCCCCATAGTTTCCCGTTTTAAAATCACATAGCAATTCTGAATAGTGTTTGTCTGTTTGTTGTTTTTAATAAAGTTAGTTAGTTAGGGATGTGGGTGCAATGATGTCCAACACTGTCCATTAGGGTTGAGATTCACTGCTGAGCCTCATCCACTGTTTCAAGTTCATATGTTGGACCTCTTTCCTTCAAAGCTTCAAAGTTGAGTACAAAACCAGTGAATGACAAAGCTACTGTTTAGGATTCATTATCTGAATACAATGCAGAGAAAAAAAGTACTAGCCATAGATCTCCACATATCTTATTATATGTCAGTACAAGTGTCAAGTTTTAGATTGACTGACTGACCCTTTAGATCATCCTACAATCCCTAAGACAACATTGCAAGCATGGCTACAAATCAAAATAGTCTGGCTGTCTGAGTGTAATCACTGGCGACCTGAATAGCGTCCCTCACTGAGCTGGTAATCCAGGATAACCCAGAAAATTCTCAGAGACTGTCTACGTTAAACTCTTAATGTAAAAGGTCCCCTTTTGTTGCTGGCACAATCACTTTAAAGCGCTCTTCTCGTTGGGGTAAAGGAGTTGCCAACATGCGTTTGTGGGTATTCTGTGGTAAAATTGACATCTACTGTTCTGCTCAGTTCCTTGCTGGCACATTTAACAGCTTTCCCTAGTATCCACACATTGTTACTGTAAATCCTAAAACATTTCAATAGACGAGGATAAAGGAGGATCAGGTTTTCACAGAACGTCCTGATCAGCATCTAGAGGATTTCACTAGAGAAGATCTTCCAACAATTGAGTTGTTTTTGCTATAATGGAATAATTTTAAGGAGTGCAAAGAAGGGTCAGATTATTTTGGGCAATAAAAAAAATGAAACAGTTAACTGCAGATTTAAATCAACCTTCCCAGACAGAATCCCTCCAAGCAGAACATTGCTAGCTTCTAAAAATTACTCTGTGTACTATTCTGTTATTTTAGTTGTATTTTAAAGTTTAATTCCATATTTATCTGATTGATAATTTCTGTCCAACTTTCAAAAGACGTCCTACAGAGATTGAATCACACTTTCAGTTGTAGCTAAGAGTGTATGTTTTCATTCATCAGTCCCACTTGATCATTTGGGGACACCAATTTCCACGATTTCATGAACACTTAACCTGGTACCTTGTAATAACATTGTTGAACAGCTGTGAACTTAACAAGCAAACATATCAAAATAAACATTAAATATGAGTGTAAAATGTTTATAATAGCATCCTTTAATGTGAAAATCCCACAGTCTTTAACAATAATGTAAACCAAAAGACTTGTTTGAGAGAATTTATGTTTATACTTTTTGCCTCCAGGGAGAGAAACTAAGCTGTTTATTGCTTCACATCATAAACCTCTGTCAGAAACTTCCTCAGAGTCCTAACCAAAAATGACAAACAACTCTTTAATAAAAAGTATTCTTAGCAAAATTCATTTCATGAACAACGATTATCCCAAAGGCAGAAGTAGATATATAGCTCTCAGAAGGATGGAAAAATCCTCAACAATAGCTCATCCTCCAGGCTGAAAGCTCTCAATGCTTCCATGATCCAGCAACAATAACAACAAAATCTTGTAAACAACTCCCACACTGGGCAGTCAGTCTTTTGCAGCTTCAGATTGTTGATATTTATAAACATATTGAAAATGTGCGAGTTTTTTTTTACAGCCCACATTTATGCCTTTTCTATAGGGACTCCACAGCAACATCAAATTAGCAAAACACTTGCCTATTTTTTTTTTTCATATTTTTTGTCAGTTTCCTCAGCAGACTTTTGTACTACATGAATTCACAAATGATGTTTATATCACCTTCCCACATCAGCGCACCCGCTGAAGCAGCATTCTATAAATCAACTGAAACAGTCTTGGCATTACATCATAAAAAACTTCTCATGGGGTGATGAAAACATCTGATCCCATTGTTTTATTCTGTCAGTGTTTAATTAACAAGGAGGTGATCATGGCAAATAAACAGAGGTTATTCATCTCCTCCAGCAGTTTTGGAGCTAGTTTGAAGAGCAAAAAGCTGATGGGAGTTGGGATTGAAGAGTTTTTGAAAAGATGGACCGGTCTTATTATTAGGCCATTTCAAAAACACTTTGCTCCACAAATCAGTCTTGAGGTTGCACTTATTTTTCACTGCTTTGCAGATTTTATATGACAGTGTTCCTCCAGGTCTGCATTCATTATATGTGACAGAATGGTTGATACAATTTCTACCACCCAGTATAATGAATTGCAAAATGTGTTTGTTTGTTGTCCACATATTCCCCCAAATCTCTGCATTTGTGCTGCTGCAGCCCTGTTATCTTTCAGGCCTGGCAGCTTAAGGGCTTGGATTTTCCTCCTCGAAAGCCCCTATGCTCCCAGGCAACAGGTTCCTCTAATGATGGGAAATTATGCTTGTGGCACGTCAATTATGTTGCAAAAATACTCTGGAGCAGCTATGTATCATTTCTGGCGGCTTAGCATTTCTCTCATAAGAGGCTTCCCATAGTATTGCAGCTTCCTTCACACTCACAGTACCTCTTACAATAGCACCAATAAAATATTAAGCATAAAAGTATACAAATAGTTTCTGAATTTGCTCTCAGTGAAACATCAAATTGCTCTTTTCTCCTGTGAAGTAATTCACAATTTTACAAGACAAACCAGCGTAGTCAGATTTGTGAGTGAGTCATGTGTCATCCAGTACAGCTGATTTATAAAGTAGCACTGGGCTGTGAAGACCTGTTAACTAATCATTGTCAGTCAGATGACATCCTTTCCATAGAAACATAGAGAAAGAGCAGTTAAGTGAAAATTCTAAAGCAGTAGGAGCCTCCTCCATATGGTGCCTGTATCCCCCCTCACCCCATTTAATTAGCACCTTTTGAAGGTAAGCAGGAGTTCTTTTTACACAGTGCAGGTCAAAGGTGTGAAAAACAAAATCTCTGTAAGAGGCCCAGGCTATCCAGACAGGAACGAGAGGAATATTCCAGTTGTCTGTTTCAGTTTGAATGAAAGAAAAAAAATGAGTGCATTTTTTTAACCACAAAAAATAGAATATGTTTATTATTCTTTTGGCTTTCTGTGGAGCCTTGAGGTAGCTGTTGTGATTTGGCACTATATATTGAAATTGAACTCTCTGCAGTGTGGCCTTACAAATCTGATATTCAAAAGTATTCATTTGAAAACTTGTTTTCTCTTCACCTCATGCTAATGCTCTGCTGTGTCGTCCCACTAGTCACTAACTAGGACAGGCAAAATTATATCCATAAATCAGAATGATTTTGCTTAAAATAGATGCCTGCTAAAACTCGGGCCAATATAACATCACATTCTTGGTGGTGACACCTAATATGCTAAAATCATATGATTCTACATACAGTTCTTTTCTCTAATTTTGAGTTTCTCTAAAAGTCCTGGAGATTTTATATACAGTAATTGGAAATACTATAACCATTCTTTTTTTTTTATGAATTAGTTTTGTTTTTTAAACCTATCCATATCTCTGATACAGACTTTGTTGATCTGAGTAAATCTGAGTAAAATCTGTGGTGTGATTTTACACAAAATACATCAATATGCATTCTCAAAAATACGTCATTTATTAACATTTGAAAGAGTAGTGTATTAAAATAGCCTTTTAATGTCTTCTAATCTTCCCCAGTAGGTCAAATATCCAAATGAAAGAACATTAAGCAAAGCAGATTTAGTGGAGAGGAAATGCGACATGTTAAACTAATTACTCAAAATGACCAATTGTAAATAATCACATTGCTGTTCAGTTTTAGATTGTCAGCCTCTTGTTGCTAGTGATAAATTTGGAGTTGCACTGGGAGGCCCTTTTGTCATTTTTCAGGGGTCATTGTAGCCAAAGCATGCTTGAAAACTCAGTCAATTTGGTGGCAGTGAACTATGACACTATTACAAAGTCAATTAGGTAGGCTACATTCTAAAGGCCTCCTTTTCATATGGCACGGTGTGGATTCAGCCCAGCCTAAGGCGTTCCTGGACTGTACTCAAAGGAAAGAGGTCAGACAGAAGTCAATTGTTTTGATTAAAACCACTGCCCTTACTTTTGAAGAGAAGTGAAAAATAAAATACAGGCTATTATGCAGCCTTGTCATTTCTTCTTTTTTCTTTTTCTTGCAATTGAAAGAGGGATCTTAGTGAAAAGCCTGTGTCAATCCATCTGTTGATGGGATATCTGTGATGATATATCAGAGGTGAAGACTCGCTGGCCTGAATTGCAGAGCTCTATAATTATTATTTTTTACTTAAATGTAATATGGCAGACACCACCTCCATCCAGTGTTGCTCAAACATTGAAAGATGATTCATTGTGGCACTGTGTTCTAATGTTGAAAAGCATTATGGTGAATAGCTTGATGGAGGCAATACCAACTAAAGGTCAACTTTTCAAATAGACAGGTTTAGACTTGAGCTCATTTTGGCTCACCACTAACTTAATCAGTAATCTCTGTAGAATCGCTGCTTCTATAGTTTGTCTGCCAGTACTGCTGAAAACACAATATGAACACTTTTTAAAATCTTTTTCTTTTTTTGTTTTGTTTGTGAGAATGGCAGAGGTGAAAGAAATTATTCTTTTTTTCTCTCTGATGCACTTGTAACTGGACATATTTGCCAAAATGTCTGGATTAAGAAAAAATTTGAAAATCTTTTCAGGATATATTTGATATCTGAAATTAAATATATATGTGCTAAAATAGATTGTTTTAAAATGTGTTGACTAACTGTACTCACTCTGTTTTTCAGGAAGTCATTTTTATGTTTTTTGTTTGTTTCTTTTTCTTTTTTTTTAAATAGCCATTGATGAGCGATAAAGTGCAAAACTGAAAGCATCAGCTATTCTGTTAGCCTTCAACAATTTTCACACTTACTTGTCAAAAGGCCTGATGCTGGCTGTCACCCATCCTTTGTGCTTCAGCAAATTACTTATTTCAGGAAATGTTTTTTTTCTGTCTGTCTACAGCTGCAATTCACTAAAACTGAGAATTTTTAAAGAAACCAGTGAAATATGTAAAAGCAGCAATTAGTTTTAAAAAAGGCACCAAATTAAAAGTTTGATACTTAAAATGTGTATTTACTTTTCCTGTAAAGAGAAGCAGTGTACTAGCTTTAAAGGACACCAATTATGTCTTTTCTCACTTTTAGGCATAATTTTACAATGGTGGATGCTTAAATTAAACATAGCCAAAAATTAAAATAATTAGCATAAATACAGCATATGGACAGGTAATCTCTGTGAGCAGAAAGCTCAGGTTTGGAGAGCTCAAGCACCGGGCTCTGACTGTGAGCACAGTCAGCCTCATGCTTTCAATCTTTATGTTTAGGAGGGCAGCCAATCCTAAGAAAGCTGATTTAAAGGGTAGACTTAAATTAAGAGGAGTTAAATGAGCTCGTTTGAGACAGAGCATATGCTAAGGACAAGAATAACATAAATAAAAGGACTATGTTGATGTTTAAATGATAAAAGACTTCTGTTGGCGTCTAAGAATAAAAGTATGAGATTGGAAGTAATAACATTTTAATAACTATTCCCCTTTAAAGTGTATACAAGAGTCATTTTTAGTAATAATAATAATGTGAAATGAGACCAGAATAATGAGCTTAAGATGCTAAAATGATATACACTTGCAAACTAGACCACTTGGTTTTGCATCTGAAAATATATTTTTCACTTTACATATCATAATATAAACACTGATGATTGCAACTTTATATAGTGTGATATATGTGGTATAAAAATAAAGCCCATAAAACTAAAAACTGTTTTTCCACTTGTACCATGTTCATTTCTGTGTGTTGCATGTCAGTGTTTAGTGTAGTTGCTGATTATCAGATTGTTAGAGTTTAAAAAGTTCAAACTAGTAAAATTTCCACCTTTTTCAAAAAAATGTTTTTGCTTTACCTGGATCTTCCTAGAAAACTAATCACTAGCTTCACCGTTGGTGAAAGTCTAGACCAGAGGTTGCCTTGTGGCATGGGTTAGCGTAACCCTACTAATACATATAATTCAATTAAATTTTATTTATATACAGTGGAACCCCGACTTACAAAATTAATTTGTTCCAGAGGGTCTTTCGTAAGTCAAAATTTTCGTAAGTCGAAGCACCTTTTTCCATTGCCTTTTGAGTGAGGCAATGCTGGCTGAAGATGAAGTTTTTGGTGGAGGAGGAGGTGGCTGGGGTTGAAGAAAGCATACATATGCATGCATGCATACGTACGTGTAAATGTACATAACATTATGGAATTTAATTTTTTAAATTTTCTATTTTATCTATTTTGTTACGCGGGCATTTTGCTGTACCACGGGCAGAAATATTGCCGTTAAGTGCCTTCGTAACTTGAATTTTTAATTAAATGGGGTCTTCATAAGCCGGGGTTCTACTGTACTGCCAAATTACAACAACAGTTGCCTCAAGATGCTTTGTATTGTAAGGTAAACACCCTACAATGACACGAAGAAAACAGGGAAAACACCAACAATCATATGACCCCCTATGAGCAAGCATTTTGGCAACAGTGGGAAGGAAAAACTCCCTTTTAATAGGAAGAAATCTCCAGGAGAACCAGATTCAGGGAGGAAGAGAGCCAAATAAAAGACAGCTCAGTAGCTCAATTCAAAGATACAAACTCTTGCAGTTTCTGAATTATTCTTCAAGTATTTTTACTTTCATTGTCCATCAAATGTTGCTCTTTCAGCATATCATTTTACAGTATATGTTGCACATCATTGACTGTAATGGAAGTGGTTATTTCTGTTTGTGCAAGACTGGTATTTGACTGGTGCGGTGTATTTGCTCTCAATTGTTTTAACACAATATTTCAAACTGAAGTCTGAGACTTGCTTGATATGCTTGAAAAGCATAAAAATGAAGTAGCGCTTTAAAGTCAAAAGCATCTAAAGCTTTAAAAAAGAAATCAAGATTGTGTTTTCCACACATTAATTACTTCCTTGAGTGACTCCTCAGACTAAACACACAGAAAGACATGTGTGGTGAACAAATAACAGGGGATAGATGTACAATTTGGGAATTCAGTAGAGCAGAAAAACAACAAATTGTGTTTTCAGACCTAATAGTATTGTATTTTGTTGGTTTAATTGAACAGGAACTGAGCATGGGCCCATCATAAAAGATTACAGTATACAACCAGGCACAGTTGTAGGAGATGCATTGGAAAAAAATGTTTTGGAAATTCATTTTGGAAAAACAAATCCCATCAGTGGGCCATATATATATATAACACACCCAGCACGCCCCTGCGGGCGGTTTATCCTTCAAGCTCGGGTCCTCTACCAGAGGCCTGGAAGCTTGAGGGTCCTGCGCAGTATCTTAGCTGTTCCCAGGACTGCGCTCTTCTGGACAGAGATCTCCGATGTTGTTCCCGGGATCTGCTGGAGCCGCTCGCCTAGCTTGGGAGTCACCGCACCTAGTGCTCCGATTACCACGGGGACCACCGTTACCTTCACCCTCCACATCCTCTCGAGCTCTTCTCTGAGCCCTTGGTATTTCTCCAGCTTCAGCTTCTCGTGTTCCTATGTATGTATATATGTATGTATGTATGTATGTATGTATATATATATATATATATATATATATATATATATATATATATATATACGGTATATTTCTTTTTCTTCAGGCACATCAGTCACACACAGCAGTTTAAGTTAAACAGTGTGCACTTGGCAAGAAAAGAGAATAATTTGTAGAGAAATTATTTCAAATCGCACATATCTATGAAAACAACCTCCTCATGCAAACTATGCCAACAGCAAATGCAGCAGAATTGCCTTTGTATTGTAAATGCAGCAGAAAGGTAAAGTCATCACAAGCAGAGTTAGTTTCTAGCATCAAACTGTGTTTCTCAGGATCTGCTTTTCTTCTTTGAATATTTTGTCAGTTCCCTCTTCCTTGAACTTTTCTGACTTTTCTGCTTTTCACATTTCATTTGTAAAACCACAGTGCAGCTCTCGAGAACATTATAATAGTGAAAAGTTCACATTTGTCTTTTTAAATGTATTTTTCTGCAACTGTTATATCATAAGTCTACATACAATATGAATCCATTCAGGGCTGACCTCTGTGAGATTACTTTCTCTATTCCTCGTTAATCCAGCAATGTCTGATGACTATTTGGGATTCAGTGCTATCTATGTTTACTGTGAGGACGTCTGTGTCCTACCTGATTTATTTTTGTGAAATAACTTCACTGACAAAGAGTTCTTTACATAATGCATTCAAATTTGGGAAGAGAGCAGGAAGAGAGAGTTTGTAGTAGAATTAAAAAGCAGTTGTTTTTTTTTATATAGGACTGCTGCAAGGTTAGCAAGCTCACCACAGTTTGTACAAGTAGTGACTTAAGCAGGGAATTACAGTATGTTTTACCTCAGATTAATACATAAAAGCCATGACATGCAAATGGGCTGTTGCTAATGTAAAAATTCTGTTTAAGTAGAAAGCCTTTGTCAGCTCATGTAGGTCTATCCTTAAAAATTAATCCTGGATTTTTCAGTGGTTGTTCACTGCCGACAATATTACAATACAAAGCCGTGCAGTTTTCTGCAGAATAAAGGCAGGATAATATTGTGACATTTTGTCCTTTGTTGAGTCTGCATCTCAGTAGTCTTTTTATTTTAAGAAAAAATGGCATACATTAAATAGAAGAGTCATCATGCTGCAAGTTAAATCTGTATTTTCCCTTTATTTTCTCATGCATATAACAATAAATACATTTCAGAGTTAAATGTAGAATTTTTGTAAATGTCTGCAATCAGGGCTCGGTTTATATAAATGAGCAGTCCATCGTAGACATTCATTCATATATGCAGTTGCTCATTTTGAGCATCAAAACATACTACTCAAAAACTGAAGGGGATACTTAAATAACATCGGATCTTGATGATTTAGAAATTAAAAAAAAAAAAGAAAATCTTCACGGGCATATACTATGCTACAATCACACTAGGAAAATAATGGTTGGTGACGCTACTAAAACGATTGTGAGGATGTGCAAAGCACTTGTAATCTCATTGACTTGAAATGGTTCACTGAAAATCAAGAACAGGCTTGTGACCACTCGCGGTCAGTCGCTGTCTTCAAAATGATCTTGGTGCATCAAGATGGCAAAAAAATGGGAATAAGACGGTATCAGTCTGCTATCAGTTTGTAGTTGAATTAGGGCATGCTGGCAATTACTTGCAATCTGTTTGTGATAATACAGCAATTAGGTCTAATACAGTAAATTGGTGAAAATAGCAAATCTGTTGCTGTGCACATATACACAATTTCAAGTTAACTCTTTACAGTCAGAATCCAAAAGCGCCAGAACCTCTTAGATTTAAATGGGAAATACAGAAATTCCACAAATGATGGCTTAGTTGTTGCAGGATGGTGATTTAATACATTTTTGTCGTTCACAGTTTTTTTTTCTCCAAAACATCAAGATCACTGTACTAAATTATACTATAAACAATGTTGTTATTCTTAACCTCATGGGCCTAATGGTGCTGAAACGTTCATGACCTGAAGGCCACAGTTAGAGGTTAAAGGATTGATGAGTTGGAACTATTTTCTCATTCTGATGACATTATCATTCCTGGGCAAGATACTAATCCTTGCAGCTATGCCAGAGTTGCAGTTGATGATCAACCAGGTGAAGATGCATACTCTAGGAAGTCAACAAGTTTTTCAATTTCCTAGCAGTAATAATATTTGCTGAGAGAAAGAGAAAGTGTTTACCTGTTACGCCCTTGCATGCAGGGATAACAAAACCAAACCTGCTATTGTTGTGAAATCTTCAAATCAAAGGTACAAGACTGAAATATTGAGACAATCTAAAAAATCTTACGAGCACTGTATGTCACTGTGCACCAGACAAAGAAAAATGATGAAATTTCCAGAAATGGTTGTATCCTGAGGAAACAAAACAAAATCCAAGTGACAAGGAATAGAAAAGTGTTTAAAAAGTCTTGGGGTTTGGATTATACAGGCATACCTGAGCAATCCAAAGTAGTCGTGATGACAAATCTGACACATCTGAAACTACATACAGTAAGTAACATGGTTAATGGCTTGGCTTGGGATGTATGCAATGTTCCCTCTAAGCTGCAGGCGTGCGCAATTGCGCACTACTGGCACGGTCTCTCCGCACAGAAAATCTGCGTTGCGCACAGAAAAAAATCTAACCTGAATTGAAATTAAAATGAATACGTTAACAATTCTGTTTTGCAGTGTTAGTCAGTGACTGGCTGCTCCCGTATGGGATTAGAACGATGCCACCTTATCCCATAGTCCAACCAATAATGCGATTCACATTCGTATATACGCAGCTAATCAACGTTGCTGACAGGCTATGACAGCGTCCTTATGTGCCGACACCGGTGTTTTAGCTAGCAAAGCGGCGTGGCTGATGTGGAGTGAAGCCACTTTAATGACAACGTGTACAACCATTGGAGATGTGAGCAGGACAGTCGGAACAATTGACGGAGAAAGTGTGAACTTTATACCCGTTTTTAAATTGTGTTGATCGGCCACGTAAAACCAGAGTTATGATAAAAAATATTTGCAATGTTTGGTTTCCTTCCTGAATACTATCGTTGTTTATATTTACTGCAGAAAAAACGGTAAAAATGGCGTTTTATAAGGAAAAGGCTCGAAAGCATTCTCCGCCTGTGAGCAAAAACAAAACCAAAATAACCCCTACCCTTTCCTATTGGTCGAAAAATGTACCATGTCGACCAATCAAAAAATGATATGGCAACATGGCATTTAGTTTTTTAGGAAAGATGTGAAAGATGTGTTTTGAGATGTGAGAGATTTGCGATGTTTAGCGCAAATTTAGTGTTAGTGTGTAGTGTAGTCAATAGTTTTGTTGTGTGTGTCAGAACAATGAGGCGACTGCTGAATGTTACAGACTGATACAGGAGTGATACATCTACTCTGTCAGGCCTGCAGATATCAGGCTGTTGTTCTCCTTTATCTCATAGTGGACAGAAATTATTTTTTGGAGTGGCACAAATAATTTGTGTGGCATCAGATTTGATGCAGAACAGCTGATTGTTCTGTAAATAGTTTGAAATGTTTATTTAAAAAACGCCTTGGCTGCATTTTTAGGTAGACAGCTGCAAAAAAAACTTTGTTGTTTGCATAACTCAGTTACTTTTCTGAAGAAGTAACTATATAATTAATTGGCAAACATTGGTCATTATTTACTGTATTTTGCAGACAGAAAGTTGCAGGACTCTCTCCCAGACCACAGACGCATAATACAAGTCAGAGCTTTATAAAAAAAAAAAAGAAAGTTTTGTTTTCAAAATTGGAGTTCAAGTTATTTTTACTTCCAATAGTGTTAACATACTACACAGGTCATGAACAAGATTTTTTTTTTTTAATTTTCATTGTAAGTGGGATAAAGCAGTTAATTAAAAGTAGTCTAACATAAACGCTGTAATTTGATAATTTTAATAAACCATGTAACTTGGATGGATTCGATGCCGGCGTGACCACAGTGCACACATCTGCTGTTGCTCACTGTGGTCCAAGGGACCGCTCACGGAGTTTGTGTGTTCGCTCAGACACATGAAAAATTAGAGGGAACATTGGATGTATGCATGTAGTATGTTGTGCAAGTGGTCATCACAAGAAACAAATTACCTACCTGACTATCGTTATCATTAACTTATCATTGACAAAGAGGGCAATTAGTGTAATTGAAAGCTTCCTGTGAATTTGTTATCGTATTTTATAGCACTGTAAGATAAATAAAGTCAGTACAGCGTGCAAATCAAACATGACGGTAAATTTGAAAGTTCAGTTTGTTCCTCTAGCTTGCGACCAAATGTACAATCTTAAAACACAACTCTAACATTTTGTCAGTTTCTAAAAGTTGGCAGCAAGCTGTTTTCTGTTTACACATTCAGCACAGATGGATCAACATTAACATACAAACTCTTAGCAGACAGAAAAAAAAAACTGATGGCACTCAAATCATTAAATCTGTGGGATGTAAAAAAAAAAACCAAAACAAAAAAAACAGTGAGCTGAAAGACGGTAAACACCCCGTAGGGCTGAACAGAACTGCAGCGTCATAGTGCAAGTCCTAAAAAATATTTATTACTGTCACTTTGGGAAATCAAACCAAATTCACAAACTAAAAGCAAATGAAATTAAATGATCTTTGTCATATTAACAACATGTAACACAATGAATAAAAAAAATAGCTGAAAAATTATAGTAGGTCACATATCAAACTTGAAGAAACACTGAAAATACACCAGTGACCACGCGTCACTGGAAATGACGAGTGTTTCTCAATACTATTTGTCTCCAAAAGAGTTAGACGTTTAATAATAATAGTGTTCACTAAGTTTTAATTTCCATCTATTGCCCATCTGTATTTTTACGTGTTAATTAGCTTGTCATATATCTTCAACATGTTTTCCCTTAGTTTGACACTATATATTGACAAAACAGTGAAGATGTTTTCCTTGTTTTCTTTCCCTATCAGAATGACACCTTGTGATGTGAAAAAAGAAAAGAACCTAGTACAAGAGAATTGCTTGGAAGAAACAACTTGTCAGATTTAACAAGCAAGCCAACAGGAGTCATTATAATGGCCTGATCTTTAAATGTAAATTTGATTATGTCATTAGTATAATGACTTTGATTGTAGCGATTTATTACAGCTGGGATTTTTATGCATTCTTCTCTTTGTGATCTGGTCAGCTAAGACTGCAAATATTAGAAAGCACAGATAATAAGCACCGAAAATAAGAAAAAATGCTGCACTTGTTCATGATGTGGAAAGTCAAGATATCTAAGTGAACATATACTATAGTAAATGATGTCAGATTATTAGGAAAAGAAAGCTGCAGCTTGACTGCCTGACTTGTCTTCTGATGAATTTATGCCATTAAAATCCATAAATCACTTCACTTTTGACAGCCTAGCATGTCTTCTTTACAATTTAAAAAAAAAAAAGAATAAGAAGAAATAGCCTCTCCCTGCAGTATAAATCTAATTCCTGGTTATTTGTTCATGAAGTGTCCATTCTGTGGTGCTGTGATTTAATCTGATTTGTGATGATAGAATCCAGTATTCACATAGTTCAAATGCAATAAACACTGTGGTTGTTGATATCTTGACTTTTTGTTGACATTTTCTTTGAAGATTTGTGTTTATCTCACTAACAGCATGTTGCGCATGTCTGTGTTCATTGGAAGGCATCTCACTATAACTAAAAACAGAAAGAGAAAAGTAAGAAACGGTGGCTCAGTTATTGTGACAGAGACCGACTGCGTGGCTGTGGTTGGCCTGACACCACAGCAGCTATTTGTCACTATTAGTTTCCATTAATTTAAGTGAAGACATTGTTAGGATAGCACTGCGGTGGTCCTCTGCTGTGGCAGGTGAGAAACTGCAAAGAGATGCTCGCCTTGAATGCTTGTCAGTTATCTAAACCCATCCATTTTGCTAAATGTCCAGAATGACCAATAATGGATCCTGTTTGAGTGAAATGGACAAGTGGGTCATCACACATAAATGGTTGAAGTGATGAAATGCTCTCATGACTGCAGTCAAGACACACACATCCTGCAGCATATCTACCATAAACTAAAGGATGATCTGAAGCATTAAGACAGTTAAAGTGTTATTTTTATCCATGCTAAACATCTCTTTTAGGATCAAAAATGGAATGCTCGTAATGAATATTTCCTCCACCAAATCGCTGTTGGTCTTTGCTCTTCTAAGCATACTGCTTTTGGTGACAAATCAATTCACAGAACATTTGGATAAAGTGAGGGTTTTTTTGGCATTTCATTAAATGCATGAAAAATGCATAAAAATATCCCTGCATGGCATATTTCCAGGGACCACTGCAATAAAAAAAAGCTGTAGATGTGTCAGTCTGTCTGACTGATTCAAAATATTTGCACAAATTCAAAAGGTATGACATTTAATGTTTTCAGGGTAGTGTTTTATTGGACCAATGGATTTTCCCGAAAGGGTATGTGCAATACCTGTGAAACCAACATTTTGCCAAAAAAAATAAAATAAAGAAATGCGCTATAGAGACAGTTGGCAAGCTGAAAAAAATGGGACACGGTTTGAATTCACTGATACCATTAGTGGGAAGGGTAATTGAAAAAACAGTGCAATGTTGTTCTGAGTGTTCACCTGTTTCAGGCAATATTTCTGCTGCAACAGGAGTGATCTCTTCCAGGATGAGAATCGAACACGTAGGCTATGAGCGATAACTAAATGGTGTGATGATGATTCACATGCTGTGCCCTTGCTAATCACTAGATCTTCAACACCTTTGTGCCAGAGAACGTCCTCACCCCCATCATCAAAACACCAGATGGTGGAAGAATGAACAATCAATGTCAAAATGCACTGATGGTCTGCTAGTGGCATGCTTTGGCTCAATATCTAATTAAAGTGTTTAATATTGACTTTTCCTTTCCTTTCTTTTCCTTTCTGTTTCCCTTACATGTTGATGTGGGATGTATAAAATGATGACGCACAGGGGAGACTCACAAGTAAAAACAGCTCTGCTTGGTTGTGTTTTTACAGGATTGAGTTATCCTGCTGCCTTATTTCTGTTTTTATACTGAAAAGTTTTATGAACACTTATTTAAGAAGTACCAATACAAGTACATATATGTGCTCCAAGTTGTGCTGTAAAAGAAAAAAATAAATTAAATTAGGAAAAGACAGCATATCACTGCTGATCATTGGCTGATGCTGTTATCCCTTTTGGAGCTTCTTTATATGCCATTCCCTGCAGGTTTTTTGCTGACAACATTTTAAATCTTTGCATGTCTGAGGACTGAGCCAGGATTTGTCTGACCTTCTCAAACTTAATGAGGTTCACTGACAGGTGAGGAAGGAGGAGACAGTTTCATCCAACACAGGGACTCTGTCTCAGACTTCAAAACTTTTTTAGACAGCTAAATGGGGACAGGTTTAGCTGCCCCCTCATTAGGCTGGGCATCAGAGCAGAAGACCACCAAATGGCAGGAGTCTAGGCCATAGACTTTTACAAAGTGCACACACCTTAACTAAATATATGTAGTTAAGGTGTATGTAGTGTATATGTAGTAAAAATAAGACTCATTCGGCATTCTAGTACTCTCATTTTTACTAGTTTGGAGAGCAACTTGTGACAGTTAAAAAATAAGACACACTGCTTTTGCAGTTGTTTAAGTAGTTATGACCCGCTCACTCTTTCTGGCTTCTAAACATTGTGTTTCTGTGTACGATAAACAGTGTAAAGTATGTGCAAAGCAATCCTCTGGCAGTGTCCCTGCTGTCCGTAGAGCTGCAGGAAGCTCAGAAACAATCGTTCAGACAAACATGGCACTCTGAGGCGCTCTAAATTTCACCCAAGAAATCCTGTTGGAGAAGCCCAGGAAAACTCACTTGAGTGGCATAAAACACATGTCAGCATCCTCTTTCTCTGTTGCCTTTGCAAGGACTCAAAGTGTATTTTTTTTCCTTTTGTAGGTTCTCTAACTCTGCTTTGTCTAATGGGTAAAGAACATACTTCCTATAATATTTCAGTGTTTTATTACAGAGACCGGATAGGCCAACATAACCACAACCTTCACAACATGCCTGCAGCGGTGGAGAAACAAAGCTTTCAAAAAAAGCCTTTTGTGCCAGTGTTTTGTGCTGTCATGCTAACCAGCATGGCCGGACCTAACATGGCAGAAAACAAATCAGAGCTGCAAAGCTGTCCCGTCGCATAAAGGTCCTTTGTATGCATTACAATGAACAAACATTACCTTGTTCATTTGGTGCATAAACTCTGAGGTTCAGGCTTTCAGCATACCTTAAACAGACTTAAGAACATTTATACCTTATAAGTCTTGAACAAAACAGTTTGAAGAAGAATAGCACACACAGTAAGCTTTATTGTTAACAAGCATTAACAGCACACAAAAACCTGTTTTGTCCATGAATGAGCATTATTTAATTTTCAGTGGGAATTATTTAAAAGTGTGTAAAGTACTGGTAGACTCTCACGCTACCTTACCTGACAGAGGTTGTTTTTGATTTTCAGATGTTGCAGTTTTTTGTACAGTAACATGTAATCTCAGTGTTCGTTCTGTCTGGTAGCAACAGTGTTCAGGTAAAAGTGAAACTGTATATTTCAATAAATTTAGATAAACTTTTTTTTATTGACTATTAAAATATGGAAATTCATGACAATGTTCATGCTGTCATATACTTTGCATACATTTTAAACCTATCCTCTGAATCAACAAATAGTATGGGTGAACAGAACTTTCAATTATTGATAATTAAGATAATTTCTCCTATCCCACAAAAATGCAAAGAATATTTTCCTGGTCAGAGCTGCTAGTAAGTGAAAATGATGTTACTTTAATAAACTCTAAAAGACAGTTTGTTTCTCACTTAATAGCCACCGCGCTTTATTCAGCAACATACAACATTTAATTTCATATTAATTTCACGTTCAAACCACTCAATTAAGTACGGTACTGGCTGATCATTGATGTTTTAATCTTATGTTTGCGTGTCTGAGAGTTCTCTGACATATTATTTTATGTCTCTATATTTGTTTTTCTAGGCGGTGTGTGCATCTCCCAGTCTGTCAAAATTCCCCGGGAGCCCAAGCAAGGAGAGTTCGACAAGGTCATCCGGCGACTCAGAGAAAATCCAAATGCCAGAGTCGTCATACTTTTTGCCAATGAAGATGATATCAGGTATAACCTGGTAATAGATTAACACTTCTTTTGAAGATTAGGAAAACATGACTACAGCAGACAGCATGCAAACATGTGGGAACACAGCCGTTTCAGTGCGGGTCTGCCAGACTACTGTGTAATGAATTGCACAACAAAATCAAAGTGGAGCTGGTTGGGATGCTGACCTTATCTGTGGCAACATCTGTTTCCTCACCTTCACAGGCGGCTGCTCCATGCAGCGAAAAAGGCCAACCAGACAGGTCATTTTATCTGGGTGGGTTCAGACAGCTGGGGCTCAAAGATCTCTCCGGTTGTGCAGCAGGAGGAGATGGCAGAGGGAGCAGTCACCATCTTGCCCAAGCGTCAGTCCATCAGAGGTACAGAGATGGACATTATGCAAGCATCTGATCTCCCTGCCTTCTAAAATCATGTGCACATATCAGTGATTTATTATTTCCATGCAAGTAAAACAAAACTATTTATCTTTTACTCTTTCAGAAGACTACGTTATTTGTAATGACTTCAACACTCATTTAATCATCAAAGATGTAAAAAAGTTCAGTCAAATAAAAAACAAAAAAGAAGCAAAGTGAATGTGCACACGATATTGAATTATTGCATATACTCTAGAACACATGACAGCTACGGTTCTCATATAGCGTTGCTTACACTGAGAATGACCGCATCACTGACAATGAACCGACTGATCTGTTTAGGGTTTGATCGTTACTTCATCAGTCGAACGCTGGAAAACAACAGAAGGAATATCTGGTTTGCTGAATTCTGGGAGAACAACTTCAACTGCAAACTCAGCCGTCATGCTGTGAAGAAAGGGTCCGGGCTCAAGAAGTGCACAAGTAAGATATTCTCCTGTTGAGAAAAAGCTATTCTGTGTTCTTTTTGTTTAAACTTTTACCCAACATGAAAACATTCCTCTTTTAATGTATGATGAGGGAGGTGACACATTTGGCTCATGGGGAAAGTGTTTTGACAGCATTGCCCACCTATTAAAAGTGGAACCGCTATATATTCAGTCTTCAAAATCACAGTTCATCTCACAGCTCATTTCATTGCTGCTCTATATTTCTGCTGAGTCTAGTGTGTTTATCCACACAGCTATAACAAGTGAATGGTTTAGCTCGGCTGCATGCTTAAAGCTTCGGGCTTAATGCCATACTTTATACAGCTGTAGATAGCACAATCTCTCTTGGTGGGAAAAGTCACTGCATATTTTATCATGATTTAAACCTCTATTAAGTAGTAAAACATATAACAAAATTGAAATTTTGCTTACAGTCACCCCACTTCTGCCCTATCTTGAGAACTGCAACAGGGTAAAAACTAAACCGTACTAAGTTAAATGAACCCCCCTCCCCAAAGAAAAATCCAAAACCAAAGTTCTATATAATGCAGTAGTTATAAGCTGATTAATTTAATATAGGATTTATAGCATATCTGGTGATCAGCTCTTATTAGCATTCACGCCTTGTTACTGCATTACCTTTTCTAACTGCTAAATACTCCATTATGCTCAACAGCTAGTCACCAACCGTGTCTGATGCAGGCAGCTCACTGTTGATTTTAAAGTTGTTGTTTTTTTTGCTAAAAGCAGCTACTTGGTATGGCTGCAAAAAGTTGAGAGAGGAATAAGAGTGCAACAAAACATTGAAACTGTTGGCTAGACACCTAAACGATGATCTGAAGTTGATTATAAAGCTCTGCAAAGCTGACGGGAGGAGTATATTCAGGCTATAATTCTCTACAGGCTCAGACAAAAGACTTTTACGTTCTACGTTGTTCCACATTCGATATTTCTCGCTGTTTTTTCTTTTTCTTTTCAAAGAAAACAAACTTGCACTGTTTTAAACCCTAAATAATATCAATTATAGCATCTTTAAAAGTAATAGATTTATTTTGGAAAAGCAAAAAGCAAAAGAAACTAAGGTGATAATTAGATTCACTTTTGGAACCCAGCTTATTTCTATAGCCAGTCCCAAGCCCCAGGTAAATGGGGAAGGTTACATGAGAAAGGGTATCAGGTGTTAAAATCAAACAAGCAGATTATTGAGGTTTCCATATGCGATTTCTATACCAGATCAGTCAGGGCTAGAGTTAACAATAACTGCGGAAACGGTGTTACTGTTGGGTGAAGACAAAGAAAGGGGGAAGGTGTGTTTGTAGGTAGCAAGAGAGAAGGGAAGGTCTAAGTGGGGAGGTGAGAGCAGGGACTCTGTAGTCTGGTAAAGGGAAAGAGCTAGTTCATGTGCTGGAGAGAAGGAAGGTATATTGTTTGTGCAAGAGACCAGGTGGAAGGGAAGCAAGGACAGAAACACTGGAGGTGATTGGTAATGAGGTTATTGGATGAGACTTCAGTGGACATGTAGGTGAAGGGAACAGAGGTGATGAGGAGGTGTTGGGTACGTATAGTGTTAAGGAGAGAAATGCAAAAGGACAGATGGTTGTGGATTTTGCAAAAAGGATGGAAATGACTATGGTGAACATGAAGAAGGAACACAAAGGGATGTATAAGAATGCAAGGACGTACACATAGGTGCACTACATCTTATACAGAAGAAGCAATCTGAAACACAAGTGGAAACAAGAAGTGGAAGTGAGTGAAGACATAGGCAAGGATTAAATGGTAGAAATGTTGCACAGATACTGCCATGAGGGCATTTGTCCTATTCTCTGGACAGAGTAAAGAAGACAGAGTGACGCAATGGTGGTCACATTCATAAATGCTACTGCAGGAAAGTATTTAAAGGAAGAGATTAGCAAAGAAAACATGGAAAGTAGTCGGGCTGATGAAGAAAGCTGACAGGACTACTGTGAGACTTTTTAACCAGATTGTTTAATAAAATCTTGGACAGTGAGAGGATGCCTGAGCAATAGAGAGGAAGTTTACTGGTGCTTTTCAGGAACAAGGGTGATGTGCAGAGCTGTAGTAACTACAGAGAGATAAAGTTGGCGAGCCAGATCATGAAGATATGGAAAAGAGCTGCTGAAGTTAGGTTAAGACAGTGGTTCTTAACCTTGTTGGAGGTACCGAACCCCACCAGTTTCATATGTGCAGTCATTGATCCCCTCTTTAGTGAAAAATAAAATATGATTTATTTTTTTTTTCAAATTCAAGACATAGATATGTTTTTTTACTGGTGCACAAAATGAGCCGTGCATGTCAAGGCGGAGGCTCTGCCGAACCCCTGAGACTGACTCACCGAACCCCTAGGGTTCGATCGAACCCAGGTTAAGAACCACTGGGTTAAGAAGATAGGTGATAGGTGCAAACAGCAGTATGGCTTCATGTGGAGAAAAGAGCACAGTTCCAGTGTTTGACTTAGAGTGTTGATGGAGGAGTGTAGCGAAGGTCAGAAGGAGTTTCATAGTGTATTTGTGGTCTAGAGAAAGCAAAGTGGTATACTGCATGAGAAAGCCAGGAATGGCAACGAACTATGTGAGGATGGTGCAGGACATGTTGGTTTTGAGCTCCTTTTTTTCCAGTGGTGATGGGGAGTTTGACAGATGAGGTCAGGCACACGTCTCTGTGGAGGAGGATGATCACAGGCAATGCTGTGATCTGTAATGAGAGCATGGAGCAGGTGGAAGAGAGCCTGGAGAGGTGGAGGTATGCTTTGGAGACAAGAGAAATGAAAGTAGAAGCAAGGCAGAATACATTTGTGTAAATGATAGATGTAACAGGGAATCTACACGGAGCAGAGGAAGTGAAAATGGACAAGTATGCAACTATCAACTATCCGAGAGAGGAAAAAGACACTACAGGTTTGGTGGACACAAGTGTCAGGAGTGATTTGTGACAGTAGGATAGCAGTAAGAGTTGAAAGGGAAGTTTTGCAAGATGGCCTCTTATGATATATGGTTTGTAGACGGTGACACAAATGGAAAGATAGGAGGCTGAGCTGGAGGTGGAGGTGAGTTCAAGATGTTAAGATTTTTTGTTGGAAGTACCCAGAATGAGTATATCAGAAGAGAGAAAGTGGATATACCAGACAAAGGATGTTAAAAATTGAGCTGCCAGGGATGAGTAAAAGTGGGATATCACAGGAAAGATTCATGGAAGTCATGAAGGAGGATATGCAGAGGGTTAGTGTGACAGAAGAGGATGCAAGGGATAGGGGTGGCATGAAGGCAAGGATTTGTTGTGGTGACCCATAAAAGGAACAGGTGAAAAAAAAGAAGAAGAATTAGGTGTGTTATTAGTGGGGAAAAACTCAAGTAAGAGTTGCTGTATGCAGCCCAGCAAGCAAGAACACTGCCAAGAAACAGTCTAACATTGCTCTCGACTGTCAGGTCTTAGTGATCCCTTGAGAATCTCCCAAGTTTGAAAATTGCCACGTATAGCCTCAACCCTCGAGTGACATCAATTAATGGAAATATTTCTCCCTAACGTATGCAGAGTAGCAAAATGACTAATTAATAACTACAGCATAACACTGAAGTCTGCTGGAAAATGTAACAATACAACAGAGAAGAAACCAGAGACACAAATAAGATTTGTATGATAATGACCATCATTACAGCCAAACACTGCAGAATTGTTGCAGATTTCATGCAGTAATAATCCATATCTTCTTAATTACAGGTAGCTAGTATTGCCATTAAAGGCAGATCATCACAACTGGACTGTTAGGATCAGTTCTTTCCTCTAAAAGAAGAGTCCAAGTGATGACTCAGTGGCTTTTCAACAACCTAAAAAATTAACACTCAAATGCCCAGATTTGAATTATTTAATATGACGATAAATTTACGCTTACAAATTACTTGCATATTCTCTTTATTCTTAAAATGTGACAGTATTGTGCTTTAGAGGATCATGGAAAGCTGGATATAATAGTGCTCTGTGTCATTCTTTTGGTAATAAAAAGAAAGTTGAATTTGATTGAATTATTGTAATTTCATATAGCCCCCACTTGCCTCTGAAATAAACATATACTGAATCGAGACAGCTCACTGTGAGGACACAAAATATACAGCAGATAAAGAAGTCATAAAAACAATCACATTATGCTTCATAACATAGTTGGGAATGAGGAATAATTTGGGGGGCATACAGCATGGACAGAAAAATAGATCAGCACACAATTAGAGAACACAATGTTTAAAAAATCCCTCTCTTGAATTTACAGTTAAGAATGAGCAATTTGTCTTTAGGCGGAAACCATGCAAACTCCAAGAAATCAAAGGAAATAAAAGTAACAATCTAGCTGCTGTACGGTGAAAGCACTAACCACCGAGCCACCACTCTGCCCTGGAGCCAGATGTGTATATCCCCAATCTACATACACCAGTTTCCACACATACACTAGTATTTATAAACAAGACTGGCTTTATATGGCGGTAATCCACACATCAGTGGCTGGGCTGAGTTTCACATGCTGCAGCATTATGAGTAAGAGAAAGAAAAACATCAAAGACAGAATCTGGGCAGGATTTGGAGTCGGCGCATTGCACAGATTCACATGTACAGTAACATTTATGAATGTGAGCACAGTCATTTTCTGAAATAGTGACCTGACTGGCAAAGTTTACTTTGCTTTTATTTCTTATTTCTTCAGCCCTTCAGTTAATGCTAATTCAAAATTTATAGATCTAGATAGCTTTTAATGTTAAACCCCCCCCCCCCAAAAAAACCCCATGAAGTGCCTCGTTAGGTTGACAGCACTCATCGGGACTGCAGCAGCAGAAAGAAACAAAACAAAATACAGTACACTGCTTGAATGGGTGGCGGACAATAGGAGTACATGATTCTCTTACTAATGATGGAATTTGTGTTGAAAATGCATGCTATCTTCACTCAGTTCAGCTGTTGTGAGGCCACAGGTTAATGTTACACTCTTCATTGTCTTTATTCTTTTCATTTTTTAATATTTAGTTCTTATGAGGAACCAGCTTTACTTTTTCTTCTGGCAATTTTTGGTTGCAAAAAACAAACAAACTGATTTTGTTGCAGGGAGGGGGGAATCCCTCTTAGTGCACTTCAGTAGTGCCATAAATCACAAAATGCTCCAAACCAGCAGGCTTTGTGGAGGTGGGATTTACAGCATGACTAAATTAGATTTTTAAGGTGGTTGTACGTTGTCTTACAATGCTATATGCATCGGTCACAGCTGTGCATTACCCTATGATATAACATGAATAATATAGACTAATTTTATTTATTTATTTATTTGTGAAAGATTTCCAAAGATTTTACCATGCTATTTATTGCATGGTAAAATTTGAAGTGACTGTAATAGACCACTCAGTCAAGAGGACTTTGTGGCAGTGCAAAATTTACAGCTTACTTTTCTAAATGTGATGAAGAACTCTGATTTGTCAGGTAGTTAACTGCCAGAGGAGACATTCCCATTTAGATATATTACCTCTAAACAGTTTCTCAATTAACTCTATGAAAAATATACTTGATATGAGAGCCCAGCTGATACAGGATTCTCAAGACTGATATCGATATTAAGCAATTTAAAAATCCCATTATATCAGTCCATATTTTTTTATGTGAAGCTATTTAAGTTATTACTAAGATAATATAACAGTGCAGTTTTATAAATAAACTTATCATCACAACAAGTCCTAGGTTAATTAATTATGCTCTACTCCTCAGCTTGTTGTTGTGTTTGTGGCCACACCTTTTGGCAACAGGGAAGTTGCAGAATACCCCCTGGTGGACAAACTATGTAATGCAACACTCAGGACATGGTTGAAGGGTGTTTCTCCCATCTCGTCTTCACATCATTTATCAGTTGGTATAAATGGCAACACAAATATACTGACAAATAATAATATTTGTTTTGTAATATAGCAGTTGGACTACCTGATATACTACTAAATCGCTATACATTACTTTGTATTGCAAATGTTGAATTGACTTATTTTGCATCTTTTACCTTAATGTTTCCAAATTTTCTTCAACCACTGACAGTGGAGTGTTACGTTTCGGTGTTGTCAGTGTGTTGTTTTTGGCGTGACTGTTATGTGTTTCCTGTTTTACTTTGAAAGTCTGTGTTATCTTAGTCTTTTCAGTTTACGTTTCCCTGTCTCGTCAGTTCTGAGTTGCCCCAGCTGTGTTTCCCTCTTGTTGTCCATTTTCCTGATTCCTCCCTCTAGGTATTTAAACCCTGTGTTTCAGTGTGTCATGGTCGCGATCTCCCCCGTGTTGTAAATAGTTTGGTGTTTTGTTGTAAATAAATAGTTTGTTGTAAATAGATTTGTCGATACTTTCGTTTCGGGATTTTGGTGGTGAGCTTTAGTGGGGGTTTTTGTGTGTGTTTTTTTTTCTTTATTTTTACTTTTTTCGTGTTGCACTCCGGTTGCCTAGGCCGGGGTGTAACATGGAGGTACAGTAAAACCTGCTTTTCTTCCTTTGTTGAGCATAAGAAGTCATAACAACTACACCAAAGCAAAGCAATTCTGACGTACGGTGTAAATGGGCATGTTGACATGCAATTATGCGTGATTGTGGATGATCATGCCACTTACCTCTGCTGTACTAATGTGTATAATAACATGTAATGATAAAAGACAAGGACCCCTGTGCTGAGACTCTAGAGAATCTTAATGTTTATTTATTTGTAGATAAAGGGCAGGGTTGGTAAAACAATAAATAACTGAAACAGCCCTGGTGAAACAGTACAAACAAAATACACCAGAGACATACTTTTACTCAAGGGGTGAGCTGCAGAACCAACAGCTGGTGCTGTGTTCACAGGCAATAAAACCCAACACAGAGTATTCTAAAGAGATAACACAGAGGGTTACATTCAGGGCATCACTCAGGTGGATAAGATAGTACTGATGGATCAATTTGTCTACTGATTGGCTACACTGACCTGCCCACCCCCCCAAGAGGAAATGTTGCAAAGAACAAAAAAACTAGATAACTCCAGTGACCCTCTGGGAGTCTGCAGTCTGATCAACACCATGGCCAACACTCATACCATGTTTTCATTTCCTTATATAAATGAGATGGAAAACATGGCACATTGTTTATGTTTGGGAGCAAATGTATTTCCATTTATTCTTCTTTGTGTCTTGAAATATCTGTAGTAGTTTAATACTGAATGTTGAATACCGATCTAGATTGATATTAACACATGGGTCTGGGGGAAGATTTACAATATATGTTTTGAATTAGTGTTTTGTGGTAAAAATTGCAAATAAACAAACCACCCTGTTTCCTCCCTCCCAAGTTATAGAAGATAAGCCAGTTGGTAATCTAAATATTTCTTAATGTCACAAAATCCTGTGCAGACCAAAACAAAACAAAATGTCAAACCGTTTATTAATACTGTCTGACTTTCCAGCTCTGTCTGTGGCACTCCATAGTCCTTGTGTTTCTTGTAGAT
Source organism: Diplotaxodon limnothrissa (assembly GCF_057381915.1). NCBI lineage: Eukaryota > Metazoa > Chordata > Actinopteri > Cichliformes > Cichlidae > Diplotaxodon > Diplotaxodon limnothrissa. The sequence continues at coordinate 33,711,718 of NC_140600.1, forward strand.
GATGCAGACCTTTAAAACTCATCAGGTCGCATTGTTTTTGTTTTGTTTTTTGAAAAACAAAACAAAAAAAAAGGCCAAATCATTTCTTAAAATAGCTGGGTACTGCATTTTTGAGCAATTACAGCAACAGAGTTTATTATAATGAAGTAAGGGAGCATTAATGTGGCTTATTTTTTTGGGTTATTTTCTGCAACCAAAACAGGCTTAATACACCTTGGTACTTATTTGGCAGGTCTCTGGAAATCTATTCTCTAACACAATTTTCCCAAAGATATTCCTTAACTTTGCATTCTGATAAAGGTTATGAGTACTGGTCCAAAATTTCCCTGAGGTGACCCTTCATGCATTATCAGAAGGAACCGCTCTGATCAGGATAGAAATTTTCATCAAAGTAAAGGTGATCACTCGGCCCTGTACTTATTTGCAGTGACCCTTGCAGCGACCTCTCACTCCCTCAGACACACACACACTATAACAAAGTTACTGAATTCATCACTGTAGAGATCAAGGTTAGTTTAGTTTTTGATCAGAGATATCAAAGCTCTGTTTTATGTTATGGGATTTGCTGAATTTATAAATCTATAGAGAATCTCCAGTTTAATCCTTAAAAATAAAGATGCTCTGCTTCAAAATGTAAATGTGTGTTTTATCTGCAAGATGGATTCAATCAGTGAAACCAAAACTATAAATGGGGAAAAACTGTTATACGAGGAAGTGTTCCACAACGAGACAAGGAAAAAGAGCAAATGAAGCAAACATATAATGATTGTTATCTACCAATAAAACCAATGATGATCTTTAATGATTATTTGTACTCTCAATGATTATGCACTAGAAATATTTTTAGCCTTCAGTTGCTGCAGAAGCTAAATTAATAGCTCTGAAAATACCCACATTGACATCGTTAAGTTTATCTCTATACTAGGAGTGAGTGTTGTATAGGCACCTGCATCTCACACTAAGTAGCTGTTCTTCTATCACTTGTCTCGCTCATTACAGACATTTTAGTATTAAACTTCCCTATCAGCTCTGCTTCACAGGGAGTGAGAGTCTCACAGAATTTGTTTGAGGTTAAAGTATGACACTTGAGCTGCCTCTTCACTGGTGGGGAGCTTTGCAGTGTCCCTGTGGCAGCTGTGCAAAAACCACATGGGGCATGCTGCAGAATTATCAGTGTCCTGAGAGGGTTAGACTGCTTAGTGTGATCAAAGGATAAGGAGGGCATGAGTGACTGAAGAAAAAAAGTGAGACTTGTCTTTTAACTGGGAATGAAGGAGATGTAAAACTGATATTGATTAATGTTGAGAGGAGAGGGGAGGTAGAGCAGGGACCCATTTCGCTGGCTGTGTGTTTCGCCTCTGTATTAACGATGTGAGCGGAACAGCACAGAGAAAGTAATGCAGATAAACCGCGCATGTGCTCTCACATCCAACCATCTATTTTTATACTGCTCACCCTAAACAGCGTTCCAGGGTGACTAGGGGGGTTTTCAGCCTTCTCTGGGTAAGAGATGGGGAATATATTGGACAGCTTGCCCTTTTATTACAAAAAGGATTTTGTAAAAAGTAATTGAATTCATTGTGGAAATAGATTAAATTATTTTAGGAAGCAGAAAATCTCTGATCAGTGGTGTGATGGAGAGTTTAAATAGTTTAAAATTTAAAGCCTACCCTTGAGTTGATTCCAAGCGTGAGAACATGAAAAAGACGATACAACTAATACAACTATTAATCAGTAAATAGCAATTACATTTAATTAGTTAGAAATTTGACTGGGGTAGGTTTTGAAATCTGTTTGCTAATATGATGTAACCAAATAGGTTATTTGCATATACACTAATTGGCCACTTTAATAGGTGCACCTGAGTTGGACTCCACTTCAGCCTAATCCAGGTCAACCCCAATCCTGGACTGGGTTTGCCTCGAGAACTGCCCTAATTCTTCATATTCAACAAGGTGACAGGAAACATTGCTCTGAGATTCTGATCCATATTGACATAATAGCATCACACAGTTGCTCCAGATTTGTCAACTGCACAACCATCCAGCAAATCTTTGTTTCACCACATCCCAATGCAGCTCACTATTAGATTAGATCTAGAGACTCTGGAGGCATTTTGAGGACAATGGATTCTTTGTCATGTTCAAGAGACACGTTTGAGATGAGCTTTGTGACATGGAACATTATCCAACTGCAAGCAGCCATCAGAAGATGGGTAGACTGCGGTCAAAAAGGGATAAACACAGACAATATTCAGGAAGGCTGTGGGGTTTAAACATTGTTCAGTTGGTTCTGAGGGGCTCAAAAGGTACCATTTGTTGGTTACACTGTTGTTTATTACATTGTTGTGACTTATCAATGGCTTTGTGGGTGATAAAACCAGCTGTGACATGTTTATTGAACATTAATACAGTATAGTTGTAAAATGATTATTTTTTTTAAAAATCAGTGTTAATATTGAAATTACATTTGCTTGAAGTTGCATTTTAATTATTTGCTTCAATAACCAATTTTTTGAGTTTTCTTTTTTGAGTATTAATCCAATAACAGTTTTTTAAATGTGATATCATATTTGTTATCATTTTTGATATTTTTTTAATATACTTTAAATTACTATTTCTGTTTGACTGAAAACATACACACAACAGCACATTTTTAGTCCGACATGAATTGAGACTTTAGCTCTACAATCACGTATAGGAAAATTCACAGAAAATGTGAAATGAAGGTGCGTGACACATGTCAGCAGCGTCACATTAACTTAAAAGATGGTCCGATTGCCTCAGTGGATTGGATGGCCTGCAGCCGGTCGTAAGCTGAAAAATAGGTCAAAGGTTTTGTGCCCACACTGTCTGTCACATAATGTCTTGTGTTTCACCTCAGTGGAAGACACCCACACTCAGCTTCTGCTTTGCTTAATCTAAAAGGATTTCTCTGAAAGCAAAACGCCAGCTTGGAAAAGTTGTGCGAGAGTGCCAAAATGCCAATGAGGAGTTAGCTACAAAGAGAGACAGAAGGAAAAAGGGAAACTGTCTTATGGAGAAGAGACAATACAAAGTTAGTGTGGGTGGCCTGCCAAGACTGAGAGAGAAATATCACTCTCACACCCACTCTGGCTCACAGGATTCCCCACGGCATAAGCATGGCGGCCAAACTGTGACAATCTCTGTCCAATCAAGGCCCTGTGGCCCTTAATTACTGAGCCGTAACCTCCAACAATAATTCATGCATTTTCAAAAGCTCATGAGATAATCTGAGACTTAAAACCCCTTTGGTCTGCAGTGAGGAGCTGGAGATCTAGCAAATGAAAGATGGCTAACAGAAGGAGACCTTTGCTGATTTGGAGGCTAGCACTCTCTCGGATTGAAGTAGCTGCCGAAAATAGCTTGCACCTCAAGAGGATAGTTGTTGCATGATAATGTTTAGGAAAAAGTTTACTTGTGAAAGCTGTATATCGGCATGTCCAAAAGTATCAGATAACCACATAGTCACAAAAAACTGTTCTAGCCTGTATATGGTTGAGGTTTGTTAAGGTGGCTTTTAATATTGATATTGATCATTTGTAGTTCATTAGTTCACATCGGTTCTGACAGTATAATGTCTTTCTTGTTATTAAGCCGTATTTGTTTGAACAATTATATGAAGGGGAGGCACCAACTGTGGAATTTTCAACCAATACCAATGTTTTATATAAAAAAATTTTTTTTTTTTTATGTTTAAGAAATTTTGTGACTTTAACTTGTTGTATTTGTGGCATCCTATTAGAGTACTACATTCGGATTCAGTGAGCTCTTTAAAACAACCTATTCTTTCACAAATGTTTAGAAAAACTGACTACATCCTTGGTGCTTGGTCTGTGGCAATGAGACTGAAAACACCTGATTTAAAAGATTAAGAGATGTTTAGTATAATGCAGGTCTGTCCATTTTTATTTTTGAAAATCATTCACTGCATTACAGTAAACTCTACTTTTAAATAGAGTCAGGTTTTGGCATGGCTTAGGTTTTGATTTAGTTACTCTCTGTCCTATGGCAAAATTGGTTTAACTTACTTTTTGTCATGTTTAAAAAGACTCTAGTTTACTAATGCATTAACCTAGAATTTAACCAAATTACTTACTGAAATATACTGAAAAATATGGAAGTAAGTTAAGAAGCTCTATAGCATCAAGTATTTTTTTTCAACCAACAATATGGAAATTATTGTGTGAGTATCAGCAGCTCATTCCCTGCTGTGTGCTTATTAACTTGCAAAGCCTAATTGAATTCTATGCAGCTCTATCATTAGCTTATCCCTAGTAATTAGTCTATTGTAAATCTTAATTGAACACACCTGCTTTTAATAATGGCTAATGCACATACAGGAGATTTACATAGAAACAGCTTTAAGACTTCATGCATGTGAGCAGACAGCCGAAGTTAGGATTGGCACGTTGTATCTCCTTAGACCCCACCTCCTCACAGCAATTAACAATCACAAAAACCTCTGGAACAACCTGAGCCAGGATTAATAAACTCCTATCACGAGTTATTACATTGAGCCCATAAGGGGATTATCCCTGTCCTGTGAATGGATGTCTCTATTTCCTGCTTCTTTGGGTCTTCTAAATTGAACCAGGCAATAAATACTGAATTCAGAGTTGGACACTCAGTCAAGAAGGTAAGGAATACAAAAAATTGATCAAATTGGAAGAACTGTTTAAAGCAACTAATGAAAAATAGCATGAGGCATATTTTTAAAATTTGTAGAATAGAAATGCAGGCCCAAAACATAATGCTCACGAAAATCACACAGAGGGAACTCTACTACTCCTTCAGAAGATATAAGAAAGACTCTTCATTTTTAACAGATGAGATTTCCCAGAGGAGAAGACCTTGCACTCCAGATATTAGAATTGATTTGGTCCTCTGCAGCGATCCAGATATTTACTTTCTAGCTAATTGCAAGAGGCAACACCATTCAGTACATAAAAAATAAGACTCACTGAGGAGCAATGCATTTTCTTCTGTCTTTTGGACTGATGCCACACCCTTCGTTTAAAAGGTTTAGCTCATTCCAAGTAGCGTGAACACAATTGTCTTATCTAAAAGCTGCCATCCAGAGTGGGGATGACACAGAAGACAAGTGTTGAGAAGATAAGTTTTCCTGACTATTGGCACACATCAGTAGTATCTTCATCAAGTTACTTTATAAATTAGTTTCAAGATGGATTTTTTTTTTTTTGCTATAATTGTGCATATTAATTGTCTAGAACAGGCACTGAATATGCAACTTTATCATCGGCCTTCTTTAAACAAGTGTCAGAGACAAACTCACAAGTAGATAATTCTTTAAGCTGGATCCACTCATGGAAACCGCTCATGCCTTTAAATGAATACAGTTTTCTTAATTGCATGATGTGGCTGATAGAGCTACAGATTTTTTGCCTGATTGAGTCGTTTAAATCTACTTGTAAAATCTTTTTTCTGTCTCAAACATGATTGCTTGACTACATGGATACTAATACTGGACTCAACCTTGTCCTTGACATGGTGACCAAACCAAATGAATGACTGCAGATCATTACATATATCACTTACCACGATTTGAATTATTTCATGAATTCTTTTAACCAATTAATACTTATAAAACCACACACATGCATCTGTCTATGTCTTTCAGATCAGGAGCGAATCGGAAAGGACTCGCAATATGAGCAGGAAGGAAAGGTACAGTTTGTTATTGATGCCGTCTATGCAATGGCTCATGCCTTGCACAACATGCACAAGGAGCTGTGCCCGGGCAAGGTTGGTCTCTGCGCTAAAATGGACCCCATAAATGGCACTCATCTGCTGAAGCATATTCGTCGTCTCAACTTTTCAGGTCAGTTATAGACACTCAAATATACACTTTTAGGGTCATTTGGTATTAGTTTTGAATTGACAACATCTTATGTCAATTAAAGTTTATTAGAATAAGTTTTATGAATCAGTGATGGGTTACATCACGTGTTACAGGGCCCTTTTTGGCAGCTGTCATTCTCGTATTTAAGTGGCACATTCTGTTACCAAATGCAAGTTTTTATGTTAAAAGGCTAACTGGTAATTCGAAAAGCCTTTTTGAAAAACCCTTGTGGCAGAGCTGAAAGGGTTTTAAGAAGCAGGTGTTTTTTGAGAAACAAATGCTTTAGTGGTCCTCAACCGCCCGCTTATAAATGGTTAAAAAAAGAAGAAAAAAAGTGGTATGGAGAGAATGGACAGATCAATCCAGGTTTGAAGTCTTTGGATAAAAGGTCTGTGAGGCTGTGAATGCTAAAAAGAGATGATTCTTCTCTTCTTTCAATTGCAGAACAATGTTTTATATATGACTGCTATATATTTCCCACTGACTTTGTAGGAAACTCAATGCACATTTTCTACAAACTTCACATTTTTCATGTTAAATGTGAAGTTTTAAGGTTGAAAATGTGTGCTGTGAAAGATGCAAGCAATGTAGGATTACAAACATACATTGCTTATAGAAGTTCAATGGCCATCCGAGGTCTGTGTTTGAGGGTTAAAATGATAAGTACTTGACTTTCACATTATTAGAATTATTTTTTTTCGACACAACCATACAGTTTGAAGAACATTGTCTTACATTGAGATGCCATATATGGCTCCCGACCCAGCACACAACTTACTTTCCCCCCTCTACTGTATGACCTATTTCCCAACTCTTTATGTAGCATTACATTAAACCCAGTTATCAGTCAAGTTCACATTCATGACTGGCATATTAATAATTGACTGCTTTCACACAAAGAGCAGTGATCCAGAGTTTCATTATATAGTCAGCCTTTTTAAAGCAAAGCTGTTTAACGCAATTATAATTCTTTCATAGAGACTTGAGTATGCAGTGTTTGCACAGATAAATTATTCATTTGAACTCATGCTCTTCAAGCTAATTTGTCATTTTAATATCTAGTTATTACATTGGCAGAATGTCAATTTAATGTTTAATTCACATTTGGGAAGTAAATTTATATTTTTAATTTCAAAATAATTTTATTGGGTGATTCTGCAGGTTTTGGTATCATTAAACCTGCTTTTGAACATACAGTCAACATTTTGGGGTTATGACATAGTCTTTAGCTGCATTGCCCAAAGTCAGTTTTAGATGCATTGTTAAATCCATGTTTACAAGCTTGAAACAACCTACTTATAAAAAATAGCACTAGAGCACTACTAGGTTGCCACATAGACCCTAAGTGTGGCAATAAATGGGGACACTTTTTTTTTTTATTGGCCTAAAAAGCTTTTACTTAAGTGGTGTCAGTAATCACTACTGACTTCTGTGCTGAGTTATCTGGGCCAAAATGTTGCTTGTTAGAGTAAAGCAGTGTAAACTCCTGAAATCTGCTACCACTATTACAATGCCATAGTTGATGAATTGAAATCATAACTGAGCACAATTACGCCACTGATGGACATAAAGCTAGTTCCTTGTAATACTTCAGCAGGAGTCAGTGGTTTTTAGGCAACAAGCACCATGCCTGCGGCATTATTACCAAAGCAGGACTGTGTACAGTATTCAGTAAAATGTAATTTTTACTTTCGCAAATATAGTACTGTGCAAAAGTTTCAAGTCACCCCCCTTTACTTTTTTACAATTGTTTTACTTTCAAGGAAATAGATTTTCTTGTAATTCGTTAAAGTGGTTTTGAGCAATAGTTCTCCAGGTGTTCTTGAGGTCTATCAAAGTGTGAGGTTTTTGGTTTGTTTTTTTTTTAGCTTTTTTTTGACATTGTCTGCTTTTTTTTAGTCATATTAAAATCATTCAAGCACTGAAAAGGAGTCATTAGCTGAAAACTTGGCATGGTTTGCAGTGTGTCCTTAAAAAAAGGGGGAAATTGGACAAATAGATGACAAAAGAAGTGGTCAGCCTAAAGAAAATTGATCTACAACAGTTGCACTGTATCTGAAACTTGTGTCCTTAACAAATTGGGGAAAAAAATCCAACAAAGATGTGACACAGGACCTGAGAAACGCATCTGGCCCTTGAGTTGATCCATCTATTTTTTCACCGAAGCCTAATCAGAAATGGTCTTAGTGGAAGAGTGGCTATCAAGAAGGCTTTCTTAAGGAGGAGAAACAGGGAGAAAAGGCTGACGAATGTCAAGTCACGCAAGAACTGGACTGGAAATCAATGTCTAAAAGTCTTATGGAGGGATGCATCCAAATGTAATATTTTTAAACTAAATCGTTATCAATATGTACGAGGTTAGGAGAGAGGTACATCACTGAGTGTCTGCAGCTATCTATAGAAGATGGTGAAGGTTCTGTCATGGTTTGGTAGTGCATTTCAGTAAATGGTGTTGGGGATCCTGTCAAAATTAATGGAATGATAAATGCAGGTCAGATTTTGATCCACCAAGCAATTTGATTGGCAGTGACCAAATTTTTAGATAAACTTTTCTATTTATTTCTACTTTTCTATTTTCTATAGCTTTTCTGGTCAGAGGGCCCGGTGGCGCCAGTGTCCGGCAGCCTCGCCTCTGTCAGTGTGCCCCAGGGTGGCTGTGGCTACAGTGTACCTTGCCATCACCTGTGTGTGAATGTGTGTGAATGGGTAGATGACTGGATGTGTAAAGTGCTTTGGGGTCCTTAGGGACTAGTAAAGCACTATATAAATACAGGCCATTTACCATTTTTACCATTTATCTGTCTATTTCGAACATCTGGGCGATCGTGGCTCAAGAGTGTGGAGTTCGCCTTGTAATCGGAAGGTTGCCGGTTCGAGCCCCGGCTCGGACAGTCTCGGTCGTTGTGTCCTTGGGCAAGACACTTCACCTACCGCCTACTGGTGTTGGCCAGAAGGGCTGATGGCGCAATATGGCAGCCTCGCTTCTGTCAGTGTACCCCAGGGCAGCTGTGGCTACAACTGTAGCTTGCCTCTACCAGTGTGTGAATGGGTGGATGACTGGGTGTGTAAAGCGCTTTGGGGTCCCTAGGGGGGACAGGTAAAAGCGCTATACAAATACAGACCATTTACCATGCAAATATAAATAAAATTACAAGCAAAGTTTTCATGAATATCACCATCTACACAACGTTTATGCTTGAAACCTTTTTCAGCATAATAATGATTCAAAACACGCTGCCAATGCAATACTTTGATAGATAACACATACAATGGACGTTATAACTCGTGGATTAGTCTCCCTAGAGCCCGGATCTCAGAATTGTTGAAGCAGTGTGGGTTCATGTTGAAAGAGAACAAAAGGCAGGCAATTCCTGAGGACAACTTCAAGGCAGCCTGCCTAAGAGAATTCAGGATCATTAGAATTGTAGACACTCTGTCTTTGTCTTAAATACAGTATATCTTGATATCTGGAGTACAAGGTCTTCTCCTCTGGGAAATACAGTAAGAAATGAGGAGTGATTCAAGAGTTTTGCACAAGAGCAACCTTTTTAAAATCTTATTACATAATTCCTCAACACAATTTTTAGCATCAGTTCAGCTCTTTTCACCCTATTTATGATATATTGATGTAAAGTACTGATTACAATCTCCTGGCTTAGTAGTAAATCAGGTGCCCTTAGCACTGCTCCACACCAGCTGAGCTGCTCAGGATCCAATAATGTTAGATAAAAACAACTCGCAACATGCAGTATGTTGTTGAAAGTGGTTCTCGTGATCTGATGTAAAACAGCTTCTGTAGTTTTCTTTTCATCCCAGACAAACAGGTTCTGATAGTTTCTGTCTAGACAAATCATGTTTATGTCATTGTCTAGACAGTGATGTGTCCAATTTCGTATGCTGTATATAGACCAGTAAGCCTGGAGGTTCAAAGGCAACCACTCTTGAATTTAATGCAACTTCTGTTTCTCCCTTTTAGAGCTGATGTTTGGATGCTCCTACAAGAAATGACATTTTCGACCATGGGAAACAAGACATTGAATTAAAATTGACATATTGAATATATAAGAACTGTATGATGGAATAGCATGTTAGTAATGTGTGTGCATTATAAGTGCATCCACAATCATTTCAAACATTTATTTAATTGGGCTGTTTGTAAAGTAATGATTGAGAGATGCTCTCTGTAAAAATTGGTTTCAACAGGGTTTTAGCCTGTGAGCAGGGACAGAAAACTCCTGTGCAGTAAGCACTTTTGAGCTGAATTTTGTTCTTAGCAGGGAGACTATATTCACACCATCAGACCAGAGGGGTTGCCTTGAGGTTACGCTACACTTCATCTAATTGCATCAGCTCACAGTAGTATATTGAACTTGTCCAGATACATAAAACAGCCCAACAGCTGAGACTGTACTTACTGGCCAGTGTACAAAAACTTCAAAGATAATATTTATCTCTGTGTTGGGATATTAGCATGTTACTCAGCAGTAAATACACTGAGCAGTTGTCCTGCTTCTTCCTACAAATTGACAGAAATGTATGTGAAAGTAGGTCATTCTTTGTTGTGATGAATCATTCTTGAGGCCGAGCCAGCAAGAATCTATTGTTACACATTTCTGTTTATTGTAAGCAGTTTCAGCAGATATCTTCTAAAAATAATTCTAATTTCTTCCTCTGCAGACCTGCATAGTTAAGTCCATACACAGCTCAAATGCACTCTGTCTTACATTACAGATGTTGAAACTGGTAAAGGTCAACAAGTTCCTTTAAATACAAAGATGTACTAAACCTGCTCCTCATGTGCCAGGAAAATACATAAATGCATCAATATCTGAGCAGACTGTCATGGGCTCAACAAGGGACACAGTAGCTGATGACAGATAACCTTTTAGAAAATATTAAAAGAAAAGTCAAAAAACATTTATTTCTATTGGTCTGTGGCGTCTGTGCTTTCTCGAAAAAGCTTTTATTCTTTTGTATTTTCCCACACAGATGTATCTGGGGATGTAACTGTGTCTCCTCTTTTGTAAATCACCAACTTCACAAGTGCTGATTATTGGTTCATTCAGTAGCAGCTGGAGCTGCAGCCCACAAAGCGAAAGAATCAAACACCTTCAATCTTTAGAGTGATTAAAATAATGTTTACTTTGTGCAGGGGTAATAAAAAACCTACAGATACTCTTCCAACCGTAACATCTCCATGTATTAGAACTAGAAATTCTCCACTGAAAAGCGCACTGCTCATACCAAATGTTATCTGATATTGCTATATTTGTTTCATTTTCCCATTTTTTTTTGATGTAGGTAGTATTCCACTTCTTAACCTCTTGTATACCCTTGTACAATCTTGAAATCACCTTAAGGCCTGTGTCAGCCTGATAAGCCTTGACAAATATACTCAGAACAGGTAAAGAAAAAAGATCTGTTCTCTTAGGTATAAAATTATATAGATGATGCCTAATTTGTAAGAACCTAAAAAAGTCCGTTTTACTTAACTGGTATTGATCTTTTATTGATTGGAAGTCCCTAAGAATTCCCTTATCGTAAAACGTACAATATGCCGTTAAACCTTGTCCAGACCATTTTTTATATCTTACGTCTAATTCATTAGGTAAAAAATCACTGTCAAAAGCGCACCATCTTAAAATCCTAACCTCTTCAATCCAATCATTCTTATTAAGAAATTGTAACCAGAGTTTTAAAGGTAGGTTAATCCATTGGTTTCCTTGATGAATTTGTTTTTTAATAAGTGTCACATCCCCTAGAATTGCCTGAATTGGAGAATCTTTTAAGGTCACTGTTTCTAGTTCTTTCCATCTCGCTTGATAATCTACATTACACCAACAGACTAATGTCCTCAATTGAGCAGAAATATAATAGTCTTTCAAACATGGGAACCCCAACCCTCCTTTGTCTTTAGCCAACTGAATAGTTTGGTACTTAATCCGTGGTTTTTTCCCCTGCCATATAAACCTAGAGATTATTTTGTCCCATTCCCGAAATTGTTTGTCAGTTATTTCTACAGGGAGTGTTTGGAATAGGTAGAGCATCCTGGGCAAGATATTCATTTTAACTGTATCTATACGTGATTCAAAATTTAAAAATGGTAATAAATTCCATCTTTTAATATCCTCATTTATTTTATAACTTAAAGGATTAAAGTTTGCATTGTATATCTTAGACAGATCTTTAGTAATATTTACTCCAAGATACTTCATCTGCTCCGTTTCCCATTTCAAATTGGCTTTAGCCTTAATTTCATAATTGGGCTCATAGTTAAAAGTTAATATCTGAGTCTTCGATATATTTAGTTTATAACCTGATATTGAACTAAAGATCTCCAGAAGTGACAATAGCTTGGGGAAAGTAGTGTTTGGATTTGTCAAATAAATCAAAATATCGTCAGCAAACAAGGAAATCTTATGCTCTCGACCCCTAATCTTGACTCCAGTAATAGTATTGCTTTGTATTACACTTTGACTCAGGGCCTCTATGAAGAGAGCAAAGAGTGAGGGGCTTAGAGGACAACCCTGACGTGTCCCTCTCTGTAGGTTAAAAACATTTGAAAGCGCCCCGTTAACTTTGATTCTTGCCTTTGGTGATTTATATAATGCTTGTATAATCCTGATAAACGATTGATGGAATCCGAATTTATCCATGACTTTGTATAAAAATTCCCAATTAACCCGATCGAAGGCCTTTTCTGCATCTAAGCTCATAAGGACCATCTGAATTTTATTTTTCCTAACATAATCAATAACGTGTAGTGTTCGGCGAACATTATCTTGCGTTTGTCTCTGCTTAATAAAACCAGTCTGATCCAAACTAATTATCTGAACAAGAATATTTTCAATTCTTTTGGCAAGAATGTATGTAAATATCTTAAAGTCCTGGTTAAGAACACTAATGGGGCGGTAATTTCCACAGTCAAGCCTGTCCTTTCCTTCTTTAGCTATTATAGAGATAGAAGCCTCATTCCAAGATGGGGGAATTACTCCCGTCTTTAAAATATAGTTGAATGATGTTCTCATCAAAGGAATCAGTACCTCTTTCATTTCTTTATACCAGTCTGATGGGAATCCATCTGGGCCTGGGCATTTATTCGGTTTCAATTTTGTAATAGCTTTTTTAATTTCAAATTCAGATATGTCCTTGATTAGGGTTATATTCTGTTTTTCATTCAACTTTGGTAAGTCGAATGAATCTAAAAAAGATATCATACCTTTAATATCCACTCTAGGTTGTGTATATAGTTCTTTGTAGAATTTTAGGAAGGCTGACTGTATATCTTCAAGTTTATACACAATGTTATTTGTTTGAGGGTCCTTTATTTTATATATTGTATTTTCTAATTGTTGTTTTTTTAATTTATAAGCCAGTAATTTAGCAGATTTGCCTCCTACCTCATAGTATCTTTGTTTTAAAAAAACCATATTTTTTTGTATTTCACTTGAAAAAATTTCATCAATTTCGTTTTTCTTCTTTTGTATTTCTAATTGTAAGTTTGTAACTGCGCTTATTTTATGGGCATCTTCAAGATATTGTAGTTGTGTCTGGAGTTTTCTTAAATGCTCATTTCTCTTCTTTTTTAAATTAGCGCTGTAACCTATGAGTTTTCCTCTTATCACTGCTTTTAGGGCGTCCCATAGAATACTTGGGGAAACTTCTTCATTATTATTTTCCGCTATATAATCTATTATATCTTGACTAATTTGTTCTTTCATCGTGCTTAGAATACTTGTATTTAATCTCCAGGATGTAACTCTTCTTTCGTATCCAAGCACTACTTCCAGGTACAATGGGGCATGGTCTGATAAATCCATCACTCCTATCCTGCAATTGATCACCCTGCTAAAATCTTTTTGGTACATAAAAAAATAATCCAATCTAGAATAAAATGAATGAGGGTGAGAAAAAAAGGTATAATCCTTCTTGTTGGGGTTTAGTTCTCGCCATACATCTATGAGCCCTACGTCCTTTAAGATTAATTTGATGTTTTTGGTTGTTTTATTCAATCCCGGAGCGTGTGGGTTTGATGAGTCCAAGGACGGGTTGAGGCGAACATTCCAATCTCCTCCCAAAATCAGAGTACCTTGTGCCTCTCCAACAATCAATTCAAAAACCTTTTTGAAAAATTTTATCTCTGATCCTGGGGGAGCATATACATTTATAAGAGTAATCAGTATACCCTCCAGGTACCCTTTGACTAACACAAACCTCCCCTCCTTATCACTGATTTCTTGGATGCATTCAAAATTTAACCTACTAGAGATTAGAATTACCACACCCCTTTTAGAACTCTGAGGGCAGGAAGAGGAATACTGATTAAATTTCCATTTCTTTAATTTATCATGTTCGAGCTTCGATAAGTGAGATTCCTGTATAAAGGCAACTTCTATTTGTTCTCTTTTAATTTTTGACATAATTTTACTTCTTTTAATATGGCTCCCCAGACCATTTACATTAAATGACACTATTTTAGTTACCTTACAGGGCATTGATGTACGACCTTATATAATTCCAATCTCTGTACATAGCCAAAGATCGAAAGGTACTCCCCCAAAACAGAAAAAAAAAGAGAAAAAAGAAAAGAAGAAAAAAAAAAAAAAAAAACCCCCCCCCCCCAAAAAAAAACATTATACAATGAAAACATATAATCATGTTGACTTCCAAAAACATAATCGCTATATTAGCTATATTTGGTGAGGGAAAAACTCTTCTGTCCACTTGTGGAAGAGTGCCCTCTCCGGCACACAGGCCGAAAGCCCAGTGGTCTGTAGGGTCCAACTTATTGTGCAAATAAATGACCCGACTTTAATGTAATTTTATATGCCCTCTTTATAAGATTAACTAATTATATAACAAAACAAGTAAATCGAAATAAAATTCATATTCTCAGTTCATCTTAGGTCTCAATATTCTTGAGTTTACCTCTAGTATAGTGCTCCGTCACACACTTGCTGTTTATCCACTGTCATCTTGGTGCCTAAATATCTGAAGGCGTTCCTTGAAACCCAGCTTTGGAGTCGAGTTTCCACCTTTCTTCTTCGTACTTGTTTGCCAAGTGTGCTGTTTTATTTGATCCAAGAATGAGTCTCTGTCTTTCACAACTTCTACCGATAATCCCCTCTTCACCATATCGGTAGTCGCTTCGTGCGCCGTGTTGTATGTCACAATTCCCTCTCTGTAGAACACCCTTAGCTTGGCCGGGAAAGGCGTCTGGAAGCGAATATTGTTCTCTTTAAGCACCTTCTTCGCTGTCGCATATTCCTTTCTTCTTCTTTGTATCTCCGGGGCATAGTCATTGTCCACATATATCCTAGAATCCATAAAGTTGAAGCCCTTAGCCTGCCAGGCCTTCTTAATAATGTCTTCTTTGTTACGATAACTTGCGAGTTTAACTACAATTGAGCGTGGAGGGGCTCCTTCCGGGGGTTTTTTGCCACCGGCTCGATGTGCTCTTTCAATTCCCAACACCGTGGGGCGGGAGAGACTCATTGTCTTTTCAAATAGAACCTCTACAAAATTGACAACGGATGGAAATTTGTCCTCTTCCCCTTCCCTCACGCCATATATTCTAAGATTCTTGCGACGTGACCGTCCCTCTAATTCCAGTAGCTTAGATTCGCATCGCAACTGAAAATTTGCCATTTCAATTAGCAGCTCCTCCGAGGCCTGGATTCGAGTCTCCATTACGTCTATGCGTCCCTCTGCTTCGTCGAGTCTTATACCAATGCCGACGACCTTCTCCCTTATAGCATTAAACTGATCATTTGTGTCTTTTCTAAAAGCACGTAATTCTTTTAATATCATGTCCATCGTAGCTGGGTGGTCCTTCGCTGTGGCGTTAGCATCGGGTTGCTGGTCTTCTTCCATATTGCTGCTAGCTTGCGACGAAGCATCTTCTTCCGCTTCAGTACGTTCTCCTACATCCTTTTTCTTGGATTTTCTGGGCATTTCTATTCCTTGGTATAGTACCCCACAAAGATAAATCCAAACTTTTTATGTTTCGAGTTAGGTAAATTGGGGTAGAAAAAATGTCGGGAGCAACTATCCTACACAGCCATCACACGACCCGCCAAACCGGAAGTCACTTCTCTTTCTTCTCAAGGATGTGCAAGATCTTCATTGTTGCATAGCACAAAAGCTAATTCTATACTGACATATTTTTTTGCATGTGCAGTATGTCTGGGGTTTTTTTGTATTCGGCATCATACTCAATCATGTTATTGACAAAAGATCCCCCCATATCTTATAGGAACAGACATTATCTTAAAAAAAGATCTATTTATCATTCTCTACTATCAACTTCTGTCCCCTCAGATGAGCAGTACATCCTGTTGTTTACAGAGTCTGTGTCTAATACAGAAGCTATAACAGTAAAGAAAATGTTGAAATACCAGCTGGGGTTGTTATTTATCTTTATTTGAAACAACTTTAATTCTACCAGAAATAGGCCTTCTTTAATGCTAGTGTTTGTAACCGTTTGATGAACCGCTCTCATTTTAAAATCGTATTCAGGGTGACTGTAGGAGGTGTGACCTCGTGGCTATGGTGTGTTGCAGGTAATGTGGAAACACAGAGAATGACTGACCACCACTCAGTGTAGTGTGGACAGCGTCAAAGAGCTCGTAGTCAGAGCTAACCAGGCATGAGGAGCTACTGTCAGACTGTGTTTCTCCTCTGGAAAGATGGAGAGTGCGGTGGAGCTTTGTCAGCCAATGGAAACACATTTAAAGTCCTTTGAGAGTGTTCCTGTGCACGCACCTTAGTTGTACTATAGCTGAACTGCTTTTCAGACAAGAGTGGCTTTTCTGTGTTCTTGTTTGTAAGGCAGTGTCAGTACATGGCCACATAACACAATTTTGTCTCTTCATCAGCCCTAAATAATTTGTTACGCATTGGAAGTGCAGTGTTTACTTGTGTTTTTCTGGCTAGAACTGCTGAGTCAGCAGAAGACGATAAACTGAACAAACCAGTTTTAGAGCAGCGGGGTGTGGCAGTGGAAAGCTGGCAGATGTTGCTCGGAAACACAGACAGAGGGAGAGACTATGCTCGTGAAGAGAATCTCTGAAGTTGCTTTACACTGATGACTTTTCATTGTGAAAGTTTTGAAGTAGGATTCAAAAACACTTCTCATCATTCCATATGAAAGCACTGTTTTCATTCACTTACTATTCTAGTGAGTGTTTTTGGGTCTTTTTGCATCTTTCTGAGCCTAGATTAAATGAGTCAATACAACAATAGCAACACTTGCAGCACACTGAAAGCTCAAAAGGTATATTCATGCTTTTACATGCTTTTAAAACAGCTGCACGTCAGGTTGTATTGACAATATTTTATGGTGCTCCCAAATAAGGCAGAGACAGACTAAATGAAAGCTGTGTTTCTGTTTTATAAAGAGAAAATGTTTAGTGTGATATAGCTGCTGTTGCACTGATGAAAATAGTGCTGTGAGATTCCACATTATGCTAAATTTACCATGCTAGCTCTAACATTACTGTTTTTTCACTCCTCTGATGCTTTTTGCATGTCCTTCATTTGTTTGTGTTGGGTAATATTTAAATACTGGCTTTTATGTGACAATTTGCAGTGTTTTAAAATATCTACACTCTCTTAGCAGATCCAAAACCCAGATGTGTTGTGGTGATTTGAATATATACATTTTCACATATTATAGGGTTTTTAAAAGCAACCACTTGCATGCTTTCAGAACATTTTAGGGCCAGTTTAAGAGTACTTGCAGATAGTGAACGTGTATATGCTATGACTGAGCAATCATGTACAGGTCATGCCTGTGACTGAATGGCTTAAAGAGTGAAAGTGGATCCATGCCAAATTCGACATTGTGTCTGGGTACAGGTCATTAAGAGTTAATGACCAGCTGTCATGTTGTTGTCATTCACTGAGGTGTTCTGGTTGTGCATCGATGCAGAGCAAGCACATGCTGGATTAATGATCATATCATGGCAATTATTAAAGAGTTTATGTATACATTTACTCGGGATTGTCACAACAGTGCAAGACAGAAAGAGGTCAAAATCATTAAATATTACATATAATTACTAGCACCTCATCAACCCCAAACGAGCAGCCTGAGGTACACACTTGTGCTACCCCCAGGCTACAGTTCACAGCACAATGGAGCCATGGAACAGTCCTCTGTGCAAATAAATCTTTCCTGGACTTGAGAGTTGACTATTTAGACAAGCAGTTTAAGGGATGAGAAATCTAATTTCTTAGCTGCAACTGAAAACTGACCATAGTGCCGCAAAATAAACTACCTTCCTGCACACTTAAGATTGTATTTCCCCATTTTTCTTTAATTTTGTTTCATTATAGAAAAATAAGTGGCCAATATTTTGTTAAATTTTGTTGATATCCTGTTCTAGTCCCAAAGTATTTGGCCCCCCATACTGCATTATTCTAGAAAAGCTATGTCTAGTTAGCATTTAGAAAGCTAGCGTTATATCATGTGATAGCAAGGTCATTTATAGTCATTTGAAAAGAAAAGTACACCACATGATTAAATAACTTGTGGAACCAACTTCATCAGCAATAAGTAATCTCTGTAAAATTACTGTACAACATCTTTACAATATCTGTAGAACATTGCTTAAGTTGATTTTGGTTTGCAGGCACTTGTTTATACAAATGTTTCTCAAGGGCCCACCACAGCGTTTCAGTCAGGTTGAATTGGGAGCTTTTGACTGGGTCAACACCTTGATTCTTTTCTTTTTCACCCATCCTGTTGTAGATTTGCTTGTGTGCTTGTAGTCATTGCGCTTTTGTTTGGCCCATTTTTCAATAAGCTTTAGCTGTCAGAAAAATGACCTCGCATTTGACTCTGGAATATTTTCACATATAGATGAGTTCAGTCGACCTAGTGACTGCAAGGTGCACAGGTCCTGTGGCTCAAAAACAACCCAGTATTATCACCACCGTGCTTGACAGCTAGCATGAAGTGTTTGTTCTGATATGTGTTTGGTTTTCAGCAAGTGCATGCTGTACATTAAGGCCAACCATCTCTACTATGGACCCACCTGTCTAAAGGACATCGCTTCACAAGTCTTATGGGTTGATTAGGTTCAGCTTTACATATTTAAGCTGTGCTGCTGTGTTCTTTATAGAGAAAAGACTTTTCCCCTTTTTCTCCTTCTTATTAAGAAATACTTGCTCAGTCTTTTTCTAATTGTACTGTTATGAAGCTTTTATAGAGTTGGTCACACTTGCTGACGATCAGTTAATCAACTGCTTTGATTAGCACCCAGCTGCTTCTTACTCTTAGTTTTTGGCTGGACTTCATATTCCTCACATTTGACTCCTCGCATTAGTTTCTTGAATTCTCCAGATTTCCAATATTAAAAGTTACATGGTGTGAAAATGCTTTAGTTGTCAAGATCCAAAAGTATTCAACTGTACAAACACTGTTCTTGCTGATGTCTCTTTTAGTGCATCTAACCACATTGCTCCATGCTATTCAAAGTCAATGTAGCACAAGGAATTTGGGGCTTAATGCACCCTGTCTCTATTGTGTGTCCCACATACATACTAAAACCAACATCATTGTTTTTATATTTATAATGACCCAACAGAAAAATAAAGAATAGTCCATTTAAATGTTATTACAAAATAATATATAAATAAAATCACTGCAAAACTGCTTTGTTTTTGTATATGTGCATAAAAGAGAAGATTAACAGTTGCTCAGAGACTCAATAAGAGATCAGTCAGTCTATGAAAGGATTTAATTTGCAAAGCAAGCATAACCAAAAGGCCCACAAGGCTTTACATACAACTATATCAGACGCATTGCCGTATCATTCTCTTAAAGCTGCCAGTGACATTCATGGTCCGTTTTCCTCTTTCACTGAAGGTGTCCATAGGAGCGCTTGATCTCATAGTCTATATCCAAGCTTTTAAGGCTTTGGCTTGAGGTTATGTGTTCAACCATGACAGCGTAGGCAGACAACCATGACACTGGAAGGCAGATAGCTTTAATCTTTTTGAAATTCCGCTGGTCATTAGTGAAAATAAAACAAGCTTTGCATGATTAAAATCTCTGAACAAAAATGTCATAGCTTACTAATACTGGCGATGTTCTTAATATTTTTATATAAAAACTGCCTCTGTGGTTCATAAAGTCACTGTAATCCTCCCATGATCAGTAACTGCTTTGTGATGTGGGCGGCATTGTCACAAGGCTGAGTAAAACAGTAATGCCTTAATCCAACAGGGCTGACTCATCGAGACGTGGATTACAGTGCCGCTTCCCCAGAATTGAAACAAAGAGCAAGGACAAAAAAAATTCTCATCAGCAGAAAATCCATCAGCAGCAATTGGCCAGGTTTACCTTTTTCGTCTTAACTGAGATTTTAATTGTCTTTGGGAGACTTAATGTTAAACCACAAGTGGCCTAAATTAAATTAAAATAAAATAAAATAAAAAGAAGCATTTACGCCATTATCTGGCCAAGGAAGACCATTCTATGAATACCATACTGTGATTAACATACTTATCATAAAACAGGAACACAGGAATATTATTTAGAGTCATTATTGGAAAGATAAATTATAGCCCACCTTAGTTGACAGAAAAATCAGTACAAAATGCGGTCAGTACTCTATCTCTGAACTTCCTGCTCAACTCCAACTGTTTACAGCCAGTTTGCTGTAAGAAGAAGGCAGGCTCTTAAGGTTTCTTGTGTGCAGTGAGAAACACTGATAATGGATTTTTCTTAAAAAAAACCCCACAGAAACAAAACAAAGTGATAAAAGAGAACCATGAAAATTCTAATTAATTGTCAGATTCTTATGTATTTTTTATTTATTCTACCATATATGGATTTAATTGCCAAGATCGATAAGCTTAGGAAACTGGAAAATTTGATTATGTTTAAGATGAGAACTCTGATAAACACACACTGCTGTCTTCACTTTACTTGGTTCTTTCAGATTCTGTTTTGTTGTGTTTAAGAAGTTTGCATGTTGACATATCTGTCCTACCACTTTTAGCCAGTGCAAACTACAATGGAAAAATAACATTTGTCTCAATTTCCATTCTCTGGTAGCTACATGTGCAGGATCGTTATGTATTTACACTTAATCCCACCTACAGCCAAGTAGAAATGTAGTGGAAGCAACTGTCAACTAGCCAAAAGCTAAAAACAGAAGTCACCATTGCTTTCAGTTACTGAACTCAGTGAAAATGTGGTCAGTAATCCAAGACTGGATGGTTCATTCAGAACTTTGCTGGTCTTTGATGGATCTCCACCTCCTCCACACCCTTACTTTCCACATATTGATGAATTATTGTACACTATAAAATCACCCATGAGCACAAGAACTGAAAAATTGTAAAAAAGCACACACAGAACACAAAAAAACAGATAATGATGATAAATATTTTTGTTCTCTCACTCAGGCATAGCTGGCAACCCAGTGCTCTTCAATGAAAACGGAGATGCCCCTGGACGCTATGAGATCTACCAATACCAGATCAGAAACCGAACAGCCGAGTACAAAATTATTGGTCACTGGGCGGATCAACTCCATCTGAATGTGAGCACTGGCATTTTCTATTCTGTGTCCCCTACAACTTATGTTTGTGTCAGTGTTTGCAATGAAAATCCTCTGAAAGGTTACTTCAGCTCTGCAGCTGCATGTTAGATCTCTAACCCCTCTAAACCATTTCACAGTGCTCAGTTCTATCTTCAAAGGTGTAAATATCCAGGGGGCACTTTAAATGATTAACAGAATGGACTGTGATGAAAAGAAAGCCACGGGAGCTTACGGACAGACATATTTAATATCAGACAGCAGACGGCATCACTGACTTCCAAAAACAATACTGTGGGCAGGCAGTGTGATGAAGTAACAGTATTATAACAGTAAATTACATAAAGGACTCAAACAAATTATGTTTTCACAAAATGAAGAGGGGGCCTTGGGCAGGCAAATGAGTTCAATTGAACACATGAGGCCGGCTGAGGGGAGCTTTGTCTTCTTCACCTCTTTCAACAACATGTGCTGAAAGAAAAAAAGAAAGGTAAGGTATTTGTAGGCACCTACTGTAAAATGTGCCAGCAGTATTTAATTAGTGTTATTTGAGTTCTCAATTAAATACACATTTAAAGACAAATTTACTGCCTTTGAATGAACTGGCACAATTAAATAAAACCGATAACATTAAAGGGAGTAGACCTTGTTTCAAATGATGAATTTAATTTATCCTCCAAAGTATGCTTAGGAAACTGTAAAATCCACAAAGGGGAATAATATTTTGAAATGAGACATCTCTTTCTACTTTGATTAATTTTTAACACAAAAAATTGCCAAAGCCAAAAAAAAAAATAATACAGGAATTGTGCCATTAGTTCACTGCAGGACAAACATTGCGTTTCTCTTTTCCTCTCAGACTTGCCCTTCAGAAAAGTTGACTTACCACTGAAAGATTTTGCTGAATGTATGAGGAATACTTGAATAGTTTGCCTTTTTTCAACTTCTCACCCAAATAAATACAAAGAACCAAAAACACGAATTCTCCTTGGCTTCCAGAGCTTCTGATGACCATTTTGGATCAATAAAGCACCCTTTTGTACCTATCTCAGCTGTATGCAATTCAGTGAGCTTTGTACACTAAAAATCTTTTCTCAGATGTTTCTTCTCTCTCTCTATCTGTCCATTCATCCCTTTCCACATTCCTCTGCCTCCCTCATAGGTTCGTTCAATGCAGTGGCCCGGTGGTGTCCGTCAGATCCCTTCCTCAATCTGCAGCCAGGCCTGTCGCCCTGGTGAGCGCAAGAAGATTGTGAAGGGCATCCCTTGCTGTTGGCACTGCGAACGCTGCGATGGCTATCAATACCAGGCAGACACCTACACGTGTAAGATGTGTCACTTTGATTTGAGGCCCAATGAGAATCACACAGGCTGCGTTCCAATCCCCATTGTTAAGCTGGAGTGGAGCTCTCCGTGGGCAGTCATCCCTGTGTTTGTTGCAGTCATTGGCATCATGGCCACTTTGTTTGTGGTGGTCACATTCGTTCGCTACAATGACACTCCAATTGTGAAAGCATCAGGCCGGGAGCTAAGCTATGTCCTGCTAACTGGCATTTTTCTCTGCTATGCCACAACGTTCCTGATGATCTCTGCCCCTGATGTCGTAATCTGCTCCCTTCGTCGGATCTTCTTGGGTCTGGGGATGAGCATTAGTTATGCTGCTCTGCTTACCAAAACCAATCGTATTTACCGCATCTTCGAGCAGGGTAGTATGTCTGTGAGCGCGCCAAAGTTCATTTCTCCAGCCTCACAGCTAGTCATCACGTTCACCCTAGCCTCGGTGCAGCTGGTCGGGGTGTGCATCTGGTTTGTTGTGGATCCCTCCAAAGCTATTATTGACTATGAGGACCAGAGAACCTCTAACCCAGCGATGGCTCGTGGTGTGCTCAAGTGTGACATCTCTGACCTGTCCCTCATCTGCCTGCTTGGCTATAGTATGCTGCTCATGGTCACTTGCACAGTGTATGCCATTAAAACCAGAGGGGTGCCGGAGACCTTCAATGAGGCCAAACCAATTGGTTTTACTATGTACACCACCTGCATTATTTGGCTAGCATTCATCCCAATCTTCTTTGGCACATCACAATCAACAGAAAAGGTAAGCTTACAACTAATACTGGAGTGCAATTTGTATTTTTTGCCTGTCAGTTTCTTTTAAGAAATGCTTAGACATGCAGCTACACAAAACTATCTTTAACACCTATTAGCGTGGCTTTTGGCATTCATATTTCTTGACATTTACTTAGAAGACAAAAATAACCTCACAAATAATTGTACGCTGGTGACCATGTAAAGCAGAAGTAGTCTTATCATAACAAACCCATAGCGGGTTTACAGACTGACTTCAACCAGTATTACCTGGTTTCCCTAGTTTCCTTTAACAATTGTCTTTATCTTGGTTTATTAGAATATCGCAATTATCAAGAAAGACATGAAACAAAGATTATAGAAAAGATTTTCTCTACTGCTCTATCCAGTTATTCAACCTCTTGTGGGCGGTGGGGTGACCATTGGGTTAAGCCTTCCTGCAGTATTAAGCATTTATAATTAGATCCACCAAGTCTGCTGAATTAAAGTGCTGTTTGAATGTTAAATATGTATCTAATTATATACTTAATATAATGAAAAGGCTAAATTATGGTTCTACTCAGTTTTCCTTACTGCTGTTCTGTAATTTTTAAACATTTTGTGAAGTACCAGTAATTATAAAAACCAAGAACTTAAAAAGAGGATGCTTGTGAATACAGAATCTGCAACGTGTACACATAAAGTAATGTAAATGTTTCTGTAATAACTCTGAAGGCAACTCACAAGCCTGTGACTCACATATATGTGACAGCTGTATGCCACAGTGCATTAGGGAACCATGAGCTGTTTACATAAACACAAGCTCACACTCTTATTCCCATGTCAAATCAATGTGCCCGACCTCTTGAACCATAGACCTGGACTGTGTTCAGCAGGAGCACTGAGGTCAAGAGGGATCCAAATGGGACATGGAAATGAAGGTTGGGCTTGGACCTCACATTCAGAGGAGAAAGTCTGGGGACAAAGCCAAAGGGGTACAACAATGACACAATAGCAATGTGTTGATGCAGTTGAAAGAGGTGTTTTGGCAGTGTAACAAAAGGGGCTTGATGGCTACAAGAGAGGGCAGTGGTGAGACAAAAAAACAAAAAAGCCCTAAAACTGGCACGGACACTATCAGCAGTGCCAGCATGGGTCTGACAGATGCAACAAATTAATCCTTACCTTCTTCCATTTGGGATTAAACAAAACAATACATCAAAATGCTGGCCTGGAAACTGGCTGTGATAGTTAGCTTGGTGGGAAGAAAAGTGTGTATTGTGGTTCAGAGCACACCCCGCCCCCTCCCAATTTCTGTAGTTTGCGGCATTGCAGAAAATCTGCATATGACTGTAGCCAATTGTATTATATTTATGCATTATGTGATTGGCAGTACAATGACTTATTTTCATATGCTGCATGTTGCATTAATACTATGAAGTCCAAGCTACAGGCTTTCTCTTACCCCAAATGTTAACTAGCATGAACAGAAAAAGTGCAGACAACAGCATTTAGATGCTGAAAACTGAGAGACCAGTTGAGTTTCACACATATTGCTTGATTAATGTTACATTTCCTCAATATAGTCAGAGGGGAAAAACAACCATCAGCTGTCGTCACTATACATTTTTCATTATCATACACGTAGCATACATAGTAAAGAAGAATTGGTCCAAGTGCAAAGCCCACATTATTTTTTAATGTGAGTGTTGCACATCTGAAGTCGCATGTCAACACCAGCCGCGGAGATCAGCGAGTTCTTTGTTTAATCATTCCATCTCCTCTCTCTGAAGATGAAAGAGAATTATACAATCACAGAGAGATTGAACAGCGTTTTTAGAGGATGAGGTAATCCATTAGCTAGCCTGGCTTTGAATAGTAAAATAGAAGTGAAAAAAAAAATCTTTGAAGGGTATGTGAAGTCCTACTTTTTGTTCCTTACCTCAGATGAATTTAATTTACAAACCCTGAAAACTTTTCTCACCCAGTCTTAATATAAAACACTTTTCTTGATCTAAATTACATGAGTCACTTATTAATTATTATTTCCTGTGGAAAACTGTACACACTATGGCTGGAGGACAGTTTTACTTTTATCATTTAGAAAACTTTTACTTTGGCCCTGAGCTATGTTAAGGTAAAGCACAAAATGGAACACAAAATGGAAGTTTAGCTTCAGGGAAATGTCCTACATTTTTTTCTTTCCTCATTTGAGAGAGAATAATCATATTTAATATATAACCCAAAAGGGCTGTTGAGTGTTGAGTCTGAAAAACTTAATTTAAGTTACTCTCCAATATGGTTTGTAGCTTTGTCAGACCACACAGCATACTGCTACTGCAAATGTTTTTTTGGTTTCTTTTTTTGTTTTTTTTACCAAGCATTTAGAAATAATGGGAACAAAGATCGGATGTAACTTAATGAATCAGAATGAGTTTTGTCCCTTGAGAGCAAGAGCCCGTATTAAGATATTGCTGTAGAAAAATACATAAAAGTCTTAAGAAGGCAGAGGTCAAAGCAGATGAATGTCCACAGAACATGGAAACATTGGTTTCTTGTAACGAAGGCTACATCCTCACTAGCCTGGATAGATTTGAAAAGGCGTTTTCGTCTGGAAACGCCTCGTGTCCACACTATCGTTTTCAGTCGTTTTCACAGAGTTGTCAGTCCACACTGAAACGGCCAAAACCGCTTATGTTCCAATACTGCACATGCGTGAAACGCAAGACGATTCGATCTGCCTCATTTCTGTCTGTTGTTTATTTACTTTCCGGCCCTTTGAAACGTCGTGGCAAAATGTTGAGGAAAAGCACCAAGTTTTTTAAACGGACTAACGATGAGGTGGAGTTGTTGCTACGAGTACCAAAAGAGTACGAAGTTGCAAAAGTCAGTGAGAATTAAGAATTTGAAGAAAAGCTATCTGAAGCATTTACACAGTGGGGGGGGGGAAAGGGATTGGGCATCTCTTGGATTTATGTAAGCATCTTGCGTGTAGCTCCAAAAGTTGATTCTATTCATCTGGACGTAGCGTTTTGTGGGAGAAACGTTTCGTCACTCATCGAAGTGACTTCTTCAGTCTCGACTGGTTGTTACATTTACAAAAGTCTAACTTGTAATTTGAACAAAAATAATTTCATGTTTCTAGGTTGAACGTAATTAAATCATGTAGGATCTGTATGAAATTCAACAACTTAATTTGTTCTTGTTGAGATGACATGATACAATCTAGTAAGAGTGGTTAGTTGCTGGACTCATGAAATTCACAAGATTGCATGACATTTCAAACTGTAGGAAAATCACTGGCGTTTTAAGAGACAGACAACTACACACACACCACGTGTATGCTATCGCTATTTATTGTGGTTTAACCTGTCATGGACAAAAACGTACAGAAAATTTGAGAGCAAACAAAGCAACCGCTGTATAATGCCCTCTGCTATCTTAATTTAACTGGTCACTGGAATTGCATCACATGACTAAAATGTGTCATCGTTTTCAAAAAGTCTCAGTTTTTGCTGTCCACAATGCAACGCAAAAGCACCGTTTTCAAATGTATGTGTTTTCGAGAGTGTTTCAAAACACTGCGTTTTCCGTGAGGGAAAGCGCCATCTCAGTGTGGACGGAAGGTCAAAACGGAGAGAAAATGATGCGTTTTCAAACGAAAACCTATTAGGATGGCTGCTGTGTTTGCTTCGGATTACTCCTCACCACCCACCCGACCCTGTGGCTTGTCACGTGTTCCATAATGTTGTGCTGTGGACATTTATGTGCTTTTTTTGTGCAGAGGAGTTTTTTTGTTTCCTGCTCTCATGCTGTCCTCCCAGGAGCCCAGCATGAGTAGAGGTCTCTTTTTTTCCTCTTGTACTTTCCCATTGTAGTGAATATTTCTGTGTTTTTTTTTCTGTAATGCTACCGATCTCCGACCTTTATCCCCATGTGATGTCAGTGTTGTGTGTGTAAGGTCGGGGGGGGGGGTCCTATTTCACTGCAGGGCAACCTGCACGTAGCGAATAAAGCCTTGATTGATTGATTGATTAGTGTGGATGTAGCCAGAGATATACCAATACCTTGAAGACAAATGACACCCTAAATTATTTTTACGGTGCGTTCACACTGAACGCGATAGACGCGACCAGAGCATCAGGTATACATGCAAAGTAATTTATTAAGGAAATTTTTAAAGAAGAAAAGGCAGGAACGCTCTTTAGAGGTTTGTGGGTGGCTCTTAAAAGAGCCGTTGTGGGGAAGTCACTGGGACTTCAAATGAGCTTATATTAGCACAGGTATCGATAAAGGACTGCCGTTTTAAACACTTTTACTAACCGCAGGCAGACGGACAGGTGTTTAGGTGGGCGATGCTTGGACTGACGCTCAACAGCAGCTCCTCAAACTGGGCGAGGGAAAGATGGTGGTACCGCTGAAAGCGTCCGTCATGCAGACGCAGCTCCTGGAGCAAGTGGTGAAACTCACCAAACTGCTCACGTTTCTAGAGGACCTGATGGACCCAGGTACAGCGAGGATGTCCTTTATGCCGCTGTTCTGCTCTCCACAGTAAATAGAGAAGAGAGACTCTCTCTTCAAAGGCTAGATCGACAGCTGCCATCTGGCACTATTTCCTTCCACATTTCCGCTTCATGTGCGTGAAAATTGCATGTTTTGAAGTGCAGCCAATTCGCGTTGGTCGTGCGTCGAGGTGCGAATGTGCACGTGACCAGCTAGGGGCGTCTGGCGCTTTTTGGTCGCGTCTATCGCATTCGGTGTGAGTCCCAAACATGCTGAATACAGATATGCATGTAGTTGAAATTCTCTTGTTCAAATTTGCTGTATACAGGACTTCTAGCTAAATTTAAGGCTATTAATAATAACAACAACAACAACAACAACAACAACAATAATAATATCAGAACCATGATGATTTTTTTCAAAATAGTCAGTAACAGTCAGTCAGAACAGTAATATCACTGCAATAGCAGCAAAATTGTCAGAGCTGATGATTTTCTGTGACATAGGGCCTAAATGAGCATGTTGGAAAATGCCTTCTTCTGTCTTTGTAGTGTGTACTGCAGAGAGTTAGGATGGATAGTCCATGATGGAGAGTATTTTGTTCAATGACCTCCTACTTTACACTGACTTGGAGTAAAGGGTTTTTTCCCCCCCCAATTAAAGTTCTGTCCTTGAGAATGTTTTTTTTCGATTCTGTTGCCATGTACTCTCCTAGAAAACCACTCCACAGTTTGTACACAGCACACAGTCTGAATGAAGACTGCTTGAAAATCTCGGGAATATTTTTGTGCACAAAACTCAGCAAAAAGAAAAGAAAAAAGAATAATCATCTTGTTCTTGTACACTTGCAGTGTTGGTCCTCTATTCTATTTAAATTGACACCCTAAATACTCTAAAATTCCAAATGTAGGGATGGTCATGGGCTTGATTGCACTTCTAGCCATCATAAGATTGTTGACTATCTTCCAAGTCTTAGTGCAATTTGCCTCATCGGGGCAAACAAATATCCACCATTACCTCAACTCTAGATGATCTGTAACAGCACTCTACCACTGCAGAGTGGTCAGAGCCTTTACAGGTGGCTTGAGTTAAACTGAAAAGCTGAAGCGCAGAGAAACGGACAGGATATGCCCCCAATGGTGCTCTTCTGTTACCATGAAAACAGTGACATAGTTGCCATTTACATGTCACTGTTTCTGATGAATGTGCTCAAAGCCAATAAGACCTTAAAGGAAACTTGTTATGCCCATTTCTAACTCCATATTTTTACTCTGTTAGGGTAGTTTGATGGTTCAAAATAATCTTTATCTACATGGAATGTTGGTGCACACAGTTTCTCCATTGCCTAAAGCAAGCAGCTTGAGCCTTTTTCTTACTCTCACTTACAGCCAACTTTGCTCTTATTTACTGCTCCTCATAAATAGAAGATCTGAACAGCAGCTGTGTACCTGAGATGACTGTCCTAAGGATACACGCTCTCATTGGCATCATACTGCACAGAACCAGCAGCAGAAAGACTCCTCATTGGTTATGAATTTGGTCATGTATAATATGACCACTCATCATTTTAACAATATATATATATATATTTAGAAATGAAGAAAAGGATAACAGGAATAAATATAGGAAGTTAGATCATTAAGCAGATTCAGAACAATTTTAGGAAGTGTGGACAAATAAAATTTCTCACCTGTTGAACACACATTACATTTTGGAAAACTTGTTGGTTGAGCAGGAAAGTTAGCTAGTTTTGCTGTGCCAGATTTTCTTCTTGTTGTTTTATTTTTTAAAAATAAAGCCTGTGACTGATTTGCTGAGATGTTATATAAACAATGATCTTATTTAAGGAATTAACATGTCAAAGCAAACACACCTCATAATCATTGTACTGTAAATGTCAGGCTGCACAAATCTTCACAGCCCACATTGACGAGTCTTTCAGAGCAATTAAATGCTCCACTTCTTTTGGGTCTCGATTTACCTTATCTAGCTGTGTACGCACTCATCACCCGTTTACAGCAGGCCTCTGCCTCAGCATTACAAGCACCGTCATTTATTTGTCATCTGGTGCCAAGACACATGCAACGAATGCCATAGGAAGCTTTCTCTATCATTTAGACGAGGACATCTGGTCTATCTATGGAGTGTTTATGCTACCTTCAGGAATAGATGTGACACCTACTTACCTGGAGAAACTGTCTAAATCAGCGGCTGTCTCAAAGATATAGGCAGGAGGAGGGGCAGCAGACAATAGCATGCATGGGAATGAGGCTACAGCACAATGGGCTCAGCTTAAATTCAATCAGCCCACACAAAGAGGTCCTGCCATTACAGTGCATGAATCGTCTGATTAACTGAGTGGGGTTGTTTATTTCTGTATGAAGTCTCCATCTCACTATTGGCACCGTTAGGACAAAAAAACAAAAAAACTGCTGTTAAAGTGGTAGTCAGACAAAGAAGTGGGAGTTTCAGTTCAACCAGACCAGAGTCAGGAGTGGGGTTTTTTGTTATTTTTTTGTGTTACACAGTGTAATCTGTGTTCATACCTGCTACCTGTTACCACCCATTCCATGTTCCTTCCCATTTCTCCCTTTGTCTTTTCTCAGTCGTAAGATAAACAGCGTTATTCACAGTAATGCCCCTGAGGCTCTGTAATAAATAATGAAGATTGATGCTACGAAGCAGAGGAAGCTAAGCAACATCTTGGACTTCAGAGAGCAGTTGTTGCTTTCATTAGGCCTAAAGCACTGCAGCCCTCTGTTGACCTCTGGGTGCTTTGATAATGGGTGGATAGGCCGTGAAGCTAATCAAGGCCAAAGAATTGTGATCTTTATAAATGACAATCTGCCATGAAGCTATATTATTGTGTCCCCTAAGGGTTCTATTTGTTTATTGGCTTAATTAGAGTGCAATTATAGTGAATTCTTATGCAGCAAACTCCTCTGCTCAGTACTTCCATAGCATGCTGAGAAAAAAAAAAGTACCTTAATATAGTGAGGGAATTATGCAAGTTTAAATAAATTTGATTGTTTGCATCCTGCCTCAGAGACTCTCTTGGGTTGAATTGAAAATGCAGTCTGTTCATGTTTATTAGCTGTCAAATTAATGTTATGAGTTATCACAGATGTTTTTACTCAGTTTTGCTCTACTCACCGTAGGCCAGGGTGTGGAATTGCTTTATCACTTCTGCTGGAATGAAAATAATGAAATACAATTCCTATGATTACTGTAAGAAAGTAGATTATCGTTATTGGTTATCTTCATGTGTATTTTTTATGTGAAAATCAATTGCAGAGTTACCAACAAAAAAACAAAAATCTAATGGTCTAATACATCTTCACGCCCAAGGCAACACAGCTTCATTATGCAGTGTTTTCACAACCATGTAGAGGCCCTCTCTTACAAAAACTCTACATACTACCTCTTCTGCAAAAGTATTGTATGTTAATTAACTGTAACGACTTCAGTTCAAAGGTCACGGGTATAGCAGATTGTTAATGTTTTAAGTTTGTGTTAGCCTGGCGATCTAACAAACTTTGGCTTGCTACGTTTGCTTATTTAGGATGCATTACCATTGTTGCTCAGTTAATGCTGCATTTGCTTGTTCTCTGGCTTGACAGAAGTTGAGCTGTGTAGGAGTAAATAGGAAATCCACATTTAAATATGACCTTATCATTTCTGTTATGATTTTTTTTCTTCTTTTTTTTTAGAGGAACAGAGGATCTGTCATGGTCCTGCGACCATGACTCAGTGACTTTATGTTTATGTACTTATTGTTATTACTTTCATTATTATTCATGGCTGTTTTGGGATGGTTTGTGTTTGGGATTTTAGACACTGGGTTCTGGGTTTGTGCTCCCTCTGTTGGTCCCTGGTGTTAGTGTTCCCCTGTCTCGTCAGGTTAATCAGGTCCAGCTGTTTCCCCCATCTGTGTGTGATTTCCCAGTGTCTCTTTGTGTATTTATAGCGTGTGATTTCCTCTGCTCCTCGTCGCGTCGTCTGTGTTCCTACCTGTGTTCATCCTCTGTGTTACCCTGCGTACTCTGCATCTACCCTGTGAAATCCTCTGCGTGCTCTCCCTGCTGTTCTCCCTTCGTGTTCAGGTTTGCCACTCCTTTGTGTAGTTTCACCCAGTTTAGTTCATCCGTAGTTCTGTTTTGCCATCTCCTCTTTATGTTTGTTATTATCAATAAATCACCCTCACACCTGAATGAGTGCTGCGCTTTGAGTCCTCCTTCCACTCTCCACACGGCCGCTGCCCCGGACCGTGACAGTACGACGCGACCACAACATGGACCCAGCAGCGCTTAATCCATCCAGGGAACTACGGGAAAATCTCATCGATGCCACACAGGAGCTGATCGACCTGTGGCTGGAAAGCCCGGGTGGCACGTCCCAGCGCGCTGTAGAGAGGCGGCTACAGCGTCTGGTGACCGGTCTCCCATGGCTTCTGGGCTCGCTTTGTTCGTGGGAGCGGGAGTTCCTCCTTCTGGACCTCGGTCTTCACCCCCCGTCTGCTTTTACTTCCGAGCAGTCCGAGGCGGTGAGCGAGCGACATGTTCTGGCTTCCCCAGATTCCGAGACTCTGTTTTCTGGGGCTATCCAGAGCGGGATGGGAGACTGTTCGGATCGCTTACCCACCTTCGTGGTAACGGACCCTTCGCAAGTGGGCGTGTACAGACCCTCTGTGAAACCGAGAGACTGTTTCTCTGCCGCTCCTTCTGAGCCAGGACTCTATCACCATTCTCCGGCTCAGTTCTGTGTCCAGCCACAAGCTTCCCAGTCTGTAGCTCAACCATTAGCCTCCCTTAAGCCACAATTTTCACACTGTTTTTCCACCGCCGTTTCTGAGCAGGGAGACAAACTGTTACATTACGGACCTGTTCCTCAACAGCTGGCAACATTAGTGACTGTTACTCACTCCGGGGCTTCCCCAGAGGCGGGGTTGCTGCCCTCAGCTTACTCTGGACCCCTGGTGGCCAAGATGCCAGCTGTGAACTGCACCGGGCTGTCACTGCCTGAGCAGGGTCAGTGCTCTGCGCAGCTGCAGCCCTCCGTATGTGTGCCAGAGGCCCACGTGCCTACTGGTTTTGTTTCACATGTGCCAGAGGCCCACGTGCCTACTGGTTTTGTTTCATGTGTGCCAGAGGCCCACGTGCCTGCTGGTTTTGTTTCATGTGTGCCAGAGGCCCACGTGCCTACTGGCTTTGTTTCATGTGTGCCGGGGGCCCCGGTGCCCACTGGTTCTGCGGCTGTTTTCGCTGGGGGGCCCGAGGAGCCCGTCCAGTCTCCCGCTTCGCCTGCTGGGGGGCCCGAGGAGCCCGTCCAGCCTCCTGCTTCGCCTGCTGGGGGGCCCGAGGAGCCCGTCCAGCCTCCTGTTTCGCCTGCTGGGGGGCCCGAGGAGCCCGTCCAGCCTCCTGCTTCGCCTGCTGGGGGGCCCGAGGATCCCGTCCGGCCACCTGTGGCTGCTTCTCCACCTGTGGCTGCTTCTCCACCTGTGGCTGCAGCGCCGCCTCCTGCAGTATCATCACCTGCAGCGCTACCACCTGCTACTGCCACGCCTCAGCCTGAAGCTTCAGCCTCGCCTGGTTCTGGTCCAGCTTCATCCTCACCTGGCCCAGCTTCAGCTTCAGCGTCTGCTT
Source organism: Diplotaxodon limnothrissa (assembly GCF_057381915.1). Taxonomy (NCBI): domain Eukaryota; kingdom Metazoa; phylum Chordata; class Actinopteri; order Cichliformes; family Cichlidae; genus Diplotaxodon; species Diplotaxodon limnothrissa. Next base: position 33,745,367 of record NC_140600.1, read on the forward strand.
CGCCTAGCCCAGCTTCAGCTACAGCTTCATCCACGCCTGGCCCGGCTTCATCCACGCCTGGCCCGGCTTCATCCTCGCCTGATTCTGGTCCAGCTTCATCCTCACCTGGCCCAGCTTCAGCTACAGCGTCAGCTTCGCCTGGCCCAGCTTCAGCTGCAGCTTCTTCATCGCCTGGCCCGGTTTCATCCTCGCCTGGCCCGGCTTCATCCACGCCTGGCCCGTTTTCATCCACGCCTGGCCCGGCTTCATCCACGCCTGGCCCGGCTTCATCCACGCCTGGCCCGTTTTCATCCACGCCTGGCCCGGTTTCATCTTCGCCTGGCCCGGTTTCATCTTCGTCTGGTCCGGCTTCATCTTCATCTTCGTCTGGTCCGGCTTCATCTTCGTCTGGTCCAGCTTCAGCTTCATCTTCGTCTGGTCCATCATCAGCATCATCAGCATCGTCTGGTCCAGCATCATCAGCATCGTCTGGTCCAGCATCAGCATCATCAGCATCGTCTGGTCCAGCCTCCGTGTCTCCATCGTCTGGTCCAGCCTCCATGTCTGCATCCTCGCCTGGTCCAGCCTCCGTGCCCTCAGCCTCGCCTGGCCCAGCCTCGTTTGGGTCTGGAGCTAAACGGCCGTTTTCTGGACCGCTGGCTAGGCTACTGGCCGAGCGCCGTCGCCTGACTGGCCGCCGTTGCCTTCCGCACGGCCGGCCTCCTGAACTCTTTACGCGCCGCCGTTGCCTTCCGCACGGCCGGCCTCCTGAACTCTTTACGCGCCGCCGTTGCCTTCCGCACGGCCGGCCTCCTGAACTCTTTACGCGCCGCCGCTGCCTTCTTCGTGGACGGCCTCCTGAACTGTGCTTTGGACTCTGCTCCCCTGTGGGTTTTGTGTTCATCTTTGTTTTGGGACTCTGGGGCCTCCGTCCATGGTCGTGGTCCGGTCCCTCCGTCCTGGGCCCCCTGCCGCCCGCCCGGATCTGGTGGTGTGTTTCTGTGGCTGTCGGGGGCCAGCCCTTGAGGGGGGGGTACTGTCATGGTCCTGCGACCATGACTCAGTGACTTTATGTTTATGTACTTATTGTTATTACTTTCATTATTATTCATGGCTGTTTTGGGATGGTTTGTGTTTGGGATTTTAGACACTGGGTTCTGGGTTTGTGCTCCCTCTGTTGGTCCCTGGTGTTAGTGTTCCCCTGTCTCGTCAGGTTAATCAGGTCCAGCTGTTTCCCCCATCTGTGTGTGATTTCCCAGTGTCTCTTTGTGTATTTATAGCGTGTGATTTCCTCTGCTCCTCGTCGCGTCGTCTGTGTTCCTACCTGTGTTCATCCTCTGTGTTACCCTGCATACTCTGCATCTACCCTGTGAAATCCTCTGCGTGCTCTCCCTGCTGTTCTCCCTTCGTGTTCAGGTTTGCCACTCCTTTGTGTAGTTTCACCCAGTTTAGTTCATCCGTAGTTCTGTTTTGCCATCTCCTCTTTATGTTTGTTATTATCAATAAATCACCCTCACACCTGAATGAGTGCTGCGCTTTGAGTCCTCCTTCCACTCTCCACACGGCCGCTGCCCCGGACCGTGACAGGATCTGAGACTAAAGAGCAAATTCAGCAGATACAACGGCAGCCTAACTGCTGTTACACGAAGCAGTGTATTCAGTTTCATATAGTATTTGTGTGAGTGCATTACACTGTGCGTAAACATTTTGCAGCTTCCTTTTTTGATTTAAAATGTCAGTTTATGAGCTTTATCTCTACATTTACTTGCTTTAGGCTGGGTGTGGCTCACTGGACTTATTATCACCATATAAGAAATTTTCTTTACTTTTCTTTACCACAACAATTTGCTGGGCCCCCAGTGACACCCATTGTGTTACTTTGTATGTCCCCCACAATTTCCCCAGCCAATATTTTTACTGGCCCCCATATGACCACACCTATTAAAAAAATTCTGGAGGTGACCCTTGCTCTTCAGCTTCCTCTTTTGTGTAATACAGCCATGTTTACTAATAATGCCATTATTTCACCTACGTTTTATTGGAGTACTGTTGTACACAAGTACATTTTTACTTGAGTAAATATTTCCAGGACTCTTCCCATCACTGATCCTCCAGGTACTGATAGCTCCATGATTTCTTTCCATCTAGTTCAGTCATTAATGCGACTATGAGTACTTCTTCTATGTTATGTTTTGCCTAAGGCAAGCTACGCTAATGGCAGTGTGATGATATGTGTGTGAGATATATGGTATCTCTCTTCATTTCTCTTCCAAGTTGCTCCAGTCATTGAATGCTCAGGTGCATTTCAATCAGGAGGAAACAAATTAATGGACTGAATATTGGACGTGCTCTGACATTGAAAAAAGGACTCCATTTGTAAGCTAACATCAATGAGGCAATAGAGAGGGCACATGTTATCTGATGAAATACCAAACAATAATATATTGATTTCAAGTAAGGTCAAGGCAATAATTTCCTTTCATCTAACATATTACATTATATACATATTATTATAACATAGACCAACAAACAGGCAGGACTGAGATTAGTTTATAAAATGTGCTGATTTGTTTTTCCATTGTTCATCTATAAGAAGGTACCAGTTACTATAAAATCTATCACTTTGTCTATAATGCTGTTACAAAAAAAATTATCAAATAATTGTTTATTTTAAAAAAGAAAACAGTTCATGCACTAACTAGTCACTTCATTAGGTACACATGCTAGTCCTGGGTTGGACCGCTTTTGTCTTCAAGTGCCTCAGTTATTCTTGCCACAGATGTACCAAGGTGCTGGAAACATTCCTCTTGGATTTTGGTCCATATTGAAAAGATACTCAGTTACTGAAGATTTGTTAGCTGCACATCCATGCTGTAACTCTGCTGTTCCACCACATACCAAAGGTGCTCTGAGATTGATTGGTGACCATGGAGGCCTCTGGAGTACAGAGAACTCATTGTCATGTTCAAGAAACCAATTTGAGATGATTTCAGCTTTATGACATGGTTTGTTTTGCTGCTGGAAGCAACTATCACAAGATGGGTACACTTTGGTCATAAAGGGATAGACATGGTCAGCAAAAATACTCGGGCAGAGCTGTGATGTATTGCTAACTTGGTACTAAGAAGCCCAAAGCATGACAAGAAAATATCCCCCATGCCATTGCACAACCACCAGACTGAGCTGTTGTAATAAGACAGAATGGAGCCATGTTTATGTCAAATTCTGACGCTACCACCTGAATGTTTTGCTGTAGAAGTCAAGACTCTTAAAACCAGGGAACATTTCTGCAATCGTGTATTGTCTAATTTTAGAAACTGTAGCCTCAGTTCCCTGTTCTTAGCTGACTAGCTGTCCTTCAAATCACCTTTCTTCCTCATTCTGTTCAATTTTATTTATATAGCACCAATTCACAACAGCAGTATTATTGTAGAGACCCTACAAAAATACAAACATTACTCCATTTAAACTTAAGTAGGTCATCTTGATCATCTCTACATACCTTGCCTTGAGTTGCTGCTGTTTGGCTAATTAGATATTTGTGTTAACGAGCAGCTGAACAGTTGTACCTAATTAAGTGGCCAATGTATATTATCACCACCATTAAATGTAAAATATAAATGAAACTATTATTCTTGCACACTGTACTATTTGGCATTAAATCCACTTATATTCTATTCTTAGCCTCTACAATGTGACAGCTTACTGATTGTCCTGATTTATATCACTGCTGACATAATATTCAAAATTTAAAATAACCTTACCTAAGGTTACATTAGATTAAATGATAATAACAATATTTGTTCTTCAACGTGACCTAATTTACAGTGAGATATGGTGCAGTTACATAATCATAGTAGTTATTATTGGTACTGCGTTGATAAGTTGATTAGTTGAGCCACAAATAAAGCAAGTTTTTATAGCTCTGACATAGGATAATTGACTTCTTTTAGTATGGACATCAAAGATGATTTAAGTGTCTTTTGTTCCTTGTTGCATTAATTTTACAGACCAAAACTGAAATGATTGAGAATATAATTTTCAATTTTTAAAAAAAATGTTATTCTGACACAGACTTTAAATGTTCTCAGATTTAAAGTCATTTTACTGTTCTTATTTATTCTGTGCCGGTATATAATCAGTGACCGAGAGGATGGATTTTAAGATGATATTATTCCTGGGTGAAAAGCAGCAGAACACTTTTATGTTCTGTTTATGTGATGAACAGCTTGGGTTCAACAGTCCGTCCCTGAGGCAGCAGTGAACCAAGCCCTGAGCAGTTCACTGGTTAATACTCCCCACAGCTGGGAGGGGAGCGCTGCAGCTGTCTCTCTATAATACTGACTCCATTCTTCCTTCTTCTCTTCAGCCAGCAGTCTCACATGGAAAGAGGGTTGGCTGAGTATATAGGGAAAGCACTGTGGAGAGTCAAAATAATAAAAACACACAACATATTAAAATAGAGGTCACGTATGAGAAGCTGTTACTTTTGTTGAATCAGAAAATAGCAGAGACCTGATGAGGAAAAACTTGACTTGAAAGATTGACTCTTAAAGTACCAACATATAAAATACTAGTGAGTAAAAATCTATGCATGAGAGGATTTATCGTCTGATTCGAATATCGTTCCTGCAAGAAATAACAGATTCTGATTTGTTGGAAATGTGTGTTCATTTGAATACTGTAGTCGACTGTGGTTTAATTATCTTTGTAAATCAGTGATTATGGTAACCAAAGAATGAAAAACCTGCTCTCGTTTCAGTCTTTCTTGTTGTTGTTGTTACTACTCGCACCTGTCATCCTCCGAGTAAATATATTAAATCTTACACCCACAGCAGGTTATAACCCATTACATTATTTTAAGCCTCACCATCAATTTTGATGCATTAGGAACAATTTTGGTGGATTTGAAGGAACAACAAAATCTCTCATTATTATTATTATTATTATTATTATTGACAGTATTCATACATTTATGTAGTTACACCAGGTAAATGATCATAATTAGATTCTTGTTGTGTGTTACAGAGGTGTAGAAAATTACAGCAAGCACAATTTAATTTATATCCAAACAAAACTCCTCCTTTTTAGTGAACTGAACTTTCAATTTTATATATTTTGTCTATATCTCGCTCTATATACCTTTATCTATCTATCTATCTATCTATCTATCTATCTATCTATCTATCTATCTATCTATCTATCTATCTATCTATCTATCTATCTATCTATCTATCTATCTATCTATCTATCTATCTATCTATCAATCATAGATAGATAGAGTGTGTGTGTATCCCAGTATTAGCCAAATGTAAACTCATTCCTCAATCAGTCACAACAGTATGATGTTTAGAAATTGCATAAGCTTTTCTTCTACCTTATTGCATCTTTAAAGATGACTCATTAATTTGCTGCAGTTCTGCAAACAATTAAATGGAATGAATGAGGATGGTACTCTGTTGCCCTCCCCCATAATTTGGAGGATTTGACCATGTGTAAAATTTTCATGAGCTTGTTTCTTTTTTTATGGGCCTGCTTATTATGAGTCAGAAAAAGATCCAATCTGTGTTCAGGGTGGACGTGATAGTCATATTAAAACTAGAATGGCAGAAAATTAAGTAAACACTGTGGCCCTGGCTGGCTCAGCACACATACACCATAAAAGCAGATAGGATGCTGATTTAAAACAAGTTTAACACATCATTTTCATTAGATAGCTTTGCAGCTTCTACTGGACAAAGTAGATACTCATTTAAAAACTCCTTGACCAACACATGGGTCATTGAATACTCTAATTATAATGATGCACAGCAGATGTCTCTTGTACTATACATGCCACTGCCCACACAGAAAAATCGGTAATGCAAAACACTGTTAAACTGTTTGTATCATTCATGTTTGGTTTTTGCCTCTTGCAGATGTACATCCAAACAACCACGCTGACGATCTCTGTGAGCCTGAGTGCTTCAGTGTCCCTCGGGTTGCTCTACATGCCCAAGGTCTATGTGGTTCTTTTCCACCCTGAGCAGAATGTGCCTAAGCGCACACGGACCCTCAAGGCTGTGGTTACTGCTGCCACCATGTCCAACAAGTTCAACCCCAAGGCTGGACTCAGACCCAACGGAGAAGCCAAGACCGAGCTGTGCGAAAGCCTCGAAACACAGTGTAAGAGCAAAAATGCAAATGAGGAAAGCTTTGACTAGAAACCTGCTGGCTTAAGTTCAGGAATGTTTTGTCCTTCCGTGTCTGTAAAACAAATTGATGCAATGATAGGATGCAGTGTGGAAAAAAAAACAAAACCTTATTAACAAATGTATAGCATGTTATTTAACACTTCATTGAATCTAGTAAATGTGACACTGTTATTCATTTGGTGGTGAGGCTGTGGAAATTGTTTTTCAAGAAGCATTACAGGAATCACAATTATGTGTGTGAGAATGAAGTCACAAAGGAATGGATTAGAAAGCATATTCTGGAGTCCAGCAATGGAACTAAAACGCCTGTAAAACATTGAGGTATGATTTTATTACTGGCATCAATCTTCTTCTTTTTTTTATTAAAGTGAATGTTTTCCAAAATGTCAAACTATTCCTAAAATAACAAGTAAACGAGGGTAACACACGTCCTTAAAAAAGTCTTCAAGTCCAATCGCCTAAATTTTAGGCCTTCTCTAAAAAGATGAAGACGACTTTACCACATCTTAAAATTTGATACAATTTGATTGTTTCACTTTTAAATGTGTTTTGGGAAAAATTGTATTGATCATGTTGTTACAAAATTGCAGTATGAAACCAACACGGAGTCAATAACTGCTAATGCAAACTGTGCAGCCCAGTTAGAAGCATGCAAGTCTCAAAAAAGGTTAGGACAGAGCTGTGTTTACCACTGTGTGGCATTCCCTTCTGTTAAAAACAGTCTGTAAATATGAGGGAACTGAAGAACACCAGTTGCTGCACTTCTGGGAGAGGAATGTTGTTCCATTCTTGTCTATGTCCGTGTTTTTACATTTTTGAAATTCTTTATTATATATTTTTTATTCATCTTATCATAGAACAGTTTTCCATTTTGCCTCAGTCCAAATGAGCTGTGGCCCAGAGAAGACAATGTTTTTTCTGGATCATTTTCACATATGGTTTCTTCTAATCATCATACTGTAGAATTTTAACCTTCATTTGTAGATGGCACAGCAAATTGTGTTCATAGACCTGACCTTTGTCCCTTTATTCAGATTCTCAAAATCATTTTGTGATATTATTTAAAATGTATTATAGGTGTTGAGTTAGTCAAAGTCTTTATTCTGAAAGCCATTATTCTACAGGGTGGGCCATTTATATGGATACACCGTAATAACATGGGAATGGTTGGTGATATTAAAGTCCTGTTTGTGGCACATTAGTATATGTGAGGGGGCAAACTCCTCAAGATGGGTGGTGACCATGGTGGCCATTTAGAAGTCGGCCATCTTGGATACAACTTTTGTTTTTTCAATAGGAAGAGGGCCATGTGACACATCAAACTTATTGGTAATGTCACAAGAAAAACAATGGTGTGCTTGGTTTCAACGTAACTTTATTCTTTCATGAGTTATTTACATGTTTCTGACCACTTATAAAATGTGTTCAATGTGCTGCCCAGTGTGTTGGATTGTCAATGCAACCCTCTTCTCCCACTCTTCACACACTGATAGCAACACTGTAGGAGAAATGCCAGCACAGGCATCCAGTATCCGTAGTTTCAGGTGCTGCACATCTCGTATCTTCACACCATAGACAATTGCCTTCAGATGACCCCAAAGATAAAAGTCTAAGGGGGTCAGATCGGGAGACCTTGGGGGTCATTCAACTGGCCCACGATGACCAATCCACTTTCCAGGAAACTGTTCATCTAGGAATGCTCGGACCTGGCACCCATAATGTGGTGGTGCACCATCTTGCTGGAAAAACTCAGGGAACGTGCCAGCTTCAGTGCATAAAGAGGGAAACACATCATCGTGTAGCAATTTCAAATATCCAGTGGCCTTGAGGTTTCCATTGATGAAGAATGGACCCACTATCGTTATACCCCATATACCACACCCAACCATCACTTTTTTGGTTCCAACAGTCTTGGAGGGATCCATCCAATGTGGGTTAGTGTCAGACCAATAGCGGTGGTTTTGTTTGTTAACTTCACCATTCACATCAAAGTTTGCCTCATCACTGAACAAAATCTTCTGCGTGAACTGAGGGTCCTGTTCCAATTTTTGTTTTGCCCATCCTACAAATTCTTTGCTCAAATTCTGCCGATCTGGGTCATCCTCGCTGAGATGCTGCAGTGTAGCTGGAGTTTGTAAGGGTGCCATTTGTGAGTAGCTGATATCCGCCGAAGGGATGTTCGACTAATGCCACTCTCCAGTGACATGCAGCGAGTGCTACGCTGTGGACTCTTGCTGAATGAAGCTAGGACAGCCACTGATGTTTCTTCATTACTGACAGTTTTCTTGCGTCCACATTTTGGCAAATCCAACACTGAACCAGCTTCACGAAACTTAGCAAGCAGTTTGCTAACTGTAGCATGGGAGATGGGTGGTCTCGTAGGGTGTCTTGCATTGAAATCTGCTGCAATGACCCGGTTACTGGGTTCAACCAGATATCAACACGATTTCGATCCGCTCCTCACGTGTTAACCTCTTCAACATGTCAATGGCTGTGAACAAAGAGAAACTTGTAAATAACTCATGAAAGAATAAAGCTACGTTTAAACCAAGCACACCATTGTTTTTCTTGTGACATTACCAATAAGTTTGATGTGTCACATGGCCCTCTTCCTATTGAAAAAACAAAAGTTGTATCCAAGATGGCCGACTTCTAAATGGCCACCATGGTCACCACCCATCTTGAGGAGTTTGCCCCCTCACATATACTAATGTGCCACAAACAGGACTTTAATATCACCAACCATTCCCATGTTATTACGGTGTATCCATATAAATGGCCCACCCTGTATAATAATGAATAACAAACTAATTATTCTGAAAAATGTTTTACCATTTGTAGATCTTTTTGCAGACTGATAAATGTCTACCCATCCTTACTTCTGAGAAAGGCTATCTCTCTGAAGTGCTCTTTTTTATAGCCAATCATGTTACTGTCTTGTTGCCAGTTAACCCAATCAATCGCAAAATATCCCTCCAGTAGTTTTTGTAGTGCAATACCACTTTTCTAACATTTTGTTATCCCTGTTCAAACTTTGAGACATGTTACTGCCAACTAATTGGAAAATGAGCTAATTCATCAAATATTAAAATGTCTCAGTGTAAACTTTGTGTTTTCTATTTCTATCTGTTTGAATCCTGCTTTATTTATATTTTATATAGCGTTCCAGTTCTTGTGTGGAACTGGGTTTCTAATAATTTTCAGTTTATCTCTGACTTAAACTGTTGATTTTTGTCATGCAACCATTGCTTATAATTCATTATAATGCAAATATTTACTTGCTCTATCCTGTAAAATGAAGCCATCGGACTGGAAAATCTATCTGCATTCATTACTATTTACTGACATGCTATATATAAACTGAAATAATAATCAATAGATAAATTATTGAATCACTAATCAAAGCCTAGCATTTGCACACATTATTAAAAAAACAAGAAAGGTGTGACTATCTTTTATAAAGCAGCTGAATCACTGTGTATGCCTCCTAATCTCAATGCTTGGCACTCCTGTGATGCACTGTGGATTTATATTAGTGAGGTAAATAATGACCTCAGCAATTGAGTCAGCAGAAATTACTCAAGTGGCATTCAAAACACTCTTCTTGCCTTAAGCTGGAAAAGGTTTTTATCAGTCTGTGGTCAAAACCACAGGTATTGACAGCTGTTTCCTTTCATAGGAGAATAAAATAGCTGACATATATTTACTGTTAGCAGAAAACCAGAAATCAATGTAAAACTTATCACAATGCTCTGCAGTAACAATAGCACAATGGTGTGAGGCCTGTCACAAAAACTACATGCATCCAAACAGAGCAGCATTAATTCCATTCTTGCTTCATGTTTGTGTGGATGGTTAAAAGGGCCTTTTGTTAAAATAAGTGTCGAGAAGGCAGAGACGCTGAATTGATAGCCAGCAGCAAATTATCCTGATGGGGTTACCGTTTACAGGGGGCTATACAGTGTATGGCTATTTGAATGAGTGCCATTTGTCATTGTCATCGCCAGTGTGGATATATGGCTTGATGAAATTGAAAAATTCCCGTCTGGGCCAGCTCCCCCCAATGCTGAGATCTAGTGGCGATATGTCAGGATTTATCTGCTCCCACTCAGAGAATCAGCTAACATGGTCCGGGGAGACAGCTGGAAAGTTAACTCCTGATAGCTATAGCTGTGAGGGAAAAAAATGGTGGTGGTAGCTAAAGGTAATAGTTACATTTGGCACATGCTGAGGGGAATAACATGACCTGAGAACTAGGGAATTTTTAATAGGATCGTAATATCATAACCAATCAGGAACTAAACACATTTTTTCAGCCCTGTGTAGCAGTTTCTTACTCTTGTTACTACAGGAAGAGCGCTAAACAAAAAGAGCTTCATGCCCAAATCAGCTCCCTTTCTTAGGTTACAAACTTTACCTCAACTGTATTAAACTCTGACTCTTCCTTCTCATTTCGTCTCTTTCAGCGTTTTCAACAAAGCAAACCTACATCAGCTACAGCAACCATGCAATCTGAAGGACAAAGGATGTTATCACGATTCAGGATTTCCGTCCCAGCAAAGAAAACAAAACATGCAGTGGAATTTCAAGCATCCGGCAAAAATAAATAAAGTCAAATAAATTAAATAGATATGTCTTTTTTCCGGGTGGAGATCAGAGAAATATTGCACAAAGACGCGGCATTGTGTGGAAAGAGCACATGAGATGCAGGGATGGACAAAACTTGGGACCAGAACAGATAACAGCACAATTTTAAGGTTCCATCTTTGGTCTGCCTCAGAAGAATACATAAAAGAAAAATGAAAATATTTGCATGGCAGAGGCCTATAGACTGAAGGATGGAGCTTTCCTTTTCTGTGTTTACATTTCAGCTATGCCCTCTTTTAAAGACTTCTCCGTCATCTTTCGCAGCACTGACTGAAACTGAACTACGAGTAAGAATATGTTCAGGTTCTTAATGTCGTTTGCCAGTTTTGTGAATTATAATTAATCTTCAAATCCTCAAGGCATCACAAGGGATTAATCAACACCAAAAAGGCATGCAAACATGGTCTATGGATCTCTGAGAGGGGCTTGTGTTTGTTTTTATTTCTAAATGTGTTCTGGTCTCGTGAGTCAAATGACTGGAAATATTGATCGTCACAACAATGCAACAGATCTTTACCAGACTCCATGTATTTTGATTTCCTCTTCCAAGTTGCCGATGAGTTAATAAGAATGACTACACATATAAAATGGTCTCTGCTGATTTTGAGCATGCCAGTTTTAACATCCTGTGTTGTGTTGTTTAAAAAAACAAAAGGGAAAAAAAAGGAATGCGTTTAAACTCTGTTGCAGTGTTGTTTAAAATTGTTTGGGCCTATTGTACGTTAAAATCTGTTCTCAAATGGTGAAGGTCTAGTGAGTGATTGTTTATCTGTGCTACAGTAAGGCCATGATTTGTATTACCAGCTAGCCCAAGGCTGCCACTGCCCTCTGCATATCTGTATGTGCTTTGAAACAGTGGCTCATGGTTAAAATAAACAGTGTTTTAGCCAGGAGATCTCACTGTGAGCTGTTATCCAGGATGACCCTACCACCACTGCCACCAGCTATTCTCACACATTCATAGTGTAAGGGTAAAGCTTAGCTGTACAGATCCATTAGTAGGGGAATTAAGATGAAGTATGCCCTTGAGAGGATCATGCAATATACCCTGAAGGTGATATCCATAATGGACCAGCTACTGAAAAAAAAAAATCATGTCCTCTTCAGGCACTCTTGTGATAAGGAGGAGGTGTCAGGAAGTTGTAAGGCATTTTAGCAAATGAAATTCTAATTGCAAAACTATACAATATCTCTATCAATCACTCCGAGTTGGCAGAACAGATTAAGGGTTGGCTCCGTGCAGTATAAAAGCCCTCTATTGTCTTGGGGAAAATATTGTGGGGTCATTTGTGTTGTGAATTCAATGCTGCTTTTCATGCCTCCCTCTGTATTACTTTCAACACCATTTGTGTTGCAGAATAAAATGTGAGTGCTGACCAAATTAAATGGTAAGTTAATGTATGTTATTAAATAGATTGATGATGTCTGCTTTATGTCCTGACATATCTTAAAATTGGGGAAAAAATACAAAAGGATACAGTGCCTGGCTAGCTATGTATTTGTTAAACCTCATGAAAACTAATGAAGTGTGTGAAGCATGTTTAGTTTTTTTTTTTATACAAAATTTTATTTCTATTAAAAATGTTTTAAAACATCATTGTCCATTTTCACATTTCTGTAATTCAAGAAAGTTGAAAATTGGTTTGTTTATTATTTTTTGTTCAGTTTTTCAACAGGTTATCATTAACGGTTCCTGTCTGGTCTTGTACATATGTTGCTTGAGTTTAAAAAAAGAAAAGAGAGAAAATGATACATTAGCAAACTTACAATATCCCTAGCTAAATGATTGGCAGCACTTCTGTGTGAGTGAGTGTGTACTTTGTTCCCAATGTAAAGTGTTTGTCCGCCCTGAAGAAAACAAGACAATGGGTGCCATCCTCTGAATAACACGTTGCCACATTGCTCTGATAATAGTGCTGGAAGGACACAGAGTTGGTGGAAGGAAACATGAAATTATTTTAAATGAATGGGGAGCCCCTACTTTCATCCAAGGCTTTTGCATGCAGAAAGCTCTCTGCATCTATCATCTTCTCCACGCCTCCCTGATAGTGTGAGCCCACAATACAACAAAAGGCTTGGAAAATAACAGTCATTGCATAGCAAGAGCAAGAAGAAACAGAGCACAGAAAAAATGACGCACTTCAGTACATTATCAGCACATTATTAGAATCATCATTATTAATAGATCTGGAAGAAAACCCGTCAACAATCAGTCCTCCATCTCAGTAGGTTTTCTAATGACTACTGGAGATGATCCAAAAAGTAGATCACAAGACATGTTTGTACATCTCTCATGCTTTTAAAAACACAAGATATAAGCATACACTGTCCAAATGTTTATTACAATTCATTTAACTTCACCAACAGTGCAGGTATGTAATAAGACTGATCTGATCTACATAACTTGACACCCTATACCAGACCTCAGTAAATCCATACATTTAAACTACAACTGATAAAACAACCATTCAATTCAAAAACTGCAGTATCTTCTAAATGGTAAAAACTTCAGTTTGCAAACTTTTAATGTGAAACAGCTGAAGAAGGGCACAGCAAATGGGAGGTGATCATAATGAATCAGTGGTACACTACATGCTGTTTGGAATCATCACTAATCCTGATATACTGCTAAATTCAAACCAACAATATGGTGAGAATTGTATTAGTTTATCAGTTCATGACATAAATGATTTTACATATTTAGCACCAAAACACAGTTTGCAATATGTATGTGTCTGAAAGTGGATCTCTCCTTTTTGATTCTGTTCTGCTTATCAGCAAGTGGTGGCAGTAATATTCCATAAAACGCAGCCAACTGCAGACAATCAGATCTACATTTTTATGTTTTGTGTTTTCTAAGAAAAGCAAACAAAATTGGACTTTTGCAATGCCTGCCACCAGAGCAATCTTGAGCTATATTTGTTATTGTAAATGTATGTTTGAACAACTACATTACTGCATCAAATAGTAATTGTTGACTGATGATGTCATGGATGTGCTATGAGCAAGCAGAGGTAGGACCCAAATGCAGGACTTGAACACAAAGGTATTAACTAGTGATGGCCCGCTTGAAGCTGACGCTCCGGAGCGTGTGTCGAAAAAAACAACACACTGGTTCAGAAGCACTGTGTCGAGGCTTGCTTCGTTTGGCAAAAGTCACGTGACCAGTGACGTCCGAAGCTTCATTACGCACGTAACTGCTTCGGTACCTGATTCAAACAGATATAAGGAAGTGAATCATCCACGGGATTCGTGGAGTGTGTTGATGGTGACAGATAGCGACGAGGTGATCATTCCACTGACAGATATGGAGCCAGCGAGGAAGAGAGGACGTTCTGGCGTGTGGGAATATTTTGAGTTGATTTTGCTCAATTCATTTTATCTGCCGAAGTGAAAAACTTGAAATGTCCAAAATCATGTTTTCATAATGTAAATATCATTACAGCATATGACTTTAGGAACACTTCCATGTGAATTAAAGCTAATGAAGACTACAAAAATGTATTTGACACTATACGTACATTACATTGCTACACAGTTTAGAAAATCATTTTGTTTATTGTTTTTAGGTGATAGTCTGCAGGACCCAGGAATACCTGCATATCTACCAACTTGCAGTGTAGTTCCTGCACTCCACAGCCTCTTCTGTTCCATGCAAGTGGATTTTCTCCAGGGCAGGAGAAACTATTTCTAAGAAAAGAAACAGACTCAGCCAGCGCACAGTAACACTAATCCTCTTTTTAAATGTAAATAACAAAAGGGCTACCTTACATTGATCATGTTTTTACTTTGCAAGTTCTTGATTAGGGATGGGTTTTGATTATCGCTTTTCTGATTACAATCCATGCTAAATTGAATAAAGTGATATTGATTCATTAAAATCCCGTGTCGATTTGTAAATTAACGTTATTATGCCTGAAACGCCAGCATCTCAGGTTAAACCTCACAACATGTCGTCAAACACCATGCAGCTAAAACAGTAACTGGGAGCAGGTTTACGGATTCTGCATACAAACGTGAACACAGAGCGCGGACCCGACGCGTCAGAGTCAGATTTTGATGTGTCGTCAGGTCCGCGCTGTGTTTGCCTCTTTTTTCTTCGCTGGCTTCTGCAGCTGCAGGTTTCATAACTCTCTGTTTACATCTCTAATTAAGTCTCACATGTGTCAGCTTTCTTTTAATAGATACGAAATTATGGATATATACTGTTAAATGATCAGACTTGTAATATTTCTGACTGAGGCAAAACTTTCCAGATTCCAATCAAATTGAATCGGATCCTGTATCGAATCAAAATGATTCTACAAATCAGTGACGATGCAGCCGTACTCAGCTTCCTAAGCATTTTCCCTTTCCAGTTCACAATCAATCCCACCCCTAGGTCAAAAATATGTATAGGACAATTGGCCTAATCTAATATTTTGTATGAACCTGTCAAGCTGTCCAGTGATTAAACGACAAGTAGATGGAGGCAGGACTTCACAGCAGGGGCATACTCCATAATGTGCTGTGCATTCTCATATGTATATTATATATATTGCTCACTTATTGTATTTACCAACATCAAGGAGTTATGAGCAAAGAAAGGCCACCATAGTGCATGTTTAAATAGGGAAAGTTTATTGATCAAAATGTATTACGCAAATACGCATTACATTTTTTTCAGCCCCCCAATCGAGAAAACAAAACCAGTTACATGTTCAAAGCAACGGAACGGTGGCCCAATATCAGAGAGAACTCCACTCTTGAGTGAGCAGTGATAATTGAGCAGTCCGTTTTATTTTGCAGATTCAAGCTGCTCTTCAAAATTTTCACCACCAGATGTCACCGGAGAGGACTGTGTTGAAAAGCTTCGAGTAATGAACCGTTTTTCAATACAAGCTTCAGTGCTTCGGAAAGCTTCATTTGGCCATCACTAGTATTAACTAAGGAAGGCAGCTTTTATTGCTGTAGGACCAAACACTAAAACAAGGAAACAAAACTTAAACTGGAACCTGGGAAACTGAACTAAGAAACTAGGAGCTAGGAGAAAACTAAGAGTAATGAGCAAAACTGAGGAGCTTGGGGAAACACACAGCAATGTGGAAAACGTGATAACATACAGAGGAGTTAAATACACAGAGGATAACGAAGGGATGGGAAACAGGAGGGAAACACAGCTGGAGCTAATCAGATTAACAGCACAGAAACAAGACTGAACGTAATGCACACAGGACAGGAGACTATCAAAGTAAAAACAGAAACATGGGACACACACTAAGACGGTCTGACTGAATACAGAAAACAGAAGAGGTGAGCGACACGACTGGAAAACAGATGAACAAACATGGCGACAGAACTAACATACATGAAAGACAGGACAGACAACACACTGAACATGGACATAGGGGAGGCAAGTAAACAGAATGAGTAATACAACTAAAACAAAGAATATAAATCAAACACTGGGTCACAGACGCAGGACCATGACAAGTTATTTTGTCATAATGGTGTCAAGATAATGATTGTCTCTGGCTCACCCCATCAGACTACTTTAACAAATGTCATCCTAATACATATAATTAATACAGTAAGAAGCAAATAGATAAGTACACTTAAGTGAACTAAGTGTGACATTATCTTTGAGGTAACAAAATATTCCTGACATCAAACATTTGCCAGTGGCAATGATATCTTGCAGCAGGAGTTAAATGCTCTAACCACTGAGTTCCAGTAGAATACAGCCCAAAAATAAGATCAGCACTCAGCACCAAACAACTGAACTCAACACTTATTCTGGTTCTCAACGACAAATCCACCAAACTCGAAGTAGACAGATTTAACCTTTGTTGAGACAGTCAAAGTGTTTATTAGAGAGATAGTTATGTGGATGATATATGATGTCTGACTAATAGAACTTATAATAGCTGAATTCATGATTGATACAAAAGACAAAAAGAAATAAATCTAGTTTAATGACTTTTTCAAATGATGGTGCAATCAGAATCTTCAGCCCATCAAAGACTTGGGTGTCTGAAACTATGGACTTTCGTCCCAACTTTGCAGGAGACATGCGAGTGTGAATGTGTTATTCTGCCAACAGCTGGCCTGTCCTTGCTTCAATGCGTCTGACTCTGAAAGAACAATATTTGGGACAACTTGAGATGTTGTTCGGCAGCACAGCAGCAAAATACACTCAAGAAAATAAATCGTGTGGGTGGCCATATCGACACAACTGTCGAGTGATTGAGTGCAATCTGCTCAACTGTGTTATTGCAGACAGGGAGATACAAATACTCAGATAAGCATTGAGGGGGTTATCAACACAGGCTAATGATACACTAGAAATGTACAACTACATCTCTGATGAGGTGGTCTCATGATATGAAAAGTGACAGCAAAATCAAGAAAGTAAGCTTCCGTTTTGAATATAGATCTCTCCTCAGCATTATGTGATCTTAGTAAAAAAAAGACAGCTGCTTTAGAATAGTGGAATAAATGAATTTCAATGCTACTCACACAATAGGGAAAAATATTAGCACAGTGTCTATGCAAACCCCACCATTTGACTACTGGATCATAGAGCAAGCAATAATGCTTTCTTATGTTCTTGAAATCATCTTGCCTCACTTCCAGTTGAACCATGTCAAGTCTTTAAAATGTGTAAATGCAAGCCATCTGTCTTTGCTCTGAAAAGTACTGCAATAGTAATATAATTTGGTTTTAGTCATCAAAAACATTTCATTAAGCATTTAAACTGGATCTGACTGCAGTGGATGGGAAGTGAAGTGCCAAAGCTGAGACAATCCTCATGCAAGTATGAATAGCTGAGCCGATAAAATGTTTATTCACTAGTCCGCTCCTGTGTGTACCTCAGAATAATACAATACAACTGCCCTCAGGTGACAGAATGAGTGCAGGAGCACATTTGTCTTGAATTGAGCACCAATATACAGCAGGATTTGAGAGAAGCAATGCAGTGATGCTTTCTCTCTGGGGTCCCGTGACTGGGCTCTCTCAGCTGTGCAGCTATGCTATTGTATACCATCACAAATGCAACACTGACAGGGGCTGCTTTGCTGTAAAAAGCCTGATCTAGAGGCAGCGTCAGTCGAAGAGGCTCAACCAATTCACTGTGGACAGAAACAGAAATGAATGCGTGTATTAAAAAAAAATAAAAATACCAGCGTTTAACAAAAATAAACTGGAAATGTTTGAAAAGCTGTCTGTCCCATTTCTTTAAACATTCCCCTAACATTTCATTCATCTTTTGTCTTAGTGATCACAGACATGCTACTATAGCTCATACAGTACACAGTGCATACGCTATGTTGCTAGGAAACAGTACCTCATGAATATCCTGCAGTTACTGCGCAATCAAAGGAGTAATGTTCTGATAATGCAGTCACTGTATAAAAGCAAAACGTTGAATATACTCACCAAAATGTGTTACACTGCAGTTTTTTTGTTTTTGTAGTGTGTTGCATGCAACATTGTAACCAAGGCTGCACTGATGCATGTGCTGCACCATCATTTCACTTTTTGTTTAATGCTTCAGAAAGTTACTTTATTTCCATTCTCTCTGCAATGGCAAAAATGTGACTAAAAAGTGTGAATATGTTATCAGCATTAATGCTAGATTTGCATATTGTAAATAAAGAATAAAGAAATTAGAGAAAAGAAAAATACCACACTGCTCTGACAGCCAGTACTTGACTAGAAATGCCAACCAAGTTTCATTAATTCATTCCACTCTGCCAGAAGCATTATTTTACTTGTTTTACTTGCTTATTTTACTGATTTCATTGGGACATGAAGATATCATTTGCAATTTCAAGTCAGAGGTTAAGGTTTTAAAGAAAACACACTCCTCTGTAACGCTCAACACGTCATTATCTTGACTGTGGAGTCCATTGAACAATATTTCTAATTGAGCCCCAGGGAAGATGAAGAACCAGATAAGTGCTGTAAGTAGAGCTCCCCAGGTTAAAGAGAGACACTGTGGTAATGTGTTTTTCTCTGGGGAGAAAAAAAAAGTGTGAGGAGGTGGGTAAAGTCTTTACAATGAAACTAGGCCATCCTAAAAAGAACAGGGAAAGGCTGTGACAGTAGAATGCAGAGCCTAGTTTACCGCAGCCTGGGTCTCATATTCACCACCAATAATGCTTTCATTTGCTATGCACCACTTCACTCTCTCCTTTTAGCTCAGTCGACCTCAAACGCACAGTGCTGTCTGTTAAATACATCTTCTTAGGTATTCTGTCAGAGAGTCGTTTCACTGGCCAAATCTAGATTTTGATTATACAAACAACAACAACAATATATTGTATGTTTATGCTGATTCAGAAATGTGGCAGCACTGACATGACGTTCTTTTAAAATTTAATGTATTTTGTTAATATTTAATGCTTCTATTCATATTTCACAACAACAGAATTGATATTTCTAACCTGTCATTTCTCTTTCTGTGCACCTGAATATGTCCTGTATTTATTTATTTGAACTGAATTTTCTGAAATGCCATACCAGTATGTATGATCGCTATTACCACGGTGGTGTCATAACATTATAAATTAGTCCACCATTACCAACTACTGGATTAACTGTCATGAAATTCCTTCAGGGTTCTTCATTATAGCCTGTGTCATGGTCCAGTACAGTTTACAATCTAATTTCTGTTTTTGGTTATAGTTTTAGTTATATTTAAATCCCTGAGTTAGCTTCAATGATTTGGACCCCTGGGTTGTTATCACACTGACTGATAATACCTCCTTTGCCACAGTGAAAACCCTCTGGAGCAAATGATATAGTTTTAATACTACAAGCCATGATCAGTAGTTTAAAAGAAAAACACAGTCATTATGTTATTAAAGTTTTACACTACTACTTGCTCACTCTGACACAACCAGGGTTTTTTTTATGATTTGCATAAAAACCCATGAGATGGGATAATGGGTAGAATGAACTTTTTAAAATTTAGGCTTTCTGCTTAAGATCCATAAAAAGGCATGTTTGAAGAGTCATTTGAGTTTTCTCCTAGTAACATCAGCTACTTACATCATTCACAGTATGTTAATAACTTTTTCTGTATTACTCGTCGTCACTAGAAATGCCTTGATCCTTTGCTCATCCTGAAGCTGCTGGTTTGTGGGTGGCTCTGAGCTCTAGATAGCTTAAGCTTTAGACATTTTTTTCTTTTTCATCCTCTTTAAAATTTCCATGTCGAACTGGAGGAAGACAATTTAAGTTTCTGATTCTGTTTTTAACAACATTGTTGTGCTGTTGAACAAAGTTCACCAGGAGGAGGAGTTCATGGTAAACTTTTTGTGTCCACCTCTGTGTAGATGAGGAACCTACTGACATGTTAGCATGTAGCATGTGGCTGTGAGTCTACACGTGATTGCCCAGATAAAAAGAGAGCCATCTTTGTGCATTGAGAACTCTGGCTTTAGGGTCAAAATATCTGACTAACCCTTTAATCTTGCTTGGTAGTACATGCCTCCAGATGGAACTCAAACTGTGGAACACATCAAGTAATAGCAGCCTATTGAGAAAGCCACTTTCCCACATTTTACATGTCATTTGGTAGTGGTCTAGTTTTTGCATGTCATTTTACAAAGTGTCATTTTATAGCATTGCATCTTGAATTAGGGGTAGGAGATAGGCCTAAATTGTTATTAGCTATAAATAAAAGCTGTTAAATACGACTTTAGCTGCACACATGTATTGTATTAAGACTTGTATACCTACATCTTTTCTTCTGAAGCAATTCTCTTGTAGATTTGCTGGTGTGCTGGGGATCATTCCCCTGTTGTATGACCCAATTTCACCCAAGCTTTAGGTGCCTGACAGATGGCCGCACACTTGACTCTGGAATACGTTGGTATACAGAGGAGTTCATAGTCAACTTAATGACTGCAAGATGTTCAGGTCAGGCTGTAAATCATCACTCCTCGACCACAATGGTTGACAACTGGTATTAAGTGTTTGCACTGATACATTCTGTTTAGTTTACACCAAATGCAGCACTGTTCTCTATGGCTTAATTTTTCCACTTTGGTCTTATCAGTCTAAAGGACATTGTTTCAGAAATCTTGTGGTTTTTCCAGGTGGAACTTTAAGATAAGATAAGATTACCTTTATTAGCCGTAACCATTAACCTTTACAAACCTAAGGTGTGCTGCTACGTTCTTTTCAGAGAAAAGAATCTTTCTACTGGCAACACTTCCAAACACGCCACACATACTGTAATGAATTTTAACATTTGACATGCTAACTGAATCCTGAAGAATCTGAGATTTACTTCTTGGGGTTTTTGTCATTTCTCCGTGTACTGACCTTGAGTGGATTTGCTGAGATGTCCGCTCATGGTAAAACTGGCAATTGTATTGAATGTTTTCCATTTGTGAATAATCTTTTTTACTATAGAATGATGGTCTTGAAATTGTTTGGAAATGGCTTTATAATGTTTCTGAGATTGAGCAGGAGAAACATTTGCTTCTCTAAGATTCAAATGATTTTTTATCATGTCTTGATACATAAAACCTTCGAAATGAAAGAGGTTGCACTTTTTGCCATGACTTTATGAATAAGCAACAAGGTCCCAGAAGTGAGCAATGCCATCAAAGGTACATTGCTGCAGATGGAAATAATCTTCCTCTGACTTTAGCAGCTGTGAGTGAAATAATCATAGCTACGGTGAAACTAAAGGAATTCAACGATTAATCCATGAGTCAGTGCAAAGAAAATTAAATGATTATGGTCGAGCAAGAACGCCTGAGTCAGTCACAAGTAAGGGAACTGACTAACTAGCTGTTTTCCAGATTTTTCACATTTTATTTGGACTTCTGAACTGTCTCAAGTTTGTTTTGCATATTTTATTTCATCACATGTTGTACTTGTGATATCTGAGACTATAATAGGTAGCAGGTAATTCAAAGAGAAACATCCTAAGGATGAGACTCATGTGTGATGTTATACAATAAAATAATGGAGCAGAATGTGACTTAAAATGGTTAATAAATAATGGGGGCTGGACTATAATGGTGATTGTCTGTGTATAACTAATGGAATGACAAAGTGGACAATGAGTACTCCGAGAAGATCCACATTTATCTTTCATCTCACGAGGGACTCTGGAACAACTTTGTGTGGACTTTGCTAAGAAGTAGGTCAAGTCTAGATAGAGGTGAACTCAATCCCTAAAGCTGTTAAAAATCATGATTTATTGCAAACCATTCAAAGCCCTTCACTGCATTAATACTGGATGACACTGTATGAAAATGTGATACATAGGGTAAAAAAGCTTTCTAGTTTTATAAGCAAACATTGGTGTCTGGTCACGGAGAAGATGGGAGCTCATATTGTAATATATTGTCAGAGAGTCCAACATAAGAGGAAATATGGGCCCATTTTTAATATAGTTCAACCTCCCAGGCAGATAGTAGGGCAAGGGTCTTCTAATATGACCACTCATATTTTTACAAATATTCTCCAACTTAAGAAACACCGGCTCTGATTATATTCAGAAAGATTTTCTCGCTACAAACAAGAATTAATAACCAGGATATTTGCTCAATTTCCACAGAGGCAGGTTGGCAACAAACTATAAGGATTATGAGCTACAAGGGAATGTTTATCTCTTTGAAACTCACTTTTCTATCACAGGAACTGTAATTCCCCTGGATTGATTTGGTTATTAAATGTTCTATTGAGATTAATATTAGATCCACAGCCTGTTTTTCCTGTAAATACAACTATGCTTAAAATGACTTTGTGCTATCACTCTTCAAGCCAAAAAGCCTTTTTACTAATTTGATACATGTTGATCTTTTAAAGTAGAATATTCTACACACTAAAGTCTGCAATACCATCATCTTTTACCCATTATAGGACTTCAGAAACATCCATCCATTCGCTACCGCTTATCCTTTTCAGGGTCACGGGGGGTGCTGGAGCCAATCCCAGCTGTCATAGGGCGAGAGGCGGGGTACACCCTGGACAGGTCGCCAGTCTGTCACAGGGCCAACACACAAGGACAGACAACCATTCATACTCACATTCACTCGCAGTGGCAATTTGGATTATCCAATTAACCTATCCCCACAAACTGCATGTCTTTGGACGGTGAGAGGAAGCCTTCTTGCTGTGCGGCAACAGTGCTAACCACCGTGCCACCGTGGCTCAAGAGTTGGGAGTTCGCCTTGTAATCGGAAGGTTGCCGGTTCGAGCCCTGGCTTGGACAGTCTCGGTCGTGTGTCCTTGGGCAAGACACTTCACCCGTTGCCTACTGGTGGTGGTCAGAGGGCCCGGTGGCGCCAGTGTCTGGCAGCCTCGCCTCTGTCAGTGCGCCCCAGGGTGGCTGTGGCTACAATGTAGCTTACCATCACCAGTGTGTGAATGACTTCAGAAACAAGCACCTAATATTACTAAATTACTGCCTTGTGTTTTCTTGCAAAAAACTTTTTACTCGAGGCTGTTTATTTACTAACTCAGCAGTTACAGAGCAGCATTAGTCTAATAACTTTAATTTCAATAATCAACTTAAATAACCCGGCTCTGCTAAATATTCCAGTGTGTTCAGCAAAGAGTTTTAAACTCATGTGCAACAGATTTTCAGTACTTTATCACTTACACCAGCTGCCTGGCTCCAGCCGAAGACGACACCATAAGGGTGAACGAAAACGGTAAAAACCTGGAATATAATGAGATACAACTCCCTGTAAAGTTTTATAACACTAAGCAGGGCTGCGGATTCAGGTGACAATTACCTTTATTGCCCCTGTACCCATATGACTGACTCTTTTCACACCATCACACATTATTGTTACATCTCCATTTCATAATTTAAAAAAAGTACATACAAGTGTATGAGTGTGCTATTTTAGCTTTTTGAGTTATGCGTGAGAGAATACTAGCAAAGCAAATAAAACCATATTCACAGTTACACATATTTTAGGGGAAACCCATTTTCTTTGAAAAGCCTCTGAGCATGTCACATGTAGACTGTCATTAAGTTAGTATTTTGAAGAGAGAATAGCTATGAGGATGCACTTCCTCATATCAATGACATTGAATGAAATGACATTAAAGCAGTCTGATGTATGGCTATCAAGACAGACAACTGACAGATGGCCAGATGGCCAGATTTCTCAAATTATACTCATTAATGTCATGTAATAGTAATTGCAATTTCATGACCTCCTCTTAAGGGCACAGCTACATATCTAAATGGACCACAAACTAAACAAAGGTGAAAGCTTTAACTTTACATTTTTTTTTACATATTTGTAATGCAAATTTCAAACTTAAGGTTCATATAGTTTTGGGAATAACAACTGAGACAGTATTTTTTCCCAGTGAAAACTATAAACATGGTGACATTACTGCTTTTTGACTCAAGGCAAAAAATTGAAATTCACCACTGGGCCTCCAAAGTCTCCAAATGTATGTTCAACAATCTGTGACAAATGCTATTAGTCACAATGTCCCTCTGATGTAGAGGGTATGATATAGGGCCTCATCAAGCCTTATTCAACTTAATCGCTCTGAGTTTCAAGTCTTGATGAGTGCATAAAGTGCCTCTTTCTCTCTTACTTCACTTGTCGCCTTAAGGCTTTATTCTGTGCTCTCACAATCTTGGCAACCAAAAATATTAAAATAAAATATACAAATGTCTTTTTTCCCCATGTTTTTTTACTTGGGAAGATATTATAACTGAACAAAATAAGGTTGTTAAAGAAAACATCTGAAATGAAATAAATAAAAAGTCAGTTCAAAGTATTATAACAAGGAGGTGATTTTTATAATATGCCTCCATGCATCATTATGATGGTTTTTAAAGGAGTTGAAGACTAAAATTTCAGCTTTAATTCAAAAGGTTAAAAAACAAATAAATATAATTCTAAACATACTTTTTTTTGTAGGATGCATTTCTATTTTATGTAGATAATGGACATGTGGATGCTGCCTTCAAGTGCTGAATAGTTGTGGTTCTTTTTGCTTTTACTTTCATCTTCAGTAAATGGAAGTCACACTCTAATACTCTTATATTTAAGATCATTCAATTTCAAACACTAAGATGCACTTGTTTTGTTTTCAGGGCATGCTCTGGGTCATTATGCATCTGTACTGTGGAGCAGCATCCAATCACCATTGTGGCATTTGTCTAGATCTGACCAGACAGTATAGCTCTATACACTTCAAAATTCATCCTGCTGCTTCTATCAGCAGTCACAACATCATACAGCAATGACCCAGTTATATTGGCCATGCCATAACATTGCCTTTACCATTTTTGACAAATGACATTGTGTACTTTGGATTATGAGCCTTCCTTTACTTCAAATTCTTCATTTCTCACTATTTGGGTACAAGTCAGTCTTGGCTTCATCCATCTAAATAATCTTGCTCCTGTTTAGACATTTATTTAATGTAAGGCCAAAATGCACAGAATTTAAGATCATGATTAACTCCCACCTTGTCCTCTGATTATGGGTACAGATTTGCTGGGTACAGATCAACTGGTAAGACAACGTGTGAGGGTCACATCGCAACCAGCAGGTTACACCAGTAAGATGTGGTAGGTGCTGTGCTCAGCAGTAACACAAGGTTTTCTGGTGCTCTGGACATCTTGAAAGCATAGGGAGAGACAGAGTCTGTCTATTTGGAAAACCCAATAAATAACATAGTTGACTTTGAGCCAGAGGTGCCAAATTCCATCAATCCCACAAAATGGTTCAGGGAACAGTTGTTAGGCTACAAAACCTACCAGGTTGCACCAGTCTCATACAACATAATGCTGAAACTTGCCTGGGTGTGATGGTTCTGTCATGACCCATAGGTTACCAGAACAGAAGTTCTGTAGGATCTGAAAGCAATGCTGGAAATGGGGGTGATGAGCTCATAGTGTCTGCTATAGCTTATACCCAACTATTCATGTCATTAAAAATGTTAAGCGAGTGAAGTGTCATGGTTTTATGCTTATCCCATGCCCCTGATCAAAAAGCTCCTGGAAGTTAACCAAGGGTTCCTGGAAGAGTTCCTTCTCCTCAGAGTCTAGGGAAGTTGGTATATCCTACTCTATTCAATATACCAACTTGATACACTTACTTTCCGTTTCTTTATGCTTTTTAGGTACCTCATGGACAGGGTGCAGCGTGTTATGCTGCTACCTGTGTGGACAATGTCATCATCTACTGCTCACCTGGTGTGTGCAGCAGGTGGCCATGGTATTGGAGTCTGGGCTTATCACTAACCTAAAGAAGTATGCGGATTGATGGAGAGAGGTACAGTATCTGGGGTACCACATGGGCAGTCAACAGCTGGTCTCTTAGGCGGATGAAACTCACTTTGCTCTCATCCAAATTTGTTCCAGAGGCCAGAGCAATGCCAGGTGGAATTTGAGAGTGAAACAATCTCCACTCAGCGCTCCTTGCTTCTCTCCTCTTTGTCTCGCAGATTCATGCTTCAAACACAGGGCTCAGGGCCATTTTGTTCCAGCATGGATATCAGCCAGAAACTGTCAGAGTGTAGAATCAGGCTACAGTACTGTTGAGAAAGACTGTCCTATGATACCGTACACTATTACTGCCTGGGACACTCACTGGGGGCTGCAGGAGGAGACATGGGGCAGAGTAATTTAGGAACAGTGCCAGGTGAGGTGATTGGGACACCTGTTGTGCATGTGCCAGTTATCCTCTCCCTTTTTTATGAATTAGGTACAGGCCTCTTCAAAGACACACACACTAACCTGGGAAGACAGCCAATGGGCTGTGGAATGGAAGAGAGCTCTTCACCCTTAAAGAGTGCTCTTCATCTAACTAGATGTAGCCAAGCGTTTTTTCTTGACCTACTTTAGTTGTAGAAGTCATTTTAAGAATCTAACAAACTGATGATGTGGTCACTTCATCAACAGCTCCTTGGACTGAATACTGAGAGTTTCCATGAACAGGTGCCAAATGCAAATTCAGCTATTGGACTTCAGTAATGAATTCAATTCATTGTCCAGTTGCTTTTGAGCCAGTGGCTGTGATTTCTAAATGGTAAAACCAGAGGTGACCATCGCCATCGCTGCCCCTAGACTCTGGAATAATCTCCCAGTCGAAATCCGTACTTCGGAATCAATTCAATCGTTCAAATCCCGTAACCCTCAGTAAAACCTGGGACCATTTCGTGGCCTTTGCATTTTTCAATTCCACGCCATTTCCACTGTGTTTAATGGAGTATAGCCAAATTTTCAAAAATGTATTTTTTTCCCATTTTATTTTAAAATTTCAGTCTGAGTTTTTTAAATGAGCTTAAATGGCTGAATAAAAGGCATACATCCACTATCGAACCTCGTGGCCGATTTGTGCCCCATTGAAACCCATTATAAACGCTATTTTTCACGCCAGAAAAATTACGGTCAAAGGGATCGTCAGGTTTCCAGCTTAGGTTTCGTTTTGGACTACAGGCCTTAGAGTTGTAATTTTTTTATTTGTCCACCGGGTGGCGCCCTTGCTTCACATTTGACCTCTGCTGGAAAACAGCGGGCTGCTTGGACAGACCTGCCGGAAATGAAGCCTCATTTCCGGCGTGCAGCAGCGGCTTCGCCCGCTGATCGGGCGGACCATTTTTTGGTCCCTAGGACCATGAGAGGGTGCATTTTTTTTTTTAGTCAACAGGAAATGACGTATTTGTTGTCACGTGGTATCGGACGTGTGGGCTGGAAAAAGCAGTCCCCGGTGATCGTGCCCCGGTGATCGTCGCGACTTACCCCGGCAACATGCACTTATTTCGGCCTAGAGGAGGAGCATTTGCCGCCTGGAGACCATTTTCTGGTCCTGAAAAAAAAAAAAAAGGCGATCGAAATGACTCTTGGTGCCAATCTTTAGTCCATCTAAAGGCCTAATTATAATAACAATCAAATATTACTTCAAATGTTTTTTTGGGAAAATATTTAGTTTTTTAGTTTTTTTTTTAGTTTTTTTGTAATTTAAAGGGTTAAAACAACGAAAATATAATTAAAACTTTATATGAATATTTCAGGGAGAAGTAGTTTTAAAAGACTGACCAATTTAAAGTGAAAAAAAAAATTAATATTTAATATTTTTATTGCACTTTTTGGGCGTGGTCGATAGTGTGCATTTTATGAAATGCGCTCCTGGAAAAAAAATAAAAGGCGATCGAAATGACTGTTGGTGCCAATCTTTAGTCCATCTAAAGGCCTAATTATAATAACAAACAAATATTACTTCAAATGTTTTTTTTGGAAAATATTTAGTTTTTTTGTTTTTTGGGGCTAAAAAAACAGGGCGCTCATGTAATAAAACTGGGATTTAAAGGGTTAAAACAATGAAAATATAATTAAAACTTGACATGGATATTTTAAGCAGAAGTAGTTTTAAAAGATTGACTAATTTAAAGTAGAAAAAAATATTGATATATAACATTTTTGAGCACTTTTGGGGCGGGACCATTTTTTGGTCCCGAGGTTCACGAAAGGATGGGATTTTTTAAAAACACACTTGTTTAACTTAGCTTTTGAAACAAATTAGTTTGACTTTCATTTGGCCTGCACTACACCATGTAAATGCAATTTTAAGTATAATTGTACTATTTGTTCTTTATTCTGCCCGCACTGTGGTTTTATTGTGAAGCACTTTGATGTACACTAGTTTTTTTAAAATGTGCTATATAAATAAACTTTGACTTGATTCGACTTGACATCTCAATTTTGTAATTTCAAATCTATTGTGGCGGTGGAGGAAAACCTGTTGAAATTGTATATTTCAATACTTGACCTGACTGTGTAATACACCAATCAAAACACAGACACAAACAGGGAGCTGATTTAGCTACTGGCTGAGTCAAAGTCAGAAATCTGGTGGGCACATTCACAGTACACTAAATACTTCTTTCATCAACAACTTAACCACACCAGTCCTCAGTGATAGTCAATTAGGTGTGAGAAATAACAGGGTGCAGTCTGGTTTCTGTACTATGTGGAGCCAAATACAATGCTCATAAAAGTGACATATTTCAGCCTCCTAATTATTAACCACCATCTGTGTCTGAGGGATTAGGATGATTTGTTTGGGGAATCCTAAACAATGAACCCTGACAAACAAAGTGGCACAAGGAAAGCTAATACCATATTTCAGATACGTTTTATGCTTGAAATATTGATAACTGCACTAATAAGACATTACGCCGAACATCTCTGTTATTGCTCTCCATCTGAAAAAGTGATATGACATTTTTGATAGGTAGCAGGAGGCTGGTTTACAATGTTAACCACTTAAGCTTAGTGCATTTGTGTATTAATATTTACTGATGAGCACAAAACATAACAAAAACTGAATAAAGTGGGAATATTATCTCTTTGACAGTTCAGACCAATCATTGTACAAACCAGTCCATTGAGTATGCATTGATATTGATATTTTCAGTTAGATTAAAGTGGGAGACAGTAGTTTGGAATAATTAAACATATATGGAAAATTCGCTGGTTAACTTTCTCTCTGAGAAAATAAGGATTGATTTTACTCCTGTGTCATTTTAGTTCTATGCTGAGTCAGTGCGCTGTGGCAAAGAGTAAGTAGAAAGCTCAACCTTGAAAAGAAAAGCCCATAGTCTTAAAAGTCTTGTTATTAACAGGCTCTCTCTTCTCTCTTTCTCTATGTCCTCTCACCCCCTGTGGGCGTTCTGTCCTTCAAGCTCAGGTCCTCTATCAGAGGCCTGGGAGCTTCAGTATCCTGCGCAGCTGTACCTAGGACTGCACTCTTCTGGACGGGAATGTCGAATGTTGTTCTTGGGATCTGCTGGAGCCACTCGCCTAGCCTGGGATTCAGTGCTCCAATTACAACTGCATAGTAGCATTCCAACAGCGCCCTATTTTCATCTCTTGCCCACAGACGCCATCTTATTCCAGTAGCCCACTTCTCATCAGAGTGTCCTGGTTCCTCAATGCCTCATGTGACAGGTAGGCTTGGTTAGCACGGGGGGTCTAGGCTAGAACCCTTACTGGATACAGAAGCCCTGGTCAGGAATCAAACCTGCGAGGTGTGCAGTCTTACCATGAATATATTGAATGAATGTCTAAATATATTGAATGAATTGAATGTGTTAGCACCAGATGTGTAATATTACACATCTGTAATATTACAGAAGTGTAATATTCTGTACATTACTTATTCTGTTCATTACTTATGAATGCAGCTTCCCATGTCGGTAGACAGGGAAGCTGCATTCATAAGTAATGAAGACATAATTCTATGGAAAATGCTTGCACTGTCCAAACTAATGCTAGTAACAGCTTTCAGGGCAACGATAATCAGCCTTTCAAAAATTTCTGATACAAATTCTTAAGCAGTGCAAAAGACTCCAAAGAAAACTGTGGAGCAATTCATAGCATGCACTCTAAAGAATTGTTGAGAGCACTCAAGGAAACAAGTCTTGGAAGTTGCTCTGCATATGTGTAAGTCTTTAGGCAGAGTAGATAATCACTACAGATCACTCCACTCAGTCTTATAAGGTGTGACAACTGACACGTGTTTTCCTGGACACTCTCTCTGTCTGGTTTCAGTCTGAAAATTGCACTGCCAATAGATATTACCTCCTATAGACTTACTTAAGAGGTAGTACAGGGAATACGTGTTAAGAACCTCAGAACAGATAGTTCTGTTTTCCACTTCTGTTTTCCCTGAGTTCTTATTTTGTGCCCTCCTTTTTGCCTCTACAACAGCGGTCCCCAACCTTTTTTGCGCCACTGACCGGTTTATGCCCGACAATATTTTCCTGGACCGGCCTTTAAGGTGTCGCGGATAAATACAACAAAATAAAACTAGTACCGGTACCGAAAAAAAGAAAATTTATTCATAACACACGTGAAAAGACCCAGGAAAACCGAGTAAACGATAAAAACGATAAACAAAATAACGCTGAAAACCGATAAAAACCCTGAAAACTATACATTTCACACCTGAGCCTCAAATCTCGAGGCCCGGTACCAAACGATTCACGGACCGGTACCAGTCCGAGGCCCGGGGGTTGGGGGCCACTGCTCTACAACATACTCTTAATCCACTGGGTTCTGACATGCGCGACCTGCTGACTGATACAGTAATTGAAGGACAGTTGATAAACTGTGTGTCTGGCTGCTACTACAACATGTATGCTTAGTGCTGATAGGAGAAAAGATTAAACCACAACTGGGTAAGAGTCTATACTCTGTCACTATTCAATCAAAGGTTTTAGAGTACAGATAAATCAATATCTGTGTTTAGACATATTCTACCTGTAAACAGATTAGTGAGTCAGTGCGCTGTGGCTGGATATTTTAACCTCCCATCATAACTGAAAAATGACTATGTTTTCAATAGCTGTAAGGATTAATGGTATATTATCTGACAACTACAATAAGCAGCACTTTTGGTTTTACAAGAAAAACCTACAACTTGCATTAGATAATTTAACCTCTTTTCATTGCTTAAAACTTAAGAATTGCTTAAAAGGAATAGAATATACATTTATCATGGAATCGGTTTCATGGAACTATATGCTTAAGTGAGCAGGCTTTAAATAGAAGCAGGTAAGGGCTACAACACTTCAAGATGTCCTAAAACCTCAATGATTCTTATTAGTTACTTTACAAAGAACATTTTGTTTGTGAAAATGTATGACCTACTCATATTATCTGACAAAAGACTCTGAGTGACGCGTAAAAGGTACTGTTGTTTTCCAGACTGCAGATGCTTGGGTAAAGAAATTCACTGCTCAGTCTGTTAGATCTCTGGCGAGGTTTCCTGCTGCTTTTATTTTAGTATAATCAAGAGTCCTTGAAGCTGACAAACTGCTTTTATCCTGCTCTAATGACGGAAGACACTGACAAGGAACAAACATCACAAGAGGAAGATGTAGCTTCGTTTTACATGTACAGTGAAATGAATGAACCTCATCAGATGGACTCATGACTCATAATCCACAGACATAGGTGGGTGATTCGAATGACTAATACTGTCCCTTTCCTTACAAATTACTGTCAAATTGCCCTTCATGAAGGCACTGAAATTCGTATTCAGCAGGAAGGATGGAGTACACAGGTAGCTGTGGTGGTTGGATCCCTAGGGAAAAGTATTTTCTCTGTGCTGTTAAAAAAATAAAACACCTACCTTGTTGAAAAACAACACATGCCCCTCTGATTAGTATCGCTGTGGTGGCAATTAGTAGTGCAGAGTTTTACAAGTTTATTGTTAAGCATGGGGTGCTAAATAAAACACAGTGATGGAGAGGCTTTTGATCAAATAATGATGATGATGATGAATCAGCAAAATCAAAAACAAAAGAATTCATACCTTATTAAGTCTCGCTGATGAATATTAACCTGTGTCTTTTGGTAAGTTTTTGACATCCTTTTATTTGTGGCTCCAATATTGTATTTGCAACAAACATGATAACTTCATGCAATCATGCTGGTATTTTTTTTCTCCTAGTCAATATTTCAGAAGTATACATGCACTATAAGTTATGTGTTTCTGGAAATAATAATTAAAAAGCAACTGATGCATTATATCTATAGACTAGAAAAGTATTATCATGTGAAAAAGTATTATTATCAACACTAAATAGTCTTTTTACATGGAAAGAGTTTCCTTTACATGATATTTGAGGTCTTATTGTTAGCAGGTTGTCGTGTTTTGACCTTTTAAAATGATATCTTTTAAAATCTAAAAGTATTCAATGGTATTACTTCCAATTTTATTTTTATATTTTATAATAATGTGTTCTCAGCTCAGAGTGTCAAATACACATTGTTTCAGATACTGCTGGCATTGCAGAAATATGTACAAGGTGTCATTTGGCTTGGATGCCTTCATGCACCGGCTGCAGCAGTATTGTACACCACAGAGGAAAAGTCTGCATTAGGATGCTGGAGAGGTGTCATAAATGGTATCCTGTTTGGTCGTTAAGTTACATCACCCAAATTAATTGATTAGTTTTAGGCAGTAAAAATAACTTCTATGGGTTTATAAGGAGATTTTGTATTAAAAAAATATGAAATGTGGACTGAGGTTAGGGTTGCCAACCGTCCCTTAAAATACGGAATCGTCCCGTATTTCGAAACAAAAGTACACGTCCCGTATTGAGCTAATAAGGGACGCACTTTGTCCCGTAATACAGTGAGAATCAAAAGTAGTCTATAAATGTTTATGGAATTAACACTTTGTTTGAAAACATAATTCCCAGCCCCTCTCCTGCTTTGTGACCAATGAGCTGACAGCACACTTATGACAATTCGAGTATGACAATTCAGATTACCGCTCATCTCATTGGTCGAGGAAAGGTCGCTTGCAGAGAAAATACCGGAAGACAACAGATGACCACAACAAGAAGCATGGCCAACAGGGGAACAAACGCCGACTCTGCGGTGCAAGTCTCGGATGACAGTACACCTAAAGCTGGGCAGACACTGTGCGATTTTTTTCAGTCACGTTATTCAGCTCCTGCTCAAACTGCACGATTGACTCGCAGGGGTTAGAAGTTCGTATGCCACGATGTACTCTCACACTATACCGCCCGATGCTCTGATGCGACCTGAGTGCTCACACTGTGCCTCCATAACATGAAGGTTATAACAGAAAATCTGTCGCTCGCTCTCTCTGTCTTTCACTCACACAGACACACCACTACCATCAACTTTGCTAAATTGCTAATGAAAAACATTGATCAGGCAGCTGTGATTGAGCAGCAGTGTAAATCCAACTATTTTCACGGTTGTTGTGGTCGTGATAATTTTGTGATGCCACATCGAAAAGGCTCGGATGAGCTTTCCAAAGCTGTGCCTCCATCGCTTGTGTCCAGATCACACGCTGCACAGCCGTGCTGCAACGTCTTTTTCACCAACGTTTACGTTTGCGCGTGAGCAGTGTGAGCGCCTGTGGTGACACCCTCACGAGCGATTGATGATCGGGAGCTGGTCGTGAGGTGTTAATCACTTCTCGTTACCCCACGTATACTACACGACGCACGATGAAGGCCAAAATCGGTCCGATCACTCAAAAATCGGCTCAAAATGGGCCAAAAATCGCACAGTGTGAGCCCAGCACTAGAGCAGCAATTTTTGTTCCCCTCAGAGAAAGGGAAGAATGGGAAAAGGAAAACACCTGGCTGGAAAAAGTTAATATGGGCATGTGCAATGAATATCAGCGCTATGTGGCCAGAAGTGTGATAATATAATTTATTTTGTGTAATAAACAACTGCAAGGATAGATGATTACAACAAATTGATGACTAATACATAAAAGTAATACATAGATGAATAATGATGATGAGTTATGATGCGTAATCATGGGAACAAGCGGGTTTACAAACAGGAGCAGCTGATTAGCATTAGAAAAGCTGAAATAATACCTCAACTGAAGCCAATTGTACTAAATGCACTAAATGTGCACTGTTACAAGAATATTTTTCTTTCTATTGTTTTATATTATTTTAAGTTAAGCAGGAAAGAGTGCTTTTAAAGAAAGATTTACTTATATTCTCAAAAGTTAAGCATGACAGGCTTCTGTTTAAGAAAGAGACCTGTTTTATCGTGTTAATGTTGTCATTTTGAGCTAAAAATAAATGGCTAAATGATCATTTGTTTCCCATGTGTTCATATCACAAAGAATAGAATATGCATCTACTTAAATCAACTTCAAGTCAAATGGTTAAAAAAATAATTTCACACACAAAAAAAGAGCTAGAAAATTCACCACACTGGGAAGGGTGAAGACAACTGGGTCGCCCGGCCCTGGCCACGAGGTGTCCCTTATTTATTTTTCAGGGAGTTGGCAACCCTAACTGAGGTGGAATTATGATTACGCCTATACAGTATACTGGTACATGAGATGTCAAGGGATCCTTAAAAAGTGTTCATATCTGATGAGGTGGGAATGAGAGCCATCAAACTATTGTCATAACTGGTGTATCATGTTGTTGAGTGTACTACTTGACTGGCTCTAAATTAAAAAATAAAAGGGTTCTTTTTATAAACTGTTGAGCATTTCTTTTCTATTTCTGTGTGACATCTTTACACACAACTTCTAAAACTAGAATAGATATAGAGAAAACCAGTAGGGAAAAAGTTCATAAACAGAACCCAAATAAATAGAACCCTAATAATATCTCATGAGATGAAATGTTATATTCTGTTGATCTGAAGTACAAAGTATTTGCTCCCTTCCTGATTTTTTTTTTAGTCTAAGGATCACAGTGGCAGACATAGAAGAAAAGGTCTACAGTATGAAGAGTTAGACAGCACCAGGCCCCAACATGATTCACACCTACTGGTTAGAAGCTGAGTGGACTCCGTGAGCGTCTGGCAGCACAAATGAACCAGCTGCTAATGGAAGAGAGACACCCGGAATGGCTAACTAAATGTCAGACAGTCCTGATCCCCAAGGATCCCCAGAAGAGACAGATCCCATAAACTACCGACCAATAACCTGCCTCAGTACCACATGGAAGCTCCTGTCAGGCATCATAGCAGCTAAGATGAACAGGCTCATATCAATACATAGCACAGAAAGGCCTTGGCAGGCACACCAGAAGGGTGAAACATCAGCTACTGGTAGATAAAGCAGTCACCAGAAGCGGCAAGATCAGGCTTACCAACCTGTGCCCCACCTGGATTGAAAGCCTGTGACTCAATGTCCCACATATGGATCCTGGAATGCCTTCAATTCAACAACCTCAACAGGACCATAACAGCTGTCATCAGGAATTTGATGGGGATGTGGCAAACAACACTAGAGGCTAACTTCAAACCAGTCGCACAAGTCCCCCTCAGTGAGATTACTGACAAGATGGATACCAAGTACGGAACAGAGAATTGTCAGCCACCTCCTCTAAATAGATGACATTAAGCTGTAAGTCAGGAGTGAACGAGACATAGATTCACTGGTTCACACCACTAGAATATAAAACAACAGCATCAGAATGTCATTCTGTCTGGAGAAGTGTAGTTCAATGGTAACAAAGACAGGGAAGGTATTCAGAACTGAGGACATTGTACTACTACAAGGGAAGATTGTAGATGACTTGTAGATGACAGCTACAAGTACCTTGGAATCATACAGGCAGATTGGAACCACGATGAAACTGCCAGGAAAGCTGCAACCACCACATACCTGCAGAGGGTCAGGCAAGTCCTAAAGATCTAGGCAATCAACATCTTTGCCCTACCAGTGATCAGATACCCTGCTGGGATAATAAGCTGGCCAAAGGAGGAGACAGAGGAGCAACTGACATCGACACAAAGAAACTCCTTAGCATGCATGGAAGATGGCTACAACTGACCATGTGCTTAGTGAATACCTCAGGCAGCAAAAAACCTGGGAAAAAAGAGGAGCACGACAGGCCCTTGCATGGCATGCATCACCGGCAGATTGAAGAACTGGCTGACATCCAGAAATCCTACCAGTGGCTAGATAAAGCTGGATTGAAAGACAGCACAGAGGCACTAATCATGGCAGTCCAAGGAACAGCAAAGATACGGCGCAAACCCAAGGATGAAGGATAAAGACCACCTCGCAGGGCAAGGGGGGACCTTTATTTTACATATACACAATTACCCATTTGAACCCTTTAAACAAGCTGTCAATGCTGGAAAACTGTCCAGTGTGACTGAACTAAAACAATTCTTTAAAAACAGCCAGCCAACGCCCCTCCAGAGTGATGCGAAAGACTCATTGCTAGCTATTGCAAATCCTTGACTGCAATTTTTTTGCTTTCACAGCAGTGAGCAGTGGGCATTTATAGACAGATAATCTAAAAAAAAAAAAATAAATCAAAATTTCATAACTCAAGATTTTGGAAGTATATTGTGGCAGGAAAAGTAGATATCTCAGAAAAAAAGTTGTTGGTACTCATTAGGTTGGAAAGGGTACCATCTTGGAGTTTGGACTCCACCAATTTACAGGCACCAGTGTGTATACAAATTAACCCTAAAAGCCTGAACCATGAAAAAATTACCAGAAAGTTGTATTATTTTTTTTTTTTGAAATGGTAGTTTTGAATCTTTAAAAAAATAATAATAACTGTTAATTTATATATATCAGTTTTAATTTGTATCATATTTGCTACATCCAGCTCTTTTTTTCGCAATGTATTGCTTATTTTGATTATTTTGATTTTTCGGGGGGAACAAACATGAAGATATTGTGAAGTCACAAAAGCTAAAAAACAAAACAAAACAAAAAAACCCCTCATATATCTAATATGATACACTAGGCATTAGCATAGAATAACATTAACATGGAATATAATGACATAAACAAAATAGAACCTTTTAGTTTAAATTAGAAGTGTTACATTTGGAGAGAGGAAAAAAAACATTGTGGTGGTACAATTAATTCTAAATTATATCAGAGAATTCTATTAAAAAAAATGAAAAAACCATCAGTATAAATATCTCAACAAAAAGTGAGTCATGCAGAAGAACAATAACCCTCAGTTTTCACATTGTTCTGCCAAAAAATGCTTGAGGAAGAATAAAGAAAACATTTTACACAATCAAGTCTGAGTCAAAGTCCTGACCTTAACCCAGTAAGTTGGTGGACAGCATGAAAGTGGTTCATCTGAGGTTAGTTGCTGGAAACAGTAACCTGCAGTTATTGCTGCACCAGTGGATCACATCAATGACTCACTCTAACATTTCCATTTAATTTGCTTTTCATTCATTTGTAACTAGATTCTCTTTTTCTACTTTAAGGACCTATAAAAATGGATGATGCTTTATTTCATTCATATCCAGGAGAATAGAAAGGGAATAGAATAGAATAGAGAATAGAAACTACACTATTTCCCCCTTCATACACAAATTAAGTAATACTCATATTTAAAAGGATTAAGACCGTAGGGGATCGCTTCAACATTTTTATTGGCAATTCTTGTAGAATTAAAATTAGCAAGTAATAAGCTAATGAATGGAGGAAGTTGGATGGATGAAGGGCCCTGGTTTAAATACTTGAAATAGAACTTTAGTTTTAATATTGACTAACAAACCTACTGAAACTCGCAGTTCCATAGTCTGGCTTTACGATACATTTGCTGTAGTTAAACAAAATGAAAGAGAAACTGCATGTACAGCATACTGGTAACATGACACTAGCATGCTGATAACAGGTAATGGAGAAGAAATGTGAGTGATGATGAAAGGGCTGGCACAGTTGAGGTTTTAGCCTCTTGATTTCTATGTACACTGAGATGTCTGTGTTAGCAGTACAGCCAATGTCATTGTTGAGTAATGAGTCACAGTCAGTTCCTTGTGGGAGAATCATCCACAGGAAACCTGGATTTAGGGGAGTTTCTTTATTAATGTTATACTTTTGCTCCTTTTCTTTTTTGCTGGAGGAGCTTTTAAAAAAAATGAAGCGCTGCCGCTCATACAGTGTGACAAGTGAAAAGCCTGGGGAGACGTTTTCAGTGTATTCTACAATAACATAATATTGTGGTTCCTTACCCCCTGACCTTGAGGCTACACTTGTCATTCACACCTACTTGCACTGAACAGATGTGGAGATGCAATATAACATCTAAAATGCATGTAAACGTTTAGCTGATCATACTCTTCACACACCTTTTTAGTGAGGTTTAGTGACCTATTGCTATTTTTATTGGGGTTTTTTGTTTGTTTGTTTTTTCCTATATAGTTACAGTGAGGGAGGTTTGAAGCTGGATCAGCCAGACTGGAGGATAAATGGCTATTATGATGGAAGGTGAAATACAGCACAATCAGACTTGTTTTTTTTTACTTCTTATTGGCTGTTTCCACAGCCAGGAAAAAGCCCAGACAGCAGAAAGAAATAACTGAGCAATTCTATTCCACATAAAAAATACAACTATGTCTGTGGCTTTACCTTCCTGTCTAATTTCTTCCGCAAACAGTCTTTATCCTCCTAAGCAGCCGATCCATCATACTTTAGAAAAAAGCAGACTTCCTTTGCCAAAGTCCAGTTTGGTCAAAACTGAATTCGAAAATAGTAACTGGTATAAATGTTTTTGTAACCAACTGTATGGTTATTTCAGACTAACAGCAAGTTGACTAAGCTGTGATACAAATCCATAACCAGCAGACATGATTTACATGCCTGATCTGCTCAACTGGTATCATGGCTCAAGTAACAAAAGTTAACCTGTTTTTACATTCAGACTGCAACTGCCTGTGTCTTCACCTGATCCATATGAAGAAGCAGAGATGGGTAAGTATCTCACAGGAATATTACTATGAGGCTCATGAGGTAGCTCATCGACAGATGGATGGCATTCTGCAGAGCCAGAGATGGGGACCTTAAGATATTAGCCTAAATGATGACCACTATTTCCCCTAGCAAAGGATAAGGCTGTTGAGCGCCAAATAATGGCCACAACAGAGAAAAAGAAATGACTTAAGAAGGAAACATTATACTAGTAGAGGCCCAATTTCAGTAGCAGCATACTTAAAGAATGATACAGAATGTGACCAGACATAATGAAAATGAAAAGTTTAGTGATGACAGCTGGTCTAACGTTCGAAACTATTTGCACAGAAAGGAAAATTTAAGTTACAGTCTTATTAGTTAGAATTTTTTTTGGCAGTAAGTCCACAGTAAGCCTATGCTGGCATAGGATTGTATATACCAGTGAAGTTACATGATTACAACTATTACAATCGATGATGGCTAGCAGATGTAATATTAACCATTTTTAGCAACTTGGTTTAGCATGCTAGTGTTCGCTTATTAGTTTTAACCAGTAATTGTTTTTATTTTTTTAAAGTGTGCTTTAAAGTGTGTTTGATTTTTTTTTAATGTTTTTTATTTGCATTATTGTCTATTTAGCAGTCATAACTTTAGAGTAAAAGTAGTTTAAGGCAAAGTACTGTTCAAGCATGCTGGAAAACACCAACTCAGTTTTTAATGTAACTTCTCAAAAAAGGAAAATGTTTATAATATGACTAGGAAATGTTTAAAGTCATGTGGAGATTTTGTTTTAACAGGAATACATGGATGGACAAAGGTTATGCATATTGAAAATATGGACGGGTCAGCAGTTTTGTTGTTTGAAGGCGAAACACATGACTTAAACATTTATTAAATATCTAATTTGCTAGTTCTGGATTAATATTAGCTAACTACAGCATGGGGTTATGGGCCTGTTAGTTTCAGTATTAGTGTAGTTAAAGACACTATGATATTGCTGAGCAATAAGTACCATGATATTAAACTATGCTAAAGTGCATAGATTATTAGCAAGATATGTTAATGCTGCATATCCACTCAATCATGATTTTGCCTTGTTCCCATTAAAGGTGCACTATAGCTTAGCCCTCGTAAAGAAAACAAATTCTACTACTGTCGCTAATATGGTGAACAAATAAGAACGTATGCTGCACACACTATGAGTAGCTACTACTGGCTTGTGCTAGATGAAAAGTCAAGGGACCATTATGATCACCAAGAATATCTGGACAAAATGTATAAATATTGATATTTAAATCTAGACCAACGTTGTTAGCCTGAGAGCTGCCAGCATGGCTTTGATTCTGGCACTTCAGTTAGATGCGCTCACCACTGGTGAAAGAAATATATTTGCAGAGAATTCTCCAGTACTAAGAGACAATAAATTATTCTGCATAGTTACAGCCTTGGTCAGCTCAGACATAGAGTAGCTGTGTGGAGGATTTCACTCTTGAGTTTTCTCACACATGAGGTTTTCAACAAGAAGGTCCTTTAAAGAAAGGAGTGTGTAAAAAAGAATATATTCCCACAACAGGGGCTCGTCTGTCATCGTGGCTGTGCAGAGGTCCATTATTACATTGGAGTTATCGCTCCTGTCTCTGGTAACACTGCAGTTCTTAAACAGCTACTATAAGTAAGACTTATGGTGACCAAGACAGAGATATATATAATGGCAAAGCATCATATGAAAAATTACTGCTTTGCCTGAGCTTATTTGCTGGTGCTTGGGTTTGGCTGTGATATATACCAAAAAGCACAATACAAAAATGGTTTGTCTGTCAGTGTAGGTGGGTATCAGGCAGGCTAACAAGCTCAGTTCTAGTATCCCATCACTGCACTATGATGAACATTTACCATCCTTTAATGGATATGCACAAACAAGGTCATCCTATATGCATTTGCTTGCAGCCATGCAGTAGCCGTGAATCTGATACACTGACTTATATTTAATAATGTATTGAAATTAATGACGTGAATATACTTTCCATTCACATTTTCCATAAATATTGATGTAATTTACAGAAAATCAGGTATAAAGAATGGCAATTAACATGCATTTCCACCCTATTAAGAGTTGATGTGCATCTAGACAAACATCCTGTGGGGATAATTTAGCACAGGGGTAACTAAACTGCTGCTAAAGACATGATGGAAAAAGGTACATTTATTTTACAGGAATTTATTGATCATTGCTTAATGTTATGTTAATATTTGTGAGCTGTTCACACAAATATAATGTTTTTGTCTACTTCAGTCAAATATACAAAGTATGCAGATTGTGGCAGGGTGTGTGTTTTATATGAGCTGCATTTTTAAAAAG
This sequence comes from Diplotaxodon limnothrissa, assembly GCF_057381915.1. Taxonomy (NCBI): domain Eukaryota; kingdom Metazoa; phylum Chordata; class Actinopteri; order Cichliformes; family Cichlidae; genus Diplotaxodon; species Diplotaxodon limnothrissa. The sequence continues at coordinate 33,786,727 of NC_140600.1, forward strand.
TAATAAAGGCATACTTAATAGTTTAATGATTATATTAAGTTAATAATTATTAATCACCTTGTACAAATAGTATTAATGAACCACTAATCATTTAAATTATATTGTATTCACAATATCTTAATGGTATTCAATTCAATTCAGTTTTATTAATATAGTGCCAAATTATAACAATCAACAATCTGTCAACAATTAGCTAATTCCCTATAAGTGCACACTTGGTGTCAGCGGGAAGGAAAAACTCCCTTTAAACAGGAAGAAACTTCCAGGCTCCAGGGAGCGGCAGCCATCTGTTGTGACTGGTAAGAGATAAAGAGAGGGAGATTGAACAAAAGAAACACAGTGGAAGAGAGCCATATTTTAATAATAACTAATGATTAAATGCAAAGTGGTGTATAAACACACAATGAGAGAAAACTCTGTTTATACACCTATTCGAACATGACAGGCAAACTGTCTCCTACCAACTTTGACTGCTGGTAGGAGAAAAGATGAAAACAGCAGTCTCCAGAGTCAAAGACTTTCATCTCCCTACCCTGGATTTCAGTGGATATCTGCAAGGTTCTAATGATGTCATGATTAAATAGTTTTCTTTTCAAGAACACAATTATCTGTGGTTTCATTTTTTTAAAACTGATCGCCAGTGCTGCTGTTTTCTGGTGAGGACAGCTGACATTTGGTCCTTGGTGGTGTTCTGCCAGGCCTGGACTATGGCCAGTTTTTAGTCTTGTAGCCTGCAGCCTGGTATTTACCAAGAGAGACATCATTTGGAATTGCAGTTATGTCACTGACTTGGCCATCCTTAAAAGTCAAGAAGGTGTCACTGTTTGGCTCAAAATATCTGACAAATGGTATAGTCGCTGCTTTTAATGCACGCACATGGTAGGCAGAGTTATATTATCAGTAGAAATAATGTATATTGATTCTCAATAAATATACTGCTAAATTCAAGTTAGATTCAAATGTACTTTAGTATGATATTTTCATTATGAATGATTCTTTAAGAGATATTTTTGCCTATAGTCACATAAAATTTGTACTTGTGGCAGTATAATGGTCTCTGGATGATTGGGCATATTTAACATTTGCAAGACTGAAGAGAAGTTAGAAGTACTTTCCTGGGTTTCAGAATACATAACCAAAACCTGCTGTGGTGAAGAGAAATACTCCTGGAGTATTCCTATTCAATGCTTGCTTTTACAAAGAAGCAATTTGGAGGTTTGATGCTTGAAATCATTTTCTCCGAAAAGAATGATATGCTAATCTTCTTAAAAGTGTGCTGTAGGGTATTTCATGTTGCGGCTATGAATCATGCTATTGTTGGCTCTCACATTAAGGTGGATGCACGACTACACCTGAGCCCTTTTAAAAACCATTTTTACTAGTAGCTTTATCCTGTTCCTGGGTGACCTCCCACTTTAAAGCTTCATGCTTGAAATTTAGCCTCGAGATCTTTTGGAGGGGAAAAAAGGAATAAGTAAATAAATAAAATCCTTTCATCCTGCAGCTGTCAAAGATTTTTCCACACTTTGGCAAAGGTGTTTCAAAGGCACAAATCAGATTTAACATTTAAATGATTGCTTTGGTCTAGTTAACCGTAACTTCGTGTCTATGGATAATATCATTCTGTCATTTCTGAGACAGCTTTCCATATTCTGATTTTATATGAACAGAATTCATAAACTGTCATTCAGTGCCACCTCCAGTATGTTATCCAAATGAGAAATGGTTAGGTGGACATAACAAAAAAAGATTAAGTGGAGGTCTTTCTATTAGGAATATATATATTACTAAGACACTATTTATCATCTAAGGGAATTTTATACTGCAATCAGTATTACATGGTCACACTAACTGCAGCAACAAAATGGAATTCAAGCTTCAAAACTGCATTGTAATTCAGTGTATAAACATTCTGACCAGTTGTGCCACATGACTCCTCAGCTTTTGATTTTTAATTGATTAAAATGTGTTAAATTCACACCCTGTTGTGAGGGAAGCCTGTCCTCACAGTAAAGCGTAACAACACCATCTAGTGGCAGCATTGTCCACACTATAACAATGACAAATATGTCAAGGAATCATGTTAAGCTCTGGATGTTGGAATCTGCATTGGAAATGACTAGTTTTTTCAGTTTAAATGACTGTTTAAACAGTGAGTCCATAATGTGATTTCACAAAGCTGATGGGGCCGTTTATGTCTTGCCACCACATTCCAACACTAAGTAGAAATATGATCTATGTGGATTTCATGGCTGCTCAGCGCTGACGATCAGTTTCCCAAGAACTATTTTAAACCCCGCTGGCCACACGGTAAACACCAGAACATGCCCCTGGCCTTCATCGGGCGCTGATGGATGCATGTTTCATAGGCTAAGAAAAGCAACATACTAATTCCCTTTTTTCAACATTATGTTTAATGAAGTATCTTAACATGAGCACAGTGAATGAAGTGCTACAGTAAATGCTACAGACACAGACTTTGCCTTAGTTTATATGAATATGCAGTTGATGAAACCACACAAGAGAAAGCCACAAGAACTAATTTTCACCTACTCCAGAACAACAGGATCTGCTCTGATCCACCTGGCCTCTAAGATTAGCTTTACTGATTGTAGTGAGTGCAACTGATTAAACTTTTTTACAAAAAAGAAAAACTATTATAGATAATTATCTGTAATAAAAGACAATCTACATTTCTTCTATGTACCTGCATCTGTTTAGAATAAAGAAATAAAGTATCAGCTTCAAAAAAACATAAAAATTGAGACAATTAAATTAGATTAATAAGGTTAATCCATGTTCAGCCTATTTTTATCTATCACTCACACCCATTTGTAGTTTGTTACAGTTTTTATAGTTTAAGACTCTCTGTAACTCTCTGTATATTTATTGCTTTCATTTTCTCTTCATATTTATATATAAATATATATAAATAAGAGTCAAATTCCTTGTCTGTGTGCACAAACATGGCCAAATGACCAAATAAAGATGGTTCTGATTCTAAAAATGAGTGAGTGCCATTAGTATCCATAATGCTAAGTGTTTTTTCTTAATCAAAATATCAGTTCTTTTTGACAGTGACAGATGGTTTCACATTTCACTAAAATATGTTTGACAGAAAGGTGATAATATGAGCATCTATGTGGATATTAAGTCATCATAATATATCTGATAAAAACACCAATGATTGCGGCTTTACTTGCCAGTAGATAAGGGCCTGCCTAGTTAGTTTAAGACTTACAGCTCCAGTGATCCTTATGCTTTGCTGTTGGAAGAAGGTCTCTTACATTCTGTTTTTAAGAAGAAAAATCAAATTGAGATGAACATGGAGAAAATATGTGTATTTGAATCTAAGTGGGTCAGGCTTTTTATGTTTTTCATTTAGATGTAAATAAAGAGCATTGCTCAGAGAATGTTATCGCTATGTGTTCAGTGTCATGGCTTTTTTGTTTTCTGTAATTGATAATCTTTTGTGTTTAATCAGTCACACTCACTACCAATTACCAAATCACACTGGCTACTTTTCCTATAGTAATTAAAAATTGTGTTGCTTCTGGCACAAACTTACACATACATTTCAAGCGTGCAAAGGCTTTCATGAACTGGATATAGATATAGGATGTGAACAAACACCTCATGTCCATGTTCATTTAGGTGAAGGGTATCGATTTAAGTCTATCTATAAACAGTTTGCTGCAGCATCTCATAGAAATACTGGGGGTACAGAAAAATGATAAAACCATTCATGTAAGAATGTGCTTGTGGCTCAAATGTCGAAAAGGGCCTCTGTTTACTGTTGCAGAGTCAGGTCGAAATGGGTCAGATGCTTTGGACCACAGAATCATCCATCATCTGCTGGGCAGGAGAGGACAGGGGGAAACTGGTGACAGTCAGGCTATTCCAGCTGATGATAAAAAATCATCAAGATCTCAAAGATTAATCTCAAAGATACTCTGTAATCGACTGCTAAGAAATTGCAGGTCAGTGAGGAAACACTGATTATATGAGCATGTGGGTTATTTAGTTAGATTTAAAAAAAAAAAAAAGCCTATATAACTTCTGCCCTATATCACACTAAAACTGGAAAAGCACTTAAGAAAATGGACAGATGGATGAATAAACCGATAGAAGATCATTACTTCATTATTACCACCTAGATGTAGGTGTCCTGCAGGTTTTAGATATCACTCTGGGTCAACACACCTGAATCTAATGACTAGCTCATTACCAGGTCTCTGGAGAACTTCAAGACATGTTGAGGAGGTCGTTTGGCATTTAAATCAGCTGTGTTGGATCAAGGACACATCTAAAACCTGCAAACCCTCGAGGCCTGGAGTTCAACACCCCTGCATTAGATAGACCTCCCACTGCCAGTACAGTACAGTAGAAAAGTGCTCCATATAACCCCAGTTCATTATGCACAACACTGAAAAACAAGGTACAGCCACTAATAAAAAAAAAACCTGGTCATAATTCTGTTTTAATCTATTAAGAAGGATAAATAAATCTCATGTCTTGATCAAAGATCAAACCTTCAAATATAAGAGCTTTAACATTATACTCTTTGCAATATTCAGTGAAAAAGAAAAGAAAAGAAAACTGTTCAGGACAGAAAAAAGACCCTCCACCCCAGCTACACCCTCGAGCAGAGAATGCAGTCTGAAAATTGACCATAAATTAAACTGTTACTGTGAAAGTATCTAATTAAACATTGTATATTATGTCATGTCTATGTGCATTGAGCCATTTCTGTTTGAAGAGTGTGAAGAATACTGTATTTACAAAACTGTTTTGTTGGAGTGTTGGATATATTTTCTTTAATACTCATTCTAGTGATTCTCTCTGGATCTTTTTTCCCATTTTAAAGTCTCAGGATGTCTCAGGACGAGATCAAGTACCAGCATGCTGCATCAGTGTTGTCATAAGCTTTTATTGGTGCTAATTTACCACTTTTATGGCCAAGGTTTAACTGAATTTTTATGAGATTGTGACTGGACCTCTAGCAAATGAACATCAATAACATCTGGACATCTGCACATTAATAACAGAAATCTGGAATTTAAGAATATGTAAACTGTAGCTTTTCGCTTAAAAAAAAAACAAAAAACTTGTATGACTTTATTTGTCACTGGAAACCAGATATATAGAATAGAAGCCCTTTATTGTCATTGTACAACAGATTTATAATTACAAATACATTGCAATTATGACAGTTGCTGAGCAACAGAGCTTACATTAAAAGATCCAAAGCTTATGATTTCATGTGGAATGCTTTAACATTAACCACAAAGCACATTTTGTAAACCTACCAAATGACTGAAAAGGAATAAAATTGTGAGTCATTTCAGATCTCTATTAATTTGTAAACAGATTTTGCACTAAAGGAAATTATTTAAGATTATCATAATTTCTTTACAACAGCTGCGAAACACAAAATCACATCCTGACATCCATTCTGACTTTCAAAGACATGCATTACTCGTTGCAGAGTCAAAAGAAGCTGATTTAGAAAAGACTGAACGATTATCACTGAGATGTTGTAAGTAAAGGTTAACATCAATAAATTACAAAATGTTTTATGTCCACAAATATGTTCTTTTCAAATACTAAAACATAGAAATTTAGTATGGAATTAAGCTATCAAATAATCAATTTATAAATTTGATTGGATAATGTGCAGTTCTGACAGATTTCATGTATTTACTATTTACAGTTAAAAAAAAAACTGGTTGGACAAGAGGACATTTGATGCATTTAAAACATTTTAAATCTACATTATTATATATTACAATCTATATTATTATAAATTTAAACTCAAATTAATTTTTAGAGAAACATTTAGTAATTAGTAGTAAAATATAACTGTAAACTGTCACATGGTCAGAATGTAAGCATTTGGTAATTTCTTACACAGATATTATGGTGAGATGATGGTGCTGTGGCTCTGTCATCACACTTTGTAAATCTAAAAATCAAAATCTTTTGTGAACTATAATTTAAACAGTCATCTATTAAACATTCAGTCTGTACAGCTGTATATAAAGCGTTTACCGTATTTTCCACACTATAAGGCACACTTAAAATCCTTTAATTTTCTCAAAAATTGACAGTGCTCCTTATAATCTCAAAAATCTGTCAAAAAATGTTTTAGTACAACTTTGGTAAGCTACAACCTGCACCGCTTGATGGACTGTCGGAGCATTACGGCTACCGTACTAAGGAGTAATCTGGGTCCAAAACTCTGTCAGCTTCAGGTCCCAAAGTCAAACGAACACTGCAGCATCACTGAGAGTTAAAAACTGTCTAAATTCTTTCATCTTTAATCAAATGATCAGCATTGCTGTTTTACCAGGTGTAACAATTAAGTTTAACATCCATGCATCCATGAAAACAGAATTTATTAAATTTAACGGAGTTAGAAGTTAGCAGGAAGTTAGCTCGCTAGTTTCCACCTAAACATGATATACCATGTTATAACTGAGAGATTTCTGAAAAAATTAAAACCTCTTTCTGCTATCACTTCCATAAATGAAGACAGAAAACTAAACAGCAGTGACGTTTGTAGGGTTACTGAAGTTGGACTAGCAGGTATATAATGATGTGCTACGTGATCGTTAGTGACACAACTATGTTAGATGTAACATAAACACAGTGAAGCTGGAGGATGAATGCTAACTTTTTTCCACTTGATAAAAGTTAATGTGAGTGTTCCCGAGGGTTAGGGACAAATGCAATCGCATGATAGGATGCTGTAAACAGACCAAACAACAAACTTCAGTCAGGAGAACAACTGAGATAATCCATCCACATTACGAGGTTAGTCATTAATATACTGCAACATGAAAATAGAGCAGCTGTGAGAGAATTCAACATTAATGAATCAATGGTACGGAAGTGGAGGAAACAAGAAGAATGGGTTGAGTAAAGTTTGACTTATCTGACTGTTTTGTTTCACTTAGTGCGCCTTATAATCCGGTCCACCTTATGTATGAAAACAGACCAGTTCATCGACAGAACGCCTCATAAACCGGTGTGCCTTATGGTCCGAAAAATACATTATTTCCCAGTGATGTAATAAAATAAAATAAAATTTTTTTGGTCCTAGATTTTCAAGTGTTGGAAATATTACTATGAAATGTAGCAAAAATGTGTAATTTTGGTTATTTTGCTAAAACTATCACAGGTGTTTGCAGGTAATCATGACGGTTAACTAAGTTACATTTTTACTTTCAAACAAAGAAGAATGGGAAATAAGGTTTATTTAACAAAAAGTGTTATTTAACAAAAGTATTTAGGCTGAGAGAAAAAACAAACAAGAATAGAAAACAAAAGGCCAAAGTAGACTCAGAAAAGTAGACTAACCCAAATCAGGCATACTGAGACAGCGGAAGCGAAACTGAACACAATGCACAAGAGTTTAGGGACTGTCTAAATAAGACAGGGAGTATCACACACACCAAAACTAAGACAAGGACATGCAGACTTGACACTTTGACAGGGGTAAACAAACATGGAAACACATGACAGACTGGGGGAGACAAAGGAAACACAGGGAGAAGAACATGGACACAGAGCACAGAGACGAAACAGGGACGAACGACAGAGAGGGCGAGAGACATGACAGACAGGGAACAAAACACAGAGAGCAGAAAAAAGGGAGTGGGACTATAAGCTGATAACCATGAAGTAACTTAAAACTAAACTAGAGACCTCTAATAATATAGCAGAGAAATTACCAGGGATTACAAAACTCTACAATTTCAGTAGTTTGGTAAAGCTCCAAAACATAAAAGGTCCAAAACACAGAACACTGGGTCAACAACCCAACCCCCCTACCATGACATAAGGTATGATTAAGCAGCATCATTCTGAGGTTACTACCACAAGTCAGGGACGGGGATAAAGGGCAAAAAACAAAAACCAACAAAATAAGCAGACAAAAAAAAACTACATATATCAATCACCTGGATCACCTGTTGAGAAAGAAAAAAGAAAAAAGTAAATACTAAATATTAAACATTATTGTGCAGCATGCAAGATCGAGAGCGTGAAGTGTGCTTTGAGGTAGGAGCCAAGATACGCCAACTTTTCAGCTAATTGCTCTTTGCTAACCCCTTTGTTGTTGCAAAATTACTATTTTATGACTGTCAAACTGTGTTATCCTTGGCATTTTTCATAGATTAAACAAAAGAAATTGGAACAAATTGTGCATTTTTTGGGACACCCTGCCAGTAAGAATGTGCCTAACAATACAATTCAAAACTGGTTCTTTCCCAAGTTGTCTGTTATGTTTGCTTTGAAAGTCCTTCAGAAAGCCCAGAGAATTACTGCTCAAGGCGATTTTGAAAAAAATTACAAGAACATCTGGCTTTGGAAGTAAAACATAGAGAAATGAGTGATAGTTACATACTTGTGCACTGTAGTTGCACTAAAAATGCTTCTTATATAATAAGTCATTCAACTGCTAGAGGTTCTTATAAAGCCAACATAAAGATAGGCCATATTAAGAATTATAGCACACAGAAAATCCTTTCATGTTTCTTGTCTTCTATTCTACATTTCACAGTATCTTCTTCAATGTGGAATGAATGTGCTACAAAAATGAAAGACAATGCCCTATTTTTAATCTTTGACTGCAGTCTTTAACATGAAGCGCATGATGTAAAGTGCATTGGTATCAAACTGCTGATCAATATCCTTACTATTTCTCAGAGTGAATATCTGCACAGTGGAGTACTTGCATCACTGACTCAACTAATGCTACCCTAAAAGGATACTGGGTGGGGGCAGTAAATGAGTATCGCCAAGTTTGCAGTATCCTAACTAGTATCATCAAGTGTCCTGGTATGCACTAGCAACAGGTGGCACCTTTATGAGTGCCAAAAGTGTTGCATGACAGAAACGTCTATGGGTTTATTACCACGACCAAAAGGGAGAGCTGGGCAAGGGAAGAGGGAGCAGGATTTGAAAGTTCATGGATGAGATAGTGACCGAGGAAATACAAAGAGGAAGGAAATGAAATGAAAAAAAAAAAGATTTACACACTTTGTCCTTTTGTTTTTAACATTGTTCCTTGACTGCAAACAGAGACATGTCAGTTATCCCAAACCTTTCTTCAGCAGCCAAAACACATGATGAACAGAGAATTCCAGAGAGGTCACACTAACCTCGACCCCTACCTAACTCTGTCATGCTAAAGGAGCCTCTGATCATGCCTCAAGTCAGATGACCTCAAAGAATTTTAGTTCTAAAAGACTGTGGCCTACTCAGTCCAAATCAATGAGCATGACATCCATCCAAGTTGCATAAAGAACGACATATATGAATAAATTAAATAACTACATATAACTACACTCCAAGAGGTTTGGTTTTATGTTTTCTGAAGAACAAGGTCATACTGACTTGATTACAAATACAAATATGGTAAACAATCCTGATATCACCTACCCATGCCAGATCAATCTATACTCTTACTTAGACCAGATACACTTTGCTTTTACTGGGTTGTAACCGAACCAATTTGATTCTTGTAGTGGAAATCAAGCATCATCAGACCAGGAAACATAATTCCAATGTTCTATTGTGCGATGTAAAATGTTCTCATTTTTCTCCTGACAGTGATGGTACCCAGTGTGGTCGTATACAGCTGTAGCCCATCCACATCAAGGTTCAGCGTGTCTATTCAGAGATGAGTAGTGTAAAGAGTGTTTACAAGACATTTTTACTTATAAAACTGCCGCTGCCTGGATATTTTCTCTTTTGTGCAGAAAAATCAGTAGATCAGCAGTTTCTGAAATACTCAGACTGCCCTGTCTGGAACCATCATCAATGACACATTCAAAGTCACTTAAATCACCTTTCATCCACATTCTGCTGAACTTCAACAGGTAGTCTTGAACACGTCTGGCTGATTTGATATTTGTGTTAATTAGGAGTATAATACACTGGGATCTCATACAAGATCAAAAAACACATTAGCTTTAAACACAATGTACACGCTGTGGCAATTGTGTATTCCTTTAAGAAAGATGTAATACATAATTGCCACAGCCTCCCATATGGAAAAGAAATAGTAAGAACTTATGTGTGATTACTCATGAAAGTGGCCACTTTCGCATTACTTTCATACATTGTTTTAGTAAGTATCCAAAACATACAAGTTTCATTATATAATTTTTCAAGGGATCTTATATCTGTTTTCACACGTATATGCTTTTCATACAAGTTTCACACAAGACAGATACAAACTTTATAAGATTTATATATATCTTTTCCATATGGGCTGACTTACGCACACCTAATTCATATCTAATTGGATTAGATTAAACTTTATGCTTAATCACACATCCTTGTGATCCTACTTGAACTCACGGTGCTTTCCTGACAGATTAACATCAACTCGCAACAGTGACATGCCATATGTGCCCATTTCCCATTCCTGCTAAATTGTTAATTAACATGTATGAAAACAGTATCATCTCTCATACATGTGTTCTATGTCTGCTCAACCATCTGTTAACTGGACAATACTAGAGCCATACAACTGCACCTACCTCTATCCTCATAGATTTAACAATTTACACAGTTACAAGAATGATACAAAAATTTACAGCCTGAATGACAGAAACAGATTACAGTGATTAAACAATACAAGGCTGAGTACTCATAGGTATCAAAATTGCATACAAAACCCGTACCACTAATTTACTGAGTGTACGCATCTCACTGGCAGTCAAGTAGAGGTAATGCTATGTACTGTGCAGAACTCAAGTTCTCTGGATGCGATGAAGAGTTTGCTAAGAGCAGATGCCTGGTCAATGTCTCTTAGTATATTTTCAGTAAAGTAATACTTTGAAAGTATACTTAAACCAAAATGGGGTTTACCATGTTGTTGAGTCTGTGACGGGGACAAGATGAGCACCACTTTAGGGTTGGGAAAGTGTAAAAGGCATGAATTCAATTATTTTGGATTTAAAGTAAGACGTTTAGCTTCTTCTTCCTCTTCTCTGGTTGAACGTGCAAGTGGTTTGAAGTGAGGCTAAATCTTAATACATTTCTCAACACAAACTTGTGTGTTCATTTCATTTAAAGTTGTAAATACAATCTCACTTTTTCAATGTATTCAACTGTGCCAAAAATTGAGAATCAAAATGACAGATACAAAGCTACATTCACACAGTCAGAGCACAAAACTGGACAAAACCAGAAAAGCCTTTCATGTTTACAAGTACTCTCACAACAAAAGGTATTAATAATGTTTTTTGATTCATACACTACATGCTGCTCTGGCCACAGTCCTAGGTTTGGTGTAGCAAAGCTGGCAGGGCATTGAATCTGACACAGGGAGAGACCTCATCAGCCACTTACCTCTTTTAAGAATTGGGGCCATCACCTTTCCAGATCACACCTTTTCCTGGTGCCCTCCCTGTAGTTCCAAAACGTTCCAACGCTATTAAAATTATCCACGTAAAACTAGTCACATGAAGGCTAGTTGTTGACCCATACTGCTTACTGGACTGCTTACTGGGAGAAAACTTTGAAGTCTGTCTATTGCAGTTCACAAAAACATGCAAGCTAACAAACCAATGAATCATTCAAAAGACAAATCAACGACAAGAAATGGATCAACACTGATTTATTTGTTTACAAGATAAAATGTAAAAGATTAAAAGTAGGATAAAATGTTGCATGCAAGAAGAGATTCAAAGGAAGGACAGGAATATCAAAGAATAGGTAGATATGTTTGGTAAATGGAGTGGAAAGGAGACAAAGTAGTGGAGTGTGAATTATCAGACAGACCATTAGAAACAGACGCACACTGCTGTAAAGCACCAGTTTGCAGGCATGTCACCAATACTAATAATAAAATCATACTGCAGCGCTGAGGTTTTTTTTTTTTCTTTCTTTCATTTTTTCTGATGTAAAATTCTCCCTTTGTGGCACCGTCTATTCCATTGCAGTTTAGCACAGAAACACCTTCAGTTGTCTAAATCACACTGCTGCATCATAATGGCTTGTGATAGATTTATACAATGGATTATTTGACACGTGAATCAGCACAGTGGATTTTATTCTTCATCTCTTTGACTGAAAGCATTTTTGTAATTTTTTCATTTAAAGTGTCAAGATGAGAAATGTTCATATTAAAAGAAGCTGATTCAAGTTTCTTATTGACATACATTTACAGTATGTTATGCCTGCAATGAAATCCATAGGTCACTTGCAAAGCATGGCCTATATAACACTGGGAAAAACTAAATACATTTATTTATTTATGTCTCCTTGCTTTCTTTTTGACACTTTTGAGAAAAAAACAAAACACTGTAAACACAATTTATATAATCAGAGATTCTCATTCTGAATATTTTCAACAGCTACTGAAGTTTTATATAATGTAGAATAAGTTAAATCTAATATATGACCTGGGGGGCATCCTTTCATTTAATATGGATTCAATAAAAAATTTTGGTAGGCACTGTATAGCGATGTGTTTTACTTGGAGTTAAAAAAAAAAAAGTTGTTAAAAAAGTCCGTGTAGCTCCCCTTTATGCTGACAAAACAGCTCTGAACCACTGAGGCATGAACTCCAAAAGACCTCTTAAGGTGTCCTTGTGCCACAAAAGCTGGCACAGAGTCATAAAACTGCAAGGCCCAAAGTTGGAATCACTGATATTAGTACATATGAGAAGATGCACTCTGAGAAATTCCCAGGTGATTCAAAGTCGTAGCAGGCTGCTAATGTCTGATGTTCTTTTGTCGTGACTTTCTTTCTCAGGGAATTATCCTATCCAGTGTACTATAACAGTAAATAATTTTTTGTTTTGTAACTTGTCAAAATAGTTTCAAAGGAACAGAAGGCAAAAGTGGCTCCATAAGAGCATTGACACCACATCTGTTGAATGTCATATTCCTCAAATCAATTCTGAACATTTTTTGCACTGTCGCAAGGTGCATAATTTGTTTTCTGAAAGAGCCTACTGCTATTAACTAATACTGTTTTTGCTGGCTGACAGCATCCAAAAACAGCAAGAGGCAGTTTTTGTGGTCTTCATAAGACCTTTCCAGACCTCGACCTGACCCAGTGACATGTCTAACCTCAGCCAATAAATTATGCCGGTGGTATCGTTTTTCCATGTGAGTGAACGCATAAACCTCTTAAGTATCTGATGCAAATGTATGCATGTTTATTAAGTGTTTATGATTGTATGTAGAATATGTAGAAGCAAGTAAGTTGCTGCTCCCTCACTCTATGACAAATTAAATCCTCATGCAGGATTATTCTGTAGTGGAATTATTTTCTGGAATAGGTTTTCTCTCATTTTTACAATGAACTATATATTTACTTAAGCATAAGTCAAATAGTGGTGGGCCTATATATTAGTATATTTTGCCTGGAGACCTTTAGTTATTTTTAGTCAAAGTTTGCTGTCAAGGCAGGAAGCTTAAGGAAATATTGTCATGTGTTAACATTTTTTGGCGTAACTACTTTTGAATATTAGAATTTTTAAATCATTAAATTCATTATGGTATTAGTGTGTATGCATTTCCGGTAAGGATGTTTTTGTTGCGGTTACTAACACTCGTCAACACCCATGAGCAAGTTTCAACAGCTGCCTGGTGATTGGCAGAACACCCAATGGGAGGGGACAATATGACACACCTACAATACACATCATCTCTTTATTTAATCCTCTGTAGACAGTGTCTGGCAACTTCTATAGCAAATCTTAAAATAATACCACAACTCTAAACATGACATTCAGTCTGCAATATCCTAGTGTGTATTAAAAAGACATGATACAAAAGCATTTATAGCTGCAGCCTTTAAACTTGGCCTAAATAGGAAAGATAAACAACAACAACACATTAATGGAAAACCTGTTGTTAGATATTACATGATGATGCTTATCAACTCTAATGTGCCAATCTGCTATGAAGATTTTGAAAACAACCCTCTCTGGATATCATACTTTACCCATTTAAGATGATCATGAATACATATTTCTACTCCAGTTGCCACATCAATATTAGCCATTTAGCTACTCCCTATTTTGTTAATAAAAGTTGACAGGGTGATAATTATTATGTCCCAGCAGTCAAGAATGGATTGCTTCTGATGAATGCCAGAGTTAGGTTATGAAGTTATAATGCACTGGATGACAGGACATCATCTCTGCACTGAAAACGTGTAGTTTTGTTTAATGTTTTGCAACTTCCCTTTCCAGGTGATATTTGGGTTTAGTTTATAATTAAATTGTGTTGAATAGTATGGTGATTAATTTTTTGTCCATCATTTTATATGCTGGTTGTCTAAACACACATTTTAGAAAGAGACAGAAAGAGAGGGAAAGATTCAGGCTTCAGAAACTGGATTAACGAAAAAAAATTCTTTAATAGGTGTTCAACCTGCTGCCACCCCCCCACCCCTTCACATTACCTCCCTACTTCACCACCCACTCAACCTCCAATGTCTTTGGGGTCACGACTAATACAAAAAAGCCTAAACAGCTTTTGGCAGTCACTGGGTCTGGGCAGTAGAGGAGCATTGAGCTCAGACTTGCACACTGCTGGAAGGATCTATTACACTGAAAAAATTAGGAGAAGGCACAGTGTGACCAGACTGCTGTCTGAAAGGGAAGAGTGCTAAGAGGACTGAGAGCAGGTAGGTGGCCCTCAAAATGAAGGCTGGATAAGTAAATGTAGAAATGAATTGCAAAAGCCTATCCTCTGTAAGTCTGCAGCTGGGAGCGCAATCTGCATGAATACAATGTCTACCATCACTGTTTATATCAGAAAGATGTCAGTACTTTGTAAACAGGTGCTTAACATTGCAATAGAAAAGCTAATGTGTAAATGCATGAGACATGAAGAGATGTTTCTATTTTCCTATCCAAAGACTGAGCTTGAAGCTTAAAAGTGCTTGTAAGTCACGAATGTGGTATCTGATTTCAGTTTCTAAAATTACAGTGCATGCAGGGTTTGCTATCATATTAATAATTCAGACATACATTAAAACTTACAGGACATGATTTAATTACAAAGAGGACAGAATTGATGTTGCTGCATGAAATCACTTAAGCAAGGCATGTAGGCTTCTCAGTTTGAATTTCATAGCTTTAAATCTGGGAAGCTCATCATAGCAGTATGGTCAGAGCTGTGAGGTTGTTGGGTGATGACTAAGTTTAGAAGGAGGTATCAAATCAATATGTGACCTAAGATTCAAGAAGCTGCATAGAGGGAGTGGGTTGTATTTTGGCAGAGAACTGGATTTATTTTTACATTAAATGAATTCACAGGGCTACAGTTCACAATGTACAAATCCTCCTAACACTGAGCACATACGGTGCATCTCTCTTGCATTTAAAGATTGAAAAAACAAAGCAAAATGCTGTATTCAGTGTAGTTAGTAGCTTAAATAGACAAAGACCAGCAGACTCATTACAACATACATATTACATGTAGGCTAAGTATTTCTTACATGTTTTGAATACCGAACATATAAACAAATCCACTGGGAGGCTCAAATAGTACCACTAACACTTGGACACTAAAAGACATGTCATCAGACTCAGTTTTGTGTTAGAAAGTGACTTCAGCTGTGCATCTTGTGCACTCAGCTGCAGTCAGTGATGTGTAGAAAAGTGCAGTGAGGGACATTTGAGAAGCTACCAGATGCCATTTCCAGAATATGTAGTCAGCGGTGCAGTCATCTGCAGTAGGTGTCACATGCGCTCCTACGTATTGGGTGCAGTCTAGTTGTCTGCTGTTTCTCAAATTTCTCAAGAGTCTTCTTTACAAATTTCTATATGTTTGAGACTCCATTTCATGTTGGTAACATAGAAAGAGATCATTTCAGTATTGTAAGCAAAAGAAATACATAGATGTCATTACATAATAAAAAAAACAATCATCATAAATATATCAGTGCTATTTTTACCACTTTTAATTAAAATGAAGAACATAATAATGAATAAGTACAGTAGTGAAGTATACAGGAAAACATGAGGCAACAACAACCAATACTTTTCTGTAGCAGTGGCCCAGCATTTCAGATAGTCCATCTCCAATTTCAGCGGTGGCGGCTTGTTATCTTGCCTGCAGTGACAGCCAGCCTGCCTACATACTGGTTATATGTAATGATTTTTTGAAGCATGTTTTTTTTTCTTTTGTTTATTTTTTTTAAGTAACAACATTTAATGAAATGCAGCCTGCAGCACAAATCCGTGAATCTCTGGGACAGTGACTAAGACAGATTTATTCTGGAATGCATTGATAATAAAAAAAATGTCTAGAATATCCCCTCCCCCACAAGTCAAAATAAAAAAAAAAACAGATGCAAGCCGCAGCAAAACAGTAAATGATAAGAGCTAGCACAGCAACAACTATTAAGTGGAAGAGAAGATGAGAGCGTTGCCTTTTGCAAGATGTCTCCTTTTTCGTGCTGTTTTCCCTTTACCATATGTGTTGTTCATTCTCAAGACAGACCAAGTGCCAAGATCACTGCTGGAGCCCAGAACCTTTTTAACATATGCTAGAGCATGTGCACAACTATAAATAAAACAGTTATTTGTGGAAATGTTAATGTGGAGATTATTTGACATCCAAATCAGTCAGTCTCTCAAAAGATCATCTCAATAGATCACCCATATCCACCACACACCAGCTTTCAATTCACCCAGCCTAACAACCTTCAAATGATTAGAGGAGTTCATATAGGTTCAAGCACACATGCTTTCTGAATGCCTGAATTTCTGTAAGACCAACATTGAACAAGCAGGATAACAAAGCAAGCATAAATTTAAGAATTACATGAGCAACATTTCAAAGTCATGAGCATTTTGGTTATGTCTGTTTCTTCATTAGTAGAGTGTGACACAGGAACTAAACCATGTTTTAAACACTAAAAACTGTTCAAACACATCCTGAACCAGGGGTAACATATACACACACACACACACACACACACACACACACACACACATATATGTATATATATATATACATATATATGTGAACAAGACTTACCTCTTCACATCAACGTTATCTTCTAAAAATCCATGTTGAGCTACAAAGTAATGACAATAATATTATTTACCCATAAGTAACCACACCCACTGTGAATCTCTGTCCAATGAGGAAGTTAAGACGTCTTAACATGACTCTTTGGTTCAAATTTTACAAGAACAAAAAATAGTAATGGCATAAATCCATATGCATGACCTTTTAGAACTGTGACGAATGCTAATTTGTAAAGTGTTGTGTTGCACCTGATGTTCTAAAAAAAAAACAACCCCAAAACAACAAAGAAACTTTTAACTTTTGAGCATCTGAAACAATGTTTCAGTCAAGATGGAAAAACAATTTTCCTTTATAGCTTCATCTCTTCAGCTTTCAAACACTTACAGAGCTAAAAAAAAGGTGATGTATTGACCACGGTGGTGTGACTCTGAGCCAGTGAAACCCTTGTTGCTCAAGAAATCTCACTAAATGTAGTACTATGGAAAACTTTGATGTATATTTTCACACACACACACCAAATTAATTATCCTCAAATCATTTTGCGGCATTACACAGTCATAAGCATATATCCTAAGCAATTAAATATAAAGAATTTCCTTTGAATTTCATTTGATCCTTGTCACCGACTTCGTCCAGAATTGTACAGAAGATCCCAGAACTCTTCTAAGAACAGTAAAATGTTTAAAAATGTTTGCAGTATAATGTCTGTAAAATTATAAATTTTACACTGGCATGTAAGTTATTGTCATTAACTGGGTGATCATATAATTATTGCTGTACAGTGTGCAGCATTATCAATCTAATTCCAAATCTTCTCCATGTTTATATGAGGTTTCATTGAGCACCTCGGTTAATTAACAAATGTATGCAAAGGAATCCTGAGACACAGAATAATCCCATGTTAAGTCTGACATTCACTGTAAATGACGTTGGCTGAACGGGTGCTGATGATCACTTTGTGCCACTGGAAAAGTAATTAGAGCAGTCTGCTTCAAAAGCACTACATTACTCTATTAAAACTTTTAAATGGCGTCTGCTTAAATTTTCAAAAAGAAAACAATCCCAAAATTAAAAGACTAACACCTCAAACTCTGACACAAATGTCTTATATCAGGGATTTGATTTGAGCCACACTTGTACAGTAGATTTTAGATTTCCTATTCTGTCTTTTAGTGCAGAGCCTTCTGAATCAGCAGAGCTCAAGAGAAAACCAAGATGTCGAAGAAGTCAAAGGTGACCGATCAGACTGCCACTGGGCAGGCGGGTAAGTAAAGAAGCCAGTCAACGGTTAGTATTGCAACCTTGTCACCCTGTACGTTCTATTATTGCAGTGACACACAAGAACAGGATCCTCCTCACAGACAGCAAACAACTAAACTTTATTAAAACTAAAGAGCTGTGTGACACTGCATTCAAGAATAATTAAGACAAGAAAGCAACAGGTAAAAATGACATGCCAAATGGTACTTAAAGAATAAAATTACAATAAAATGTGTAATATGAAGGCCATCACCAACAACTTAAAAAGAAGATAAACAATACAGCTGCCTATTTTCTTCAGTGGAAGCAGTCGATACAAGATCCCTGCAAGATATCGAGATTTTGTGTGGCAATGAGAAAACAGATGCTATTTTTCTTCTTTTTTTCTGTCTAAGAAGAGAAGTCATTTTTCAGTCACTAGCTTCTCCACTCGAATGAAGATGTCGATCAAAGAAATGATCAGCGGCATCACTGACAACACAAGAGAAGATGCAAACAAGCTCTCATCATGTTTAAAAAAGATTTCTTCATGACCAAAGACAAAGAATACTCAGGATTCATCTGAGAAGCAATGCTGGCAATGCAACCGTTGGGAACATGGAAGATCAAAGCAAGATCATCGAAGATTAATTCAACACACACTTGAAGCTGCCACAAATAAAGAGGGAGCTGAAAATGAAATTGTGTCTCTGTTTGATAGAAGACAAAATGAAGGCTTATTTGAAATCATCTTTCCACAAATTGCTTTTCTATTTATACATAATTTCTCTCAAGCACTGCACAGGAAACATCCTGAGATGTCTACCATGAGAAAATGCGTAAGAAAGTGTGAAGCTATGTCTAATCATCAGTTGTACAGTACAGCATTTACATGCTTGCTGTAACAACACATTGCTAACCTCTGTCTTATTTTTTGTCTGTGACTAATGATTTGATGTGCAATGTGTCTCTAAATATTTGGGTCTGCTCAAGTCTGTCTGTTTGTGCTTTTGATTCCTGGGAATATACTGTATATTGTGGTGTTTTATGTCTATTATATGTTATAATCCTGTCGAAGTTCCAACCCAACATGGTGCTTTTGTCAGGATTAATATTTACCTGTCCTGTTCCCTCTCCCACTTTCACATTACGTGTTAAGTTGGCGGTTCTGAAAAAAAGGTTCTGAGGGAGTTCACCCAGACGACAAAGGTATGCGAGCGAAAGACAAAAAACAAAACAGAAAAAATCGAATTACCTGAACGATTCATCTTTGTAAATGCATGATTCCATGATGGGTGAGTTGCATGTATGATATGATCTTCATCATTCATTGAAAGGTGTCATCCAGAATGGATGATATGACTTTCAGTGTCACAACAGATGCATTTCATTGTGACATTTTCAAACCCCTCATATGAATAGTGTCTGCAGGCTGTTGCTAGAGGGCACTGCGGTTGATTGCCATCTGTTGACTGTAGCTTGTAATTTCAAGAAAAAAAAATGCCACTTTTAAAGATGTATTCAAATGCAAAGTAACCTTGTACAATATGCTGGCACAGTTCAGTCTAAATAAGTGAACTTGCTCTACAGGAATGGCATAATGTCTCCTAAAATCTATCTAATGCAACTTGGCACCTGTCACATTAGATAGATTTTTGCACTTTCTAAGGACCCTTAAAAAGTGCAAATTTCATCAAGCTTTAATATAATTACATTGTAATTACTTTTAAACTGCAAATGGCGTGCATTTGGTATAAGTAGAAAGATTACCAGTAAATTATATCTGAGTACTTTCCTCTAATTTGGACCATTCTGTACCCTCTTAAATATTTTGACCTTTGTATTCCTGCTCAACTGTGAAATGTCAAGGTAACCAGCTAAAATGACAGTTCTCAGTATCATTTAATGTACACGACAGACAAAAGCACTGGGTAACAACCTTTAATCTATCTTTGAATTTAAGAGTTTTAATCCCATTGCTAGAGGAATATAAAATCACGCACCTGCAGTCCACCTTTACAATGAGTGGAAGAGAAAGACCTACTGTAATACTGTATGGCACAACACTGTAACAAAAGAGTTCATGAAATTTCTTCAGCTCTGCTATAGACCATGTAAAGATGCAGATTTACAAACCTCCTCTGGTGTTAACTTCAGCACAAAAACTGTGCAACAGGAGACTGACGGCATGGTTTCCTATAGCCAAGTAGCTCCAATAGGTGTAAATATGTAAGTGGCCTGGGACTTTTGGGCCTTTAATGTATTATTTCATTACTCAGTCTAAGGTATAAAATAAATAAATAAAAATAAAACTCATATTCTACCGCAAATCTCACAATTTATACACTGTGACTAGTGCAATGGCGTTTAGTGGCCTGTTCTACTCAGCAGACCTGACCAACTCTGACCCTGACTCTTAAGAAACTTTGCAGTACCAAAACAGCTAACAAGTTTTACATCGATAAGCACAATGAGTCACTTATTCTGCTGCAGTATTTAGTGATGTCGTGGTGATGTCATGTAATATAGTTTAAATGCAACCCTAGTAACAACACCAATTTTACACTAAATTAAATCCAAATTTCAAAGTGTACTCAGTTGTACTACAATCATCCTCACTCAATCTTCCTATAACCTCTAGTATGACATCTTAATTAATCCAATAATAGCACAACAAATCCTTTCTCATAGTTGCGTTTAAAGTTGCACATATTTATTTGTACTTATTTTGCATGTGAAACCAGACATTAATGACTCAATCTTCAGATCACAGGTGTGAGAATCGGCCTGTCAAATCGGCCCGCTGGACAGCTTTAGAAAATATGAAGCAGGCCAACATTTGTGGGCCTTTAACTGTATTTTTTATAGGTTTTACAGCTTTTCCTGATGATAAAGACCTCCCCCACAGCCAGTCATGCTACACCAAAGTAGTTAAGTAATAAATAAACAATTACATTTCAAAATAGTTTTCAGTAAAAAGAAACACTGAGATGTGCTATTGAAATTGCACTTCTTGATCTTATTTTAAGATATCTAAGAGATTAAATGTGTAGTTAAACATCTTTAAACATCTCTACACTGCAAATTAAACAAAAATAAACCAAAATGTTTTTTCATCAGAGCTTTTTCACAAGATAAAACGTATGCAAAGCCATTTTCCTGTGAGACACAGGGGGATTTAACAATAAATTAACAAATAATTTGGAGGATTAGAGAGCATTTTCCAGGGTTTTTTTTAGTTGAGGTTTTAAAAAAATAAACATAAACAAAAAATGCACTATAGAGTTTAACTACAGTAGGACAGTATCAAATAAAAACAGTTCAGCACTACTTATCTACAAATGAAAAAGAAAATACATTATTCAGTCCTGTCAGTCTAATCTGACGAAAAGGTTGAAACTGTACTGTTGAGAACACAAACATCTGACAAAAATAAGAACAAACTGGAGAGTGAGCAGGTTTTGACAGTCTACCTGAATAGACTCATTATTCATTCATATCATTCATTCTTTTGTACAGTTGTTTGCTGAGGAAAGCCAAGTGTATGAAACATCATTCAAATAACAAGAGCCTTATGAGACACAAAGACACAAAAAGGGAAAAATATTCATTTAAAAAAAGAGAAAAAAAGAAACAAGGTAAAAGGAGAACGACATTAACGAGATAAATGCATTATCCTCCTGCATTCATTTGCAGGGTGTAAGGGTGCACGGTATAACTACTTAAGTTTTAAAAGTAGATTTTGTTTTTAAAAAAAAAATGAAGTGGAATCTCTTTTATGAGTTTGTTTTCCAGCTTTTAAGCAAACACTGAGGGACAAAGACTCTAACAACAGATGGTACAGTTATTATCATTATTACTAATTCATTCCAAAAAGAGGTTCATTGTAAGTGATGAAGATGCAAAAAACACACAAAAGGAAAATTTATTCTGTCGCATCTGTGTTTGGTAGACAATTCAAACAAAACAGGGACATTTCCACTGCGACGGTAGTGCAAATTTTCAATGAAGGCAATCATTTAAGTAAAAAAAAACAAGATATCAGGGATGTGATGTTGAGAAAAGTAGATGTAAGACAACTCAGATATAATATACAGTGGAACCCTGACTTACGAATACCCCATTTAACGAAAAATTCAAGTTACGAAGGAACTTAACGGCAATATTTCTGCCCGTGTTACGGCAAAATGCCCGCGTAACAAAATCCGCTGGCTCTGATTGGCTGAGCCCACAATGCCTACAATGCCCACAATGCCTTCCCAATCATGTGACAACCCCCTTGGCTTTCGTACTTGCGCTTCCGTCGTTGCAGTTAGCAATTAGCCTATAGCCTATCTTTCACTCAAAAGGTGCGATGGGGGCTTCGACTTACGAAAATTTTCGACTTACGAAAGACCCTGTTTTTAATCAAGAACATACGTCTTGTTCAATCTACTTCAGAATGACAGAACTGAATTAAACCTTTTCGTACCACATTTATGCTAATTATTTTTAAATGTTATCTGCAAATTGACCTATGATATCAATGCTTGGCTTTCATGTCATTCTAATCACTGTCTTATTTTGAAAAGCTGATCAACATTTTCATGCACACATGTTGTTTTTATTGTTGCATCATTCTAAAAATTCCACAGTGTGAACATCCAGCTTGCTAACAGCAGCAACACCAGTGTAACGTTATCATCACCGTGCAGCATACAAACCATATATACTATTCAGAAACCCCTGCTGCAAGCAATTTAACTTATTTAATTTAACTAACTAATTTAACAGTGTGCTTCAGACTGCAAAATGCTGGGTGGGGCATTCTGCTCTCACAATCTTTAATAAAAATATAAATATTTTGTAGCTAATATTCTGCCTATTGCAGGTCTTTCACGCAAGGTGAAAATAATTAAAGACCAGGGATCCCTGGGCCAGCTTTATCCTTGTGAACAGCAATCAGTGATGAAGTCTTCGATATTGCTGAGGGTTAGTTCATATGAATACTCTAATAGTACAGCACATATATGTAGATCCATGTCTGATTCTGTTGACACATATTTTAAAATACAGAATGCATGAGCTAACCTCAACCTTTTTGTTCAGTTTTATCTTTTCTCATACTCACAAATTTAGAATAAACTGTGCTGAGAATAATACAACTAAAGCTGTAAGTGTTTTAGTAAATTATAAATGTGTTTTTTTAAGATTATGTATGCATTAAATTGAAATAGACTGAGAAGAAAAAACTCTTAATCACAATCACAAGCATAACCTATTCCACATGACCAAAGTGCTGATTTTATGCTAAAAGACTGACTTTATTGTTATAATAGCACCAACTATGATCTTACTGGGCTTGAGACTCACACAAATATTTGTCTGAGACTCAAGCCCATAAATATGGCACATGCTAATATCACTAAACACTACACACTTACTACTACAACTACTTCAAATGCCCATAGGTTTGTTAAATTGTTATAGGCAACTCTGTCTTCTTTCACAAAGTTACTTAAAAAACCTAATTAAATATCTCAGTTATACATTCACTGTAATTAACGGTTTATGATTGTTCACCTTTCTCTATGTAAGTGGCTTTTATCCTACTTAAACAGCACTAGGAATTGGATAAACTGCGGGAGCAAGTTCAACAAACCTTCAGCAATATGAAACTATCCTAGCTGATAGCTGACATATTTCATTCCCAAATAAGCTGACTGTTAAAGTATTATTCCTTCCCTTAGAATAAGCACCTGCAGTTTGTAAAGAAAAAGGGGTAGATAATCTTATAAAATGCAGCTTTTCTTAGCCATTTTGTCATGCAGCAGTTGAAATTTGAGCGTGTATTGTGGCATTTTAACATCAGAATATGCATTCTCTTCACACATACTTGATTCATACGTCAGAATGTGACTGTGTTTGCAATTGACCCTGACCTCTTTTTTTTTCTGGTTTGGGTTTTTAATTTCTTTAAATGTGCTGGTTATTTTTTTGATCAAAATATGACTGTTTTTTAGACTTATAGAGTTGCTTTTTTAACATTTTAAGTGATCTATTATCCTCAGTCTGGATCACACAAATTTGTATATATCTGGTCTGCTTTGAAATATTAGGGTTGCCTAATTGCCTAATATGCCTTGATTTGGTTAGGCATCAGGAAGAAGTCAAAAGTGCCTGGTGTCATGATAACACAGTTTATGGAGGAACTTCCAGAGGGAATGACAACTCCAGATTTCACCCGCAAACCGATTGCTCTAACTATTCAAGAGGGTAAGTCTCATGTCATGTCTCAAATGCTTCACAATACAATACAAAAAAATGTGCTGCACACTGACCTACACCTTAAACCTACACAAGTATTACTGACAAATACTGGGAAGTCCTAATTGTTCTGGTGATGTAATTAAACTGAAGTCACTAACAAAAGTATCTATTAAACAGATGACAAAGATAAATTCCAGTGAAACTTTTTAGATGCATGTGATCATGTTTGTGATCAGGTTTTTGAGAAGCTCTTAACCTCAGTAAAACCTGGGACCATTTCGTGGCCTTTGCATTTTTCAATTCCACGCCATTTCCACTGTGTTTAATGGAGTATAGCCAAATTTTCAAAAATGTATTTTTTTCCCATTTTATTTTAAAATTTCAGTCTGAGTTTTTTAAATGAGCTTAAATGGCTGAATAAAAGGCATACATCCACTATCGAACCTCGTGGCCGATTTGTGCCCCATTGAAACCCATTATAAACGCTATTTTTCACGCCAGAAAAATTACGGTCAAAGGGATCGTCAGGTTTCCAGCTTAGGTTTCGTTTTGGACTACAGGCCTTAGAGTTGTAATTTTTTTATTTGTCCACCGGGTGGCGCCCTTGCTTCACATTTGACCTCTGCTGGAAAACAGCAGGCTGCTTGGACAGACCTGCCGGAAATGAAGCCTCATTTCCGGCGTGCAGCAGCGGCTTCGCCAAGCTTGCTTGCTTCGGCAAGCGCGTACGCTAAATTGGATACGATACAGAGAAGATTAGCATGGCCCCTGCGCAAGGATGACACGCAAATTCGTGAAGCAGCGGCTTCGCCCGCTGATCGGGCGGACCATTTTTTGGTCCCTAGGACCATGAGAGGGTGCATTTTTTTTTTTAGTCAACAGGAAATGACGTATTTGTTGTCACGTGGTATCGGACGTGTGGGCTGGAAAAAGCAGTCCCCGGTGATCGTGCCCCGGTGATCGTCGCGACTTACCCCGGCAACATGCACTTATTTCGGCCTAGAGGAGGAGCATTTGCCGCCTGGAGACCATTTTCTGGTCCTGAAAAAAAAAATAAAAGGCGATCGAAATGACTCTTGGTGCCAATCTTTAGTCCATCTAAAGGCCTAATTATAATAACAATCAAATATTACTTCAAATGTTTTTTTGGGAAAATATTTAGTTTTTTAGTTTTTTTTTTAGTTTTTTTGTAATTTAAAGGGTTAAAACAACGAAAATATAATTAAAACTTTATATGAATATTTCAGGGAGAAGTAGTTTTAAAAGACTGACCAATTTAAAGTGAAAAAAAAATGAATATTTAATATTTTTATTGCACTTTTTGGGCGTGGTCGATAGTGTGCATTTTATGAAATGCGCTCCTGGAAAAAAAATAAAAGGCGATCGAAATGACTGTTGGTGCCAATCTTTAGTCCATCTAAAGGCCTAATTATAATAACAAACAAATATTACTTCAAATGTTTTTTTTGGAAAATATTTAGTTTTTTTGTTTTTTGGGGCTAAAAAAACAGGGCGCTCATGTAATAAAACTGGGATTTAAAGGGTTAAAACAATGAAAATATAATTAAAACTTGACATGGATATTTTAAGCAGAAGTAGTTTTAAAAGATTGACTAATTTAAAGTAGAAAAAAATATTGATATATAACATTTTTAGAGCACTTTTGGGGCGGGACCATTTTTTGGTCCCGAGGTTCACGAAAGGATGGGATTTTTTAATCCAGTTTTGAAGAAAAGGGGTATTGCGTGTTCTTATCTGGGTTACTGAATGCTATTGACCACTGCGGTTTTATGTACTGGGAGGGTTTTGTTTTTTTTAGTTGAATAAAAACACATGACATACTACACTATGTCACTGTCAGTAACTACAAGACCAAATCATCATCCCTACACCACCATGCTTGCCAGTTTGTATGAGGCGTTTATGCTGAAATGCCTTGTTTGGATTTTGCCAGACATGGTGTTGTGCATTATGGCCAAACATCTCCTGTAATATTGGGTTGAAATAAATATCATAAAAATGAAGAAAACTAGGAAAAGCCTCAAACCTATCATTTCTGCACACTCAGTGGCAGTGGCAACAGAAATCATTTTAGAATTTCTTAATTTAATGTATTAACATGATCTGGAACATTTGTAACTGGAACATTTCCATTTACTAAGTTATTTTTTCAATACTAAACAATCCTCAACTTTTTCTATTATAGGTAAATTTGCGTTCTTTAAAGCCATAATAGTAGGAACCCCAACCCCTACTGTGACATGGAGTAGAGCAAATGGAGAAATACTTTTTCATCCTTCTGTGTG
This sequence comes from Diplotaxodon limnothrissa, assembly GCF_057381915.1. Lineage (NCBI taxonomy): Eukaryota > Metazoa > Chordata > Actinopteri > Cichliformes > Cichlidae > Diplotaxodon > Diplotaxodon limnothrissa. The sequence continues at coordinate 33,813,540 of NC_140600.1, forward strand.
CCTACAAAAATATGATGAGGCAACCCACGAACACACCATTGAGGTAAGCTCCACAATAGCACTTTCAAGGTACAAGTGATTGTGAGCTGAAATAAATAACAACACTTAATATGCAGTCAAACATAATAAAAATGACATCAGCTCTGTGCTTCATTAGTTCCCTAAAGTTTCTCCAGAAGATGCTGACACCTACAAGTGTTTTGCAACAAATGAATATGGAAGGGCTGTTTGCACTGTTGTTTTAAATGTTATTGAAGGTAAGACTTTTATTCTCTGAAATACTGTCTCTTTCAGATGTGTTAAAGCTGAATTACATATCTTCATGAGCAACTGGTATCTTTATGATGAATTAAAAACAAAACTAATAAATAAATAACTATGTTTACTGTTCACAGTTGGATTTTCCAAGACCAAAGAACTCCAAAAGGCACAAGTCGAAGGTAAGAGCTCATAAACACTTGGTGTTGTATGACCTTGAAATGTTTTCTTAGAAGCATTTAGTGTTTCCTTCACTAAATGGTTCTTCCTGTTAAAAGGGAGTTTTTTTTCTTCCCACTGTCGCCAAAGTGCTTGCTCAATAGAGCAGCGGTAGGCAACTCCAGGCCTCGAGTGCCGGTGTCCTGGAGGTTTTAGATGTGTCCATGATCCATCACAGCTGATTTAAAGGGCTAAATGACTCCTCAGCATTTCTTGAAGTTCTCCAGAGGTCTGGTAATGAACTAATCATTTGATTCAGGTGTGTTAACCCAGGGTGGGATCTAAAACCTGCAGGACACCGGCACTCGAGGCCTGGAGTTGCCTACCCCTGCAATAGAGTGTCATATGATTGTTGGGTTTTTCTCTGTATGTATTATTGTAGGGCAGGGGTCCTGCAGGTTTTAGATCTCACCCTGGGTCAACACACCTGAATCAAATGATTAGTTTATTACCAGGCCTCTCGAGAACTTCAAGACAGAGGAGGTAATTTAGCAATTTGAATCAGCTGTGTTGGATCAAGGACACATCTAAAACCTGCAGGACACCGGCACTCGAGGTCTGGAGTTGCCCACCCCTGTTTTAGGGTGTACCTTACTATATAAAGGGCCTTGAGGCAACTGTTGTTGTGATTTGGCACTGTATAAATAAAACTGAATTGAATTGTTTGTTATCAGACCAGGACAAGTTATGCATTACTGCGCTTCTGAAACATTTTCTAGAAAATAAGCAAACTGCATTACAACCAAACTATAAATGTAATTCAGAAAACATCTATTAGATTTTACAGAAGACATTTGGGGAACTTGGCAAGATAAGTTAAATGGATATTGATGGGCTTTCTTTAAATCTACCAATATTTAGATAGAGTGGTTCACTTTTTCTCCTACACAATTTGCCCATTAATTTTAATTGCAAGCTGACATTTTACTTAGTGATTTGAATTATTTGGAAAAATCTGTCTGTCACATCAGCACAGTTTCACTATGCACTGCCACTTAAGACATCAGTGACTCTTTTTCTGAAAATATTAACCTCAGCCCCCAGACGCTTGCCATTATGAAGCTATGCTGTGGTTTAGTTTCTAGAGCCTCCTTTGGTCAGAGCCTCCCACATTTATGATATTTCTATATTGACTGACAAATTTGTGTTTTAAGTTTGTTTTTTTATGGTTCCGCAGATACAGTTGACTTCAGAAAGACACTAAAAAAACGGTGAGCTTTTTTATAGCTTGTGAACTATTCTTACTTTTTGTATTCTTTACAGCTGTGAATTCTAACTTAATGCTGCTTGTCAATACAGTAATCCAGATGGAACACGTGAGCAGAAGCCAATGGTGACAGAGGAGAAGGTCTGGGAAATTCTGCTCAGTGCAGACAAGAAAGACTATGAGAGTATCTGTGCTGAGTATGGTATCACAGACTTCCGTGGCATGCTAAAGAAACTTAATGAAATGAAAAAAGAACGAGAAGAGGAGGTCGCAGAGGTACAGAACTCTGGCATTCTTTTATTTAATCAAAAGCCTCTCCAACAAAACTGCTTTTATTCAGAGAGGCCTATAATGTTTTCTTTAAATTTGCTGTATTGTATACTGTCGCTTGACCATTTTTTATAATTTTTGATATATCTCTGCCATAGTTTGTCACACATATCAGCAGTTTAAAGCCTATTGAGGTCACAGATGATGATTATGCAACAATTGAGTTGGATATGGACCTCAAGGATCCTAGCAGTAAACTGTACCTGTACAAGGTAAGAAATTAACTGCTCATTACGTTTTGTCTTGCTTCTTTCTTTTTAAACGTATTATCAAAATGTTAATACATCTTTAAATTCTGCAGGATGGTGTCATGGTTCCATTTTCCAAAGATGAGGCTGATGAGCAGAAACATAGTTTGAAACAAGTTGGCAAAAAATACATATTCAAAATCAAAAAACTAGGAGTAGAAGATGCTGGACTCTACTCAGTGGATGTTGAGGGTGTCAATGTGTTCTCCACTGATTTTAAAGGTCTGTCTTTAATCCAGGTATTAAGATTAGATAAGGTTTAGGTCTATTCAGCTTCTTTTATTGTTACTTATACAATTGTTAACCATAAATCGTGTTTTTCCATTTGATTGAAATGTACTCATAGCTTAAATTAATGTAACTCATTAAGTTCGGGCAGCTCTGATGAAAGAGTTCTTGAACAGGGTAAGCAGTTTAGATAATGGATTGCGTTTTTCTCTGATTCTTTTGTGTCTTTTTAAAACCTTTCAGTAACTCCAGTCGAATTTGCTGTCAAAATACAAGAAGTCAAGGCAGAAGAACGAGGGGACGCCCTCTTTCAATGTGTCCTAACTGCACCCCAGAACGAGATCAAATGGTATGGCAAAAGTGCTCTGCTGTCAAATAGTGAAAAACATGAAATTACTATATCTGAGGATAAGCTCATCCACAAATTGATTGTGCGGGACTGCATGCCTTTGGATGCCGGTATCTATGCTGCTGTGGCAGGAATAAAATCTTGCAACGCTTGGCTTATAGTTGAAGGTGAGAATTATGTACACACACACACACACACACACACACACATGTATATATATAGATATATATATAATTTAAAAAAAATCACAAAATTCACATTAAAAAATTGAATATTCCAAAATTTTTCCAAAACCAGCTGCAAGTTACAAATATATCTGATATATTTTTCATAGCTGACAAAGATCCTGCAAGTAAGGGCAAAAAGGTGGCTCGGAAAACCACCATGGCTGGAGGTAGCAACGAAGAGGAGCTGTTGAAAATAGCAAAGGAGCAGCAAGAAAAATATCAGAAAGAATTGCAAGAAAAACTGGAACTTGCAAAGAAAGCCCAAGCCGAGAAAGAAGCCGCTGGAGCAGCAGCCCAAGAGGATGAAGTAGCAGCTAAAAAGGCAGCTGCTGAAGCCAAAGCTAAAGCTAAGGCTGCGGCAAGAGCTGGTAAAGACGGAGCTCCAAGGAAAAGTGCGAAAAAAGGAGCCGGTGCTGGAAGTGGCGCGGCCTCTGCTGATGGAACTGTTGGTGCCGAGGGTGCTGCTGGTGTTGGTGGGGCTGCCGGTGCTGATGGAACTGTTGGTGCCGGGGGTGCTGCTGGTGTTGGTGGGGCTGCCGGTGCTGGTGGTGCTGATGGAACTGTTGGTGCCGGGGGTGCTGGTGGTGCTGTTGGTACCGGGGGTGCAGCTGGTGCTGGCGGGACAGGTGGTCCTGGTGGTGCTGCTGCAGTTGCAGGTGCTGGTGGTACCAGTGGTATTGGTGCAGGAAGTGCAGGGGGTGCAGGCAATGGAGTTGATGGTGGTGCCAGTGCTGGTGGACAAGAAGGTGGACATGGAGCTGCAGCCATTGGAAAAGGTGGAGCTCAAGGCGCAGCTGGAGTAGGAGTCGGTGGCGGTGAAGGAGAAGATGAATATGATTCATTTGAAGGGGAGTGGGGAGAAGAAGGATGTGTAGAAGGAGGAGGAGAGGAAGGAGAAGGAGGAGAGGGAGGAGAAGGGGGTGTAGGAGGAGAGGGGGGAGGTAAAGGAGGAAAACGCAGAAAACGTGTGAGAGCTGGTCCTCTGGTTCCAGATACAGTAATAGGTAAGTTGTTAATACTGTACTGCACTACACACAGAATTATATAATAAAAAAAAGAGTTGACCATTTTTATTCTCTTTCAATTTATTTAATTTGTATTGTATTACACAACTTTTCATTTACGGTGTTAATATTACTAGCAGTCTATTCTGTATAAAAGTGCTATAAAATAATTAGAAATATAAATGATGAGGAAACCACAAATCAATGAGGAGACTTGTGGTTTCCTGTGAAAAAGAAAAACACTGAAAAAAGGTAAATGTGGCATTTGAAGAACCTTTTATTGGTAAGCAATGTAAAGGTTGCATGCTGTAGTTTATTGACAAATAAGTCATTGGGAATGAAAATCGCTATCATTATACCTGTAGGGAATTCTAAATACTTCAGTTTAGATTCAGGTGCGTAAGCAGTAGCTGATATCTTACAAAGTTTTTCAGTACTCTGCTATGTCAACTGCAAAATTAAGCCCCACGAAGTGGATTAAAAATAATAATAATAATAACAAATTCCAGAACTCAGTAAGTAAGAGAACACTGGGATGTTAAACAAGCTAAAGGGTTAAGTTTACTGCTTCTTGACAATCCAACATTCAAATATAATGTCATTTAATGAGTCATCTGTAGTGCAACCATGTATTTACAGATCACATGGTTTTCAGTCCAGAAACAATGAAAACCTCTAGTTAATAAATTAGAAAAAAACTGTTGTATATTATGCCTGCTTTTCTTTGTTTTTGTGTCTCGTCTTGAAAACTAGCATATATGTTTTTTACATTTTAAACTCTCTTTTAAAGCTTTCACATATATGGAAAGTGATCTGTATTTGTGTTTTATGTGTATTGTGCTTTCATGTTTGTTTTTATGCTGTATAAATGTCATGTTTGAATCATTTGAGGTCTTCTATTTAGTAGGCAAATAGGAAAGATTATTAAAACCCAAACAACTTCACATATCTAATCATGAACTGTCCACTTTTTGAAGCACTAGAAAATTTAAAAAGGATCACCACTTTTATCACATGTATTACTGCTTTTGGTTATTTCATCTATTTATTTTTCACATATACCAAGAAATACTATTCAACTTAGAGATCACCTTTTCCACCACTCTGTTGTACCGATTGCTGTTTGTTTTTATTATCTATGTAAATATTTGTTATTATTACTGACTTTATCAATGTTATTTGTAAGGCTTAACCAACAGCAAATGAGAAATACTGGATTGATGGTATTTATGGTGATGTTCCTTAAACTTGAAAAGCAAAAAACTGAGAAGCAAGAGATACCAATGGTGATAATGGCACTGGACCATCAGCAGGCAGTGATGAATCTCCTGAAAATGGTGAGGGTGCAGATGATGATGAGCCAGCAGCAGCTGGCAAACGTTCAGGCAGTGCACAGCAAGGCTGACTGTTTGACGAGACACTTTGTGGTAAGATTACAGGTGCTATATTAACTGCTGCATGGGAAGCAATCTCACTTCTGGACGACTCTGTGAAGTCATATGATGAGCTGATGACATTTCCAGTGGCTTGGGACTTAATAGAAGTGTGTGATCATTAAGAAGAAGAGCAGATTTAATGTCTAATTGGATAAATTACCTCCTACAATGATTACAGGTCAGGACAAGTGGATTTAACTTTGAACATGCATTTATTTAGGAAACATCAATTAAATTTGATACACTAATGCTTTTTTAGCTTAATTGTCCCAGAATTGTTAAAACTACTTCACATATTTTTTAGGTAACAGAACACCATTACTTATATAATTTTAATTTTTTTTTTTTTGACCTACAGGTGGATTAGCTGCCAACAATTTGTTTATTTGCGTCTACATGTGTCTTTTTATGTATTTGAAGGTTGGGTGTGGTGTGTGTATGTGGTTTTTATGCATCTGTGCTTTCTGTGCTTTCTGTGTTAACAATCTTGCTTTTCATTTTAAAAGTTAATTCAGGATGAATCAGTGCTTTGGAGTAATTTATTTTTTAACTGGTCACTTAAATACTTTGTGTAGTTGCACTCTTACGTAACTGGAAGATGGAAGACAACTTGGACTGACCTTGGAGGATGACTATGTCCTAAACCAGATTCATGGGTGTGTTTTTTTTTTTCCATATTTCACTTGATGCTGAATTTATGCCAGCAAAAACGACATACTCCTTCACTGACCAAGAAGGTCAATCCCAAGTGGGACATCTTAATAGTAAATCTTTCTTTTTTCCAAGACTAATTAAGTGAACAGATACAAATGGACGACTCTGTGAAGACATTCCTGAGCTGTGCCAAGAGTTGGCTTGAGCTGACGAAGACCAATGCCATATGAGACAAGCTACAAATTTTAAAAAAAATAAAAAGATCTTCATCAAGTAATTTTTTTCCCCAAAAACCCACTCTTATTGCATCATTTACCAACTTGGATTAAACAGCTACTACAAATCTGAAATTTCTGTCATAAAAACTTCTTTTTTATAAGTAAAAAATAAAATAGGTAAGTATGTCCACAATTGCATTCCTGCATGCATGAATGGAAATCTTCAAATCACTAAAATTCTAAATGTACAATTACAAAAATGAAATAAAAGAAACTGTATTTGCAATTACTAACTTAATGTTTGATAAATCTTCAGACCCAGGAGTTCACTTTCATGCTGGGCTTTCTGACTGCAAAGCCATTATTGGAGAAGCGGCAGAGCTGGAGTGTAAAGTGAGCAGTGAAGACTGTGTGGGAGTCTGGTACAAAGATGGGGAAGAGGTAAGCTCATGGTCTTAAATCTGTTCATGTTGCATTTAGACTTTATCTGCATGGGTTTCCTCTGCGTACTCTGGCTTCACCCCACTATCTAAAGACATTGTATTTTGGCCATGGATGACAGGCAGATATTATTATAGAACAAAGCGCTATATCAGGGGTCTCAAACTCGAGTCCCACAACACTGTATATTGACATGAAGAAATATAATGCAATTTGACCCTTGAAGTTACTTTTTTGTTAGGATTTGTTTGTTGCTGAGTGCAATGTTAAAATAGTCTCTCCAAAAAGTTGATTCTGTTCATCTGGACGTAGCATTTTGTGGGAGAAACGTTTCGTCACTCATCCAAGTGACTTCTTCAGTCTCAGCTGAATGCAGGTTTCCCGAATCTTATAAACATTTGCATAATGCCTGAAACCAGCCCACTGAAGGAACAATGGGCTGGGATGTCAATTCCTTAATCTTAATTATGCAAATTCTCATGACCATTGATCAACAACCACTGACCAAAACCCACTGATCAATAACCACTGATCAATGGCCATGAGTACCATTCACAGAGAGTTGGGGAATGGCTGCAATCACAGCATTGTAAGATGGCGAAAGATGTACCCTTAGGCCCCCTCCTCAATTTAGAGATGGTCTTTCCCTTTTCACATAAATGGCCTCCTTGACTCCACACTCAAACCAGCGTTCCTCCCTGTCCAAGATGTGTACATCCTCATCCTTGAAAGAGTGGAGCAGTTGAGACGCATTTTTTCTAAACACCGGGTCTCTGTGGCTTTTAAGCCCCAAAACACGCTGCGCCAAAAACTGGTCCACCCCAAGGATCAGGTCCCCCGACACAAACAGAGTAACATAGTGTATGCTGTTAAGTGCCAGGAGGATTGCCAGGATTTATACATTGGGGAAACCGAACAACCTCTGGCGAAGCGGATGGCACAACACAGAAGAGCTACATTGTCAGGCCAGGACTCTGCAGTCTATTCACACCTACAGGCCAGTGGACACTCTTTCAAGGATGAGGATGTACACATCCTAGACAGGGAGGAACGCTGGTTTGAGCGTGAAGTCAAGGAGGCCATTTATGTGAAAAGGAAAAGACCATCTCTGAATCGAGGAGGGGGCCTAAGGGTACATCTTTCGCCATCTTAAAATGCTGTGATTGCAGCCATTCCCCAACTCTCTGTGAATGGTACTCGTGGCCATTGATCAGTGGTTATTGATCAGTGGTTATTGATCAGTGGGTTTTGGTCAGTGGTTGTTGATCAATGGTTATGAGAATTTGCATAATTAAGATTAAGGAATTGACCTCCCAGCCCATTGTTCCTTCAGTGGGCTGGTTTCAGTCATTATGCAAATGTTTATAAGATTGGGGAAACCTGCAGTCAGCTGAGACTGAAGAAGTCACTTGGATGAGTGACGAAACGTTTCTCCCACAAAGCGCTACGTCCAGATGAACAGAATCAACTTTTTGGAGATTTACTTTCCTGGATGATTGAGAATGCATCGAAATGTTAAAATAGGTTATTTAAAAAGCACAACATGGTTTAATATGAGCAGACAGTACAAACATGTTGAGGGATTGCCTGTGTTCAGTGAAAGTTATTTTTAAAAGAAAACAATTTTCACTTGCAATCAAAAACTAATTTGTACACTTATGTCTGCATTTTTATTTTGTTATTATTCCAGATTAAGTCATCTGAGGGGTTAACTATTTCAAAGGATGGAACATTTCACAGACTGAAAATTCATAAAGTCACAGAAGAATTTGCAGGGAAATATAAATTTGAAGCAGACGGGCGTAAGACAGAGGCTGAGATTGCTGTTGAAGGTAAAAACATTAGTATTGCAATAGCTATTTTCTTGCTCACAAGGTCTGCATCATTCATTAAGCAGAGTGTTTAGTTCATGATGAAAAATAATTTTTAAGAGCAGTGCAAAATAAGTTTATTTATTGTACATACAGTAACTACAAAGCATAACAGTGCTTGAAATATGTTTTTGTTTTTTTATGACTCATTCTAGATCCACCACGATTTAATGCTGAAGATCTGGAAGCATTCAAAACTCCTGTCACTGTGAAAAAAGGACACAAAGCTACGTTCAACTTGGCTTTTATTGGACGGGAACCTATAAAAATTCAGTGGTACCGTGAGGGTGAAGAGCTTTCGGAGGAGGCAAACATCAAGATAGAGCATTCAGAGGGGTCTAGCCGTCTACTGCTATTGAAGCTTCAGCGTAAAGATAGTGGTGAAATCAAGATTAAACTCAAAAATGAGTTTGGCACTATGGAGGCTCTCAGCCAACTTGTTGTACTGGGTGTGTGTGTATAGCACTTTTGCATAAGACACTGGATTTAATACACTTAAAAATCTTGGTTCTGCACAGATGAATATTCTGTATTGTACTTTCTCTTCAAACAGATAAACCTACTCCTCCAATGGGACCTCTAGAGATTGTTGAAGCCTCCTCCTCTGCAGTTGAATTCAAGTGGAGACCCCCAAAAGACAGTGGTGGCTGCAAGATATTAAACTATATCCTTGAACGACAACAAGTTGGCCGTAACACCTGGAAGAAGTTGGGGCCAATTGGTCCTGAGGCCAAGTACAGGGACACGGATGTAGACCATGGCCGAAGGTATTGCTATCGCCTCAGAGTGGAGACTGAAATGGGCATCAGTGAACTGATGGAAACAGAGGACATTCAAGCTGGTACAAAAGGTGAACTAAGATAACAATTATTTAAATGCCATCTTCTCAAAATACCACTGTATTAACGATCTGGTCATCAACATTCAAAAGGCAAATCTTACAGGTAAAAAAAGAAAACCTTTTATTGAAAAACTCAGGTACTTGTTTTTTGTGTTTTTCCTCCAGTGCTTCACCATAAAATTGACTTTCCTCAATTTTCACAAATTGAAAATGGGAATGGTCTGCAGACAGCTGCGAGATAGGACACTCACTGTTTATTTTATTTTAAATAAACTATGCAAACTTACTTCTATGACAATAAATTGAACAACCTTATTTTCATTTTCCCATATACATTTTTTTTCTATTCAAATCTTTGTTGAATTAGGGAAAAAAACTGACAACTAAAAGTCAGGCAGAAGCTTTCATTAACAATGTAATAAATCTAGCTGTGTACATTTCAAGAGAATGAATGGAAACATTTTGCTGTGCTAATTTCTCATGTGGCAAGACTTCTAATTTAAGGTAGCTAAATAACTGAAGAGAATGCAAAGAATATCTTTTAATTCCAACTGACCACTATGGTTTCTAATGAAATAAAGTTATTGTTCAGCTTTTGTGTCATTCTCAGAGTTCCTCAAAAGTAGACAACCTTTTTTTTAATGAATCTTTAGACAAAAAAATATAAATGAAAAACATACTAGTCCCACTCTTTTCTGTATACAGCATACCCTGGACCTCCATCAGCACCCAAGGTTGTCAGTGCCTTCAAAGACTGTATCACTCTCTCCTGGTCTCCCCCTGCTGATACTGGAGGAACCAGTATTCTGGGATACAACCTTGAAAAACGCAAGAAGGGCAGCAACTTATGGGGCCCTGTCAATCCACCCAATGAGATGATTAGAGGTTTCTTATTCACAGCCAGTTTCTGTTTGTTTATGTTAGAATAACTTGACAGCACAACAGTGATGTCCTAATGATTTATTGCTGCAATTCAAATTTTTCCCTTACAGGGAAGCAATTTGCTGTGAAAGATGTAATTGAGGGCATGGAGTATGAATTCCGTGTGTCTGCGATCAATAACTCTGGAGCCGGTGAATTCAGCTCCCCTTCAGAATTCGTGTTTGCCAGAGACCCTAAAAGTAGGTGGAAACTGATACGGTTGGCATTTTTAGACTATATTTAGCTTTGTGTAAAAATAATGTTTGTCTTTGAATCATATTTTACAGAACCTCCTGGTAAAGTCAGTGACTTCAAAGTGACAGATTCCACTTACACAACCATCTCCTTGTCTTGGACAAAACCCAAGGACATTGAGGGGGTTGAAGATGAAGCAAAGGGATATTTTGTGGAGATCAGGCTTGCAGAAAACACAGAGTGGGATCGCTGTAATTTGAATGCAATAACCATGACGTCTTATACAGTAAAAGGCATGAAGTCAATGGCTATGTACTGGGTAAGAGTCATTGCTATCAATGAAGGAGGCCATGGAGAGCCACAGGAACTGGATAACTACCATATCTCTATGCCTCCTCCTGGTGAGAAAATTTCCAAATGTTATATTTAATGTCATGATTACAAAGCAACATAATAATGATAAATTCAGTAATTATTCTTTGTTTTGTTTCCACTAAGCAATGCTTGACTCAAGTTAAGTATATAGTTTCAATTACTTGAAATTACCAGAATTTTGCATACTTCAGAAATCTAATAACCAGCATAAAAGGTACAACCACAATATTTGGCAATACATACCAGATTAAAATCTGAGGTAGTTTCCTTGAGCATCAATGCACCCAGTGTCTCCACTGCTCATGGTACATTTGAATTGCTCCATGTATAAATATCATCTTCTGTGCCAAATTATTACCACCAAAGCCTACTTGCGAGATTTGTCTTCCTGTAACTTTTACCCAATATTAAATTTTGTTCTGACAAACTTTCATCCTGCTGTTTACATAGTGAGGCCCCGATTCACTGATGCCAAAATTAAGAGTTTTATGGTGGTGAGAGCAGGAAATTCAGCACGATTCAACATTAACTTTGAGGTAATAACTTGATTACTATATTTGTGACAACAGACATATAGGGATCTTATTTTATCTTCTTACAAACTAAGAAAATTACATCTTTGTATTCTTTCTAGGCCTCTCCTTGGCCAGATGTAATCTGGCTAAAAGATGGCGTGCCAGTGTCTAAAAAAGTGACCATCAGTAATGCAGAGGGTACATCCCAGATTCTCATTCCTTCTGCTGAGCGCTCAGATACTGGAGTCTATACAATCATTGTCAAGAACATTGTTGGGCAAGAAACAATCAGCATTGAAATTAGAGTCACAGGTGTGTTTGGTATAATCTTGTATTAATTGTAAAACTTCCATTTCATATGCTGTGGACAAAAGAAAAAACTAAACTTTCTTTATAACTCCAGATGAGCCCAAGCCTCCAGGTCCTGTGGAGTTAGATGAAAATGTGCATGGTACTGTGACTATTTCATGGACAGCATCTCCAGATGAGAAACGTGATGACAGGCTGCACTACATGGTGACCAAGCGTGATTCAAGCAAAAGAACATGGAACACCATTGCAGATCGAATCTTCAACAACAGATTCACAGCATGTAACATAATGCCAGGACGAGAATACCAGTTCAGAGTCTATGCAAAGAATGACATGGGCTCCTCCAAACCCTCTGAATCCCCCAAGTGGCTGATTCCTGCCAAAAAAGGTATGCACATGGTTATGCCTGTCCTTTTGGAAGACATGTTAGTTTGAAGAAGAACTGCAATTTTTAAGAGTACAGCTTTAAGAAAATCTAGTATTAAATATTAACAACTAAATGACTCTTTAGCTACAAAATAAAGTTTAACTGTCTGTGACCATATCTATTTTACTTAATTTGCACTGACACTGATGTCATAGGGCCGTGTGTGTGTCTCATATATATATATATATATATATATATATATATATATATATATATATATATATATATATATATATAAATAAATATATAAAAATAATGTGGACAATGGGTATGCATTGCTGTATTTATCTGTATTTGTTTTTATGACTTATCCACTGATATTTAAAACTTTAGAGTTTTAACCTTGTTTCCCTTTTGCTTTGCTGTATGATTATGACAAACTCTAGTACACGAACAGGACTAGTATCTCCTTTCATTTTCTAATAATTCTGTTGTAGAGCAGGGTGATATGGCCAAAAATATTTATCACGATAACGGTATAACTGACAATATAATTGATGCGAGACAAAATACAACTCCACAACATTACTAGCGCAAAAAGACAACCTTCCATTTATTTTCACTTAAACAAAAAGCTGGTTTTTATGTACATTAAAGCTTTATAAAAATGTAACAGTGCAAATGCAAATTCCTTGCTGAAAGTTTAACCAAAAGGCATTTCCAGTAGAAATGGGCTGACATATCCTGAGCATAACCATGTATAATATCCGCTGAAGTTAAAAAGAGGTGCTTTGCAACATTAAACTGCAGTGTGCAGTACGTATTTTCCGGACCATAAGGTGGACCGGATTATAAGGTGCATTAAGCAAAACAAAGCAGTCAGATAAATCAAACTTTATTAAACTCATTCTTCTTGCTTCCTCCACTGCTGTACCATTGATTCATTAATGTTGAATTCTCTGGCAGCTGCTCTATTCCCATGTTGTTGCAGTATATTAATGACTAACCTTGTATTGTGGATGGATTATCTCAGTTGTTCTCCTGACTGAAGTTTGGTCCGTTTACAGCAACCTGCCATGCGATTGCATTTGTCTCTAACTATCAGGAACCTTCACGTTAACTTTTATAAATGGAAAAGTGTTAGTGTTCGTCCTCCAGCTTCACTGTTTATGTTATGCTAACATAGCTGTGTCGCTAGCGATCACGTAGCACATCATTATATACCAGTTAGCCCAACTTCAGTAACCCTACAAACGTCACTGCTGTTTAGTTTCCTGTCGTCATTTATTTTGGAAGTGATAGTAGAGCTGTACGTTTGAATTTTTTCAGAAATCTCTCAGTCAGAACATGCAATATCATGCTTAGGTAACTAGCGAAACTAGCGAGCTAACTTCTGCTAGCTTCCTGCTAAAATCTAACTCCGTTAAATGTAATAAATTTTGTTTTCATGGATGCCTGGAAGTTAAACTTCATAGTTACACCTGGTAAAGCAGCAATGCTGATCGTTTTATTAAAGATGAAAGAATTTAGACAGTTTTTAAACTCTCAGTGATGCTGCAGTGTTCGTTTGACCTGAAGCATACGGAGTTTAGGACCCAGATTACTCACAGATTTAAGAGCATCTTAGTCCGACAGTAACAACGGCCACTTGCATGTTCTGCAAAAAAATGTGCTTTGTCGTGTATCTGACGGACAAACACCAAATCAGTTCCACATCACTGAAATTGCACCATTTTTACAAACCAAATCTGGTTCATCTGTTTCACTCAACAATCGGCCATGTGCGTATGAAAACAAAGGCACTGCGCATGCGCATTGTACTCATATTCTATCGCGATATTTCATTTTCCTATCGTTGCCTAACATTATACCGGTATTACCGTGAATGGTATAATATGGCCCAGCCCTATTCTGTTGTAGCGCCATCATCAAGACAGTATTGACACATTTTCTAATGTTAGATGAATACAATTAGAATGCACTGCATGTTTCCTTTCTTCCAGAAAAGTTCACTGTGAAAATGCCAGAATCAAAGACGTGCAATCTGCTGTGTCCTCCCAAGTTCATTGTCCCACTGAAAACCCACACAGCTCCTGAAGGGTATGAATGCTATATGACTTGTGCTATAAAAGGGGATCCAACACCTCATGTCACATGGCTCCGCGACAGTGTCAGTCTGAATACAAACACTAACTACCTAATCTCCAACACCTGTGGAGTATGCTCTCTGCTCATATTGAGGGTTGGCTCGAAAGACACCGGGGAGTACAAGGTTGTTGCAGAAAACTCTTTGGGAAGGGCAGAGTCTGCAACTAAACTCACAGTCAGAGGTAAGCCTTTCAAAGAGACATTTTATGCCTTTCCTCATTTGCTGTCATAATGAGTGTAATATACTGATATAGATATAGATATATCTATATCAGTATATCAGATGTATATACTAGTATGATGTAAATCATCTCTTCATGTTTTAAATAATAAAGGAAAAATAATTCCTGTGGGCAAAATGCTCACTTCAGGCTCCTCTCACCAGTTTCAAACAGTTTCTTTCCAGAATGTGTTTATTTTTGCTTTACCTTTTCTTCACAGAATAATTGGACACACCGAAGATGGCAGACTTCCTTTATAATGCCAGCATAAATCAAGCTCATGATAATGCCACATTGTTTGCAGTTAAGTGAGAACTGTCATGAATGAAACCTTTGTTGTTTTTTAAATTATGCTAGTGATGCCTTCCTTATTTGATTCACAAATTCAAAACAAACATCATCTAAAGTTAAAGTAACAATAAAGCCTTAGGCCTGCAAAAATTGCTTAAATAAAAGTTACCAACATGTGTCTATTTTGATTTCAAGGGTATAGCAGTAATGAAATAAAATACTGAAATATAACTGTGAAAACTATATACAGTTTTTATCTCTGCACAGCACTGATTGTTATTAGATTAGTTGCTATTAGTCTGAAGGTGATGAAACAACTTACTTGTGTCTTAACAGATTTTTAGATGCAAGGATCTTTGGCTTGTATAGTAGGTGTTTGTAGAAGACCCCAGAATAAAACTAATATGAGAAAATATATGAACTGACAGGATATTTACATTACAATGACACTGCTGTCATAAAATGACATCAATATGAAAATTGTGTGAGTTTGATGTAAATAAACATTTCAAACAGCATCGTGACGTGAATTTTTAATGTGACCTGCAAGTCACTTTGACCTGAAAATAATAATAAAAATGTACCGGACAGATTTTTGTTACTATAGACTATTGTGGCCCTGGGTCAAGCCTCAGCATAGCAGACAAGTATTGAAATTCATGTGTGTTGTTCACATTCATGAAACTTTCTGAATAATAACTTATGTCCAGTGTTTCTTATATTACATTTTTAAGCATATTTTGAAAGGCTCAGCCATCATTCCAAGTTTAGAGTCAATAAGAACTAGAGGCTTAGGTAAACCCTGAGCCATACATAAATTCTGAATGCAGGGTGACACAGCTCAGTTTCAAATACTGAAATTAATATAAATGCTAAATCTGCTCATATTCATGCTCAGCCTAAACCTGCAATAAAATAACTGTCGCTCATTGGTACCCTAATTTTAGAATGAGGTTTATCTTGCTTTGTTTTGATGAACAAATAAAAATGTATTCCTTTTCTTATATGTTCAGATACATATCAGATAGCATACATGTAAGATCAGACAATGCCAAGGCGGCTCCACCAGTGGCACTACAACCCTCTGTATCAGATCCTATAAGACAGCACAGAAGCACCCTGCTGCCATTCTAAAGTTGACTTTCCAGTTTTGAGGATTATATTAGTGCCTTAATGCTGCAATTTATCTGCTGTCACCTTTTCAAGAACTTATAGGAATCCAATACCAGGGCTTAAGTCAGTAACCTCCAAGAACTATGGTAACAAACAAAAGTAAAAAACAGTGGTTAAAGGTTGTTCTGAGGGTCTTTGAAAGGCTTTACTGCATCTCAAAAAGAAAGCCCAGACTCAAGAATCATCTGAAACCTAGCTGACAACAGACAATGGAAATTGAAAATACGGTAAGTAAAATGACCAAGAACACTGTGATGATCGTGTCCACAAACACACAATTGAAAAACTCTAGTATTACTAATTATATTTCACAACCATATAAATCAGATACAGAATAAGGTTTAATGCTGCCAACTTATTTTCACATTTAAGATTTCTTGAGCTTTCTGTGTGATATGTGTCTTTGTATTAAATTTAGTTATTGACTCTGGGGTTTGCCCCTTTTTCGTTTAAAATCCTTTAAAACATTAGTATATAGATTGGGCTCCATCTCATTTGGGCAAGTCAGTTTGTTAAGAGATTATTTATTTATTCATTTATTTTAGACTAACCACATTGCTGTTATTTATATTCACCATTTAATAAAAGCATAATTGTGAAAAAAACAAACATATTGCTACTCATGCTAATGTCATTATGGAGAGAAATTGACTAAATTTATTGTTAATAGTATTCATGAGAGAAAAGAACCAGATAAACTACACAGAACAAGCTCACTCATTTATATGCTTATATTTACCATATTGCTCTTTAGATTTTTACACCTTTTTTCTGAAACTTTAAAATTCTTTCAAATGGAAAAGGGAAAATTACATGATATGCACGTCCATGTTATAAATCAATCAGTTCACTTATAACAGCGTTCAAAAGCCAACTAATAAATATGGCTTCACAACAGTACACCAAGCATACAAACCCATTAAATATGTAGGCCTTTTATTAACTGACAGAGCCCAGATGATTAATTTTAATTAAATTTAATAGAGAAAGCTTAAGTAGCTATCAAATATACTGTCATTGGACTATTGAACCATATAAATGAAGGAAGACTGAGCATAAATATATTGAGAACAGCAGCTTTCACATTGCTTTTTCCCTGAGATACAGTGTGATACAGCATATTGTTGACATTACATGAGAACAATCAATTTGAATCTTCTAAATATGCAAACACATTGCCAAAAGTATCTATAATCTAAATCTTATTTTTCTTTCTACATTCATTTGTAAGTATGGTGCTACGTCTTCTGCTACATAACAATGCAAATGCCCTCAATTTCAGTTATGGAGAACAGAACCATGCAGGTACAACAGCAGGTGAAATGTTGTTCTGTTTTGGTTTGACAGGTTTATGTTTTTAGATACAACGTTATTTTCTAAGACATGTTTTCCTCTTTTTGGATGGCTGACATTGAAAACAAAGACAAAGCCACAAATCAATGGCAAGTTTTGCAAACTGTTGATGAGTGCAGGCAAGAAAGATTACACGAGCATCTGTTCTGAACTACTGATTTTTGCTGGATGCTAAGGAAACTACATGAGCAAGAAAAAAAGCTCATGTAGTTTGAAACTTGGCCTTCAATTTGGATGGCTGCATCCAAATTGAAGGCCAAGTTTCAAATAATGGGGAATGTCAGAGATAGGCCATAAACTGAGCATCCCAAGAAGACGACACTACAAGACTGTTCCCTTACCATGTCAGCACTTAGGAACTGTGGGCAGTGTTATACAGATTTACAGTGAAGGCTTGAAGGATGATATGGCTTACAGCTCTTTACCCAGAGATACTGGACATAGTGCACACAGCCAGTCTCTGATGTCAAGGGGATGGCAGGAGACCTGCCAGGCCACATATGTTTCTGAATACTATGCCAGCCACTTGGTTATGATGTTCTATGTATGCCCTACCTGCTAGCATCTTGCACCCTGATGTTATGTGCTGGATTAGCTCAGTGGCATCTTTACACCTGGGGTCTTGCCTGGTGTGATGGACACCAGTATCAATGGATCTTGTGCTCAAAGCTTGTTCCTGTGCTGCCATGATTAGTGCCTCTGAGACATCTTTCAGTCCAGCTTTGTCCAGCCACTGGTAGGATTTGTGGATGTCCAGCCACTGGTAGGATTTGTGGATGTCCAGCCACTGGTAGGATTTGTGGATGTCAGCCACTTCCTCTATCTATCCTTCCATGATAGTTCCTCCTCTTGTTCCTCTTTTTTTGGTTTGCTGCTGCTTGAGGTATTCACTGAGCATGCGGTCAGTCGTGGCCTTCTTCCTGATGTACTCGTGGATGTTCGTTGTCTCACCCTGGAATGTGGTATTGACACTCACCAGTCCTCGGCTTCCTTCCTTCCGCTAAGCGTACAGCATCAGGGTGTTGGACTTGGGTGAAACCCTCCATGCATGGTCAGGAGCTTCCTTGTGTTGATGCCAGTGGCTTCTATTTCCTCCTTTGGCCAGGTTATTATCCCAGCAGGGTACCTAATCACAGGCAGGGTGTAGGTGTTGATAGCCTGGATCTTGTTCTTACCGTTCACTTCTCAGGACTTGCCTCACCCTCTGCAGGTACTTGGTGGTTGAAGCTTTCCTAGCGGCCTCTTCATGCTTCCCATTTGCCTGTGGGATCCCCTGGTACTTGTAGTTATCCTCTATGTCTGCAATGTTGCCTTCTGGTAGTTCAATCCCCTCAGTTCTGACTATCTTCCCTCTCTTCGTTATCATCTGACTACACTTCTCCAATTCAAATGTCAATGTCGTTGCTGTATATATCCTGGTGGTCTGGCTCAGTGAATTGATGTCTCGTTCACTATTGGGATACAGCTTGATGTCATCCATGTAAAGGAGGTGGGTGATGATTGCTTCTTTCTGTAGTCAGTATCCGTAGCCAGTATACAAATAAATAAATGACCCATTTTTCACACACTGAAATCTAAGGCAATGCTTGACCATGAATATCTCAAAAAGCATTAAAGATAATAGCTTGAATCTTTACTGTGTTTTCTTACCATCAATGTGAATCTGTAATTTCGGACAAATGTATCAAAAATGTCTAAATATTGGTTATATCAGCACTACTGAAAGTCCCATATTTGAGGATACATAAATCAAAAACTTGAAATTGCAAAAGTCAACTTCTGAATGATATCTTGTTGAATTACACAATATTGTAAAATAAAGCAAGTAAAATACTTTTTAACATGAAATTCTTAGACACAAAAATGAAGAAAATGCAATTTTTCATTCAACTGTCACACTACAAACTACAACTACAAAACAAAAATATTAGTAGTCCTGATAGTACTCTGAACAATTTAGTTCAATATGTGAATGTTTTCTTTTATTTTCAAGATCTGCGTCATTCCATCTCCAATCATGAAACTTTTTTTGCAATGTGAAGTTGTTTTGTGTTTTTTTTTTTTTTCAAATTTTATCTAATCAGTATTTAGACATTTTTCAATGTATTTGTTCCAAATTAAAGATTCTGATTCAGTCTGATGGTAAGACAGATCAGTAAATATTTCAGGCTTTTATCTTTTATAGTTTATATAGTTTACCAATATTATTTTTTTAGATTTTCATGTTTAAACATTGGCTCAGAGTTCACTGTGCAAAAAAATAATAATTGTGCTACAATTATAATATAAGGATTGTTTTAATATTTTCATTTAATACGCTTGAGAAACTTGAAGTCTAGAACATCGCAAAATGCTGCATTTGAACAAAAGTGGTGTGAAAACCCCCACAAACAATCTAAAGAGCTTTGAAAGAAAAGGATCCGGACTTCTTTAATTTTCTTCAAGACACCTCACCTCTCATTCAAGAAGCTTCTTCAGCTCTAAGAGCAGATGGTGGAGACCCAGATTTTTTTAAGCCCTGTGGGAGTGTCCCCCAAGGGGGGCATGGATCCCCTATTGATCCTCCACCTAATCACACGAGCCAAGGTGTGAAAACGGGTGTGGGTCATAATCAACCAAGGCTTTGGGTGAACCCACTGTGAAACCTAGCCTCACCCTCATGGGATTTCCTGAGGTAAAATGGCCCAGCATGTGAGTGGGTCTGGGAAGGGATTTTAAAACAAAGACAATATAGATATGCTATTTTAAACCACCAATAACATTAGATGTGTTTTTTAAACACTGTTTACTGCAAAAACATTCAGTTTTCCTACAAACCTGTGTATACTGTGTGAAAATACATGCCTGGCTTCAAATTTACCTTTTACTCTGGTGTTGCAAGTTGCTAGGGAAAGTCATAAGTGATACAATTTCATGTGAATGACAAAGTACAACTGTGAAATAACTATACATCTTTTATAAAGTGCTAAGGGTCTCCGTGGTTGGTTCTTCCCAGCGGCAAGACAAAGAGGAAACGTAAACAAAGGAGGCAAAAGCGTGGCTGCAGGGCGGGTCCACTAGCTTGGCTAAAGAAACAGCCATTTAAGCCACCGCTTCCGAGTATTTTCCTCTCCAACGTCAGGTCCATAACCAACAAAATCGACGAACTGAGATTACAAATTGCAGTCAATAAGTGTGTACGGGACAGCAGCATAATATTACTCACAGAGACTTGGCTGCAGCCATCAATTCCGGACTCGGCTATTGAGCTAGCAGGCCGCACGGTTCACCGTCACGACAGGAACGGCCACTCCGGTAAGATCAAAGGAGGGGGTTTATGCATCTACACCAATGACAGCTGGTGCAAAAACACAAAGACTGCAGACAGCCACTGTTCCCCGGATTTGGAATACTTGACTGTGAAGTGCAGACCCGTCTACATACCTCGCGAGTTTACTGTTGTCATGGTAACGGCCGTGTATGTACCACCCGATGCTAATGCTAACTCTGCCATGGAGGAGCTGCACAAGACAATAAGCAACCAGCAGAACTCCCATCCAAACGCAGTGCACATTATAGCTGGGGACTTCAACCATGCTGATTTAAGGTCAGTATTCCCCAGATTTGAACAGCATATTAAATGTGCAACGAGGGGGAAAAACACATTGGATAAAGCCTACAGCAACATCCAAAAAGGCTACAGAGCAACCCCTCTACCACATCTAGGTTTGTCAGACCACATGTCCATGCTGTTGATCCCTGCATACACTCCCATTAGGAGAAGAGCCCCCCCAGTCACAAAAACTGTGAAAACCTGGCCAGAAGGTGCATCACATCAGCTGCAGGACTGTTTTGAAAACACGGACTGGAGCGTGTTCGAACATCAGGACCTTGAAGAGCACACAACATCAGTGCTCTCATATATTAACTTCTGTGTCAACAGTGTCACTGTGGACAAACGTCTCCGGGTGTATTCCAACCAGAAACCCTGGATGACTAAAGAGGTCCAGGTCCTGCTGAAGCAACGTGACGCCGCTTTTAGATCCGGTGATGGTATGCAGTACAGTGCAGCCAGATCTCAGTTGAAAAGAGGCATCAGAGAGGCCAAGGCAGCGTACAAGAGAAGGATCGAAGACCACTTCACCACCAACAACTCACGACAGGTATGGCAGGGAGTTCAGCACTTAACCAACTACAAACCTGGCAATACCACGTTGACTGAGGGTAACGCGGAGCTTGCAGAGGAGCTGAACCACTTCTTCGCACGCTTTGAGGTAAAGGGACCAGAGGCAGCAGCAGCAAAAACATCGGACAGCAGCAGCCCAAGCCTCATAGTGCAGGAATATGAGGTGAGGCGCACACTGAGGGCAGTGAACCCCAGGAAGGCCACCGGACCAGATGGGGTAACCGCAAAGGTCCTAAAAGAGTGTGCAGACCAGCTGGCTGGGGTCTTCACTAAGATCTTCAACACTTCACTGTCCCAGTCCTGCATCCCACCGTGCCTAAAGTCAGCCACAATTGTCCCACTGCCAAAGCGTACTAACATTAGCAGCCTCAACGACTACCGACCAGTTGCTCTAACACCTGTTATAATGAAGTGCTTTGAGAAACTGGTCCGACGTCACATCATGTCCTGCCTGCCACCCACACTCGACCCGCTCCAGTTTGCATACAGAGCTAACAGATCAACTGAAGATGCCATTGCTACAACGCTCCACACCACCATCTCTCACCTGGAAGTGCAGGGCCGTTACGCCAGGCTGCTCTTTGTTGACTTTAGCTCTGCTTTCAATACGATACTCCCGGACAGACTAATAGATAAACTGCTGGAAATTGGACTTCCTTCCACCACCTGCCGCTGGATCAGAGACTTCCTCTCAGACCGTGTACAGAGAGTTAGAGTGGGGCCTCATCTTTCCTCAGCCCTCAGCCTCAACACCGGCTCTCCACAAGGCTGTGTACTGAGTCCCCTACTGTACACTCTGTACACACATGACTGTGTTAGTTCCCACCCAGACAACACAGTCATCAAGTTTGCAGATGATACCACTGTGGTGGGGCTCATCTCAGGGGGAGATGAGACTGCATACAGAGCTGAAGTTCAGAGGCTGTCAGATTGGTGTGCAGACAACAACCTGGACCTCAATACCACCAAAACAAAAGAACTGGTAGTTGACTTCAGAAGGAGGAAGTCCGAGCTGCAGCCTGTCAGCATCAACGGGGAGTGCGTGGAAAGGGTCTCCAGTTTCAAGTTTCTGGGTGTGCACATAGACACAGACCTCCAATGGAGCTCTAACACCTCTGCGGTCTTAAAGAAGGCCCAACAGCGTCTCCACTTTCTGAGAATCCTCAGAAAAATGGACCTGAAGAAGGAGCTGCTGACCGTCTTCTACCGCTGCTCCATTGAAAGTGTGCTGACATATTGCATCGGTGTGTGGTTCTCCAGCTGCACCACAGCACACAGAAAGGCACTCCAGAGGGTCATCAACATGGCCCAAAAAATCATTGGACATCCTCTTCCCTCCCTGAAGGACCTGTACAGCACTCGCTGTCTCAAGAGGGCACGCAGCATCCTACGGGACTGCACACACCCAGGACACCGGGTGTTTAAGCTGCTGCCGTCTGGCAGGAGGTTCAGGCTGCTGAGGTCCCGAACAAATAGACTCAAGGACAGCTTTTACAACAGGGCAATAGCCCTGATCAATGCAAATAGCTGACCTGACTGGATACCTCCCTGGACTTTTTAGGGGGAGGTAACAATGTTTAAAACGATAACAATAATATTTATATTTATAACAAGGTGCAATAATAATTAATGTGCAATAATAACAGTGTGCAATACACATACACTTATTCTTCTTTTTTATACTAAGTTAATATACTGTGTTGTGTTGTTTGTTACGTTGTGATGTGTCATATCGTGTCGTGTTGTGTTATATGTAGTGCCGACGTAGGACAGTTTTTCCAATTTCATTGTACTACTGTACTATGTATGACTGTGCAATGACAATAAAGAGTTATCTTATCTTGACATGCAAACATTATCAGTAGCCACACTGTATCCTATTATTAGTGGCACACATCATTAGTAGGAGTTTCCTGTATTAGGCTTTGACATTTGGAAACCTATAAACACATACCAATGGTATATAGAAATATAGAAATTCTCTGTAGTAATGCAGTAAGGAACAAAGGCATACCCTTAATTTAACAACCTAAAATAAGCACTCATTTGAGAACATAAAAATATATGCCATAAATGATTTATCTTTCAGCCATTTAACTGTAGTTCTAATATACTAAGTATACTGACGTATTATGTATTTAAACGAAAAGGGGAGAAAAACCTTTGAAAAGTGATGGCAACACACAGATAACACACTACCTTAGTTCAGACTATACTGCTTTGTGCAATTTTAGCTTGTTTCATCATTGTTTTGGAGGGTAGAATTTGAAGCTTTTGACTTTTGTGACCTTTTGCAATAAATGCCGCCAAGCCCATCAAGCCTCTCATATCAGCTTTCACTGTCTGAGAACCTCATAGTTCTTGTGTCACACATCCGACTTTTATTAAACATCTTGAACACACACACGCACGCACACGCACACACAAGTTCATGCTCAGACTGAGCATAACTCTGTTATTATGGTACCACAATAACTGGGCAGTGGTCTAAAGTGCCAACGAAGATAAGTCGGAATGACTCCTAACATGTAAGTAAACAGCCCCAAGGTGGTAAGTGCGTTAAACAGAAAAGATATTTATACTAATAAAGTAAATAAATTTTTGAATTTTCTGTGATGTGTTAAAAGTAGTTTTACAATTCTTGGTCAATACAAAATTACCCTATTAAACATTCTTTTGGATGTATAAAATAACATCAATTGGAGGTAACAGTGTAGTTCAACTATGTAGAATTGCATTGTTACTGTAAATACAGAAACAATGGAAATAATACAGTCTTAATTCGTGGGAATGATTGCTGTCCTGTGCTCAAGAAAAGTTGCTTTGGAAAGAGCAGTACTTTAATTCCTCAGAGGATTTCCCACCCTTTCAAAGGTGATTCATTAAAAAAGAAAAAGAAGAAATTTTAATGACAGCAGAACAGAAAAGCTGTCCTTATAGGTTAATACACTGCTCAATTAAAAGGAATCACCTTCATCGCAGGAATCCCACCCCCCATTATGGAATGGGTAATGTATTAGAAATGAAAAGATCCTACATAATTTACTGCACTGAAAATGATCAATCTATGGGGGTCTGAAATCAAAGACACCCCAAAAATCCAGATCTGTAGAGGTCTGTGCATCCCTGAAAGGATACAGTATGACTTCCCAGACCATGACTGACACACTCTCAAACAGGTCATGCTGAATGATGTTACAGGCAGCATGTTCTCAACAGCTTCTCCACACCCTTTTATGTCTGTAAACAGTATGAGGTGGACCTGCCAGTTCTGGTATTCTATAGCAAATGCCAGTCGGGCTCCATGGTGCCAGACAGAGAGCACAGGGCCCACTAGAAGGCTCTCGGGGCAAAAGATGAGGAAATAAATCTGTCAGTGGCTTGCACCTTTCCTGTGCAGCAATGTATATAAAGAATATAGTTTGGTATATATTATTGTTTTTCCATGCATATTTGTTATCATTTGGCCCTTTTAGTTCAACCATCCCAGAAGAAAGCTCACCTATAGTCCTCTCAGAGCATTACTACCAAGTCATGTGGCTAATTAAGCCCATTCAAATACTGAAGAATAAATACTAGAGGGTATAAGGCTGTCAGCTGCAAGTATGAAGGATGTAGTGGTCACAGTTGTATTTCCCATTTTTTAAGCAAAGTATAAAGTAATGGGGGTGGCTGAAGACTTTAACACTAGTGTACACACTTGCTTTGTTGAGTATTTCTAAATGATCTGTAACAATGTGTGAAAGAGACAGAATAAAGGAACTGAAACAGGGAGAATGTAAAATGTAAAGTCTTGTAAAAGTGGTATGTGTGATCATAACAAGATTCATTTTTAGGTGTGTCATTCACAGTAAATGTCCTGAGGAAGCTTATGTATTTGTCAACAAGAAGTCCCAGTTATGGTCATCTCAGCACAAGGCTTGCAGGCAGCCTTGGCTTTCCGTCTTCCTATCTAGAGGTTGTGATTTATGCCAAAAACAAAAAAAGCAATCCCCTGTCTTGGCAGGCACTGTGTCTGACAACGTGGGAGCTTGTCGCAGAGTCATTGGCATTCCTGTAAGGATTTAATAGCTTGTAGACCAGGAAGGCAACACTCGAATATCAGCCAGGGAAGCAGCACCACTGAACAGGATCACAGGAGTACTGTGGTGAGTTCATCATTCATCTTATATACATCACCAGTCTTAGATGAAGGTGTTAAGTATTAAGACATGGCTCTAGTTTTTAACACTCAGTTCTGGGCCATATTAAATCTTAAAGATAACAGTAAATCCATGTGATAAACTGTGCAAAGTATTTGCCTATAAACACAACTGAGCTGACTTAATAAAAGTTCTTTGTTGTGCACATGAAAGTGGTTTAATTTTCCATCATTCACATTATTTAAGTACAGTGAAGTTGTTTTCTAATTACTCAGCTCCTATGTTTCATTAAATATGCATTTCAAAAGGTTTTTCAAAAATTTTGAAAATGCAACAATAATGCACATCAGTATACAAACGTAACTGCTTACGTGAGTTCAAATAAAATGAACTTTATGTGATTTCCAGATCTTGTATATAATTGTAGCCAGTTGGCAAAAAATCCTTACTACTCATAACTTTGCCCTATGTCCGTGCACGTAGAAAAAATATCACAGCCATACCTAAAACCAAGAACCATCCTTTTGAGAGCATGTTATTTTTTTAAAACTCCTAACTTTAATTTTTCTTCATGAATAGTTACTCTAATCTGCTCTATTAATTTTTCATCCATCAGCTTGTCAATTTATGGCCCCTAAAAGTTTTAAATGAAGATTTAAATAGATAAATGAGCTGCATAAAAATACAAAATAGTTTATGGTGAAATTCTGGAATAATTCAATTTAAGCAAACCTGGCACTCTAAGCTACTGGCATCAGCGTCATCTCCGTAGATAGCCACATGCTTTGTGAACATGCCCCTCACGGTGTCTCCCTTTTAATCATCTTTATGATGCTCTCAGTCTCTGAGTATACTATCCCGTACTGTATTTCATCTCCAGTCAGAGAAGCAGCTGGTGGCATTAACATCGACAAGTTAACATCAGCAAAGGCGATATTATATCCTATAAAAACAACTCACGCACTGGTTGTGTAAGGAGTGTGTTAGAAGCCAAGTACACAAAAAAATAATTTCTAGAGTAAAAAAAAAAAAAAAAATCTAAATCTTTTTATGGCTTTTCTGACCATAAAAAATAACTTTGCAGAACAACCACAATGGGAGCTGAAGTTATGGGCTTAATCTCATCCCATTTATCCTAAGAACACAAGAATACAACAATGTGCTTAGCAATAACCATTTTCTGTTATATTTACTGAATACTTTAAAATAGTTAAAGGCTTTTCACCATTTAGTTGCTGCTATAATCATAAGTAAATGCACCAAAAATTAAAAAGGACTGATTATGAAGGTTATCCGTTTGGTGCCCATAGATAGAAAATGTGGTAATCTATAGTGATTTAATTTGCTAGACTGAAAAAGTTTCACCTCAGTTTGACATTATCCTGTCAAGTGATTTACAAGCATATTAAGATGTGCAAGATGGGATGTTCACAGTTTTATGTGGCATGTGACCTATCATATGACAGTCCAGTTTTCTCATCTTTCAACAGCCATGAAGCGCTGAAACCCTAGAATATCACGTGTATACCGGGATGTGCTAGGTTTGTGCAAATACTATACATGAGAATGAAAGATGTCGCACGCATCTGAAATATAAAGTCAGTGTATCTAATTAATCAGCAACAATGTAGAGCTATACAGACTGAAAAATTATGATGATTAGTCAAGTTACTCAGGCATTCAGAAACAGTTTTTCTTGTTCACACATATGTGAAAGAGCTTTACACAGTTTGGTGGATTTTGACATAACAGCTGCAGACGTCTTACACCCTTCCCTGCTGTTAGATCAATGATTCAGAACATTAGCTCTGTACTGTGTACTGCATTGTGCACTGACACATCAAACAGGTTATTTCATTCGGACATAAAGTTCAACGCAGCCCACAGAACTTTTAACTGGTCCTGGGACACAGGAAATGGGTCGAACTAAAGTGCTCTGGAAACACTGAGTTTTGGGAAACAAATTTTCATCGACTGTGACTCACATCCACTCAAAGCAACTCATTTCATAACACTAGCAACAGGAATTTACAAATTCTGTAAAAATTCCCTCTCCACCAAACTAAAAACTACAGTATATGTAGGTGTGATGATGAAACTGCTAAAGTGTAAGAGGGAACATTTAACATTTGGGAACATTAGCATTTCTCTGTCAAATGATATTTTTTACAGTATATAAAATTAGAGATCCAAGCAATGTTTTCATGTTTAAACCTATAGTCATGTACAGTTTTTCTTTTCCTTTTTTCTCTTATTTTCTTTTCCCTGTCAGACTTTGTTTTGACTGACAGCTTTGACAATCTCAGCATACAATACTAAACAGTATATAATCCCAGATCTCTTCCTGTCATTATAAAATCTATCAAGCTGATGTTTCTCAACATATGGAAACAAAAAAAAAAGAAAAAAAAAAGAAAAAAAACCCATAAAAGTAATAAATAAATACATCAGCTTATCATTTATTTCAACCAGAGTGATGGTTATAAAAGGATTTATTGACAGAATTTGTTAGTTTTCGTATCATTTCATACAATCTCATCTTTCTTAAAACCAGCACTGATAAAAATATCTAATTCCTGCAATTATGCATTAATGTTCTAACGAAATATTAACATTTCTGCAAATCCGCTTAAGCCCCAGCAACACTGAATCCATTAAAATTAATGTTCAGTCTATTTTAGTCAAGTGACATTTGTCATTCTAAGTATAGCAATCATGTGGGTAATGAAAGCCATGTAGAGATCCTTGCTGTGAATGGATCTTTAAGATCATAAAAATGTGAATTTGCTAAGCATGTAATCATTTAAACAACACGTCAGCTTGCTGTATCTTAACGACACACGAAGAAAACTACAAATTAATAATAGTTTGCACAATAATATCATAAAGTGAGGTAAGAAATATGGGCTTTTCCCCTCAGCTATTCTTAAAAAGTTGATTTCCTTACTTTAATTACTCTTGGCATAGGGCAAGAGTTAGACGACATGCAAAAACAGATGTCCATGTTCTGTGTCTTTTGCCGTGTAGTCAGTCTGAATTTGTCACCAGTCACAGTATTTCCCTTAAGAACTCTCATAACAGGTTCTACATTTTTAACCCTTCTTTGTTTTGAATTTGTCCTCAACTAATCAGTCCCCCAGAAAAAAAACAAAAAACTCACAATTTTGTGGTTTCTAAAGAAGAACATTTTCAAACATGGCCAAATTTTCCTGCACATCATGATTTAATGAAAGGTTGGTCACATCTCGCAACGCCTCTCTTAAGCTGTTCGGTGCCAGATAACTTTTGAGTCTCAGTTTCAACTGAATCTTTAAACAATTTCTTTCAATAATACTTAATAATACTCAATAATCCAGTAATACAAAACTAAAAAATGCTCCTGCTATTTTAATAAATTAGTACACTGAAAATATTGTGTTATGTTTCCTAAATAAATTAACTTTTCTCCCCAATTCTTGCTGAATCCATTCAGGAATCAAAAGACCCAAGATGATTAGAAAATCAAAAGCGACAGACGGGACAGCCGCTGGCCAAGGTGAGCACTACATATAACTGTCTACAGCACTACAGAATACTCGACTAGCAAAACACTGTCTGTACAAATTTAAACGAATGATTTTTGCTTTATTATTCTAATTTTAACATCAATCTGCAACATGCAAGTGTTAACCAAATTAAATAAGTACTATGACTCTAGAGAGAAAATTATTAAATTAGGTATATTTGCATAATTCTGAATTTATCTGCTAGTCATGAATGTACATTGTCTATTACATTCCTCCTATTACTAAGACTATACCATACATCAGGCAGACAATATTACAGGTTTAAGCAAGCACACGTTCATTGATAAGCTGTAGCAATATAGAATAGGAAATGTGTGCTGTAACCATTACAGTGCAGATTATATATTGTTACTACTTTTTAAATAGTTATATAGCATAACTATTCATTAAATATTCTGCAGGTCAATTTATTTATTTTGTTTGCTTGCTTGTTTGTTTTTTGGGTCAGTTAAACTTTTAAGTCGAATCCAATGTTACTACTATGCTGATCCATGCAGTACATTCTTCTTAACATATGCCTTATGAGCTCCTGCTGCAGAGAACTACAGTGGTAAAGAAGGTAAAGAAAGCAACAGAAAAAAAATGTTAGCCATTTATCTACCTACTGCTCATGAAGGCATCAAAAACTCATATGCAATGAATTTCTTGATACGCATGTAATTTGTGTGAATATGTATGTATTACTAAATATCTGTTCTCAGGCTGAATTTTAAATATGGATTCATACAGAAGATGTAAAAGAGGTAAATCTGACTGAAACGCAAACGCTACATTTAGTATATAACTCAGAGTGGTGATAAGGTGAGTAACATTAACATTTTAAAATATCAAGTAATAGAATGTGTTTTCAGCAATGGTTTAAGGGGGCTTGCTTACAAAACAACAGATTTTGACAGTGAATACAATTACGGCTATGATTTTCATCCTTTTCCTTGCTCCAAGTGTCACATGTATTGCCACTGACATTTCATTTTCCAATTCTTGACAGTTGGGATCAAGAAAAAATCTAAGGTCCCAGGAGTGATGATTACACAGTTTATCGAGACGCTGCCAGAGGGAAAGAGCCATCCAGACTTCACCCGCAAGCCAATTGCTTTGACCATCCAAGAGGGTATGTTTCATAGCAAAAAAAATAATAATTTTAAACATTAATATTCAGGGGAAAAACATCCCAAGGAAATATGTGATTCTGCTAAATGGATTAGATCAATTCAATTTGCCCAAAGAAAAAGTCTCTGCCTTTCAAAAGCAAGAAGCCTGTGTCAGTAGAATTGCAAAACCGTGACTAAACATCTGCAGAAGTGACAATGTTACCAAATCTACTCTGCATAACACAAATGATCTTTTTGCCTCTGTAATGTGAATGCATTAACAGGTACTGTTCACCCATTTCAATTTAATATCCATACTAAATGTCACCGTATATATTTGGATCTCTTCACTGTCTCCAGGGAGTGACCTGTCTTTTTCTTTTCTTTTTTTACAGGGAAATTTGCTTTCTTTAAAGCTATTGTCATTGGAGACCCAACACCAACTGTAACATGGAGCAGAAATAACGGAGATGTGTCTGATACTTCCCGGTACCAGAGTAAATACGATTCCCCTTCCAATGAGCATACATTTGAGGCAAGTGATACAGTAAAACTAAAGCAACATGTTCACATAAAGGAGAAGCAGATAATGTAAAGACAATCTAGAAGACAAAGATATTTGATTACATCAAAGGTAAATAATATTTGTTACAAAAAGTACAGTTATACAAATTTCAATAATAACCACATTATTGACTTCCACACCACGAATTGTGATAAATTAGATCAAAATGAAATTTAACACATTTGGTTGTTAATTGTAAATTGTAAAGGGGCAGCACGGTGGCACGGTGGTTAGCACTGTTGCCGCACAGCAAGAAGGTCCTGAGTTCAATTCCACCATCAGGCCGGGGTCTTTCTGTGTGGAGTTTGCATGTTCTCACCGTGTTTGCGTGGGTTCTCTCCGGGTACTCCGGCTTCCTCCCACCGTCCAAAGACATGCAGCTTGTGGGGATAGGTTAATTGGATAATCCAAATTGCCACTAGGTGTGAATGTGCGAGTGAATGTGAGTGTGAATGGTTGTCTGTCCCTGTGTGTTGGCCCTGCGACAGACTGGCGACCTGTCCAGGGTGTACCCCGCCTTTCGCCCTATGACAGCTGGGATAGGCTCCAGCGCCCCCCGCGACCCTGAAAAGGATAAGCGAATGGATGGATGGTTGTTAATTATCTAGGTCCATTACACTCAGTATATCTTTTACTGTCCAGATGCCAAATGTTGCCCCAGATCAAGCAGATACCTACAAATGCTTCGCCACAAATGAATATGGACAAGCCATGGTCACAGTTGTTTTAAATGTGATTGAAGGTAAGGTTATGAAGGTATAGATATGGAGATAGTGTGATGAAAGCAATCATAGAGTTATTAAATCTGCACGTATTTGAGTCTGCATGCAGATTCTGCCAAATTTGATACTTTGTTACTTCTCCGCTTAAGGCTATTTCTGTCATTTCACTTTTTCCTACATAGTTGATAATGTATTATCCTTTTTTTACTTTCTAGTGGGTTTTAAAAAAAACAAAGCCCAAAAGCAAGCAGCTGATGCAATAGAAGGGGATTTTAAGACTGTTCTAAAAAGGAAAAGGTAGGATTGAGGTAGTCTACTGATCACCATGCGTCATATATAGATTTACAAATTGTTTACTATATCCATTTCCAGCAAGGTTCATCCCAAATCTGAGCAACCTGAGAAAAAAGAGGGAGAAATGGATCCAAAATTTTGGGAGCTTTTACTTAGCGCTGACAAGAAAGATTATGAGAGAATCTGTGCAGAGTTTGGGGTAACTGACTATCGTTGGATGCTCAAGAAATTAAACGAAATGAAGAAAGAAAGGGAGGAAGAACAAGCACAGGTCAGTGATTCGGTTCATGATTTTTTTTTTAACTTCCTTTATGAGGCTTGATGTTGACTATACAAGCTTAAATTTGTTTATAAGTTTATTCTTGAAAAAATAAATAAAGCTATTTAGTTGCAAAAAAAATGTCTGTTTGCTTTCCTTTTATTACTTCCTCTGTTTTTGTCCCAGTTCGTCAAAAGCCTCTCTAATCTGAGACCTATTCAGGTCAATGCAGATGGCACTGCATCCTTTGAGATAGACATGGACCTCATTGAACAAAGCAGCTCTATATTCCTGTACAAGGTAAGTTATAGAATGAAGTCGTAACGCTACTAAACCATAATAGTAGAAAACAATGAATAGAGTCATTATCTAGGACCACCCCAAAATACCACAGCCATAATATGACCAGTGCTTGCAAAGATACATCAAGATAATTAGATGATATATACCAGATAACAACCTTTGAATTAATTTTTTATGTTTAAACATTAGATATGCAGCTTTGTTTTTGTTTTTGGTTTTTTTGGGGGGGGGGTTTTATGCAGCTTTGTTAATGAGTTTTTACTTTTTTTTTGATGAAATCCTGTTATAATGTTATCAATATTTAATCAAATAAGACTTTTTTGTTTTGTTATTGTCTTGCAGCTACATTGTGCTATGCAAGTACAAAAACATATGAAAATAACAATCTATGTATATACACACACTCCACAGGATGGTAAAATGATCCCTTACACAAAAGAACTGGGTGATAAGCTCAAGCACAGCCTTAAGAAAATTGGAAAAAAGTACATTTTCAGCATGAGAGACCTAATGCCAGAGGATGCCGGGCTGTACCAGTTGGATGTCGAGGATGTCAATATGTTTTCCACTGATTTTAAAAGTAAGCATTTTTACAATTGCACATGACACAACAAAATGAAGGATGTTGAAATAAATTCATGTATAATGTAGTATAATAAACAAATGTCTTATTTTTTAGTCCCCATGGTGGATTTCTTGGTGAAGATTCAGGAAGTAAAGGCAAAAGAGAGAGAAGATGCCATATTTGAGTGTGTCTTGTCAAACCCCTTTGCCAAGATTTTGTGGTTTGGCAAAAATATGCCACTGGAACAGGGAGATAAATATGACATTGAGGTTTCAGAAGACAAGCTCATTCACAGGCTGCTGGTTAAAGACTGCATGGTGGCAGATAAAGGAATTTATTGTGCCTGTGCAGGGATAAAATCTTGCAGTGCTTGGCTTGTCATTGAAGGTATATCATCTCCCACCAAAAGGCTATTTTATAATATATGATATAATTAACTGACAATATTTTTTGAAAGATTAGATTAATTTAATCTATTATTGAGTTCATGACATAAAATACATTTTTTTAAGTGCACACTGTCACAAATCTAATTGTCTTTCCCAATTCAGCTGATAAAGATGCACAAAAGGGTAAAAAGACAGCAAGGAAAACAACAAGGGCAGGGGGATCTGGGCAGGATTTACAGAAAATTGCCAAAGAGCAACAAGCAAAACTAGAAAAGGAGAAAGAGGAAAGAAAAGAGCAAATGAAAGCTTCTGAAGAGGCTGCACCTCCACCTGCTGCACCCACTGACACTCCAGTTGTGGCTGGATCTGCAGCTTCCAAACCAAGTAAGAATGCCCAGAAGTGGTTTTAAATGAACATTAACCACATTAACCAAGAGAGAAAATGTCATTTTAGATAAGTGTGATGCACCTTTTCATATGAATATTATGTTGTTTATGTGGTTAGTCAACTTTTGTTATTATGTGGGTAATTATAATGTGTTAATCTATCAACCTCTGACTTGTTTTTTTTATGGTTGATGAGGAGTGGTAAATGAACCAACAATGACAGGTTCACATCCACCAGTTGTGGAGGCAACAACCACTGGTAAGATCCTAAAATTACTTTGAGACCTAAAGTCCTTCTTACGTCTAACTATTTAAAAGTATTATTTATGTAAACATTTGCCAAAATATAAATATAAAACTGCTAGTGAGGTCACAGTAATATTTTGGCTGAACTTCATAATGTAATCAGTTCATTATGTAACTACCTCTTCAAGGATAGATTTTAGCTGACTTTACCTTTTTTTGATGTTGTAAAATCATTATTTTTATTATGACAAAATAAAAGTACTGAAACTGAGTTGCAAGTCATTGAAATTATCAACAAACACAGAATAATAATAATAGCATTGTCATACTGTCTCTGATCGCACATAGGTGAAACATCAAAACGAGAAGCTGCCACAGGCAAGTTTAAATCACTTATTGTTGTTATTGCCATCAGGCCACTCACCTGAAGAAACCAGTGGTAGTGAAATGCTAAATCAACCACTTGCATATGCAGGCATGCCAGATATTTAAAACTGAAAAAGCACTACAGTACTAACAATATAGAAAGACTAATAAAATATCTATATAGTAGCTTACATGACTTTAACAGAAGTGTAAAAAATAACACATTAACATCAATGTATGTTTTATTCGAAACCCTGCTTACTTTTTTAATGCAGATAGATTTTAATTAGACGGAATATCAACCAAAAATCCAGAGGGGGAAAAAAAAAACCACACAAAAAACCAAAAAACCAAAAGGAATGACATAAAAGTTATAAACTGATTTTCATGTCATTGAGCGAAATAATATTTGGTCCCTTACAACTCAATCAGTGAATCAATAAAACCTGCTAAAGGCTAGAATGTGCCATGAGACCATCAATAAGAAGCTTGGTAAGAATGTGACAACTGTTGGTGCAATTATTAGGAAATGGAAGAAAAATGGCCTCCAATCGCCCTCGGTCTGGAACTCATTGAGTGAAATAAGTATTTGATAAAACAAAAAAAAACTTAGAACTTGGTGGAGGAACCCTTGTTGACAAGTACACTGGTCATATATTTCTTATAGTTTCTGTTGCACTTTTTCAAGTTTTTCAGTACCGCTTGCTGATTATTTAGCATTAGTGTTTGCAGACAGTTACTATAAACAATAGGAAACCGTAGGAATCTTTTAGCAACCAAAGTATTTCCAAAAAGGTATCTGGTACAGCAGCCCTTTTGTGAGTGATTTCATCTAGCAGCAACTATTCACAAGCTGGTCAGGGAATACACATTTTCCCTAACAACTGGTGGTTACCAGGGGTTCACTGGTGATTTTCAGTCTGTGTTATACAGACTTATACAGACTCAGACCTAAAGTGGATTTTAAGTTGGGAGTCTATAGGGACTTTCTTGTCTTTAGAGCCAGTAACTGCAGCCATCCCCAGATGTGGCCACTTGTTTGTTTCACAAACTTGTTAAACTATTGAAGAATTACAGAAAAACCTTCCAAAACATCTAGAAAGTTCTCACCTTTATTTGAACAGCTATTTACTGAAATTAATAAAAACGAAACGTTTAAATATTGTATGTTTTCTGTTTTTATTCAATATGCATGCAGTTTTAAAGACAAAGCTTCATCACAAAGAATGTCAAGAGGATTCTAAATGCATTTATGTTTCCTAGAGCCTGGAATTACCTCTGGACTTTCTAATATTTATGCCCTTCGAGGAAAATCAGCTGAATTGCAAGTGAAGATGAACATTGACAGTGATGGCACCTGGTTCAAAGATGGAAAGCAGGTAAAGCCAATGAATAAGTATTATTAAATCTATATTTTTCAATTTTAGATAGCATTTGGAATAAGTCAGTATTATGAAAAACAAGAAAACTCTACCTACAGTATGTTTCTATCATTAACTAATTTTATATAACAAATTGTGTTAACAAAATTGCCATATCAGGTACTTTCCCTTTGCTTTTTTAATTTCCTTTTTAGTTAAACTCAGGTGCTGGGATCACCATAACCAAAGATGGAAATTCTCATGAGCTAAGAATTAAAAGCTGCAGTGATGACAGCTCTGGAATTTATCAGTTTACATCAGGGGAACACAGCACACAAGGGAAGGTTACAGTTGGAGGTATAATATACTTTCTCTCGCTGTTACATTTCTATTAAATGGCAAAACAGTCACAGATCTTTAAAATGGACTTGTGCTTTGTGTTTCATAGATGTACCTGAGTTTGATCCAGATGACCTTCACAAGTTCTCTAAACCTGTGATAGTAAGAGTGGGACAAAATGCTGCTTTCAAGATGCCCTTTCCTCCTCAGGAGTCTTTGGAGGTCAACTGGTTCAAGGATGGCACTGAGCTGAAAGATGGAGGAGGAGTTAAGATTGTGAGGGAGCGCAATCACAGCCGCCTGTTGTTCAGAGACTGCCTGCGGATAGACACAGGGGAAATAAAGATCCAGCTGAAAAACCCATTTGGAGCCATAGAGGCCACATCTAAGCTTATTGTGCTTGGTATGGAAACAAAGATAAATATATGTGAAAATGAGATTTTCTAAAGGGTAAATCAATAAACTTTCTAATATTTGTTAACTCCCATACTTATGTTTAAAATTTAACATGATACCTAGATCGACCCGGTCCACCAGAGGGTCCAGTGAAGACTGTTGAAACTACCTCATCAATAATTGAGATTAAATGGAACCCTCCCAAAGACGACGGCGGCTCTGCTGTAACCAACTACA
Organism: Diplotaxodon limnothrissa; assembly: GCF_057381915.1. Lineage (NCBI taxonomy): Eukaryota > Metazoa > Chordata > Actinopteri > Cichliformes > Cichlidae > Diplotaxodon > Diplotaxodon limnothrissa. Next base: position 33,850,335 of record NC_140600.1, read on the forward strand.
TTATAGAACGGCAGCAGACAGGACAGAGTCTGTGGACAAAACTTGGAGATGTCTCAGCGGACAAGACCTCCTTCAGGGACAGGAATGTGACACATGGAAAGAAATACAACTATCGCATCTATGCAGAAAACCCTGAGGGTATTAGTGATGCCCTGGAGACAGCTGAAAGCATAATGGCTGGCATAATGAGTGAGTGTAGAAAAATGAAGTCGTGTTTAGTGTTTCTCGGCAAATCCAAATGAAAATGCTTTCATGTAGCTTTTGTGATTGCGTTAAATACTTTATCACTGCAGCTACTATAGCAGTCTAACATTTTATCATTGCTGGAATTTATGCTCTCTTTAAGAGAAACTGCTTGCAAATGTCTTTGATTAATTTAAGTATGTCCTAATTATTAATGATGAGAGTATTTAATTAATTAGACTTCTCACTATTTTATAGTACTCGCCGGCCCTCCTGGTGCTCCTAAAGTGGTAAGTGCCTCAAAAACCTGTATCAACTTGACCTGGACCCCTCCAGAGGATGATAAAGGAGTGCCGATCATTGGGTACCAAGTAGAGAAACAGAAGAAGGACACAAATCAGTGGATTCCCCTAAATGCAGTTAATGAACCTATTGAAGGTTTGTTAAACAAAAATAATTTCTACTCCTAAAGAACAATTAGCACCTTTCATTAAAGAAAATTGACTCTTTTATCTTGACATTAATCATATTTTTCCAGACATAAAGTACGCAGTCAAAGATATCACTGAGGGTTCAGAGTACGAGTTCAGGGTTACAGCAATCAATGAGTCAGGACCTGGAGATCCAAGCCCTCCATCTGCGATGGTGTGTGCAAAGAATCCCAACAGTAAGTCTTGACATGCTTCAGTGTGAATATAAATGATTACCTTAGTTATCCAGAGCAGTGATTTTTTTTTCCTGCATTAATTTGAATGTTTTATGTGTTTTATATCCAGTGAGACCTTGTTTTAAGGATCCAGAGGACTTCATTGTTGTCAGAGCAGGAAATTCTGCTCGTATCAAAATTTGCTTTGAGGTATGAATGAACCCAAAATCAGGTTTCCAAGTATTTTTTCATCCCTTAATAACTCTTAAATCTGTCATGCCAGTATTTTCTGCATTTACTTCCCTTGTCATATTTTTTGAGTTGTAAGTTCACCACAGCATGACAAGGGAGGATTTGCCTCACATTTAAGGTAATTTATCTGATATTGATATCTTCAGGCTGAACCTCCACCTCAGATCACTTGGCTGAAGGATGACGAGACAATATCTGCGTGGATTAATATCATAAATACAGAGGGAACATCTCAGCTTGTTATTCCCAATTCAAAGCGCTCGGATTCAGCCATCTACACTATTAAAGCCAAAAACTCTGTGGGTGAGGCTTCATTTGACATTGACCTTAGAGTCACAGGTAAGGACATAGATATCAGCCTATGATTAATGTAAAACAGGTTGTATCGCTACTAGTTTCTGAACTTTGTGAAATATATAATAGACTATATTGTTATTCAATTTGCCGAACTGAACCAGAGTATTAGCAAAATAATTATCCCACTTTCTGTAACTTATTCTGTTTTTTGCTAGATGAACCCAAGGTTCCAGGGCCTGTGGAACTAGAGCAAACAGTACATGGAAAGCTAGTGATATCATGGGCTCCCTCACCAGACCAGGAGCTTGATGACCGCCTGTACTACATGGTTTCGCAACATGACTCCCTCAACAGAGTTTGGAAAACTATAGCAGACCGTCTATTCACTAACACATACACAGCTAGCAACATCCTTCCTGGGACAGAGTATCATTTTCGAATCTATGCCAAGAATGATATGGGACTGTCCGATCCATCTCCGTCACCTACATGGGGCACCAACATCAATAAAGGTGGGTTAGTTATTTTTAATTATGCCATAACGGTGAACTAAACTATAGGGTGCATTAGTTTGATAATTTAGGTGCTTTCCAGTGACCATAACAGCTAATTTGTCAGAAAACAAACATTTTCATGAAATACATTTTGTGTCATTTAAAATCTATTGTCATCACTGAAGACACACCCTACATTAATAATAATAATGTAAGAGGTACCATAATTTGAACAATCAAGAACAATCAAACTGTTAGAATGATTCTGAGGTTTTCCTCGTGTATTTAAAACCTGCCTGGCTAACCCAGGCCAACATATTATATTATATGTTGGCCTGGGTATTATATTATATCATCCACTTAACACACTGTTTGCTGCTACAACTACACATGTTTCTTTTCCAACTATTTATTTATAAGTGACTTATGTATGTATGTATATATATGTATATATTGTACTATTCTTAGTTAGCGTATTGTCTGTCTTGTCTTAATGTTGGTTTAAAATGGAGCACTGTAACAAAAAATAATTTCCCCCAGGGATCAATAAAGTATTCTGATTCTGATTGATTGAAGACTGCAAGTTAAAAGTGGACAATACACTGTATTAAGAACTAAAAGTACAGTATATACATTTTTAAAACAGAAATCATCTCATCATTCTCTTTATTGCTATGTCTTTGTTAATGATTGCATTATTCTGATTTGTTTGTGTGATGTGTTTTGTCAGTTTTCTTAAAAGAATGGGATACATTTTATTAAATATGCCAATGTATACTTATGCTTCCTGAGCCTAATAGATAAAGGAGTTTAATTTAATTAAATAAATTTTTCTAAACTTAAAAAAAAAGTCCTGCATCTTTAAAAAGAAAACAAAATAAAACTTAAGCAAAACATATGTTCACCTGGTGGGACAAGAGAGAACAATACCTACCATGCACTTTAAAACAATTAGCCAACAGTTGCGCTCCTGCTCAGAAACTACCTTACCTCATTCCCTGCCAACCTCAAAAGCACACATCAGGCAGACTGGGCAGAGTCATCACAGTTATGATGTTGTCCTTTCTCAAATTTAGCACACAATATAAAGGCTTTGTTTAGCTGCATCATGTGTGGAACGCCATACTATGACAACTTCTTCAGCGTCACTGAAGAAGTTGTCTCCAGATGATTCTCCAGATGATTATTATTATTCTTACATTCGCTCACTCTGACATTTCCCAGACAAACAGGCACAGACTGCATTAGGGAGCTGACAGGATATGTATTCTCACATTGAGCTCTACCACATATCAAGAAAAGTTCAGGGTTGCACTGGATATGTAAAACTGTTATAATGCTGCTATTTGAAATGTGATTAGTACGAAGGAATTTTGCAAATATTCTTGGACCTTTATTGACATTATTAAAATCTGACTTTAAATACTAACTTTGAACGCTCCTTCTCTTTAAGTTCCAGTAACTTCAAATGGAATTATTTCCACAGAGGTCTCCTTTGAGAGACCTCCATCTATCTTGGTCCCTCTGAAAGTCCACACACCACCTAAAGGTTACCAACTCTTTATGACATGTGCCGTTAGAGGATATCCCGCCCCAACTGTATCCTGGTACCTGAATGACATCTGCATCAACTCAGACAATAATTACTACATCACCAACTCTTTTGGTGTCTGCTCCCTGTATATTCTCCGAGTTCGGCCAAAGGACAGTGGGGAATATAAGGTAGTCGCAGTTAACTCTTTTGGCAAGGCAGAGTGTTCCGCTAAAATTTTTGTCAGAGGTAAGCTTTATTTAAGATTATTATTATATTTTTGTAGTTTGTGATGAAGGGTTTATTCTTATAATTGTTTTGCTTTTTTTCCTGAACAGATTAATTGGCAACAAACCTTTGTGGAGCTTTTCTTCTTACTGAGATCCTGTGGAAAATACAGAAATAAAATGAATTTTTTGGTTTGCTATATAACAGAAATAGTATACTTTCAATACAAAGTGTGGGAAGAAAAAAAAAGAGCTTTAATGCAAACTCATTTGATGTGTCTGAAGTGCAATATCTACAATTGTTACCCTGTCACTGGTAATAATAACTATTAAAATGAGTGAAGTGGCAATCTTCAGTATAAAAACATCTGTCAAATTGTAACCGCAATAAATCAACAAACTGATGTGTACTCAGTGTTCTGCCTTCTCACTTATTCTTGTTTTATTGAGAACTTTTTCTATTTTTCACTGATACAAAGCATTGCATGGGTTTCAAGCACCACATGGCTCCAATTTATGAGCCCATGACAACATGCACGTCACAGTTCTACATCAAGCACCTATGATCCAAGTGTGCATTTTATTTCATTCCCACATATCCATTTCCTTTACATACTTATTCATGTAGATCTAAATAAAAAGACATCGATTTGCATTTTATCTAGTGTTGTAAAGCTACTATGAAAGAAGTCCATGTTGACAATCAGAATAGTTACTGTACTAGATCTAACCTGTTCATTTAGCAGTGTATAGTTACTGAATAGAGTAAAATAATGCAGCAATGATCTTATATTAACACAGTCTCACAATCAGAATACTGTATTAATCCCTAAGGAAATTGTGTAAATGTCTACTAGATTATGTAAAAGTCCTTACCGCATTTCCTTCCATTGTCAGCTCAGTGGTGATATTCCTGATGTCATCAGAGTTTTCTTGCAGTTGAGTCATTTACTTTAAAAAGGTCAGAGTAACTATTCTAACTGCGCTGATATGCCATGCTTGTTTAACCTCTGACTGCTAACCACTGCTCAGTACACAGAGTCCAACATACCACCAACACCACGAGCAACCACCTTTCCATAATGCCAAAGCAGACACAGTGTGACCTCCCAAATACCAAAGGCATGCTGTGAGAATTTCTGCTGATACATTTAGCGGTCTATTGGAACAGTCAATCTGTTCATTTCAATTAGAGATTATTTTACCAAATAAAATGTCTCATGTTAATGTTTATTGACCAATAAAGTCCATAGTACAGTGATCATATGACTATAGACCTCGTGAAGCTGCCAGTCAAAACCTTTAAGTTAGATAGTTTGCCTATAAAATGAAATTATAGGCATTATAAGTCTGAACCTCGAACCATGGAGTATGGTAATAACCATTCCTAATGTAATTGTAATTAATGAGAATATGCTGGAATCCATCTTAGTTTTATTTGAATCTGGTGCAATTTAAATCTTCATATTAATATACAGTGCTGATGGGATTTTTATGTTCTCAACAGTAATGTTTGAAAAGTGTTGACTCAGAATCTCCTATGCCAGATTGAATGAACAGTCATAATGTATTTCCAGTGACAACTGCAAAGTGATCGCTTTCATAGAGATGCGTAAGATGAGCCTCGAGCCTTTACCAGCGTTGTAATATGGATTTTTACCAACTATCCATGTAAGGGTTTCTATGTGCTCCAAACGTTTATCACCGAACAAAAAGGAGTGTCCCCTTTGAAATATTGGGTAGTGAGAAGAGCACAAGTTGAAGGCGGATAACTGATCAGAGACGACAAAAAACAAAAAGTGAGTACAACTTATGTTATTAGAAAAAATGTGTGTTAGTAATTTTAATGAGTGTCCCAAAAGAACTGCTAAACTAATATTTTAAACATGAGGTTTGACTGAAATTCTTATGCAGTGCTTTTGACAACCAAGCAAATTCGGCAAGACTTTTAGTACTATTTTATAACAATGGCACACCAAAAAGGTATTATTTGATAAGACCTATATTAGGACTGAAAGTGCAGTCTAGTTCTAGTAAATGAGTATCCTGTAAATTTACACCTATAATAATTTCCCAAACATAATTTAATAAAGAAAATCATCAAGACATTTTCAGTTGCTATAGAAGTCAAATAATACTGAAAACAGAAAAACAGAAGACAAAGATCCTGGAGATTTTATGACTTGGTTGTATATTACCAAAATTGCTATATCAAAGTGATATCTTTCTGCAATGTTATCTTCTTGTGTGGTAGTACAACCTTTAATGCAATACAGTCAAAAAATCAATTTCTACAACAATTCTATGAAAAGGAAAAACATTAATTGACCTTTTGAGATCAGTCCAAACATTTAAGATCTCAACAATGAATGACATTTAACTGTGTGACTTTCCCATTTGGCTTCCCATGACTTACAAAAGACTGAACCTATAAACTAGGTCTGAACTACAGACACTGTGACACATCAAAGCTTAAGCTTTTTTTCTGGGTTGTAGATGAAGGTCAGATATGCTTTTTTTTTCTCACATTTTCAGTGTCTCTTTTATGGTCCTAAAAATAAAACACTGCATAAAAAAGCCTTATGGCCATAATCTTGATATAAGGTCCATTTTGTTCTAATTAAAAGCCTCTCAGCTCTATAGCCATTAAAATAATTACTTAACTAACTTAAAGATTAAAAATAACCTATACGAAACATATCTTTGGTTTACTATCCACTGTTATTTAAGGTTCCACTTTTCACTTAAGAAAAGTTCAGTGTACTGAACCTGAAGTTTATTTTTAAATTAGACTTAAAGAAGTGCAGTCATCCTCTTTTGATGCTATTATGACCTGGATGACTAAGAGCCTACATAGAGATATCCCTAAGGAGTATTATAAAGCTAAAGAGCAGTTTTAAGCATTGATGGCATAAAAAAAAGATATACAGGTTACTTCATCGCCTTATCACTTTGATATAAACACACTGAGCTCTCTTCTATGTTTGGATCCTGAGCAGTTAAATTGTTGGCACAGCCACCTGACTCCACGGGCAGTTGGGTGGAGTGAGTCACTAGGTGGGATTTCACATTCCCCATTTACAGTGTCCCAGCATGTCTCCAACTGTCTGCACAAGTCACGCGTCAAGGAAGTCAAGGAATTCCCAGTTTAATGATACATGAGAAGATGCTTGAAGGCAGGATTTCTCAAACTCTAGTTGCCCATGGCTCTGTTTCTAGGTGCCCTTGATTCTTGCAACACTAGCAGCTACTAGAAAAGAATGGTTAAGTGAGACTCACTATAACTGACTGCAAAAGAAAAAAAAATATTAAGACTTCTCATAATTTTTGCTGCAGTAAAGAAATACTATATTTTTTTCTAGATGTTTCCTTTATGAAATGTATTTAATAATCTCAGCTAAAGAAACTACTTACCTGCAAAAAATAAATAGATAAACAAATAACTGATAAAAAAAACTTTGTTCAAGTTTCCTGCAAACTGCTGATTATGTAGATATAAGGGAAACATAATAAAATACATAAAGGATGAATTTGGTCATATATGGACAATATGAAGTATGAGTACTGAAAACTGGACCTTTTTTATCATGTCAACATGCAGCAATTTTCTTTCATTATTATTCAAGGCTAAATTTGTATAAAATGCATAAACATAACATCCACTCACCCATTACATCATTAGTTACATCTTGCTAGAACTGAGTTTGGCTCATGTTGACACGATAGCATCACAGAGTTGGTGCAAATCCATGCAAATCTCCTATTCCAGCACATCCTAAACCTGCTCTGCTGGATTGAGATATGGTGACTGTGGAAGCTATTTAAGTACAGTGAACTCATTGTCATGTTTAAGAAACCAGTTTGAAATAATTTAAGCTTTGTGACACGACACCTGGCTAGAAGTAGCTTCCAAAAGATGTGTACACAGTGGCCATAAATGGCTGGATTTGCTCAGTGACAATACTCAGCAAGGATGGGGTGTTTTTATACAATGTTCAATTGTTTGAAACACTCTGGCCATTCTCCTCTGACCTCTAGCATCAAAAGGCATTTTCACCTAGAAAACCGAAGGTCACTTTTCTCTTTTTGAACCATTCTCTGTAAATAATTTCTGAAACACTCAGACCAGCGTGTCTGGTACCAACAATCGTGCCATATTCAAAGTCACTTCAGTCACCCTTTTTCCCCCCATTCTGATGCTTAGTTTGAACTTCACTTGGTTGTCTTGACCATTTCAACATACCTAAATGCACTGGCTTCCTGCTATGTGATTGGCTGATTAGATATTTCCATTAACAAGCAGTTGAACAGGTGTAACGAATGAAGTGTAATGAAGTGGCTGGTGAGTAGATGTAAGGCTTTTTAATACTAATAAAATCAGCTTTGATTATAATGACAGCATTAGTTAACAGTGACAGTCTTTCTTTGTACTTTAGCCACACAAGGATCGCACCTCTGATCTGATAATCAACAATCAAACATCGCCATGAGTTCAAAAACAAACCAGGACCCAAAAGCCTTCGGTAAGTATGAAAAATGTGATATTATATATTATATTATATATTTCTAGCTTCTATAAAAACAGCGACAGCTGCTGAGTCTAGCAAGTCTACCATGGGAAATAAAGGGATGGAGGTTTAGGTTCCTTTATTTGTACCCATAAGTAGGATTAACTATCATTCAGGATCAGACTTCTTAACTCTCATTGACTTGCTAATGTGAAACATCAAATACAAACTATGAACAGCTATTCCCTAATAAAACAGAGCCAGATGAGACTGAAATCATTAATGGGCCAGCTTTGTAGTATACCAGTGTTTCACAGTTGACAAGCTCACTGTTCTTACAACATTTTGTCGGCTGCACATCCATCTGACCTACATCACACCTTGGGTGATCAGCTAATTCAGTTTAGATCATTCATCAAGCCTGGAGATAATAAAACCCCAGCTGGATTACTCAAGATAATTCTAAACTACAGACTGCAATAAATGTTTTCAAATATTACTGTTGTGCTGCAGTCGTTGCTGATTCTGCCTGTGGGTAGCTATAACAGAGAGCAGGCATTTCTGCTTCTATCCAGGATAAAAATGAACTGAGAAAACAAATGTTGCAAAAAAGGACTCGGAGCACACTTTCTCTCATGGCAACTGCAGGCAAATCTACTAAAAAACTGGAGAATCGTGTAAATGATGTCTATCGTTATTTTATGCATATATTTATCTCTTTTGATGTTTAACATGGTGTCATTCTTCATTGTCACCTGTATCTGAACTGAACTGACCATTTTTGTGTTCACTCCAATGCTATGCATTTACTGTTTAATGAAGAATTCCCTATGGTTATGACACATATTTAATTTTGGAAAAATTATATGAATAACAATTAGGATTAATAATTCTTTCTGCACTGCCGTACAGTCTGCTATTCTCACACTGAATAATTTGTGTGTGTGTGTGTGTGTGGGGGGGGGGGGGGGGGGGGGGGGGGGGTCCACTGCCCAGGGCCTATGGCTCTATAATAACCCGTTTACATCACAGCTGGACTCCTATCTAGCTCTAAAGACATTTTAGGGATTATTAAATCAAAAAGGATGCCTCATAAATGAGATATTTTAGTTTTCTTCTTCACAAGGAGGATAATCTGCAGAGTCTACAGTATTGAAACAAACTGACATACACGTTCACTGTGATTTTACTTGTAAAGATGAAAATAAAAAAAATAAATGAATGGACATTATAAAAAGTAAGCATATGGTTTAGCTGGGTTTACAGCAGGAATATCTACTTTATACAGTCAACAAATTCTTACCGAATGTGTTCCTGCCAAGGTTCCTGCTGCCAAAAATCCAAAAAATTCTTCATGTAGTAATTGCTATGCAGAAAAAAAGCAAAAATGCTCTCCTGCTAGATTATGTCTAAATCGATGCTTCAGTAACAAGGTCATAAGAATCGTGCTTGTGTCCAGATGATATAAGCATGTGCATCAACCCATTGACAGATTACACATACAGTTTGATGAATATTAAATAAATGCCCTCAAACTATGTTAAGGCCACAGAAAAAAAATAAGCAGAGTAGACAATCTCAAAGTGACTCACAGAAGGCATGACCAAAGAAGTTATCCCTGGATACTCCATGTCTGATCAGATTTGTTTTGGGTTTTTTTGTTTTGTTTTGTTTATTTCCTCCTCACTGAATAAATCTGAATATGATTGGTATCTCCATATTTAACTCTGGCATAGTTTGGTAACAAAAGTATGGTTTAATATGATATATTTAAAAAATATATTACAATGACGCTCAGACAGATTGGATTATATATGCTGAATTATGTTAATATAAATGTAGTAGTAAACACGTACTAAATGTACAAGCCCCAGAGTACTTAATGCAGCTGAGCTGAACACCATGCATTTATCTAAAACCAGCAATAAGTTAAATAAACTTAGTGCTCTATAACATGTCTATATGATTGGAATTTTGGATAAGAGCAAAAAAACAAACAGAAAACCCTGAAAAATATGCTATGTGTCTTTTTTGTTCTCACAAAGAACACAGTTAGTGTTTAATACAGTAACAGGTCCTAAAACTTAGTTTTGATCTACTGACTTTACAACTCTATAATGACTTCTTAAATAGACACACTTACAACTTGTCCAAGTCACTTTTTTGGTTAAAATAAAAAGAAATAAAAATAAATGAAAAAGTATCATGCTGACAGGTTAAAACCATCTAATTTTAAAATCAAAGTCCTCCAAAAATCTATACATAAATTAAGCATTTAACCAAAAAATTACATTAAATTAATACATTAAATTAATTAAACAACAAAAAATGTGTAGAATTTAATCCAAACTTCAGCTTAGTCAATAGAGTTTAACATATTTCAAGATCTTGCCATGACCTAGCTGTAATGTTAAGAAAAGTAAGGAAATGGTGACCTCTTGTGAAATTCCAGTGTGAAACTGCAACTGTTCTAAATAATATATACTCTGCAGACACATGCATTTGTAACATCTATGTTTTTCTGTTGGTAGCGGGCTTCCTGTTCATGTTTACATTCATAGCATCAACCAGCTATGCTGTTAAACACTAAACCTTCCCTTGACAGTGGCTATCAAGAAAAGGTCCAGGGTTCCTGGGGTTATGATCACTCAGACTGTGGAGCAACTGCCACCAGGGAAATCGACCCCCGACTTTACCCGCAAACCAATTGCTGTGACTGTCCAAGAAGGTAGAAAAACAACCATAGCCAGTGAAACTGACAATAACCATAGAGCATAATTATTAACACCTGCATCACTGTCATGATTTGATTATTTCAGGTAAAAAAACCTTTTTCAAAGCTATGGTTAGTGGAGAGCCAGCACCAACTGTGACATGGGGGCGTAATAAAGGTGAAATAGATGACCCAGAAAAGTACAAGACTAGATATGATGAAAGAGCTCGAGAACACATTCTTGAGGTAAGAACAAAATAAAAGGATTGGGCTAATGATAATTTCCCAACTTTAATTTTTCAAGCTAAACATTTTTGAAGTCATGAAATTCTTTTTTGAATATTCATTAACAATTAAAACAACAGTTGTAACTAAGTGTACAATATGCATTTACTTTTAGATTGAGGTAAGCTTGTAGTAATTGTAGGTGTCACGGGCCTGCAGCTGCAGACTGTGTGGCGAGAGGATAAGGACCCAAACGTGGACACTTGAAAATATGAGTGGGTTTAAACAAAAGGGGAGCCTTTTATTTAGGCTGAATGAAAATACAAATAGAAGTCAAACGAAAACTTAACCAAGATTTAACTAATAAACTAAACTGAGCGAACTAAAGCTAAACACTAAACACAGGGATTACGGAAAATGAGACCTGGACATGGAAACCTGGAACATGGAGCATGAAATGCAGGCAACCTGACAGGGTACAAAGAAAAAACAGAGGGTGATTAAGGAGAGTGGAAACAGAAATATGGCTGGGAAAAATAGACATAACCACACAGGGGAAGCAACACTAAACACACTGAACACGGGACGAGAGACTGTCAAAATAAAATAGGAAACACACTAGGATGCAGACTGAGACACGCACTTGACACAGGAGGAAAGAACGCACATAGGAACAAGACGGACTGGGAAGATGAAGGGAGGAGACAACAAGAGGGAAACATGGAAGCGAGGAAGAGAGGGAGCGAGACCAAACACAGACACGACTGGAGAAACATACACAGAAGACATGACAGACTGATAATAAACTCGAACTTAAAACATCTTCATAATGCGATGGAAGAAATAAACGAGAGATAACCTCAAGCCTAAAATATCCTAATAAAGCAAAGGGTCATGAACCAAAAGGAAAACCCAAAAAGCTTGGTCATAGACCCCAAACCATGACATATGGTGTTAAAGCTCCATAACCAAGTTTAACTTTTTTTGGGAGATAGACTCAGATATTGATTCCACTGTTGTCAAATATTTACATATTTCACGTGAGAATCATTTTTTGTCAGATAATCAACATCAATCCAGACCAAGCAGACACTTACAAGTGCTTTGCCACCAATGAATACGGAAAAGCTGTCTGCACCACCACTCTCAATGTCATTGCAGGTGAGCTTTATAGTTAACAATAAAAACTGAGTTAAACAACTTTACAATATACCATGTCTGGTAATTAATGACTTCTTGTTCTATTGTGGTTTTCATGCATGTATGAAGCCGGCTTCAGGAAGAAGAGCCAGGGAGGTAAGAAAGCATACTTTAACATGAAGTGGTTTACTCTTTCTAATAGCGTCCAATCCACAAGTTTCTTTTTAGAATTACAGACTTTTAGCATATTTATTCTTTGCAAAATTTTACTTCTATAGCAAAGATTTGTTTCTTTTTTATTGCAAAATAGTAAAATTTAAACAAAAACTTGACAGAGCCTTATAAGAATCCTTCACAATTAGATTTGGAAAAAAATACCACAAAGTGAAAAAAGTGTCCAGATGGCAGAATTTTATTTTAAATTTAAGTCAAAATGTCTTTCAGGAAGTCAGCTTGGACCACAGGATTTTAGATCAATGCTCAAGAAAACGTAAGTTCACATCAAAGTCAAATTATTCAAAATGTGTTCTGCGTGTTGTAATGGCCTCCAATGCCCTTTTTTAGTGTTGTTGTCACTAGGAAAAAGCAACTCCCACCACGGAAAGAGGGAGAAATTGATCCTAAACTCTGGGAACTGCTTATAAGTGCACCAAAGAAAGATTATGAAAAAATCTGCTTTGAATTTGGGGTTACTGACTTTCGGTGGATGTTGAAGAGATTGAACCAGATGAAGAAGGAAAGGGCAGACGAACAGGCAAAGGTACTGTATAAATTAACAGTTACACATGAATTCTGGATTTTGTATCCTGAACCAACGTTACTGAGTTTAACCAAGGAAGAAGGTTGACTTGCATCTTGAGCTTTACTTTAAACCCTGGTAGTTCATCCTGCTAAAGTCTGCTTGGTTATTTTAAATGTTTCTGATTTAATTCCTTCCTTCCATTTTTTCAAAACGTGATTATTTAAGCAGTAAAGTTTAAAACAACACTTGCAGACACATACATTAGATAAAACTTGTTATCTTTCCTTTATAGGTTGTAGAGCAGCTGGAAAATGTGAAACAAATTGAAGTGAAACCAAACGGAAAAGCTGAATTTGGATTTGACATGCAGCTATGGGATCCCAATAGTGCAGTTAACTTATACAAGGTGAATTTAAAAGCATTCTAAAACAGCAAAAAATAATAATAATTTTTAATTAAACTTGCTAAATAATAATTTAATAATGAAAATAAATACATAAATAATAATGTTACTACTTCTGTCTCAAAAGGATGGCGTAATGGTTCCTTATGCAGATGATGAAAATTCAAAACATAGCCTTAGGAAAAAAGGAACAAATTATATATTTAGCATTAAAGACCCTCAGCCAGAAGATGCTGGATTTTACCAGGTTGATGTCGAAGAGGCAAATGTTCTTACAACTGACTTCAGAGGCAAGTAAAACTACTCTTAAAGTTTATAAAACAAATCAAGTACATTTATATTTTGGAAATGAGATCATCTTGGGTTTCAAAATCTACCTTTTTTCCTCTCTTAGTGCCTGCAGTGGAGTTTGTAGACAAGATTAAGGATGCTAAGGCTGTTGAAAGTGAGGACGCTGTATTTCAGTGCGTCTTGTCAACACCACTCAACAGAATTACTTGGTCAAGAGAAGACTCCTCACTTGAACATGGGGACAAATATGAGATCACTGTCTCAGAGGACAAACTAACTCACACATTAAGAGTAAAAGATTGTGAAATTGCAGATAAGGGAGCATATTATGCCATTGCTGGTATTGCTTCCAGCAGGGCCTCTCTCATGGTGGAAGGTGGGACATTTTTCTTTTTTGTACTCACAAAGTACAATAATAAATAAAAATGCAAATGGTGTAATACAAAGACAAATAGTCTTGACTGTTTGATAGTCATGATATTATTGAACCTGTTTTGCTCATCATTTATATTTTAGTCAAACCTTTTGACTGAAATAACTGTTCTCTCTATGTGTGTCAACTATAACTCAGAGGATCCACATGGTCGGAAAGGTCGCAAGGGAACCAAAACCATTGGACATGATAACCTGTCTAACCAAGGCTTGGACAAGGCAAAGATTTCAAAAGAGAAAGATGACTTGGAGGCAGTCAATCGAGCACTTGCTGAAAAGAAAGCTGCAAACACACTCGGAGATGCGAAAGATGGGGGTGATGGAAGAGATGGTTTAGGGGCTGGGGATGGTTCCAGTGGTAAAATTGGCGATGGTTCTAGTGACAGGGATGGTGATGGAACTGATGGAGATGATAAGAACCACTTAAGAAGCGAAGAAGATGATAAAGATACAAAAGATGATGCGAGTAAGAAGAAGCAATCACAAACTGGGCCTTTGGTTCCTGACACTGCCTTAGGTAAAACTCCATACAACATGGTTTAAAGACTGAATAATGTATGCTCAGATTACAGATTATTATAATGTCAAAGATTTAGCTCAGCTATTCTCAAGGGTTAGTATCTGCAAATACTTGTAACTTGGCAATATCAGCCCATTTTCAATCAGTGTTTCAGGATGACTCCACTAAAGGTTCGATCAGATATAATGTTTGAGGCTTAAGTATCATTTCTATTCCAGAGGGAGAAAATGGACAAAAGTGAATGTGGTTCAATTTTTAGTGAAAGATAATCATCATACATATTTCCCAATCCCATCTGCTGTCCACAAGAAAGTGCATACTGTAATGACAAGGATTTTTAAATTAAATTGTGCGCTTATGTGCTTTCAGTTTTATCTCTATTGTAATTTGCTACTGATGTGTCATTTTAAAAATAATCAAATCAATAATTTGTTATATAACGTGATTATTTTTTACATTTTCACATGTAGATCGAGGTGTTCAATTTGTCAGTGGGCTATCAGATACGAATGCCAATATTGGAGAACGGGTGGAGATGTCTTGCAAACTAAGCAGTGAGACGTCAGAGGGGCACTGGTACAAAAATGGGAAACTGGTAAGTCAAAGGAGTAAAACAGGAGTGTAACAAATTGCCACAATTCACTGTATATGGAAATTACTATAACTACGACTTTGTTGTTTTTCTACAAATAACTAACATTTTATATAGTTAATCACTTTTTTACTGTTTATTTACTTATTTGTCTAGCTAACAAATGAAGATGGGGTAACAATTATCAAAGATGGAGCCTTTCACAGGCTGATAGTTGATTGCTGTAAAAAAGATGATGCAGCTGTGTACCGCTTTGAAGCTGAAGGACGTAAATCAGAAGCAACACTTAGTATTCAAGGTCAGAATAAAATGAGTAACATGGCTGTAGCACGGCAAAACATATCAAATAATTAGTGCTGTCAGTGTCAATCTCGTTAAAATGACGTTAACACCATAACCACATTAACACGGCAAATCTCTGTTAGTGAGTTACCGCGGATCGCCCCGTGTGTGGGGCTGCACAGTGTCAACGCGGTTATGGCGTTGACGACATTTTAACAAGATTAACACTGACAGCACTACAAATAATATAATAACACTTTTAAAAAAAAAGTTCTCAATGTTTAAATAAAACACTTTTTCCCGTCTCTCCTATACTAAAGATCCACCAAAAATGGACCCTGATGCACTAGGAAATTTCACAAAGCCAGTCATTATAAAGGCAGGCGAAAATGCTGAATGGAAGCTGCCATTCTCAGGCCAAGCACCAATGACTATACAGTGGTACAAGAATGACGATGAGCTGCTGCCAGCCCTCAATGTGAAGATTGAAACGTCTGATTCTGAGAGTCAACTACGCCTTATTAAGTGTCAAAGAAAAGACAGTGGAGAGGTGAAAATCAAAATAAAAAATGAATTCGGTACAACAGAGGCAATATCCAAACTTATTGTACTGGGTGAGTTTTCCTCAGATATAATTTGGCAGTTTCTGTGATAACAGCCGAGGACATGTTAGACATAAACAGGCTGTGGAAAAATAACATTTTCTACTTGAGCGTGCAAGTGGTATACTGGCAAATGTTTCACAAAAAAAGCCCTATGAATAAATAAACAAAGGCTTTTATCGCCACTGAAATGATAATGCTTTTAATTTTCCGGAGATGAATACAGCAATTAGAGGAGTATGTTTAGGAAATTATGACTTTGTAATAGCAAAAATTACAGACATTAGCTTAATTGTTACATATTATCTGGCATAATGACCTGTTCTAAGTTGGTTCTCTATTATATTTACAGTTTGTTTGCTTATGTTGTGCTTTATTTACTTTATAAATTAAGTAAATAAAGCACAAATTATATTGTTCGTAGTGGTGTGAATAGTGAATAATTTAGTTGGTAGCTGGTTTGAGGCCCATCCCCATGCAAGAATGGAGATATTGCTTTAAGAGCAGAGCCTGTCTACAGAGAAACCTGTGCAATTATTCACTACAGTCTAATTACCATAATGCATGAATTCCAGCATGGCCAACAGAAGTGTACTGGATTGAGGCTTTCAACATGAAAATATCCATTTATTACCTTAAAAGACAGTCATAGAAATAAATCCCTGCTTGTAAAATGACCGTGCGTCAAATAAAGGCCTTAAGCAACTTAAGTACATTTTAAAAAATGCCCTGGTTGCTAGTTGAACAAAAACGGTATGGCAAAATGTAGAATGTGCAAAGATAAATGCCTCTGACGCATTTCTTGTCATGTTGTCAACAGACAAACCAACCCCTCCACAAGGGCCTGTGGACATTATGGAAAGTGCTGTGACATCTGTTGAATTCAAATGGAAACCACCAAAAGACAATGGCGGATGTCCGATCGCAAACTACATCATAGAGCGACAACAAGTAGGCCGAAATAAATGGACAAGTCTTGGTGAGATACCCGGCAACAGCCCAAGTTTCAAAGATTCAGATGTGGACCCTGGAAGGAGATACTGCTACCGGATTAGAGCAAAGACTGCAGAAGGTATCAGTGACTACCTGCAGACAGAGGACATACCAGCTGGTGTATTACGTAAGTTTTCAGTTAATGCCTTCTTCTTCATTACTTTTTCTTTGTTCAGTTTAGAAGGAAGTATTACAAGGCATGTCTTTTTAGTATCCAGGTGGAAACACTTTGTTTATTGCAGTAAAACCCTGACTAGCCGCTAATAAAATGTTTTGGGAGAAGTTAAAAGAAATCCATAAAGAATATATACAAAGCTATGTTAAATATATTAAAAACACTGTCTCTGAATTTATGTGTCTAATAAATACCCTTCCATTTACACATTCTTTAGTTTTCAGCCACCTGCTAATTATGGATGACGGAAATAATAAAAGTAATGTTGAGAAACATGGCATGGCAACATTGATTAATTAACTCACTTTCACTTTTCTGTGTCATATATCCCCCGCAGGTTATCCTGGACCACCAGCTGTACCCAAAGTGGTCAGTGCCTTTAAAGACTGCATTAATCTGGCATGGAGTCCTCCATGTGACACTGGAGGAACCAAAATAGTGGGATACAATTTGGAAAAGAACAAGAAAGGCACCAATTACTGGAGCCTTGTAAATCAAAAGGGGCCAATTACAGGTATACAACTTAAATGCTGAGGTGCAGGACATTTAGCTCAAGAGTAAAAATAAATGCTTGTGATGTACCTGTACACATCAGTGCAGATTTGTATTGATATAATTGCTCCTTCTGTTGTCTATAGATACAAAGTATGCAGTTAAAGACGTATTTGAAGGAGCAGCATATGAATTTCGAGTGTCAGCTGTCAACCTGTCTGGTGCTGGAGATCCCAGCATTCCATGTGACACAGTTATTGCAAGAGATCCAATGAGTAAGTTAATCACACAGACTTATGTTTTACTGTATTTGGGGGGATTTTTCAGTCATGAAAGTCATTCTTTAAAGTAAATATAATTCTCTCTGTCGTGTAATATAAAAGCTTCATTCTCACCTTACTGTTATTGCAGAACCCCCAGGCAAAGTCACAGACCTTAAATTAACATCTTCCAATTACATGACATTTTCGCTGGCTTGGACTAAACCTAAGGAAGTGCAAGGGGTAGAAGATGAAGCCCAAGGGTATTATGTGGAGATCAGACCAATAGAGAGCCTTGAATGGACCCGCTGTAATACCACCCCAATTACTCTAACATCCTACACTGTGCTTGGCCTTAAGGCAATGGCCACATACTGGGTGAGAGTAATTGCCACCAATTATGGAGGTGATGGAGAACCTCAGAGCTTTGATAATTATATCATTGCTATGCCTCCTCCTGGTAAGAAATGCAGTTTTTATAGTTTGGTTATTGGTTATTTCTAAAATGAGATATATTTATATTTATTTTTCACAAAATGCCAAAGAAAATATGCAGTTTTTCTTCTAATACAACACACCTACAGAGAGGAACAATTGTCTCAAAAAAGCTTACAGCTGTCAAAAAATAATGTTTGTGTGCTATACACCCATTTAATATCTGTAGATATACGAGACGGCGGGTGAGAATTGTTGTGACAAGACAGGTTATGACTGAAAACACATCTGATAGGATTATAAAGCCCAGCATGGACAAAAAAACTGCACTTCAAATGCATCATATCACCAAGCATAGCAATTTAAATCTGTAGTTCAAACTCAAAGAAGAATTGTAAAAGAAAAACTAATGAGTGCATTTAACATCTTATTAATTGTTAGTTTTATTCTCACTACTAGTACAGGTTTTCTGTGTAGCTGAATTATGACTAAAAAAAGGGAGGTCTAACAATGGAATTAAGGTTAATTATACCCTTTTTGTCAACTATACACAGAGCACGTCCTCATAATACAGTAGAGAGATTCAAAATATAGAACTCCCTCAGCAGCTTTATGAATTACAAATTTAATTGTATTGTATTCTAAATCTATCCCTCACAGTCAAACCAAGGTTTAAAGACCGCAACATGAAGACCTTTGTGGTGGTGAAATCTGGAAACACTGTTCGCCTCAACATCAACTTTGAGGTATTATTCCACAGGCTTTTACTCTGTTCACTGTGTGAGAATCTAATCAATGCTGTTAGTTAATATAGCAATATATTAATTTGACTCCTATGCTGTCATCTACAGGCGTCTCCCATGCCTGAAATATTTTGGTTAAAAGATGGTATTCCAGTACCAAAGCATGTAACCATTACCAACTCTGATAAAGGATCTCAACTCTTAATTCCTACATCTGAGAGGACGGACACTGGCATTTATACCATTACTGTCAAGAACATGGTTGGCCAGGAAAGCTTCAATGTTGAAATCAGAGTTACAGGTAACTGTCCAAGAGCCATAGCAATGGTTTGTCATTGTTAGGCTAAATAAGACCATATATTGTAGCCAAATTAGAGTAAAACTATGAAATCTACTTATCCTGTAAGTTGGCTGGATACAGTTGCATGGTAATTGCGGTACAGAATAATAACTTAATTTGGTGACTTGGATTCTATTTGTATTCATACTACCACGGAAACATATGTTTTAGCAAATACAATGTGATTAAAGTAGGAACAGAATACATGTATTTATAACTTAATGTACCACATAGGTTGTACTACTTTAAGATCACATTAAAGGTATGCAACACTGTAGATAAGGGAATGCTTAAAGCCATAATCCTGTGACTGTAACAAAATACTCCAGTCCAATTTTCTCTCTGCCTTTTACTTTGCCTATTTCAAGAAATCCCTTTTTCCCCAAGCTACGCTTATTGCTGCAGCTAGCTGTACCTGTGTTAGGAGTTTTACTTGAATGAAAATCTTTCTAATTCAAAGCGTATCCGGCAGAAGCTGTACAAAAATCTATTTCCTGTCCAAACCATCAAGGGTACAATTTAGACTGAAAATCAGTAACCTAGCCCTGCTATATCAGTAAACAGTATTTTAAAATCTCTAAATTTTTCTCCAGATGATCCTAAACCTCCAGGTCCAGTGGAGCTGGAACAGAATATCCCAGGAACAGTGACACTGTCCTGGACTCCCTCTCCAGATGAAAAAAGGGATGACAGGCTGCACTACATGGTATCAAAGAGGGACTCCTTCAAACGGACTTGGAGAACAGTGGCAGACAACCTCTTTAACAACAAATTCACAGTTGTCAACATTTTACCTGGACGGCAGTATCACTTCAGGGTGTTTGCTAAAAATGACATGGGCCTTTCTCCACATTCCGAGTCCCCTGCATTTGAAACCAAAAAGGAAAAAGGTGTTTCAAGTTTTATCATGAAAACAATACAAAACTTGCAATCATTTTGCAAACTGTCAAACTAAATCACTGTTCCTAAGCTAAGCTAGGTTCTCAAGAAAGTGATGATTTCTTTAAACAGTAAACTATTAGATTTCCCTGACGTTCATTCATTGTTAGACTGGGGTTTGAGCCACAAATGTATAAAAATATTAATCAGATTGTCAATTAAGAAGCTAAATAAGCCCTTTTCTGTATTCAATACAAAATAGCAAAGAAAGAAACAGGGGTCTCTGAGTGAGCGAGAATAAAATATGCACAGGCAGCCAATAACAGACGGCAAAACTGACAGTAAGAAAGTGCATGATAGCTATAAATATGGACTCATCTGTGAGCTTAAATGTGTCTGCTCATTACCCATGGTTATTAAAGATAAATGCATAACACACTTTTATCACAACCTTTACTTCAATCTAAGAAATCAGATTTGAAATCAACATAATGTTTAAATTTCACTAATTAATACTAACCATCCCTTATCATAAGTGTCCCAGTCTCCCCTACTTAATTATTATTTTTGTTAAAATATAATTACTTTTTGTAATTCTTTGTTTCAGAAAAGTTCCAAGTAAACAGGCCAGAGATAAAACACCGGATCTTCGATTCTCCTCCCTCATTTATTGTTCCCCTGAAGAGGCGTACAGCCCCACAAGGTTATGAATGCTACATGAGCTGTGCCATTAAGGGTGATCCAGCTCCACGTGTTACGTGGTACTGGAACAATATCAGCCTCAACACAAACACCAACTACCACATCACAAATGTATGTGGAGTCTGCTCCTTGCTTATATTGAGAGTGGGACCCAAAGACAACGGGGAATACAAAGTTGCCATACAGAACAAACTGGGCACTGCGGAGTCATCAATGATGCTGAATGTCAGAGGTATTCACAAGGTTTAACAATCATAAAGTTTTTACTAATTTGATTGTCTGTTGTAACATTTGAGTTTGCAGTATGTAGATTAAATAACCTTAGAGCAATATTGCTTTTTTTTGCAGAGTGAAGACAAGCCACAGCTCCTGGGAAGAAGCTGAACAAACACCTATGTGGAAATAATATAACCAATAAATAAAATGTAATGGAAAATGTGGTCATTTTTGTTTAAATGGTGGATGTTGCAAAAATAGTTTAAAAATTGCTCTTTTTTAAAATTCTGGAAAGGGATCCAAAGCATTTTGAAAGAAAGACAGTTTGAACATTTCAACACAAATGTGAAGTGCCATTGCTAGTATCTTAAGATTACATTTATTTATTTTCCACAAATCACAAAATATCCAGGTTAACTGTGTACTGCAACTAGTATGAATTATGATGAAACAGCTCTCTCTTGAGGTGAATGTGCAGTGTGACACCTGAATGCTACAATAACAGAGTTAAAGACAGTCACATCAGATGGCAGAGAGATGGAAAATTTCCAGGTACAGAAAACATAAAAGACTGCATTTCCATCTTACTTCATATGTTTAAAATCAAAAGGCTTTAGTATTAATATATTAGTGTTTGAACTGCAGCAAAATGTTACAAGTCAAGCTCTTTCCTCTTTTATTGACCATGTAATGTGTAGTTTCAAACATTCCTCAAAATCATATTTTGTAGTAATTTAGTGGTAATGAAGCCATTTAGGCTTATGATTTATCAGTAGATCTATGTTTAAAAATAGAAAAGATATCAGGGAAAACATATGTTGCTGTAGCTCAGGAGGTAGAGCAGGTCATCTACTAATTGGAAGGTTGGTGGCATGCCAGATATCCTTGAGCAAGATCCTAATTCCAAGTTGATCTCTGATGCATCC
Organism: Diplotaxodon limnothrissa; assembly: GCF_057381915.1. Taxonomy (NCBI): domain Eukaryota; kingdom Metazoa; phylum Chordata; class Actinopteri; order Cichliformes; family Cichlidae; genus Diplotaxodon; species Diplotaxodon limnothrissa. The sequence goes on from NC_140600.1 coordinate 33,872,576, forward strand.
ATTGGAGTATGAATGTGTGTGAAGGTTAGAAAGAAAGCACTCAAGTAGAAAAAGCATAGGAAAAAAGTGTCTGTGTGAATGAGGCAAGTTGTATAATGCACTTTGAGTGCTCCAGCAGAGTAAAAAAGTGCTATGAAGTGAATTTAGTTCACAGAAGACACCCAACTCTGGTTAACTCCCTTTGCTGTTTCTACTGTGAAGTAAAAATCATACCGGCCGCAACAAGAAGCAGCTTCCTCCTGTTGGAGAAACTAGTGTGGTGAATGCTAGTGTTGGTCCTTTGTACCTTTACAGTCAGGCCTCTGAGAAGAGGGATGTATATGTAACATCAGCACAATCTTAAGAAACTGTCTTTACAACAGCAATACCTCCAGCAGGTGACGGAGATCACAGAAGCACAAATTATCTAACTTTATCACCTCTAATCAACCGGACTCTTAATTAATATTAAGTACTTCTATAGTTACTTATTTCATTCCTTCCTTCCTTCGGAAGTTGCATTAAAACACACACACACACACACACACACACGTCATATATACATGAGTTTAAAAACAAGGCACCAAGATATAAATAAAATAATGGAAGCATTGCAGTTTCACTTCATAGATAAACGTGTAACTGTTACGGCCCTAGCAAACTTGTTATGTGTTTTAGTGTGTCCCGTTTTCCTTCTCGCCTGACTTCGGCCGCCATCCAGTTCCCCCGAGTGGCCAGTGCACAGCTGGGTTCACTCAGCAATTAGCCACCCAACAGTAAAAGTTGTTGAAGAGCTGCTCACTGAGCAGCTTCAATGCTGTGGTGTGCTTGGGCGTCTGAATCAGAACGCCAAGCCTGTAGAGGCCTAAGCTGCAGTGTTGCCAACTCCCCAGTAAGGAAAATCGCTATTGGTTGTCCTAAAAGTCGCTAAATGACGTCATCGCCTATTTTGCATAATTGATCATGCTAATCTAATTGCACCTATGTTGTTGGAGAGAGAAATAACATCGTGGAAGAGACATAAAGTGAGTAAAAAAACGTCCTAAATGCATTTAGAGTTTATTTAGAACTACAAATTAAATTTATTTTAGCAATTATTGTTTTTTTTAATGTTACAATTCCAACCCTGCTCCTTTACCCGGGCTTGGACCGGCAAAAGTGACCCGAAAAAGGCACTCTGGTGGAGTTACTTTGTGTGTGTGTGTGTGTGTGTGTGTGTGTGTGTGTGCGCGCGTGTGTGTGTGTGTGTGTGTGTGTGTGTGTTTGTGTGTGTTTGTTTGTTTATAAGTAGTTTTAAACCTTGTGATCCACAAAACAGCATAAGAGTAAAAGAAGAACTGACTGCGTTACAGCACCCGCTGCTTGTCGAGAGTAAAAGCGATGCGCGCTTTCACGTATTTTTTTAGCGACTTTCTTTAGAAAAAAAAGTCGCTAAGGGGTCTGAAAACTCACTAAATATAGCGACAAAGTCGCTAAATTGGCAACACTGCTAAGCTGAGGTGTGTCTTGACAGTATTTGGGTCTTCAAGCTACTAGACGGTAGCTAGAGCCTGTTTACAGGAGCAGTGTTTTTCTTTGCTTTGCAGTGTCCGTTCTTTTCAGCACATTTTAGTTTGTTGATACCTAATGACGGTTTGATGAAGCCCTGTGAATGTGTCCAATCTTGATGTTTCCATGTGCTTTTTATAATGTCTTTACTTATATTACTAAATAGACTTTAGTGAACAGGATTTACAAAGGGGTTATATTTCTGCTATCCTCTTGGTCCGATTTCTCTTTAAAAAAAATAAATTTTTAATGTCAATTAGACTTTTTAACTGGATAAATAAAGGATACATAAATGTCAGGTTCCCATATTGTGGGTTCTACCTTATGACAAGAATGTCATGTTTGTGGCTCAAGATGACTTGATATCATTCGTGAGGGATGCATTTAACATATGTTTCACATATTATAGGCCAACAAGTCAGTTATAGCAATTTAAAAACGGGAAATCACTTTACACAGTTCTCTCAGTGTCAAGTTCTTTTGTGAAAGGTACTGTTTTCTGCCAGCAGGTGGTGCCTGGTTACTGCCATATGATGATGAAGCATACTGATTAAAGGGGATATGGAGAAAACAAAACCTTTGTAACTAGTGGATATGTGCCGTTAATCTTTATTTATTCTTTTATTTTTGTAGCCAATTTACAAGTTACTGTTAAATGTAACCTCAGATACCTCAGATTTCTCATGTTAAGTGGACTACTGTCATCTTTCCTTGGTCTTTGAACTGAAACTGATTAAAAGGCCACAGCAAGCCCTTTTTAAGTGAGTGACTGACTCCTACATTGTTAGGATGTTGCACTTTATGTAAACTGTACTGTCTCGCTGTTGTCCAACATGAAATAAATAGAATAATCCAGAATTCTTCTTTAGTTGCAGTTACATCATGTACGATGTGCTCCCATCAGCATTCCTGTAAAAATTTAAATTTGTAGAATTATTAGATTTTTAATGTGATTAGAGTACATGGAGATGATGTGTACACTGAGGCTGAAAAAAGAAATAAAACCAAGCCCTAGTTTGGTATGACTAAGATTCCTAAAACTTTCACCTCTCATAATACTAAGAAATTACTCAGAATCAGATATTTTTGCTAAAAAAAAAAAGTGTGTCTTTACCACTGGCACAAATTTACAGCAGTGCATTATTTGGTAATAACTTGCAGAAAATGTACCCTTTTTAGATAAATGAATGCCAAAAAACTGCCTTTGAGCTGGTTACACTGCATTGCAACTAATGTAACCACAGACACATGCAACTTGGAGCTCGGTCAAAAGATTAACCTTTAACGACAGAATATACTGTAAGACATAGTATACACATGTCTCCATGGCCAAGCACCCTATATGTTTTTATTATTACTTTTCCTTCCTTTACTACTGTACATTCAGATGTGTCTTCCGCTAGTTATTTAAACTGGTAGGTTTTCATTTATTTATTTATTTATTTATTTTAATGTAAAAACCTTGGTTCCCTTTTGCTTAAAGGACTCTATAGTAAATCACATTTTAATTCACAAGGAAAAAAATACTTCTTTGCCTTGAAATAAGTTTACTTCCCTTTGCATTACATACAACATCACATTTACAGAATTTACATTGCATCAAAGTTACACCATAATATACAAAACAAGCTTTTCTTTAAAAAAGAGAATAATGTATATTCATTTTAAAATACTATTAATTTGACTTTTTATTGTATTTGTAATTTTTACTCTGGTTTGTTAATTCCTTTACACAATGTTGCTATAAATCCTTGTGTACACACACACACACACACACACACACACGCGCACACGCATGCACACGCACACACATTGCAGCCCGCCTACTCCCCTCTCCCACCACTTCGCCCCACTATCTCACACTTGTGCAATTGTTTCACTCTCTTCTGATATGCAATGTCTCACTATCACGTGAAGAAGACGCTTGGATTGTCCTTTAACCAAAGAAAAAACAAATCTGATTTTAATCTTACTGGATAAAAAAAATACATATCTCTCTACTTCTCTTTCGTTTAAGAAGAACATAAAAAAAAAATTGGACATACTTCTGACGACAATACTGCTGCATGCAGTGGTTCCAGCTGCCCAGGAGCGATGTCATCTCTACCCTCTCACAACAAAGATCCGTCACGCATCAGAAAGCAGTTCTCTGACTCTTGTCCAGTTTCTTCTGTTGCCACTACTAAGAGCCTGCGGGTAAGGCCTGATTGTCTTTAATCTTTTAAGTGTTTGTTTAGTGGCAGGAAATGCCATAAAAGGAAAACATTAACTTTGAGGTTCGGTCATTGTCGAAGAAATGTGTTGAAAACAAGCCACAGAGGTATTTCTGAGCATTAGAACACACATAACTCATCACTGCCTTCAATCCAATTCTATTTTTTTTTTTTTTGGTCTGTTTTGTTTTTTGGACATAATTGTGTGGCATTAGCTAATCATTTTGTATGATTTATGCAGTACAATTAGGAAAAATTAGGGAAGTAGAATTTCTCAAAATATGCTAGACTTCATGTGTCTTCAACTGTTTCTGCAACATGATTACAATGTTTTATTTTGGTAGTCCAGTTTGACATTCTATAACTGCAGAGGGGATTTTGTGGTAATTTAGTCCAATACAGCCCAAAGTGTTATATTTACCCAATAATGTGCTATTTTTACATTCTAAATAAATTGTGTGTTTTCCTTTAAGTTCGAATAGCTTATCTTTGGGATTACTTATTTTATTGCATTCTAGGGTCTGTGGAGTTAGATTATTAGATACTTGTAATAAACCATGTGGAGAATGTGCAGTTTTATATTGTTCATTACTGTATATGGGGATAGTTCAAATGACCATAGTAACACATAAACTGATAAATAAAGCTACACGTTGATGTTCGTGAGCAAGGGAGCAGAAAACTTGAAGGAAATGTTGTAATGAGCAGTTAGTCTTATCTGTTTATGCAAACCAAGAACCTCTTGAGAAAAATATATGGTGTGACGCAGAGAAAAGTTTGTGAGAGAAAGGGCAACAGGAAGAAAGGAGGAGGAGGAGGCAAGAGAAAAATAGAGAGAAAGAGAGACAGAGCAGGGGGGATGAAAGACAGGATGAAGAGGAACAGAAGGAAAGAGGGACAGTGCTTGGAGGACTGACTTGTGGGAACCCAGTATTTATGGATGTTTATCTCTCTGCTAGTCCTAAGGGAAGCTCATATTTTCCATTTGGGAATAGCTGGTCATTAGACAAAAAGTCCCTCACAGAATCTGGGAAGGCTGGAGGACAGATTTCAGATGGAGTCAGTCCTTCATGAGACAAAGACACAAACTTTTTGATCAGCATCTGTTTCTGTGCGATACTGCTTAATATAAATCCGAGCTTTTTCCAGGTCTGAATACAGTATATTGTTCATTGTCATTTACGTAGCATGGCAGGGTTTGCAGACATGACTGGATGTCATCTCTTTAAAGGTCCCATAAATGTCTGAAGTGAAGCGTATCACTGTGTTTACACAATGTGCCTTCAACTTAAAACCCTGTCTCTTCTTTAGAGAATTTAGCTTACTTTATCAGTTTCACATGACATGTAGCCCTCAGGCAAAGGATACATATCTGTTTTTTGGCTGAAGTTTATACTACAGTCTCTACCAAAGGTCTCTGAAAGAATAAAGATGCAGTGTAAACTGTAACTGTGTGGACTGTCTTATATTAACAAGTCAATTCTCTGTTTGAATTTTCTAAAAGACAAAATGCAGAAGTACAGGCAAAAAGCAAGATCATTACTTTTACAAGCTTTAAACAAACGTATTGTTTGCACTAAAAGAGTTACAGTAAGAGCTTTTCTTATGATGAATAAACAGAAAGCACACTTGAGGATTAAAAGGTGGGTTTAGAAAAGAAACGTGGCGAAGCTATTTTTGTCTACTGGAGGCTGTATTTTGCTTTCTTGCCTTTTAATCTATCACACAAAAGTGGGCAGCCATGCTAGTATCTTTACAAGGCTGTATTTAGGAACAGCGGTGCTTTCAGCTAAATGCTAATGTCACCACAGGACTTGGGCATATATTTTCTTTTGCTCTCTAAGGTTAGGATGTTTGTCCCATAACGTTTGCTAATCAAATGATAAAATCTTACCAGATTATTGCAGACAAATTTTTGAAGTATAACAATAACAAGTATCCAAGAAGTCCTCCAAGCACATAATAGTGTTGCTAATTTGTTCCTACTAATTTTAATAAAGAAATTCTTTATATGGATATCCATAATCTGTAGGCAAGGGACATAATGTTTGGTAGTGACAATGTTTCTGTTTATAGACTGCTTGTAGTCTGAGTGCTATTGACCGATGATTTAGCAGGTTTGGGTGCATGCAAGTAAGCAGTCAGCATGGAGAGCAAAAGAAACCGCATTTGCAAACACATCCAACTGTTGAAACGAAGACTCCAGTCTGACCTTTTTCTAAAATGACTGTTTAGTTTTGCCTTGGCTCTCTGTTTATTTTTCATTTCCTCTTGCTATTTGGTTGAATTCAGACACAGAAACTAGTTGGTTAGCATTAGATAACAAGAGCAATCTGAGTTAAAATACACAAAAAAGCAGTAAACACATGTTAAAAAACAGCTTTATTTCCTATACTGGTGCTGAGTTACACTCACAGATTGTAAATAAAGCTGGATATAGCCACTGTGACATCATCTATAACTGGTCCTGCAGTGAAACTTCTAGCTGAGCATGTTTGCCACTGCTAGCTGTTTTGAAACCAAATTTCATGAGTGACATTAAACTGAAGGCGCTCGTAGGAAATGGAAATGGAGTGGAACTCATGTGATGTTTTATAGTCTTACTGACCACTCAAAGTGCTTTGGACTACAAGGTACGAGCTTCGAGCATATATAATCTAAGTACTTTATCTACCTCATGTTTATGGCCAATTTAAAATGACCAGATAAACCACAAATACAAATCTTGAGAGAAAGCCCAAGTGTCAGTACAAAAACACATGCAGGCACGGGGAGAACATAACAACATGCTCCCCAGAGAAAGACCTACCTTATCAGACAAGATATGCCTATTCTAAACAATTCTCTATTTGAGCCTTAATTTTTGCAGTAATGGTAAACATATTTCAAGCAAGTGCTAGAGACTATTCAGGGGGCAGAAGAGTGTTTGTTGAGCTCATGGATCAGAGGAGCCAGTGGATGTTTTCTATAGAGTCTAACTTCTATTTGCATCATAGGCACTGCCAGTTGCTGGCCACGGAAGAATAGAGGCTCAAGGGACTTTTACAATGGCTATAGTCTTCAGAAAAGAAAGCTAAGTCCATTGTTTAGATACAGTCTATAGTTTCACTACAGTTGAATGTGGCAGCACAAGTGTACATCTTATTGTTGCTAGTGGTCTTAACTTTAAAATTTCAAATCACAAAAGGAAACAAACTTTAAAAAAATATGCTATGGCCTTCCCAGTCACTGGATCTCAACTGTCAACTCAGCAGAACTGGTGTGGAAGACTTTGTACCATATATATAGTCCTTATATTTCATACTTTATTATATTTACTAACCTTATAAGTTGATGTATTATCCTATATTTTGTCATCTCCTGAGGAAATTATTTCCTAATTTAGAGTTAAGCAGTAGTCGGTGCAGTAGTTATTACCTTTTTTGGATGTGTTTTAGCTATCTGTGCTTGTCAGTTTATTTAAGGAATCATTTCCTCTCCCCCCTTTAACTTGGCTGAGAATTTCAGACTGCCATAAACCTTTTTTTCCCCACTAAAAGTCCATTTCAAGATAATTCTTGAACAAGTAATTTTCCAGAAACCCAGACATGCAATTGCATGAATATTGATAATATATTCTGTATCTATTTTTGTTGACATTGTGCCTGTAATAAAACATGCTCTGAGTCCAAATTACCTTTATTTTAGTGTAACAGTCTTATGCAGAAGAAAATGTTTGTGCATTTGCTGGAAAATGGGGTTGAAATAGTTCCTTATGCAATGTAAGGGGTTAAGCACAGCTGATATCTTGGTTAAGAGAATCAGGAATGTTTATAAAAGTGATTAGTGTGGTTGTCATACTGTATTTTTTTATTTATTTATTTATTTTAAACTTTGGTCAGATTGCACCCCTTTCTAAAACATTTTCTTCTCATTTCAGCATGAGAGGCTCTCTAGGTAAGGTTCTTCTAATTTGATTTACACCATCAGTAAGAAAGGCATTACCACGTATTACCAGAATGACAACAAAAACAGGAATCTATCCATTACTGACAGGAGTATATCCATTCAATTGGGCAAAGAGTGTGCTAAATCTGAATTAATAGTTAATACATCTCCTGTGTCTTCAGATTGGGATCATCTGGATCATCTGATGTCTCCAATGACACATCAACAAACCATGCTGAGTCCTACTTTTTACAAAGAGAGAACAGACTATCTGCAAGGAAAAAGGCACAAGAAGAGACAGCAAATAATGATTATAAAAAGGTATGTGATACACCTTAAATACAAATATACACGACTGTTATAGATTTGTAATATGTAGATTCTGAGTGCTACTTTTTGACAGTACTGTAGATGCGTATGTACTGTAATAAAAGAACAAAAATAAAAAGAGCACACAGAGATTCAGTGGGCTCAATAATTCGTAACATTTGGATTTAATGAAAATGATGAATAGAATGGGAGCTACTGCTGATAATAATCAAATCTAATTTCAAATAGAAATTAAGTATGTAAATTTAATACCACTGCACTTTTTTAATGTTGTCAGATGAGAAAAATAGTTTATTCATATGAAATTATATGAAAATGAATCAGAATCACGTATTCAGGGGGGCAGATACTACGATGCTAATGGGTTCTATGTCGCTTTATGAAAGTAATATGATCACCAAAGATAGCACAGCTTATCTTGACAAACACAAGTGCCATGAGTGATTCATCCAAAACTTGTTGAAGCATTTCCCTCACAGCCACTAATGTGAACATCATGGGAGGAAAAAAGTCTCCAAAGTCAATATGATTCATTATACATGTAACACATATACTAAACCTAATGGCAATCTAATGTCTGTCAAGATATTTTAAGGAAGAAATCTGACCCTGATGGCAATTGATGAAAACTGAAACTACCACAAAAATGTGTCCTGGTGGCAGTGTTTGGTGGTGGAAATCCTAACATGTGGGTATTTTGTAGATGTATGAAAAGGCACTGGCAACAAATCAAAGGCTCAAGTCCCGACTGGAAACAAGTAAACAGGAACTCACCATGATGCAAGACCAGCTGGAGAGAGCACAGGTACTCTAAGCAAGGCTGAAGTAATGATCCAGAAACACTACTGAGAAACAAATTAACCACTTGTTTGAAAAGGGCAACAGTCCATTTTTTTTACATAAATATGAGACATTGATAACAGAGACTCCATAATCAAGCTGTTTCCATAAATTGCAATCTTTTCTCATAGTAATCTCTCTTTGCTGCAGAAGGGGAGACAGGATGACTGTGGGGCCAATGTGCTAGAAGCAGAAAAAAAGGTATGGACTCAAGAGGAGAAGTGTTTTTTAAGCATTTTTACTCGTTTATTTTAATTACCTTTAATGATTATACTTAAAGGAAAGCTGGAGCCTTAAAAAGAGGATATCAGATATGGAAGAACAACTGAAGGTAAATGTTTTATAAATGCCTTAAAATTGAATTTGAACATTAAGTCTCTTTTGAGAATATACAGTAAGTGTTTGGTTGTAACTTGGTGCTGTGGTCTCAGCTGTTTTGTCTTCAGTGGTTTTAGCTGACATCATTTGTCACCATTATGCTCTGCTGGCTGTGCAATGTGTGAGCACTGCAGCGAGTGAGCAATCAGTATTCATGTGCAGCGTAAAGCCCACAAATGTCTGCTGTGTTCTGCACAAGTGAATGCAAACAAAAACCTCTTGTTGTCTGTGAATGAGAGACCTAAACAAAGATGCTGGTCTAAAAATATACCTTTACAACAGAGAAATTATTCAAAACTGGTCTAAAAGCATCTGTCTGTCAGTGTGTATGAACACATTATTGTATTTGTTTAATAAAGATCAGTCTGTCCTTTATTCTTTAGGCCAGTTTTCTTTCTGTACCAGTTACTAATAAGAGTAGAAACCAGAAACCTTCATAGAATGTAGATAAAAGATGGACATACCGTAGTCAGTATGATATCAGGTTTGGTTAGAAATAGGTTTAGAAGCCTCAGGCCATGGATCAGATTGAGAAACCAAGAAGCACTGAACACTTGTACAGTAGCAAACTATGAGTCACAAGGTAGGTCCTCTCTGCAGCATACCTGGTTTTTTCCATCCTATTTGACTTGAATGGGGTCCAGAATCTAAAAAGAGAACTTAAAAGTAGCGGCTAAGACCACAGGGGAGTGTTTACGCTGGCCATAGCTCAAAGGAGCCAAAAAACATTTTTTCCCATAGATTACTATACAACTGAACATGCAGGAACCATCTCATGCTGGTGATAAGACAGACTGTAGGTTTAAGGCACTTTTGCATTGCTTTCACTTTTCAGACCCTGAAGCTACGTCCATCATTTATAAACACCAGCAAACTTGTATGAGTTTCACTTTAAGCAGGACCTTGTTACTGTCCACTTTGTGAGCAAGAATTTTTTTTTTTTCTCTTAGAAGACACCGTTCTGTATCCCTGTGTTTCTCTCTCCTGTGTTATGCACAACTTTTAAAAAGTGGTCTCTGCACAGATCAAGATTCATTGTATTTATTAATATTATATGTAAATGTTATGACAGTTACGGGGTGTTGTGGTCACTGTCGATCAAATCTAGTGAAACAAATTTTGTGCTCAAAGTAAATATTGTTTATAGCAAAAAAAATGTTTACTTGTGGTTTTGCAAGAATCCAAGGTTATGCCTTTGTTTTAAGAGGTAGATTAGCATGTGTTCTGCGGGTGGTCTGTTGTACTCTGAATCTGCTACCTCCCATTTGATGTGACCAAGGCTGAAAAAATTACTGACATGACCAGAAATAAAAACCAGTCCTTGGTGTGTAGCCCATGAAGACACTACCAAAATATGAACTTACTTTTAAACTACAAATTAAGAACAAGCAAATCCTTATACTAGCCACTGTAAGCAGAAATGCTCTACCTGGGACGAGTTGTAGGACTTTTTAGATACTCTGTCCACCCTTATGTTTTTATACTCTCTTTTCCCTCAGATTAAAGCAGAGCTTAAGATGGAAAACCAGAGACTAAAGGATGAGAATGGGGCTTTAATCCGTGTCATCACCAAACTCTCCAAGTGAGAAGGGAAGCAGACAGGAGGGAGGAAGAAGAAGAAAGGATTCAAGAAGTCATATTTTAATCTGTATCCTTTAAATTTCTGAAAGCATAAGTCCATCCTCTGAAAAGATATGTACATTGGTCAGCAGAATGTATTAAACTGAGCCCTTTCTACTGATTGTTTAGAAAGATGAAAGAGATGTTGATTTAATACTGATTTTCCATCCTCCTGTTCACATATAAGAAGACACATTTGTCCAACTGTAAATGCACAATGCATCAATTTAAAATTTAAAATGTAAACTCACTAAATATTTCTAAATAAAGGCAAATGCCAGTTTACGTGTTTCTTATTACTGTCTTTACGTGAGTAAATTGTCCTCAAGTAAACAGTATATGAAATTTTGGTACTGAGTAGACACTTTCACAAAAATGGACAAAATATTGCAGGTATTTCCAAAGAAGCATTGCCATGGAAACAGCAATATTTGGCCTATTCCATATGCAGATCATGAAAATGGGCTCTGAACTATCAGGGACAGTGGGTGATGGATGAGAAACATTTTTTAGGAACGTAGGAGTGTCATCTCTGATTTAAGAGCTTTACCTTGACTGATGATATTGCAAGTAACACGATCTTTGGCTTACAAGTTTAAATAGAAAAAATGTTTAAAAAAATTATGTATTTATATATTTTTTCCCTATAAAAGTGTCAAAACAAATTTAGCTTTCTTGTAAAATATCGCCTCAATCTCATGCACTTATTAATCTGTCATATTAGCGTCAATTAAGTAGGAGTTGTGGTGATTTTGATCAAATCACATGGACTTTATCGCTAAATGGTGAATATGATATCCTTTATTTAAAGGCATAAAACTGTCTTACTTTTTTTTTTTTTTTTAACGCTGGGCTGTCATCTATGTGTCACACTCAGCTACTAAGCTGTTTCTTGGCATTTATTTTATGCATGCAACGCCACCCTCTGACCATAAATGGAAATGCATCCTCTACATACATTTACACAACACATGGGACAAAGCTACTTAAAATGCCTTTATTTCCTATTATTACATATGAACAACACAGAGATATGCTCTGATCACATCCTCATATTTTGGTTCCCTTGAGTACTTCAGTTCTACACAGAATGATGTATGAGTACAACTTTTTTGGTCTTTTTTGTTTGCTTTTCTGCTGGAAAAACATGGATTCTGTACAGAATTAAATCATGCAGTTCACAAAAAGGCACAACTATTGACACACCTCTACAACAAGACAAAACAAGAATGACGAACGACATTCAAGCATTTCGCTTGTCTATGTTGCTGGGTAAGTGAATATACAAGCGAGCTTGACTGTCTTTGGATGTTCTGTTATATGGCTATGTTGACTTAACAGGATTATGACTGTAAAGGAACCATTACCGAAGCAGCAGGTTGGCAGTATTGCATTTCGAATGTTGAATGTTGAATCTGCACTGTTTGGGTCTGCTCTGTGCCCAAGACAGCTTGTGAGACCCAGGAAGACAGGGATTTTGTTGCCTGCATCGCAGAGAACATACCTAACATACCTTAACAGAAGACCATTTAACGAATGCCGGCTCTACACTCCTGTTGAAAATACATAAACTAGCACATGTAAAATATAAGTTCTATATCAAAGAGTAGAGGATGTGCTGACACACGGTGTACTAAAGGATGTAATGAGGTGCTTCTCCACAAAAAAGATATTGGAATTAGACATTAATCCTCTGTCTTCAGCTCATCTCCTCGAAACCAGAAACAGTCTTAATGTGAAAGAGAGTGCAGAGAGGATTAGGCGCGTTCATCTCCATGCACTCCATCTTATAAATAAGGCTTTATCTAAACGTAAATGATAATGACTCAAAAAGCAGAAAAATGAAGGCCCACATTGTAAATGATGTGGTAGACAGCGTCAGTATCTAAGAGCATGCACAAGCGACACAACACCAGCTCATCCTATTGTAATCCCTTAGTTAAAGTATATCAGTTCATACAGTGGCATTTGTAATGAAAAAAAATATTGATTGCTTGATTATTAGATGGTAGCTACTTAAAAGAACAGCATCAATAATCTGGTATGCTGTAATAATATTTAATTACTTATGAAGCAAAGAAGACACTACTGAATAATGAATTTACAACTGAATTCAGTTTAATTTATCCTACAATTTAAATAAAAGCTAATTTTCTTGAAAAGCAAGAAGATGAGGAGGTACAATTTAATGACGTGTGACGAAAAAGGGGCTACAAGTCAGTTAGCTAATGTACGGCACTGACATTTGATTAACTAAGACTTGACACCCGTCTGGCAGGAGTACATGAAGGAAACACTTAGGTACACTGAGATAGAAAATTAAGGAGACAAGTATTCTCCTGTTTTGAAATATATACAATTAACTGATTATGTATTAATACACTCAGAAATGAACAATTATTACATGACTTGTAGCCTGAGGAAAAAAACACACTAGCATAGAGACATAAAAACAATGACGGAAAATCAGACGATCATGCAGTTTGATGAAAACGCAATGGATTTCCATGTGACACTAAAATCAGCTGTGTTTTTAACTGAGGCATTCATGGAGTCTGGTAAGCCAAACATGGATTGTTCAGACATACATTCAGCAGAAATTCATACACTTTGCAGTCAGTGCATCCTTTTTTTATACTCTGTTTTATTATAAAAATGACACAGAACACAAACACACATACACAATATAATTATGGTTCCTCTTTAAAACATGCCGCTATTTACATCATCTTGTAAATACATGCTGTAGCCTATTAACAAATTTTGCGGGATGCATATGTTAACAATTGTAAAGAAGTACTGTGGATGAACCTGTCAATGTGCCGCTGCTCACCATTAGATACTTCTGCTGGCGACGTGGATGCATACGAACGACTGCCTTAACATTTTCTTTTTTAAACAAACTGCCCCCTTATAAAAGTGTCCTGAAAAATCTATGTTGACATTTAAAAGCACTAAATGTAGACACAAGTTTCTATGAGTTCATTTTTTCCAGTTTCTGAAATTCTGAGAAAATATTTTAATGTGTTGGCCTCCCAAGATCTGATTTTGGATTTTTTGATTTAAAGAAAGTAATTCACAAAACACCGATTCCCTGATTTTGTCTCACTTAGAATTCACTGATAACATCAATGTATCAACTCGGGTTGAGTGGATGAGTGGGCTGGAGCCAATCCCTGGAGATAATCCACAAGAGATGGGGTAAAACCCTGGACATGTGTCCAGTTCCATCAATTCATGGCCAGTTCAGAATCCAAAATTACCTACGTAAGCAGTGAAACTCAACATCAGAGAGGCTCTAGACAGTGTTTGAAGCCAGAAATTAGTTGTCATTAATAATGATTTCAGTTACAATGATTTGAATTATAAGAAAGTGATACTGACTCTTTTCCCTCCCGGTAAATTCGGAAGATTTTTCAGGTTCAGGTTGTCATCACGTATGATTAGAGAAAGTGTCATCCATTTTCTAAAGCTATTTTTTTGGGGTTTTTTAAGGTTCCTGCAATAAATGACAATTTTAATCCTACATATGTCTACATTTAACTCAAAGAAACCAATATGGGGACAGTCATGATTCTTCAGTTAAGAGGAGCTGCTACAGGAAAGAGATCAGGTCATTGGTAAATTCAGTGGAATTTAAATGTCAACATTTTAAATGTTCTATCCTCAGTCATTCCCTTATAATAATCAATTCTTTGTGTCCTTTTTTGCTTCCAAGCCACTAAACATTACACTAATAATTTGCCTACAAGTTTCAACATCACCATATTGCAGCACTTTGTCTCCAGGATCAAAAAGCTTGTGTCCCGACCGAGTGATTCAAACAAGACAAAATACTGCGAGGCATGATACATGCTCTATTCTGCAGCTCTATTTGGTTCAAGCAGATGGTCCAGGATGTGTGTATTGTATACGTTTGATGATACAGTTGCTATGTTTAGATTCTACACACCTCATTAATACAAATCAAAGCTACATCTTACATTTCAAATTCAATAATCTATAAAAACATTTCGTCTTTGACAGAAATCCTCATGTTGTTTCAGCAGAAACTACAGAAATATTGAAGTGAATTACAGTAGAACTACAACATCAGCCAATGACGTGGAATCGTTTTAATGAATGTCAAAACATAATAACCAAAATGGCACTGTCTTTTACTAAACAACAGAAATCAAAGAAGCATAGTCAGTACTGTTTTCAGCATCATTGGTAATCCTTTTTAGTGCCTTACTTCTACAATGGATAAGTAAGGTTTTACATCCAAGTGGTCAACATAGCCAGATTTCAAATGGCACATTCACAGTGTCCCTGACACATTTTGAACAATATTCAACCACTTTAAAATAAACAATAAAACCTGCACTACTTCTCAAAGTGTCATATTAGGAAGGCACCCTTGTATTCCTGTCTTACATTACACCTGTCTGAAGACACAGAAATATGGGTTGAAGCTAAATGCATAGATGGGCCTTCGTGGCAACACAAAACAAGCAACTTAAGTCAGACAACTGCATCATCCCTGCTATATGGTTCTGCTGCACTGTTTGCACCATCTCATATGTGAGCTGATAAAATCAAGAAAAATGTCATACATATTTCAGAATTGATTGTTGCATTCATTGATCTCAACCTGAATCATCTGCACTTGAATCTCTTCGCATTGATAGACTTAAGACAAACTTTATGCAGGAAATAACCCCAAATTAGAGTACTTTCTATTGCAAGTTAAAGCACAGTTATTAGCAAGACACAATACTGGGCGTGATGCACGCAGAGCAGTGGGGAGGTAAGTAAAGCATGCTCTATAAACTAAACTAAAGCCTTTTTTTTATATATATATCCAGCATTGTCTTCACCAATAATTCCATTCAGTGTCAGCACCCTAAGAATGAGATTCTTCAAATGAAGGAAAGACTAAAAGTCGATCATTCATTAACCAGTCACCCGGTAACTCAACACCATTCTTCTCAGCATACATTAATGTGGGAAATGTGATGCTCAAAAAGAGTTTCAGATATTCTACAATGTCTTTTTTTTAATATATTTTTTTTGAGCAGGACTTTTGACAAATAGTCATGTGTGAAGTCATGAAATTCATGCAAAGTAGGGATGAAGATTGGATTTCTGAGTTAGTGCATTAGCTGGTTGGTGAGATGTGTTACTTCTTTGCATTCAAGGATGCCAGCTGGCCATCAATTTCCTCCTCTGGCTGCAATGGGTGCCACTGGGCAATGGGACGGCGTGGATTAGCCAGCATGTCAGACCAGTGCTTCAGACCTAAGCCAGTAGCCTTACTGCCCACGAAGATTTTTCCAATGGCATCATTCTTACCTATCTTGTCATAATCAAACACTGTGACTGCCACCAAGATTTTCTGAGAAGGCAGCAAGAGAAAATGTAATCAATTATCTGTTTTCTGGGCATTTCATCATTCAAACTGTAGTGGAGATTCATTCATGAGCTATTATAACATATCAGTGAAGTCCAAAAGGTGTTGTATGACTTGTACTGTACCTGCATCTGTTCCAGGGGGATTTCAAAGCTGAAGGATTCATTGTAATATGGGTTTAGGGTGTTCTTCTTCACTGTAGTCTTCTTTTTCTTCAGACGCTTACCACCCTGGAGCAGCTGGATCTTTACATAAGGATCTGGAAAAAACATGAATATGATGAACAAAAGAGAAAAACTTATTCTGTCAATGACACAACCTTTAGTGTTTCTTAATTTGTTTGTTTGTTTGTATTTTAAATGGTTTTTCTTTGAATTTTCTCTTCAAATTGAATTTTCTTGCATGTGCCAAAGGACAAGAGTATTATGTGGTTTTTTTTCTACCAGATAAACCGCAGGCGTCCATCTTCTTCAGATTCTTTGCCTCCAGGATGCAGACAGTGAGTTTTCCAGCAGTGGGGACATAACGAAGGGAGATGCAGATATCTCCAAGTTTCTCAGGCTGAGCAGTAAGAGACACAGAAATGACAAGCACACATACTCATCAGATGTCCATAAATTGCATTTTCTGTGATGGGTGGGTGCAAAACATAGCTTTTATTTATCAAGATTTATACTCTTAGACTGAAACTGAGGGGTTTTTGTTGCTGCAACAGTGACATTATTTGGAATAAAACCCCTCTATCTGGATTTATGATCGCTCTGAGCTTTTAGACTTTGAAAATCCACTTTGATGACTGGGGGCAGGGATAACCTCGAAAAAGACACTGGAAAAGACTAGAGATACTAGCAGGTTATGTATGTAATCAGTTGTGATAAATTTAAAAAAGTGAGATAGTTTCCTTAATTATTCAAGCAAACTATCTCAGCATCATTGTTCACAGGTGTAGAAAAGCAAGGAGAGAAATTTGTTGTTCCACTGACATAAATAAAATTTTTGATTTCTATGTGTCTGAATGTTTGTGCACTGTTATGAAATTCCATCTTTTAAGAAATGCGAACTAATCAAGGAGCTAAATTATTTCTGAATATTAAAGATAGGATGATCAACCAGTGCCATAAACATCTTGCTGACTCCTCCAACCGAGTCGACATCAAGCCCCTCAGCCCTGCTGTAGTTTTCAAGTAAAATTAAATGCAAATAAATAAAGAGGGAGAATTTTTGGTGAACTACATTTAACTGTGTTTAAACCTGAATTGATACACAGTTAGTGCTCAAATAAGTATTCATGGAAGCAGCATGAAAGACTAACGAGAAACAAACTATAGTGGAACCATTTATCATAATGAAGGAACATGTAAGCTGGTGCAATGGTGCAGCTGAATGTGTTCTTAATTGATTTTTGGTCAACAATGGAGCATTGTGGCTCAGAAAAATAAGATATAATTGATCTCTGTCTAGACAGACAATACTTGATAGTAGCATCAATTCATAATTGGTTTGGGGCTTTTTCTTAGGGTTGACACCCAGAAAGTTTAGAATTTCAATGGTCTATTATTTAAAGAGCACAGAATGAATCAGTTCAATAAGCACCTCCTCTTGATCAGCACTCTCGAGATCCCGCCACTCCTCAATAGGCCGTCCAAGGTCAATGGTGTTCATGGGCAGCTTTACCTCTCCAATGACATCATGTTTAGAAAATCGGTCATAGTCATAAACAGACATCACCAAGGTCTTTCCACCAAGCTCCTCATAGGGTACCTGACCAAGAAACACAATGTCACTTATAGATTGTATTTATCTGTCTCACAGGATAAATAGGTTTATTTTTAATGTCATTAAACTTCACATAAACTGCCTCTGGAATTCTTGAAAAGGGCGAGTTAGTCCCACTGAAAAACCCCCTCATTAAATGATACAAATACTTGCTTACAAATTTATAGTGTTTAGCAGCTGCTATACAGAAAACAGTCAATAATCAAAACTAAATGGAAAAAACTAAGTGAACTAAAAATGTTAAATTATAAATTATCAGAGAAAATAATCTGAGAAACCAGACAAATAATACGCCCTAAAAGCACTAAATGAAATGCACGGTTATTTTCTCAAATGCAAACAACAAACATATTAGGAAAAATAAGTTATTACACCCCAATCCACAGAAATCTATGTGAAAATGAAGATGAGGACACCTCTACTACAAACTGCATAGGCATACATGAAATTTAAAAAAAAGCATCTTCTGTTTTAAAAAGAAAGAAAATATCTGGAATAAATTTTGATGGAGAAACAATAAATCTGACAGTGAAATTCTCATGGGAGGCCTTTGGAGATGGCAATAAAGGGCAGCCTGTACAATAAGATATTTTTCTGCTGCAGTTTTAACATTTTGCAGACTGGTATCGCCTGCAGCTTGACCCAGAGAGACTTGCAAAGTCCCAGCGGGGCTTATTAGCTAGGAGCATCTAAGAGCAGCATGTAGGCTGCATAGGCCAGTGGGTACACACACAGAGCCAGACAAACCTGACATACTGTCAGTTTCATACACAAAAAGCTGCGATAATGATTTGTGATATTTAAAAAAAAAAAACAACTTGCTCAAATAAGATTTATGTTTCTTTTTTTTTACAGCTGCATGCAAGAACAAGACTCACCTTGAAAACAAATGTCTCATTGAAGACAGGGTTCAGTGTTTTTTTGTGCACTTTGGTGTCAAACTTCTTCTTCTTGTCAGGGAAGAGCAGGACTTTAACATAAGGGTCTGAGGTTCCACCTGAGTCCATGGACATGAGATCTGCAGCTTGGAGGATACCAATTGTCAGCTGTGTGGAGAAAATGAGGGTGTATGTAAGCAACAGGAGCAGTGAAAACAGAATTTTATCAGGCAAAAATGCAACTTTTCTTTGAGGGTCACTGCCTCAGACTGGTTATATAAGCCTCGCAATCCATCACCACAAGCGTCTCAGCTGACTGGAGACATACTGGATGTCAGAAGCTTTTCCTCAGTGTCATCCAATTGTCACAGTGTGGTAACTTCTAAAAAATGTATTACACTGTGTGCTAGAAAATACAGATTTTAGCTGTCTATATTTTACAGATACATTAAAAGTACAGCCATTTCACCCTCTACTGTGTTTCATATCTAGTGAATTATTGGCATTTTAATTGAGCACATGAAGGTTTGCTCATATGCTGTCGAGTAATCAGTTAAGCTGCTGGAAGTACCACGGTTAGATAAATGTCTTTTGATTTACCTGAAGCCACTATAACAAGTTACTCTTTTAAGGTTTAGCCTCTTTTGTCTTTTCAGCCCTAAAAATAACTGTGGTTTTACTGACAATGTTCATCTTCTGCATACTCCTGTTCAGGTTTTGTATAGTATGTAAATGTAACCTTGAGTAACATCAACTTAACTGTCCTGTTTTGCTGCTATTAAAATTGTGAAGTTTATATTTGGTGTTTGTTCACATTCAAAGCCTGAATTAGGGAACTCTCTATTCCTCAAAATGTCATGGAAAATTACTCTTTTTCTGGCTGCTGACAGTAATTTCTGATTTATGGAGTAATAAAAAAACAGCCCTTTGTAAAAACTTTAATACGTCAAAAGAATGAAAGAAGAATTCCGAGTCTCATTGATCTCACTCTTACCAATGTTCAGATATCTGTTCCAGAAAAGTTTTCAAAACTGGCAATGATGCCTAATTTGCATAATTGAATGTGAAATTTCAGAATACATTACAAAAAATAAATAAATAAAAATATTTGATTAATGTCTTGATGGATCCAGGTAAGGAAATCTCAGAAAGTTGATACCGCTCATGGGTAGCGGTGGGAGGAATGCGACTGAAGAAGTGACCTGGATGAGTGAAAAAATGTTTCTCCCACTAAAAACACTGTCCAGACGAACAGTTTCAGCTTTCTGGGAATTGGATTAATGTAAGTAACGAACTAGAGAAATCTTAAGGTATTATATTTCAATTAAAATGTTTGCTTTAGTGTTTTGGCACCTTTAGAGTCCCTTATTATGAGCTGGATTACTCAGCACCAGAGATGGGCAGTAATGCGTTACTTGTAACGCGTTACTGTAATCTGATTACTTTTTTCAAGTAACGAGTAAAGTAAGGGATTACTATTGCAAAATCAGTAATTAGATTACCGTTACTTTCCCGTAGGAACGCTGCGTTACTGCGTTACTAAAACCGTGATTTTTTTTGCGAGAATGTCTCATGACAGTGACGTAAGCAAGTGCGACGTTGGTGACAGCAGCTGTGTGCAGATCAACAATGGATAATATATCGAGTGCGGGAGAGAGTATGAGCGTGCAGCGTTTAAAGTGTGGAAGTACTGACCTTACTTTGAGTTTGATTCCATAAAAAGTGACAAAAACATTAGCGTCCATCGTGCGTGGGAAGAAAACTTCTTTTTACAGCGAAAAAAACCCCTAAACTTCCGAGCAAGCACCGAGTAGCTACGACGTGATGGGAAACTCACAGAGACACTCGCGCGGATTCTTCAACTGACCGCAGCACACCTGCACCAGGGTAACCCTCCGCCTACCCTGCTCCTGCTTTACAGGTGAAAATAGAGCAAAAGGACCGCTGAGTCTTTGACTTTATTTATTTTCTGCTGTGTTTTACTTGCATCTGTTTGAAAGAGTGAGTGAAAACACAAAAAATATTTTATTTTATGTGCTGGAATGTGTAGAAAATAGGTTTAAATGTTAAACTAATTTATTCAAGTCAGAGAATGTTGCATATAATAAAATGTTTTGCTTGATGCATAAAGTTAAAAGATTAAAACTGATAAAACAAGTTAAAAAAAAGAGACTTTTCCATTTGATTACATTTTGTATGATGGATTATGTAGAAAAAGTAGAATTGGGCTGAAAGATCTATCACTTTATCACCTCTTCAGGTTGTAAATCGTGTTTTTAAAAAGTAACTAAGTAACTAAGTAACTAAGTAATTAATTACTTTTGAAAATAAGTAATCAGTAAAGTAACGGGATTACTTTTTTGGGGGAGTAATCAGTAATTAGTTACTGATTACTTTTTTCAAGTAACTTGACCAACACTGCTCAGCACAGAGGCATTATGTGGTATTATTGCTACTATGCATCTCCCAGGTAAAGAAAATGTTTCATTCATGACACCCATGAAAGAAAAAGCTTGTTTTTTCTTTGCACTTCGGGTTAAATAAACAAGAAAAAGCATTAATTTAATTACTATAACTTTACATTTTTTTATTATCTTTGCACAGAACCAAGCTACTACAGCGAGTTCCATACTGAAGATGACATGAATTGGGTTATCTAACTCTTTAATTTAAACATGTCTTTAAACACTAAAACGTTTCAAATGGGTAATTTAAATATAGCAGAAAACATGAAAAACTCCCTCCAAAATTGTTAATTATTTCTAGAGCTTTTTTTTTGTAGTTCACAAAATGTGATAACCACAGACCTTTGTATTCTCAAAGTCATAATCTATAGAGTATTGCAGCTTCCCCAGTTTCTCCTGCTCTTTCTCCTCTTCCTCTTTCTCTTCCTCTGTCAGTCCAGTCTCTCCCTCATCATCATCGTCATCCTGATGTGTCTGCAGTGTAAAGGTAACAAAACAAAAAGCTATGTTAAAGGTAAGAGTACAAAAAGTCAGGATACAGGGTTCCCCATAACAGCCAGCATGCCACAGACACTGGAGCTCCAGGAGTTTTTATGTGGGAGATACATGTTTTGGTTACTGCTTACCTGCACAGCACCTGATGATAAAAACCAGGAATTTATCATTTAAAAGGACATAGCTGCCTGTAATCGGTATCTCTACTTTTTTTAAGAAACTGTAGAAATGATTGTCTCAGTGTTTGTGGATCAGTGGGCAAGTCCTTAAATCTGACATGCTTCAGCAGTACAGTGACAGCCAGAATCAGTGGAGGCATTGCATGCTAGTTCCACTAAGAAGGGTAATAAATGCCACGTCCTAATAGTGAAACTGAAAATAAGAATAATTTCTTGTTGTTAAAGGCATTAGATCTTAACAAATGAGCGAGGAGATATAGGTTTGGATAGACCCCTAAGGAACTAGCTTACAACAGCAGGAACAAATGCATATTAATCAATAAAAAATATGACATAATATTCAGGGCAAGGGGATGTATCTTATTTTATAGGATTTATTTTTAAGACTTCAAATTTGTTAACCTGCATCTCTTTAAATTAATGTGGCAAAATAAATGTTTCTCCTTTCACCTCACCATTATTACAAAACTAAATCAGGATTAAAGGGCACAGCCAGCTATTTGAATTTTGTTAGAGCCTTACTGCTTCAATATGATTTTTCTTATTAAGTAACTTAGGTGATCTTGACTTTGTAATCTTTTCTTTGGGTCATCCAGTGTCGTCACATCCTACCTCCTCCTTGAGTATTACCATAAAACGAAGAGATTTGCAAATCTTTGGCTCACCATGCAGTTTTATCATCACCGTTTCCATGTCTCCCAAACAACCAGCCATGCCCTTTATCACATGCACAGATTAATAGTGTTAACAGTCTTGGATATCATATTTTAATCCAATACTTTCCATATTGGTGTGATTTACAGTAACATTGTCCCGAGAACAATGTGTTAGATGGTTAGACTCTCCTCTCTGGGGTTTATGGAGCACATCATAGCTTTCCATTGTTACATTCTCAAGCTATCATACCAAAAAACTACAAAATAATGGGGAGGAAATTAAAAAAAGAAAGAAAGAAAAAATAGCAAAGGAAGCTACAACTTTCATTCCATGAAACCCCCCTCCGCCCTGGGGGCCAGAGAGCATCGACATGAGCTATCCACCTACCGTAGAGCAGGGGTCCACCACAGTCAAGAAACACGAGGCACACACAAGACACAAAGCGGAAAAGGAGGAGAGCAGAGAGAGGAAGAGATTCAACTCACAAGACACCAAACACACTTCAAAAAGAGAGGCAATCAACACCACCACCACCACAATCATGATGAGAAATGACACGCTTGTTTTAGGCTCAGGGCGATAATTTCACATTGTGGACACAAGCAGTTGATTGCTTTAATTAACTGTACAGGGGCAGTCTATGGTAATATAAGCTGTTTAGCCCATCAAATTAAGAATTTATCCTTAACTTTATAGCACTTTGATTCACAACTTCCTGATGTTTCTGCAGGCCTCATCCTTTCATCCATTACCTTTTAATATGATAAGCTTTGTTTTATAAGTTGACGAAACATTCTCTGCTCATTCTTTGCCACATTGCAATAAAGTGTGCCGTTTTTCACCATGGAGCACAATGGAGCACACGTTTAAACAACCACAACAACAACAACAACAACACAAATTGAGGGGAAGAGAGCTCTCCTTGTGTCCTCTACAGCCTGGGCTAAAAAAGCTGCTGGTAAAAGATCAGATTTAGTTAGCAACATTGTTAAAATCTGGGCAATAACTATCATAATAAATAATAACAACTTGAATAATAAATTATTGTTGACATAATCGACAAAATTTCACCAATGCATCTTGTAACCTTGACTCTTTAGCATGTAGGAAGCGCGAGGCATCATACCTCACCACCCTGCATGTTCTTCATGTTGAAGCCATCCTTTCCCTTCTTTCCTTTCTTGTTCTTCTTCTTCTTGCAGCAACATTTTTTGATTATGCAGAAACAGCAGGTGAGGATTAGCAATGCTGCCACTACAGCAATGGCAATCAAAGCCCACGGAGGCACTGTTGATTTCAAAATAAACGAGGAAAAGTTGAGTTTGAATGGAACTTTGGTGTTTGCCAAATGTTAATGTTTTGTAATGCTTGGAATGATGTAAAAAGCTCTGCAGCATTACTTACATGGGATTTTATCAATTTCATTCAAGAATTTGCTCTTGATCTCCTCAAACATGTCATTCTTGCTGATCTCTGTATTGTTCGAGCCAGAAGTTTCTGGTGCTGAGGTGGACATGGCAGCTGAGGTGGGAGCCATGGTCATGGTGGGGGCACTGGTGGGCTCGGCCGCTGTCATGGCCTGTGGCCGTCTGAACAAGTTGAACTTCATTGTCAAAGACTAGGCACAGCGTCCCTGAAACACAAAGAGATCGGATATGAAGCAACAAAAATTGCTTTAGTGGTATCATGGAAGATTTGTCAAAGAAAGTGAAAAATATTGAAAAACTATTGAAATATTGAAACTCATTATGACTCAGGAAGTCATAATGGAACATCAATCAAATTTAGCCATCTGCACCAACAACAGCAGCAAAAGACTGAAGTAACTTCTTAAGAGGGGTGGCAAATACATTAGGTTACCTATTCACTAGGGGTGCAACGATACACAAAATTCACGGTTCGGTTAGATCCTTTGGTGTCAGGGTTCGATATTTTTTCAATACAAAAAAATGTTCATGCCTTTTTAATTTGTCATTTATTAAAATTATAAATATATATTTAAGTCAAAAGTAGTTTTTAAATTTAATGTTGCTGAAACAACAAAATAAAAATATCTATCTGATCGAGGAATCACTCATCTTTGGAAAAGAGAGTTTATTACAGAGAAATGGCTCTTTCCAAAATAAAAGCTATACTATCCGCTTCTTCTGGGCTATATTCTCAGCAGCATATTAAACATATCAGGTCCCCATAAGGAGAATCATGTGCTAACGGCTGTCTAAATGACTCGGGTAAAGTTTGTAGCATGTGTGTTTGTTGTTTTTGTCTGCTTCCACTTGTCTTTGCACTAGGATGATGTCGGTGTAAATGTGCAGTCATATTCATTGTGTTCCCACTAGTGCTGTCAGCGTTAATCTTGTTAAAATGACATTAACGCCATAACTCGGCAAATCTCCATTAACGAGTTACCGTGGATCGCCCCGTGCGTGGGGCTAAGGCACTAGTTCCCACCAATTGAGCATTGCATGGCACATCCGACATATTGTTTTACTTTTGTCCATGACGCGCTTACCATCAGGGTCATGCTTCACATGAAAACCAAGATAGTTCCAAACGCCAGATCTGAATGAGGGTGGGAGAGGTTCAATTTCGGGTAGCATTGAGGCAGTTGCCATGTTGCAACGAGCTTAGCTTCTGTCTTGCTAGCTTGCGCTGCGCTCAGTGGATCTGCGCTCCACAGTGCAGCCTAGGCGGGCGGAGTAGTCGAACACAGATCCACTGAGCGCTCAACACAGACAGCATCGTCAGAAGAAAAGTTGATAAAATAAATCAAAAATTTTGTATTGTTTGATACACATGCCTACCGAACCGAAAGCACTATATCCAACGGTTCAATATCAATACGAGTATCGTTGCACCCCTACTGGTTAGTAATCTAAAACTCCAGAAAGCTGCTAAATTGATTTTATTCTGACTTGCTTTCCATTATAATTTTTAATTTTATGTTTGAGTGATGATGACCTTGAGAGCTGCAACTCAACTCTGTGAAAGATGGGGGGTATGAAAACAATGCTTCATCTGGGACTCATCACACTCATCACACAAGTCACAGAAGTTGAAAGCCCTTGATGTTGCTGATGATATGAGAATTTAGTGTGTGTGTGAAACTGTGACCTGAGATGATTACACCTCCACCTTAAAACACAATGATCTTCCAGACCTAAAGGAGAGTCTAAAAAGTTATCCAAAATTAAAGGATACGTGAGTATCTGTACATGTACATGATGGCACAATTGTTAAATGATTTTCTAGAATAATCAATACATAAACAGCATCATTTTGTCAAGTAAGTATAAAGAGAGACATTAAAGATGAATAATTAGTTTATCTTAATGACTTGAACCCAATAACTGCTTGAACCAGAAGAAAACAGCTGCTAACTCAAATTTAGCAAATGTCAGTTGCTTGTCAAACCGCAGAGCATTGTTACTTAAAATATATATGATGAGTGAGCTTTAGAGGTCCTTAAGATAGACCTTATTATATGTGACAGAACCATATCTAAGCGTCTATTTTTCTGGAAAAATACCAGAAACACCTTCCCTGACATGACGAATCATGCTTCTCTGTCTGGCAACCCGATGGGTGAGTCTGGGTTTGATGGTTGGCAGGAGAACGATACTTGTCCAACTGCATTGTGTCAAGTATAAAGTTTGGTGGAAAGGGAATTATGGATGAAGAACTTTACTGGCCTGCACAGAGCCTTGATCTCAACCCAATAACATACCACTGAGATGAATTAGAGTTCACATTTCGAGCCAAGCCTTCTTGTCCAATATCAGTGTCTGATCTCACAAATACACTTCTGGAATAATGGGCAAAAATTCCCACAAAAATCAGACTCGTAAAACTTGTGTAAAGCCTTCTCAGAAGAGTTTAAGCTGTTCTGGCTGCAAATGTTGGGCCAGCATCACACAACCCTATGGATGAAGAATGTATGTCACTCAAGTTCAGTCATTTGAAGGTAAATGACTGAATAGTTTTGGTAATAGGGGTTTTCTTCTACCAACCAACTAATCTGTATTTATTTTTATTATTTATAACCGACGAATCAATGATCAGACCAATAAATAGTTGAAGGTTCCACCTTAAGAGTTCAAATGTTTTAAGATCAATCTTAAAATAGATTCTGAAATTTTATAGACTTAAGTTTAACAGGTTAGACATAGCTGGAGATCTAAGCTGCGACTTTAAATAGCATAAGAAGGCAGTCATCTAAATCAGTTTCACCTCCCAACATACTCTAATAAAATGAGTGTCTTCTCAGAAGGGCCCTCTTTTAACAGATGACAACTCCAATTTAACTCTCAGCCCCAAGTGAGCATTATGTTATGTATTCTCTGTTTGCTCTTTGCATGACTGCTGGTGGCAGCAACAACACTAACATTTACTGCTGAGCACAAATGTCAATGCTCTGGTCTAATTGAAGCTTGCTGTTTGTCAAAGTGCTGCAGATCGCTAGATGAATTTGAAAACACCTGCTTTAGTTTTAATTAACTATGAATAACTGTATTATAGTGCTGGGACAGGATTGTTTCCTACTGCATTTAGTCATTTATTTGATTACTATGTATGTCTCAGGAGCATAATGGTTTAAATTGTGTCAGTAAGACTACTTATTTACCACAGTGTGATATATTTCTAGGAGCTGCTGCTCTGACTGATATGTTTTTTTAAAACTAAATAATATGATTTTGATGCTGCCTTTACTCTTTCATGAGCCCCACAAACTCAGCATAGTGCTTAAGAATAACTGGCAGCTTGACATCCTTTTATTCGTTTTGTCACTCTGCTAATGTTTCCACATTTATTTGTTTTTCACTCCAGGGTAAAGAATTCAAAGAAATAAAGCAATTTAAGAGAAAAGGTCATGGAATTAAGATGTGTTCAAGCAACTAAGGAAAATGTAACATGATTTACATATTTTTTTAAATTGCTAAGCACATTAGGTATAATGTTTTATATCCATGCTATGGATGTAAGACAAGTATAGAATTAGTACTGGCAACTAAGTTTGCTAGCGTTACACCTTTTTTTCAGTTGATCTACTGTGATCTGCTCGAGTTTCTTACTATAAAAGATGTAATAACTAAAAAAAATTGTACTTTTTATTGTGTAAGCTTTAAAGTACGATACTATCAGCTTTTTATCAGCTGTTTGCTTGCTATTACACTGTTATTTTACAGTGTTTCTACTGTTATTATCATCAAACTTTTATTGTTGTAAAATGTACATACATGTCCTCCTCATATAACGTGAATCCAGTTTATTGTCTTTCTTGAACTATACGGTAGCTCCCCACAATTCTTTGCAACACCTGGTTAGAGAAATGCTTGCACAAAGAAGAGGTCTGGTCATCTGTAATTAATTGCTTCAGGAGTCTCAGCCATTGTGGCTCATTGCTAGCTGTTCTCAACTATGCAAATAGTAGATGCATATACAGAACTATCATAGTCTAAAAACACTAAATAAATGCACAGTAGCTAGATGTTAATGTTTTTTTCTATAGATATCACCATTTACAGTATTCAACTGTATCCACAAAAGTCCCTCCAGTCATACAGAGATTTGCTACAGCGAGCTTATGTGTCATTATCAAAGGAAGTGGTCCGCAGCTAAGGATATCAGTACCTCAAAGTAAAAGTGAACTGTCAGAATATGGCAAACATAATGATGATAAAACCCAATCTTAATTGATTTGCAGCCCACAGATCGATAAGTATTGCATTTCAACATGTGCACTTTAGCACAGACTTTCTATTGCTGTAAGGTAGACTGTGCACTGTTCACATACAGTGGTGGTCTATGTGCTGTGGGCAAGCACATCATTGTTGCTAAGCAATACTGATAACGTCTATAGCTGAAGTGACCAACCAATCAAATAACCAGTTGGCTCAAAGCCAGTGTCAAGTCACTGCCCAAGTGGTGGGCATGACATGATACGAATGCAGACTGCTGCCACTGAGCTGAAATGTATAATGGTTATGAATAAAGTTTTTGCTCCAGCAAAGGTTCTTCAAAAACATTTTATTCATCACCTGCCCGTATCTTTCATTTGTCTCTAAACCCATCCTCACCCCTAAAATGAAGCACATCTGAGACTGCAATGTTAAAAAAAAATCCTAACATTAAGTCAGATATGATTTTCTCCACTACCCGAACTTCCCTAAGTTAATTCTGTCTCCTCTGAGAAGAGCAGTGATGAGAGAAGCGACTGAATGGAAATAGAATACAATATGCCCATACCTTCCCCTCTTATTTTAGCCTACCTTCTACCTCTGTGCCATTAGCACTCAGTCCTTATCTCCCTAGGATTTCGGCAGCTCACCACTGGTCGATATCACTCAGTCACAAAAAACAGGCTCGGAC
Organism: Diplotaxodon limnothrissa; assembly: GCF_057381915.1. Lineage (NCBI taxonomy): Eukaryota > Metazoa > Chordata > Actinopteri > Cichliformes > Cichlidae > Diplotaxodon > Diplotaxodon limnothrissa. Next base: position 33,901,622 of record NC_140600.1, read on the forward strand.
ACATCCTCATTCATAAGTAGGATCAGGTCCGGAGAATACAGTGCAACCAAAGCAGTTTGATATGGTTTACCCAGTTTAAAATGCAGAGAAGATTCCTCTAAGATAACTGTGGTCCAGTTGTGCATCTTAACTCATTTTTAATCTACAAAGATCTTCAAGACAAAACTCACCAGTCAAATGTGGTATTCCCCTCGTGGGGTGGCCCATCCAATCAATAAGTGTTTGGGTTACAGTTCCTCAGAGCTGTGGTAACATAGTCTGATCTCTCCCATAAGCAGAGACTGCAGTCTCCTCTCACTTCTCTCCACTGCAGCACTACACCCCTCCTCCTCCCCCTCCTCTTCCTCCTCCTCCTCTGTCCAATGCACACCATCGCCCCCATTTTCCACCCTCCCATCACATATTTCCCTACACCCTCTCTGTCTCTCTGTTCAATGTACTTATGTACGCAACCTCTTTACCTCTTTCTCTCCATCTTTCTCATTCCCCCAGCCTCATTTGTGATGCTGCTCACACAGCTGATTGCAGCATGCCACTCTACGGTCTAGTATTGGAGGGCAGTTGTAAAAGATCAATATGCACAGACTCATGTTAAACAGGTTCATGTTAATAAAGCCACAGCCTGCACAAGTCAGGAATAAAAAGCAAAAGTATGCACTAGGACAGCTGAAAAAGTCTTAAGGCGGTGCAGTTTTTTGTTTGCTTGTTGTTGTTTTTTAAATCAGATCTACTCCATGGAATTAAGTGGTTGCTAACAACTGATCTCAGAAGTATGATTTAACCCTCTGAATAGACCATCTCTGTTAAGTCATTCAGAGTGAACAATTGAAACAAAGAGTGATTACTCCTATTTGTCCGGTGTTCACTGATCCCTCAGGAGACTTGTCAGTGATGATTAGAAGTGAGGAGATAACAAAAGCATCTTCTCGAGTTGCAATACAAACAAAACGTATCCCACTGTATTGAGCTAAAACTATTACATAATGAAACGTGCTGTTTGAGCCAGAGACCTACGCAGATGCAGAACTAAACATATGAGGTTTAAAAATTAAACTTTAGGTGCCTGTAGCTGACCTTGCGTGATAAATGTGTTTCAAATGTTCAACATCCCTAAAGCAGTTATGTTTGTACATGTTTGAACTCTTTGCAATGCTGGCATTTAACCTTTTTTTTTCTTGCTTTTGCCTGAAAACCTTTTTCTTTCAGTGCTCTCCTTGGGGAAATGCCTTTCTAAATTCTTAAGTTCAGCTGTCATCTGTTAGATGCCTGGCTTGATGTGGCTATTCTTGCAGTATGTCAGGTTGCAGTGCATTTAGCTGCTTCTACCAGAGGAGGGCAGGAATCTCATATAAAACTGCTGCATCACAGAGCATATTCTTTTTTTCTTTTTGAGAACTGCAAAGTTATGCCCAGAGACATTTGTCTTCTCTGCTTTGCAGGGTCAGTTTTGATCTGCTAAATGCATTTAGCTATGGAAAAAAATGACACAGTGTTCCTCTTTTTAGATAGAATATTAAACTGTGGATAAGTCACCACAGTATTATGCTTGAATAGGCCTTAATGTTTTCTCCTGCTTTTTTTTGTGATTTTCTCGTAATATCAAAAGACTTATCCTTCAAAAGACTATTTTAACATTTTCGCTCTAGGAGTGAATTAAAAAATGCTGCATTCATCTTAAAAGCTTAATGCTTTAATTAGAAGTTAATGAATTGGTAGAGTGAAATGGCTGTGCAGTGGGGCCATGGGAGCAGAAATGATCTGGCTTTGAAGAAAATAAGCAGCTAGGGTGAAGTTAGGTGGGTTATATGGCCAATTCATGGATTTGTGTAAGATATTTTAAGATATAGGGCATTTAAGTTACTACTGCTTAAGTAGTGATGTCTGCACTTTTTAAGGTTTTTAAGTTAAGCCATTGTAATAAAGGAGATTGTAAATGAACAGACTGTTAGATGTTATACAATCTATTTTTTCTTCACGATAAAGTATATCTTATGTTATTATCTCATCTTTAATTATTTATTTAAGACACTCTTTTGCCTTGCCCTAGATTGCATGGGGCTCCTTCATGAAACTGATATGCCTGTTGTCCTTCTTTTTTTTTTCTTACTTGATTTCTGGTTGTTCCCTGGAGTGACCCGATATGGCCTGACACCTCGTGGCAGAGCAATTTAACGAAACCAGGAAAAATATGAGTAAGCTGTAAAAACCTCTTCTGAGAAGTCAGTGACTGTTTTGCTTTTTTATTCTTATGAAATGTATTTTTAATAAATTATTTATTTTTGATATCAGCAGCATATTAGCATTAGAGCTCCCATAGATATGAAGAAATAGAAATCGCAAGATGGCCGCAAAATAACCAAAACAAACAATGAAACAAAAACAAAATGCTCAATCAATAAGATAATACCAGTCAGATTAAAAGATCGTGGATGGATTTTTTTAATGCTATATGTTAAAATAGGTGTTAAAGATTTATTAAAATTGTTACAGTATATTTTTCAGTTAGTGTGAGATTGTTGCAAAATTCTCATTCTGCCCTTAACCCCTCTCCAAAAAACTGTGCTTTTACAGTATGGTTTACTGAAATTCCCACTGCATTGTGGGATACTCAGCTTCTCCCTGGTTCTTGCATTCTTTTATGAGCACCTGTGAATGAATAAACTTTTCCCTCCCTCTCCATCCCTGCTCTCTAGTGGATGAGTCAGGCCTGAGCACTGTGCAACATTAGGAGGTCAATAAGAGCAACACAGCTACTATCAAAGCCTCACATAGTAAACATATGCAGAGGGCAGCTGCTGACAACGTGTTCCCCGTGCTGAGTTGTGCTGGGACATTTTTGTTGAGATGACTTATCTCCTCTGAGGCAGCAGAGACGATGTGGAAAAAACTGCACCTCTCCAGCTCCTGCAGGGAGTGCTGCAATGCAGGGGTGTAATGGAGAAATACGAAGCTAGAAGGCAGATTGTCCAATAGTCAGCTAGCAACTCTCTTCCTCCACTTCCTGCCTTGTTTCTTGTTTCCTAATTTCTTTCATCTTTTATGCCTGTCGTCGTAGCATTTTTCCTTCTAGCCATGTCTCTGTGTACCACTCATACACACATGCATACGCTGTATCCTGCTCCCTCTCTCTCTATCACTCACACACACACACACACACACACACACACACACACACACACACACACACACTCATCATCTTCTGGCCAGTCATTACTGCAGCACAGGCAACAATAAACAGAAAAGACCATATGCTTGTAGTTGGCTCTGTATATCACTTGCAGTGTTTGGGTGTCTCAGAAGTAGCAGTTGGTCAGCATGGGGACAGTGTGTGTGTGTGTGTGTGTGTGTGTGTGTGTGCGTGCGTGCGTGCGTGCGTGTGCGTGCGTGTGCGTGCGTGTGCGTGTGTATGTGTATGCGTGTGTATGTGTGTATGTGTACACTTTACACCGAGTAGCTGGAATGATGTCATTCATCTAAGTGAAAGATGGGCAAGCCTTGACAACTCCATCAATGTCAACATGACAACATGTCAGCAAGTGAAAAAAGATGATGAAAACTGGGGCACTTTTATGAATTTGTTACAAAAAGTCACTTTATTAATAAAACAAAAGGGCTGCTGGGCAAAGTCTTAAAGCCAAATAATTAAGCAGGCCAGAAGCTAGACTTGAAACGGGAATGTTGCTATTAGGGTATGCACCATATATTTAGACTGTCAACACGACAGTCTAAATATGGGCGATCGTGGCTCAAGAGTTGGGAGTTCGCCTTGTAATCGGAAGGTTGCTGGTTCGAGCCCCGGCTTGGACAGTCTCGGTCGTTGTGTCCTTGGGCAAGACACTTCACCCGTTGCCTACTGGTGGTGGTCAGAGGGCCCAGTGGCGCCAGTGTCCGGCAGCCTCGCCTCTGTCAGTGCGCCCCAGGGTGGCTGTGGCTACAATGTAGCTTGCCATCACCAGTGTGTGAATGGGTGGATGACTGGATATGTAAAGCGCTTTGGGGTCCTTAGGGACTAGTAAAGCGCTATATAAATACAGGCCATTTACACAGCCGTCACAACTCGTACAGACGCTGTTTATGACAGACATTTTGACTTTGACATATAGCATGAGAACAAGACTAGGTCTAACAATAACTCATTTACATTTTAAGATCCCCTTGAGTCATTCATGCTGATTTTTCCTCTGCTTCACATATAGGCAGCAGGTCCAGCTAACACCATGTTCTAACAAGAATAATAAAAGTTTGAGATACACACACAGAGAGATGTGGAAAACCTGACTATAATGTGATAAAGATTAAGCCCTGTTTGTCCATGCCAATGCAGAAGTGAGAATAGATTAGGAAGTGTAAGAGAAAATGAGTGGACTGTGAGTCTCTAGACTTTACTTACTGATTTTCTTACATATGGCAATGCAGGTCATGATAATCAAGCAAAGATGGCACAGAGTATATCAGTGTGTATTCCATCACTCCAGTGAAATCACTTGAGCTGATTTTACAAACTTTGCAGACAGAGAGAACAAATAGAAGACCATCTGCAAAATACTTTAACATGTTTTCCCCTTTTTGGCTTGAACGTTCAAGTCATAGTATTTATTTGCAGTCAATAGATTGCAAACACAATTTGCTGGAAAGCAGCCATCATAAACATTATAAATTACACCTGTGCTTCATATACTTATTTGACATTTGTGGAGGATCTAAGTACTTGGCATTTTCTAGCAGTACGATAAAATGTGGCCCAAACAAAGGCAGATCCACACGTTTCTTGTGGATTTGGGGACACTGACAATGGAGGACTGGAAACAACACAAAGACTGTACCAATTTCTAGAATGGCTGTGTTTTGTTTTTATCTATGTACAAAGTTATGAGAACAGCACATTTTCACAGCAGGCATTTTCAGTTCTCATAACTATTAAGATTAATAATAACCACTTTCTTCAAATGTTCAAACTGTATTAGTGAAATTTTCATGATAAAGTGAGTGTACACTTTAACAGGACACAGAAACTGATATAGCTGAGAAAAATTCAGCCATGACTCATTTTATTATTTTTATTTTATTTTATTATGATTTCTTTTCTATTGGGGCTTTTAAAAATGTCTTGGGAGTCTTTCTGGTCACCCACTGGACAACAACTTTTTCAGCAGTGATTAATAAATGTCCACTTGTTTATTTTTGCTCTAATGAAAGAAATGTCGGCACAGTAAATTCAGCATGGGAGCAATTAAAACAATATTGGATATGTGTGGTATAAAGGTGCTGAATGAGAGGACAGCTAATTGATCTCTGGGAAAAATGTGTGTGTCCTTTGACTTCTTCCCAAAGTGCACGGCAATATGTCTGTGAAGGTTCTCAGTCATCCAGGTCATCGTAGTCTAAGGAGCTTGGAAAAAGAAAAGCGTCTGGACTTCTTTGAGTTTAAAGTTTAACCTCCTAGGACCTGGCGTCCACATATGTGGACATCACATTTTTGGGATGTCTGGACCAAAACACTTATTTTTTCCTCTACAAGGGCCTGATATACACTTACAAGGGCATTATACTGCCACTGTTCTATCAAAATTTAAAATGAATGTCCTCATATGTGGATCTAATTTTTCTCAGAAACAAAAATTCGGTAAAAAAAATAAATAAATCTGGCAATTCTTTGTTTTTAAATTCATCAGGTCGCAATCAACCAAAATAGCAAAGAAAAATTAAAAATGCATACCATGAAAGAGTCTTAGGAGGTTAAAGAAGTCCAGACGCTTTTCTTTTTCTACGCTCCTTAGACTACAATGACCTGGATGACTGAGAACCTTCACAGACATACGTGTCCTTTGAATGATTAAACAGCAACAGCCAAACAAAATCAAACTTCAAGTTTGGCTGTCCAGAATAAATAGAAAGCACATTTTATAATGCAGTATATTACCATCCACTTACAAGTGGAAAATAATTCTATTCACATGGGCAAAGCTAACAGAAGCTATTAACCACAAAGCATCTTTCCACTAAATTTCCCCTGTGTGCATCCATGTATATTAGCTTACAGGCAAACTACTGCAACTATCACGCCCACAGACTATTTCTCTGTGATGGGAAGTTATTGGGGGATAAAAGAAAAATGATAGACAAAAAAATGATTGCAGATCTTCAGTTGGGGGGGGGGGGGGGGGGGGGGGGCAATTTGTAAAGCCTTGTTATGGAAGTTTGTCTATTAAACATTTAAGTAATATACTTCTTTTTTTTTAAGTTCTTTTGAGTTCCTTTCTTTTGTTTTGATGGTGTCGACTGTGAGTAGATAATGCATTATGATTGAAATTCTGACTGATAATACTTTTACAGACACTAATATGGTTAAGGTCAGTAAAGGTGTCAATAAACCCACTATCTCCATTTTTTTCATAGAAAAATAAAGACATGTTTTACCTGAACTTTAAGCATATATTGAACTCTAAATATGAATAAAATAAAATAAAATAAAAAAACAACTCTGTGACAATATAAAAGGGGTCACTGAAAAGCCTTTTCACATTTCACAGACTTTGAAAATTATCACCAGAGTCTGCAGCATTTCTTTTCTTAACTTTCTGCAACTTTTTCTCTTCTTTCACCACTTTTACAGCATTGTTACAGCTGCAACAGGAAGCTGTTTTCAGTTCAAAAGTAAGAATATAAATAAATAATGGAAAACTGGTGGTGACAAATGCTACGTGGCAAATGATAAAGAATTCCCCAGTAAAGATCCAAATTAAATGATCTAAATTTAACATCTCTCCATTATACCCAGTGGGGGACAATAAATAGAAGACTTAAAGTACAGAGTATTGCTGTATCTACAATTAATGTCCTAATTATAATGAAATGTAATCATTTGTAAGTTTAAGCCATTTAAAGAAAATATAGATTATTTTCTTTAAAGAAGTTAGAAAACAAGGAAGCTACATGATACAGATTGCAGAGTAGAGTTTAATGGGTTTCAGGAGCATATTTCAACTCAGTTGATAGGTTTATGTAGAAGTTAGTTTTTATATATCAGATAAGTCAGGTGGATAGTATTTCTACTGTTATAGTTATTTTTGTCTTTGATGATATTCTGGAAATTTTATAAAGCTCATAGCAGCAAGTTTTGCACTCAGTTGCTTGTTTGTATGTTTTTTCATTCAAAAAATAGTCTCACACCTAAAAGTGACAACATCCCAACACTCTTCTTTGTGCAAGCCAATATAAAACTGGTATTAATCAAGTATAGTACAAATATTGACAACGTGGTCATAATCTGTAGCCTTGCTGGCCATATTCTCTGGTCTGTGTTTTAGATCCTTTTCAACACATCTGTCTTTATCTGCTTTTTTTGGGAATTTTAAGTCAGGTACAGCTAACAACATAGTACCAGATCACAGCTGAGCCGCCCTCCAGCTGGTCCAGTGTGAAACCAACCATAGAGGGCCTGCGTGTAATCTTGTGGAGAAATTAAAATCATAGTTGAATGTTTTCTGTTGGTGTGGTCGCCCTTATGTAACTTTTCATTGTGTTAAAGAAAACAATGAAGGAGACTGTTACAGAAAAAGTTTGTATTAGCATCTACATTGTAAACATTTTCTAAACTCAACTGGGTCATTTTGGTGTCTTTAACTGGAACAAATATTGAGTGGAAACAGAAAGTCAAAAATAAAAGTCCATGGACATGGTTGAATACAAGACAGGACTCGTGTGTTTTAGATGGAAGTCCGGCCCATCTAAGACTGGATCTGTAAGTTCTCATTGCTTAAGTGCCATGAATGCACAAAGATTCAGTGTGTACATAAGGAAAACTGAGACCATCATCACAACTAACAAGCACACAATCTCTAGCTCCAATTGTTTACAATTTAAGATTGTTTAAGCTGGATCAAATGCTGCACTTTACGCTAGTACATATAGGCTGTGAATAGAAGGGAGGAGGGGCACGCCATTTAGAGACTAAGAAGGAAGAAAAAAGAGAGACAATACACCACACCACCACCAGTGAAGGATGAGTTGTCCAAATGCATAGATCTGGGACAACAAGACAAATCAGTGCTGAGTAAAGAGAAGCCAGGAGGAGCACTAGTTCAGTAAGCAACTAATTATATGATCCATCTGACTTCTCTACATTTCCTCTAGCCTCAAAACCATTTTACATCAGATTTCATTGTAGACTCTCGCTAATTAAATAAAGAGCAATAATTTCCCCACTTATTCTTCCTCAAAAACATACATAACAGAGCTTCCATTTTTGCAGGACGATATTTACAGGATATATAAGTCTGCTAAAATCTAAAAGATCTGAATATCTTTAAAGACCATCATATATCAATCTTAACATCCCCCATTTTCTGCTCCACCAAATTTCCAGATCTGTCAAGGGTTTGATGCTGAGAGAGGATAAGACAAACTAGCATCATTAAAAAAAATTCTCATCAGCAAATCCTCACAAACAGGTCTGCACTCTGCCTCAATATGTGGAAAGACATGAGGATCATTTTTATTGTTCTGTTTTTTTCGCATGATCAGATATTTGGTGTAATAGATGTATTAGAGGTAATGCTCCAGCAATGCTCCAGACTTTTGCATCTGGCCAGTGTAAGACTGAATGACCAGCAGACCATAGTAAATGCAGTAAAAATAATAAATATCTTGTTTGACAAAAGGATGCCCTGCTGTGAGCTACTTTTTTGCATTCCTTGCAGTATTCCACATTGTTACTGCATCGATTGGCTTAGCTTGATTTGAGCGCCTAAACTGACCACAAGAAGCTGATGTATTCTTGACTGTGTTGCGGACTGAAAGCAGTTCAAGCAAAAGAAGTCAGATTCAGTATTGGCGCTGTGTATTGACACACAGAACAGATCCTTACAGACCAGTCATTCGCCTATTATCCCTGAGCAGTTATCTGTTAAACTGATGGAATTCAACTGGAAATATACTGCAGCACCAGCAAAGACACTAATTCAGCAGCTTTCACAGCAAAACTACAGCAACAACATTCCTCTCATTCCTCTTAAATGCTGTGAAAATGCTGCCTATCAACGTGAAAAAAATCATCAAATGTCATGCTGTGACATGGCACTCTTTATATTCACTGTACCAGTAAATGGTCCATGTGCACACACACACACAAACGTTGCTATCTGTAAATGAAAAACATCATTCTGAGTGTGCTTCATGTACACTGATGCACCTGACAGGCTGTGAATGAGGATATAGGTTGACAGGAGGGGGATTATAGACTGCAGAACAGCCTCCCATTTCATGAACCATCAAGCAGCAGAAGTGCCCCAGGCATGCAAACCTGGAAATGTAATGTGGAAACTCAGAGTATCAGGAGCTGACTACAAACAACTGTCTATAATCAGGAATACAACATTAGTGATATTCTGGTTTAGGTAATTTCACTTTTACTCAGTCATTAGGTTGCTATGGCATGCAGCAAAATATGGTTTGTTTGGTTTATTTGGTTATAGACCAGTAGGGTCATTCGAATAAAAAAAAAAATTAATTAAAAAACGTGCAAATTTAAAACCATATTATTTTAATATTTTAATATATTTAATTAAGGATATTTTAATTCCCCTACAACCTCCCACTGTATGATAATTGTAATTCCATGTGGAGTTGCGTCTTTTAAAGAGTCCTCTGAATTAAGAGATAAGGCAGAAATATAGAAGCATGTTTTAAGATCCCACAACCTTTCTCTAATGGAGCTCCATTTAGGATACAGCAAAATTAAGATCATGTTAAACTATTCTAATAAAAAAAAATTTCTGTTCCAGTTATATTCAGACAGGCAATTTTTTTTTTTAATGCTGCAGCTTTTTAATTTTTTTTTTCTTTCATGTTCTTTATTATTAGCATAATAAAAACATTTAAAAATGAATAAAGCATGAAGCAATTTTTAAAACCATTTACCAACCTATAGAAAATTTCTATTTTGTTTGGACAATTAATGCTACTCCTTAACTGAGTCTGGTTGATAAGTTTCCATTGGTGCAGACCTGCTCTTGGAGTGCTTCATATCACACTTTAATTTGAGGCTATTTGGCCTGAAAAGCACTTAATGTGGTGGAGGAAGAGTGTGTACGGGTAAGAGTGGAAATGGGCCAATAAAACTATGTTAACAGCAGCTGGGAACTTAATGCTAACATCAGCATACTGACATGAAAAAGTCATGGCATTACTTTTAGCTATCATATATTTATTTATTGCAAATCGCTTAGTCTACGAACTGCAAAGACAAAATTTATCAGAAATGTTCATAATTACATGGTTAGCATCCCATTTGCTATCAGCATTAAAATGTGAGACAAGGCCTCAAAGGAAACCATCAGTAGGATAGTTGCGTTCTAATATTTGGTGGATTTGTAGTAATTAGTCACAAAGTAAATTTTGGACAGTGTAGATCTTTTCCTCATGATGGTGCCAACTTGAATGCCATAGTAATCCAATAACTGAGGACAAACATTTCATACTAATCTGCAAAGTTGGAGCCCATGTGATACTCTGGGAAAAATTAAAACAATAACCAACATTGTTGTGATACATGTTATTGGGAACAACAAATGCCAGTGGGCTACCTCATTTTGTGTGAAATTATGATAAATTCTGTAAGACTGATTTGATATTCAAACAAAAAAAAGATCAAAACACTGTCACTAGGAAATCACACTGAACACTTAACCATTTAATAGATACATTACGTCCGTCAAATTACAACTGGACACCCCCCCCCCCCCCCCCCCCCCCCGAGTGAAATGCCATACTGATTTCATCACAACACACCAAGTCCTTGTGTGTCCTCTTTGTATGCAGCTTCTTTGCTACTGCAGCAACAAAAACTGTGCAGTGCAAAACAATACACACTGATGTTATCCTCTTCTTCTCATAGTCCAAAGATTCTTTAGACATTTTAGAAATGACTCAACTGATGTAGTTGAACCATTTTTTTAATGTGTCGTACAACTTTGGAGTCTTGTTGTTAATCTCAAAATCTGTCACTCTTTTTTGATTAGTCACCATAGCAACTTGATCTGGACCATCTTAAAAGTCCTACAGATGAGATGTATAAAATATATGAGAAAGCAAACAAATCAATATTTAGTCATTTGTGTTTATTTAAAAGAAGAAGAAGAAGAACTCTAGACTCTGTTAGGCCACAGTACTGATATATATGCATCCATGATATATGAAGATAGAGCTTCTAACTGGCATAGCTGATATTTGATAACTGGTAAATGAAATCATTGACCATCTTCCAGTTTTTATAGTTTATGATAAGAACTGTACAATTAATAAACTGAACAGAAAAAATAACAATGCAGGTGTGTAAGAGATAAATGTCTAAATGCTTTTAAAACAATGGAATGACAGAGCTGGGTGGAAATAAGATGAGAATAGAAAAAAAATGACATGTGATGTCAGTGGTGCATATAAATGTAATGTCCATGGATAACAAAGGGTCTACAAAATACATCTTAAAAGCATCATGCAATTTGAATAAAACTAAAATAATGTTATTATGATCATGAAAGCAGAAATATGCATGTGCAGATTTAAATCAATGGAGTTGATATTGAAAGAGTAAATTAAAAACAGACTTGGGATAATAAAAGTTACAAGATTTCGTTTTCCAGGTTTATTCAGATTTTGCAATCAGCATTGATGTGTGGCTGTAAAGTCATAAAGTTGCCAAAACTATATGTGATTATATTTTTATTTTACATGGTGTATAAATTCTGTGTAATCCGAAATATATTTAGTGTTGATTTTGAATCAGAATCAGAATCAGAATCAGAATGGGTTTATTGCCAGATGTTGAGGTTTACAACATTAGGAAATTGCTGCGGTGCTTCAGTGCAGACAATAAGAATTAAAGTGCTATGTAGAAAGAAAGATATGTGCATGAGATATACATGAGATATATACATGAGAATAAGAATTATGAGTGCTACGTAGAAAGGTTTCATTAAGGAAACTGGATAAAAAGTAATGCATATTTTATTGAGAATGCTTAGGATTAAACAAGAGTACATGTCTTCCACTGCTTTTAAGATATGTACAGTTAATCAGCAAATGTTAATGTGATATTTTGCTTGATTTTGTTTCATGCAGCTTTCGGTATACTGTTTACATGTTTTTAAAAAAATCACCAAACAAAAAACAAGATGTTACTCTATTGCAGCACAAAATGCGCCATATGTATGCAGCTGCTAACATATTGCACCTGCACATGCACTGATTCATCTCTGCTAATGCATAAAGAAAATCCTCATTTGGCACACACTCTGAGGAGTGTTCCTGTCATGTACTCATAATATCCCTGGGGAGTAAAGAGACTACAGCATCACCTGACCTGTTCACACCTTTGCATCATAATCAGCCCAGGAACAAACGATGCAAAAGAGAGTATTCCCCCTCTTCTGCAGCAAAACGTGAGTCACTTTTAATTGATTAGAAACTAAAAAAGAAAACAGAAAAAAACAGATATTGGAGATGAGATATGGGGCTTAACATATAGAATGTGCCTCCCAACTCAGTATCCATCAGAGGCTGTAATGCAGAGAGCTTTACCTTCAATCACCTTCAGCCAAGCAAATCTAATCTTTTTTAAAGAAAAGGCTGCAATGGAGTACTTAAATTCACCAATCTAAGTACTAATAAGATCACTCAGATTCATTTGAAACACTGAGTTCTGCAGACTCTATGTGGGCCCTTCACTCTTGCTGGCTCAGCAAATTTGACTTTGCACACACTCCCAGTGTATTTTTACTGTATAACATTAAACTGAGTACCATCATCCCTATAGAGCATCCGCACACTAAAGCAAACCAATAAAATAACAGAAACAAAAACAAAACAGTGAGAAAATGAAACAAATGAAACAAATGAAAATCTGTTACATATAACAATTTAATGTTTGTGCACTAAAAATCTATCGTCGCTCACTGTTAATCAGTTTATAATCATCTTTGTCATAATCAGCCAATGAAAGTCAATTAATATTTGTTTAACAGTGAAATAAAATTCAGTTCTCAAGTTCTATCTCACTCATACCTGCTTTGTTTATTATGTAACATTATACTGCAGCGCTACATGATGCTACGCACCAGTCATTAAGGGACTTACTGGCATGCTTTAAAAGTTCCACTATAGCAGATTCTCTAATACGAGACCCTGCATTAAAAGGAGAAGTGCTAAGACTGTCTGCTCTAATTACCCCTGAGCCATTTATTCTCTCTTTTTCTCTGTGCAGGGCTTTTTTTCTACATTCATCCAGGATGTGTGTAATGAGGCTAGGTGCCTCTGTGACAACTTGCCACACAGCAAAAGAACCAGTAACAGAATGCTTGGACATAGAGGGAAAATGCAGCTTACCTTGCAGAGAGATGTCTCCTAACCAAGGAGAGCGGAAAACAGGGTCAGATATGTTCTTAAAGAGATGAGAGAAGTCTTAATAGTCTGCCCTTTGACTCATCCCACCCTTGAAATACATTGCAAAAAAAGAAAAAAAAAGTAGTAGCAGGTCCCAGTGTCACCTGGGGGAGGTTTCTGTCCTAGAAGACACACATAAACGAGACTCAGTTTGTTGCTAATGCGTGCTCAGATCGGGCAGGGAGGAGAGGATACACTCATTAACATTGTTCTAACACAGTGAAATAAGCACAAGCACCAGAGCCGGTGCAGGTCCACTGCTGTATTTCCCGGCACTGCATGCTCATTGGCTAAGGAGCAACTCAATAAAACCTCTCCTCGTCATCAGTTGGATAGGGAGGGGTCTAGATTTTCTTTGGCACACTAATAGCTGTGCTCCTCCTCTTTTCTTCCTCACTCTATCACTTTTTCCCTCAGTACAAGCAGACAGGGACTGCTGAGCTTTGAGAATTAGACGCAGGAGGAAAACCAGAAAGGGGGGGACAAAGAGAGGAGCAGGAGGGAGTATAAAAACAGGGGGATCGATGAGTGATGAAAAGAAGGGTGAACGTGGAAACCAGCAGTCTGCAGTGCCTCTCAAAACAGAGCTCGATTTAAGGTGCTGTACCTCCCTGCTGCAGGAACTGTATGGGGACCTGAGTGCAGTGAGGTGTGAGCGGAGAGGATAGAGGAAAAGGGGGAGGAGGTGAAAGGGAGAGAGAGGATGGAAGAGGGGGAGTGACTTGGGCTGTTTTTGCTGCAGTATAGAGGCAAGCAGAACACAGATGGGAAGTTTGTTGTTTTTTTTCTGAAGCAGTTAATGTGAAGCAGAAATGGCAAAGTAGTTCACCCACTCTACAGAAGCACCCAACATGTAACTGGTAAATAATTTAGAAAGTAGGATGAGACACATAACTGTGTCATTCACATGGGAGATAGTATTCAACAACAAAAAGTGCAAAGGTCAGTGAGTCAAGGTGATATATGTAGAGCTTTAATGCAGCAGGATGCCAGCAGAGAAATGTCTAGTTTGGTTTGACAGCATATTACTGTATACTTGTCTACTGGCCATCTCTTTAAGGTTTTGTGATATACCATAAGCTTTAAGACGGCTGTTTTTTTGTTTTTGTTTTCTTTTTTTTACTTTTCACATATTTATTTAGTATCTTGGTTTTTAAAGAATGAAACTGACTAAATGAAATCTCATTCTGCCATCTTAATTTGAAATATGGTAGCTGGACAGCCTTCCTCTGCAGTTTCCTCCAGAAAAATCCACGTACTGTGTGGTCGGGGAGAAGCATAAAAATACACAATTTCCAGAAGCACCAATTTCCCCAAACAGTACCTGTAAATGTTTAAAAGAAATGAGGAGGAATGTGTTTGTTTGCGCATAACAGTATCCACTTCTCATTCCTCCTTAACAGCCTAAATCTTTGGCAAATGAAAAGTGTGCTCAGACAGTCTATCCAGCTGATTTACTGGTGCAACATTTGTTAATGAAAAGCAACGACAGGACACTGTTGTGACGGCCAGTTTCACCATTACGCTTATTAAACCTTCTGGGACCATAGCCAAAACTCTGCAGCAAATGGCAGTCAGGCTACCCTTCAAGAGCGACGCACCATTTCGTTGCCTTTGGCGTTACCCTTGACATCCTGTAGCAGTGACCGGGCAGTGCTCGGCGCATTACCCACAATTAGAGCAACACCGCAAGATGTGTCACAGATGCTGCATCACTGAAGCATCCAGGTTTTTTATGAACTTTACATTCTGCTGTGCTGATTTGCTCCTATTCTTGATCAGAGGGGAGGATGATGGAGAAAAAAAAGTTTTGATAGAATCCAATTATTCAGCCAGAAGATATTTGGTGATTGCCTCCTGCTGAACGTTATAGCAATAAATTGGAATAGATGAAAGGTGGTAATTCAACATGGAGATTAGAGGCAGAATATGTGCCTGAAGCAGCTGTGAAGGTCTGGTTTCATAAAGGTGAAGCAGGGAGTCTAATGAGGCTCACATATAAAATGAAGATGTAATAGTGAAACGAGACAAAGAATACAATGATGTTAGCTGCACTATGAGGATGAACAGCTGTGCTTTGAACCAAACGTCTCCCTGCTACCTTTCTACAGGTATCTTTGTAACCACACATTTTTGGTCTGCAGTTGCTGGCCTCACCAACATATCCAGTGCTTTTCCTTGTGGTTTCCCTCAATGCTCCCTCCACTCACTCAGAGTAACTGTTTGAGACAGATGGCTGCCGTCCACGGACCTCTTTCTTCTAGGGAGTTCTTTCTGCTATTTGGAATATATCCAAAAACTACATTAACAATTTTTTAACAGAATTTCTGGATATCTGCAGTATATATTTTTTGCCTTACAGCAATGTTTTGATCTCAAAGTAGAAGAAAAACCCGTAATCCTCACTCTACTATTAATATATTTTTTGGTGGATATAATATATTATTTAATGCATGTTTTTACACAGTCCATCTGTGATATAATGACGCCTTTCATTGGGAGCTGGAAACCTTTTCAGTGCAGGATCTAAATTAGACAGGAAGTCTCTTGCTCCATGACCCTATTGCAGCATGTCAGCATCCAGGGAACAGCTAGAAGTAGGCTTGAGACCCATTATGGCTCATAGCCCACAGGTTAAAGCTGCACTATGCAAATTAAGCAAGTACCTTAAAATGTCAGGAAACAATGGAGCCTATCTATTTAAAGACATATAAATTACACTTGACTGTGTTGATCTTTGTTGACCTCTAAAAGTCATGTTTGCGGGTTTTATTGTGACTTATGGATATAGTTTTCATTTGACAGTCTATCCTTTTATTTCTAGTTCCTCTAGATGTCATTACTTAATTGAAACACTAGAGGGCGCCACACTCAAATAATCTGAATAAAGCTGACTTTTCTTTTTTAGCTGGGTCACTCATTAAGATGTAGGTTTTGAACACTTTTCCCTTTTTTATTACTTTGCCACCAGAATAGTTTTATTTATCCATTCCTTTTAAAAAATTTTATATCAGTTGGCTACTGTGACTTAAAAGCACATTTTGCCAGCTGAGCTACTGATCCCTAAAATAACCCATGGGAGATGGAGCACTAGGGCTAATTTTGTCAGCCTGTGTGTGAACCCATGCGTCTCTGTAACCTGGATATCTCTGGCATCCTGCCTGGTACTGTATCACTATGCCAATGACTTCAAGACCAAATAGTTACAAGTTCAGTATTATACACTGGTATTATTATTACGGACGTTCTGGCATGCTGTAGTACTTTTGGGTCTGTAAGAGTCACATGAACAACACTGCTGTCTCCAGTTTCTTACTGGACTTCATCCAGAAGCCTCATATACTCAGTAGCAGTATTGGCATTGAAAGGGAAAGGTATTAGATAAATGTGTGGATATGGAAAAAAATTATAAAGAAAATATGAATTTCAAAACTGAGTTTAAACCTGTATTTATCTTTCAGGTAGTATTGAATTTTAAAAACAGCATTTTTAAATGTGTTTGGCTTACCTAACCTGCTCAAAGACTTTGTGTACAATTACATGGAATCCATTATTTGTATTTGGAGCAACTGAATTCTTTATTTTTGCTCAAATTAGTAGCACACTTAATTAGTAAATAAAGTAAATCAGTACCAACAGGCCTAAAAAATGAAGTGTTACTATATTCTAAAAACCTCAGCAAGCATAGCTTGTTTTATCAACGTAAACAATTGCAATCTATATAAATATATAACACCATAAGTGTACTCCATGTATGATCCCTGCTTTATTTTTTCCCTCCATAGAGCTTTTACAGATTATCATAGCACAATATTAAGTTTTTATTTAAACTGCTGTACACAATAGAAGCCATTACATGGCAGTGGTTACAATTTACAGAAAACAATGTATTGAAAAAATAAAACCAGAAATTAAATAGTTTATTGGTATAAACTCATTGATGTTACATGTAGTTCTCCTACGAGGAACAGAAGATCCATCCTGCAAAATTCTTGGTGTTAGATGATAAAATAGGAAAGAACAGTGTCTGACAAATTCATAATTTAGTTACAATAGACTTTGTTGTTGGGGAAAAAGCTGATTGTGGGCAAGGATATGGACTTAAAAATGCAGTTGTAGCGATACTGATGATATTTAATATTTAATTGTAATTATTTTTCATCATAATTCATTGTTCATCATAATATTTGTTAGCGCTTGGCGATAGATCAGTCTACATCCATTAGGCAGTGTGGTCACCAGCCATATATACATGTTCTTCCAGGAATCCAGCACCTTCCTGCAGGGAAACAAAGACATTATTTAAACTACAAAAGTTTTTTTTTTATCAGTGTGGATGACCATTTTAGAAACACTGTCAGGCACCTGAGACTGCAAAGGCCCCTTTCCTTCTGAGTCTAATTTGGGATTGGATCAGTTGAACAAATAGCAAAAACATATGCTAAGGAATAAATTAAGCTGCAAAAACAGCAGTGATTTGAAACAAAGCACACATAAATAATTTTCTTGTATTTTTTTAATGTGTTGTACTGTTTAAGTGTTAAGAAGTGACCTACAAATAAAATGCTCCTGAAGGAAGCTACTGCAGCTACTTCTGCTGAGTTGATGAAATGTGATTAAGTCTCCAAACTGAGTGCATGGGGAGTCATTACAGTTTTAATTTATGGGTGCTACTGATTGGAGCATTTCAGTGGCAGTGGCCATGTTTTCCAAGTTTAGTTCTCTCCAAGTATGGACACCAAGTCATTTAGGCAGCTGGTGAAGACACACATAGATCAACCTATCCAATGGATCTTATTTAATTGTTTTGACACAAATGTCCAGCTACAACAGCACTACAATCAAAGCTAACCCCGAAATATTACCGTTCTGTTAAAAGTGTTGTGACAAAGTTGTATACTTGGTGTACTGATATTCTGAGAGCAAATAAAGTGTCAAAGTATAAAAAATAAATAAATCAGATTTCTCACCTGTGAGCGTCACGATGTCAGCTTATTTCTTGTCGGCATCTGCAATCACTGGCTCTGTATAACAAAGACACGTGATATTCAGGATACTGGGTACTGGCAAAGCAAGTCCTACAGCTGAAATAGAGTTTTTACACATATCCAAAAGACCTCGGATTTTAGTACAGCTTTAAGATCCTGACTTACGTTTGACCTCCAGCTTGCAGCTGACAGTTGCCTCTCCGTGATCATTCTTGGCTCTGCAGGAGTACACACCTCCGTCAAAGTTGCCAGGCTTTCGGATCTCCAGGGAGCAGATACCCTGGACACAGATCTGCCTGAACTTGGGGTCATCTCCAATAATCATCTGGTTTTTCATCCACACAATCTTGGGCTGTAGAAAAACCGATTCATACAGTATAACTGGATGTAAAGAGCAAAACACCTTGCAAAGACTATGAACAGAAGTATTGTTGACATATTTGTGGCTTTGGGACTGAAGCAGAAACAACGTACACACACAGCTTGGGAGTTTAGTGGCATTAAAAGATAATAAATATCTGGTGGCCTCTTTGCATCGTATTGTGCTTAGTACCATTTATCCTACATCCTGTTGGTGACCTAGTGGATTGCAGACATGAAAGAAGAGGTAAGGGACTGAGACAGTGAGCTAATGAGCTAATGGGTGCAGCTTTCGTATGTTTAAGGAAGAAGGTGCCTATGGAACAGTCTAGCTAGTTTGCACCTCTGGTAAAATCGAATCTGCATGCACATTTAGACTTTAATATTTTAAAGACCAGAACTGTGTCGGAGGTTCTACATATGTAGCGATTATCTAAGCAAAGCAAACATTCTTCAACTTCTGTATTTTGTTAATAACAGGTAGTAGTAACAGGGACCTAATAATACATGTGAATTACAGTGCTGAAGTATGATGAACCCGGGTGGACATTTGGGGTGTGGTTTTACATGAGATCAGCACTTCGAAGATTCTTACCTAGTTATTATCCTTTTAGCATTACTTGCGATTATTGTGATGTTTCTTTCTTTCTGTAAGAGTCTGTATGAAGAATTTAATAGAAGGGTACGTCCCCACACTTTTATATGGCGATAATTTGCAAACAAAACTGCAACCAGAAAGTAGCCAATAAAATAGCTTTCACACCTGTCTGTAGTAGATATTTGGATTGAGGTGTTGACATAGAGCATTTTTATTTCGCTTGTCCTTTTAAAATGTGATATTTAGTGGGAGAAGAAAAACGTATTAAAAAGTATTTAAGCAAGCAGAGGAGACTGATCACTGATGTTCACTCTCCACCTCACAGTATAAAGCACCTTAAGACAGCGGTTCATATATTATGAATATATGAACTGAATTAGAGAATTACAAGAATGTAAATACAATTCACGTGGATTCATCAAGCAAGTTTTATAAAAAAAAAGCTTCAATTGATCTCTGTGATCTATCTTACAAGCAGTAACTTGGTCCATCAAGTTAATGACTGTAGACTGAACTGAAATTAAAAAGCACACTACTGTTGTCTTGAGACCAACAAGAGCTTACAATTGGTGCTGTTGAAGTGCTAATAGAGTGCAAATAGAGAGAGATGTTACTATACTTTTGGGGATCCCCTGACGGAGCAGAGCAGCTTGGTGCTATAGCCAACAGTAGTGGCCCGGTCAGCCAGGGATGTGGTAAACTTGGGTGCCTCACTGAAGTCACGTTCCTTGTAGTCAGGAGGCTTGTAGTCAATGCCTGAAAATAGAGGAAAACACAAAATATGTAGAATGAAAAAAATTTGAAACATGAATTGCAGCCATGGCCTTTTCTATACATCCCCTCACATAGGTGATGGAGAACAAAACTGTCTGATGCAGTCATATCGCACATCAAATGGGTTCTAACCTGTTTCTGAGTGAAAAGTCAGTGTGATGTCTGACTGTCCGCTCATAAGAAAAATAGAGGTAATTATCCAGTGAAATGTCAGAAAAACAATTTGCTGTTGTGTATATTGCGTTGTGCATCACACTTTATCCAGGGATCACATAACAGATGTGTTTCTATTAGTGGAAACACATCTAATGTGGGCTGTCTCCTGTTTTGTGCCACATGTGAGAAAAAACAAATCCTGACCAGGTTGTCCGGGGAAAGAAATGTGACTAACGGGGTCAAAAGCCATTTTAAGTCATACAAATTTTTAGCAAGCTAAATCGATTTTGTTTTTTAGTTTTTATTGTAAAACAAATCAAAATGTTCATTTCTGGCTCCAGAACTGTCCTTTATAGAAATGCAAAAATTGTCAAAGATTTCAGAAGTGCCACTGCAACCCCCTCTGGCCTCTGCTCCATAGCTGCGGGGTGACCTCTCCTTTGGGGCTCTACTCAGCTCTTCCCAGGAGGGTGGCACGGTTCCCCCCCCCTTTGGTGGTCCTCCTCGGGTCCTTGTACTCTGGGACCTCTGGATATCTGGGGCCTGGATCTCCTCCATACCTGCTTCATACCCTGGTGGACGGGGCTATGGCTCCCCACACGCCCTAGCAGATCGTTACATGGAGAAACCTTTGGAATACAAGCATGCTGATCCACACAGGTATGCACACAGGTGTGCACACGGGTGTTCACAGACGCGGACTACAGCTTTCTTGGCTGCTGCCTCAAAGCACATTGTGCGCTGTCTATCTTGCGTGCTGCACAATATCGTTTATTATTTAGTATCTACTGTTATCTACTGCTAGCAAGTTTATTGTGATGGTGCTGTTTTTTTTATTATGTTGCTCTTTGTTGTTTGCTTTCTCTTCTGTTTTTTTTTCTCCATACAGGTGATCCAGGTGTTTTTGTTTGTTTTTGGGGGTTTTTTTTGTTTTTTTTTTCTTTCTTCCCCCCCTTCTCACCGTCTCTTCTCCCCTTTGGTTTTCTTTCTCTCCCTCTTTCTTTCATTCTTTCTCCCTGTCCTATCCCCCAGTCATGTCTGTCCCGTTTGTAGCAACTGAAAATAAAATAAATTCATAATTATAATAAAGGTCAATCAAATGGACCAATATGGCAAGGCCATGATGATCCACTTGGTAAAATAAATCCGCTTGGCATCTTTCTTGGCCTTAAGACAACAATTCTGATGGCTAAAGATCCAAACGGGACACAAAAAAAAAAAAAAAAAAAGATTTCAGAAGTGGAGCATTCAGTCTGCACAAGATCTTTTATTTTAAACTGTCTGGATTGTCTGCGGTTCCTGTAATTGATTTCCTCCCAATAAAGGAAATGGAAATCCAGCTGTTCTTGTTGCATTTAAGATTAAGATTAAAGGGATTACAGTATACTGTACTAGTGGGTGATACATTTTCTTAATAGTAATCAAATAGTTTAATGTTTATTGGTCCCCTGATTAGCTGTCAGGGATTTCAACCACACTTCACGCTACAGAAGTGAATTTTTGATTCATTTAGTTCTATTCTAATGAACGTAAAACGGAAGCAATTCTGTTTGGCCCAAATCGTTCCTCTGATATCCCTGATGTTGACCTTGCTGCTCTGACCCCTCACCTGAAGAGCTCGATTACCAATCTTGGGTTAAAAATCGACTCTGCACTTACCTTTGATGGCCACGTGAATGGGGTGGTGAAATCGTCATTCTATCAACTCAGGCGTCTGTCGAAGGTTAAACCTTTTCTTTCAAGGTGTGATTTGGAGACTGTTATCCACACTTTTATAACCTCACGCTTGGATTATTGCAACTCCCTTTTAATAGGGGTTGGACTGGGCACTCTGACACGCCTGCAACTAGTACAGAATGCTGCGGCACGGTTTTTATCTGGTAAAAGGAAATTTGAGCACATTACTCCGGCCCTGGCCTCCCTGCACTGGCTTCCAATTGAATTTAGGATTCATTTTAAAGTTCTTTTATTGGTTTTTAAATCTTTAAATGGTCTGGCACCTGCGTATCTGTCTGATTTGCTGAAGCCCTATGTCCCCACTCGTTCGCTCCGGTCAGCTGAGCAGCTGTTGCTCTCAGTCCCCAAATCACAGCTGAAACTGAGAGGAGACCGAGCGTTCTCTATCGTGGCTCCTAAGCTTTGGAATAATCTTCCTCTTCACATTAGGCAATCGACATCAGTGCTGGTTTTTAAATCCAGATTGAAAACGCATTTTTATTCACTGGCTTTTGACTCAGTGGTTGACTGACTTGTATTTTATTGTTTTCGCTATGTTTATTATTTTATCGTATTTATTATTCGTATGGTATGTATTATGTTTCTATTGTTCAGCACTTTGGTCAGCCTTGTGTGTTTTTAAAGTGCTATATAAATAAACAATGATGATGATGATGATTACAAAAAACTGTCCCTGCTCTCATTTAAATTTAGTTTAAATTTAAAAAAGACTTACTGATGGCAGATGCCAACAATTTCAAATTTAAGGCAGGATCCACTGCTGAATGAATGAATAAATTAAAACATTTCTGATATCTTCCTTCTAATGCCTTATAGCTCTTTTTAAAAAAAGTACCTGTCTTCAAGATCTTGGCCTCTTCTTTTGTAACAGCAGCACTCTCACTCATTCCACACTTGTTTTCACCAAACACTCTGAACTTGTAGGTGTTGCCCATGATGAGGTCTGAGATGGTGGCATTCAGTCTGTTGTAATGCTCCAACACAGTGTACCAGTCCTTTAAACACACACACACACACACAGACATGATGGATTATTAGCAGACGTATTGGGGATTCAGGACATGCGGTATGTAATTTATCAGTGGAATGCGACTATTAATCATCAGAATGAGTTAGCTGTTATGACCTGAAAACAAGCGGCCCTTTGGTACAGAATACTTACTCCAGTTTTTTTGTCCGCTTTCTGCACTGTGTAACCCGTGATCTCTGTGTTTCCATTGTCTTTGGGTGCAGTCCACTCCAGAGCAACATTGAAACCCCAGGTATCCACAATCTTTACAGTGGCAGGAGGCCCTGGCAGCTCTGCGAACAAA
Source organism: Diplotaxodon limnothrissa (assembly GCF_057381915.1). Taxonomy (NCBI): domain Eukaryota; kingdom Metazoa; phylum Chordata; class Actinopteri; order Cichliformes; family Cichlidae; genus Diplotaxodon; species Diplotaxodon limnothrissa. The sequence continues at coordinate 33,924,985 of NC_140600.1, forward strand.
CAGGCATGGGTTGAGTATCAAATAGGACAGTTTTAAAGGCATCTCACACAGTATCAGAAATTTACTCACCAACAATTTGAAGGGTAATTTGAGCCTTGTCCTCAAAGTCATCCACCTTCACACACATCTCGTACACTCCAGAGTCCTCTCTCTCAGACGCACGGATGAACAGGATGCTGTCTCTTTCGGTACTGCGAATGTTCACCCTCTTTGTGTCAAGGGGCTGCCTGTTCTTTGTCCAGGTGACCACAGGTTTGGGTTTTCCCTGAGAGAAGAAGCAAACAGACAGTGAATTCCAGTGTGTTATTTATTACCCATGGAGCGATGCACAGAAATCTTCCAATCTTACTGTGAAGGGGATGGTCAGATTGATCTTGTCTCCAACATTAGCGACATATCTCTGCCTAAGAAAACGAGGTAGACGGACCTTGGGACGATCTGGAGAGGAAATCAATGAGGAAAATAATTAATGGTTATTTGAATTATTTTCTTTCGTATGCTGTTTGCAAGATATATGTATGCAGGACCCCTCCAACTTGCTTAGTGTAAATCATTCCTTCTCTCTTTTGGAACCCACCTCCACCCCATCTCCGCCTCACGCAAGTCACTCCATCTAAGTTTCCATCTTATCTTCACCACCACCAACATCTAGGATTGTGGCCTAATGCCATCACCGCTGGAATTTCATTCTCTTGTGTTAAGTCATCAGTCTAATCGCGAATAGCATAATTGAATTCTGTAGATCAATAAATCACGTTCAATTCCTTCTAATGATCTGTCCTTATTGAACAGAGAAACCAAGAACAAGGCTCAGTCATAGGATAGTGACTTGTGAATCATAAGGTACTGTCGCCCTATACACTAGCCTGATATCATTATTTATCATTTGTTTTACTCTCAATGGGAACCATTATTTAACATCGCATTGTCCATTCATCCATCTGTTTGATTCATTTTCTTCCGCTTATACAATTCAGTGCCACAGTTGAGCTGGAGCCTAACCCAGCTGTTATAGGGTGAAAGGAGGGATACACCCTGGACAGGTCACACCTAAAGACATATTAGAATCACTATTCAAACTAACATGCTTGGCTTTGGACTATGGAAGGATGCCAGGACACTCAGAGAGGACACGCAAAGGTCCCACCCACTAGATTGAAACCCAGAACCTTCTTGCTGAGAGATAACAGTTCTAACCACCACATCCTCGTGCTGCCTGCATTATGTTGTGTGAAAAATATATTCCAGTCTCTGTCAAGCAAGAGAGTCATTTTTAAAATGGTTTATTGTTATTTACACTAGCTGTGATATTTTTTTATTTATTCTTGATGAGTTTGTATAGTTGACTGTAGGGCTGTGCGATATGACCAAAATCTCATATCCCGATATAAGAATTCTATCGTCCCGATAACGATATAAATCACAAAAATGTAACATTTTCTGTAAATTCTGTGACTCTCTGGCAGCTCGACTTGCGGGAAGTGTTTCCAGCTGCGCGTCGTGTAGCTGGAGTCGAGTGTTTTAACAGATGCATGAAACTATACATTTTTAGACATAAGTTGTAACGGCCGCCGTTTTCTTTGTGAGTATTTATTACACGGCGTGCTGCGGGGAAAAGCCTGTTCTAACGTTTGAGTCTACGGTTTATTTTTTAGCACCTGGCGGCTCTTTTTCACTTCTCATCCGTAAACAATCTGCTCTTTCACGTGATTCAGTTTGTTTTGAAAAGTCTCAACAGGATCTTGAGTAAGTAAGTGAGGGAGCGATTAGGAGTTATATAGAGTCTTTCGATCTATTTAGTGCATTACAACATAGGAGAGTACTTAAGCAAGATAGTATTTGAGTGTACAGGCATGTAAATTCATATATATGCATCTTTATTAATATGGCATACACATGAAGTTGCATATGAAAGAAACTGAGACCTATGAACATGTAATTTTATAAACATTACATTTGTATGTTTTCATGCCAAAATCAATATAAATCAAATTAACATAAAGTTGATATGAATGCCTTAATTGTTGCTTTATGTATTATCGTATTCACAAAAATTGATCTACACTTGTTGTTTAGTTCCTTGCTGTGTAGTCTCTTTTGTGCGATGTAACTGAAAGCTGACAATCAGTGAATGAAAAACAGAAATGTTTCAGATGGTTAAACACTTGGAAGTGTCCTGCTGTAGCTTGTTTGTAAAAGTGATTTGCAGAGAAGCAACACCTGCTGAGTGCAGCCCAGCAACATTTGTCAGGTCTCTAAATAAAGCAGGCGTACTTTAGTCAGTATATCGCTTCTCATGACGCATGATTTGGAGATTCGGTTACCCCCACTCACATCAGAATGCATTAAAATCGCAGATGAGATAAGCAGACACTCATCTGGACACTCCTAAAAGCAAATGATGAGTAAACATTAAATGGGATGTAAACTGTTAACTGTATAAAAAAAAAAAATCAAAAAGAGGGTAAGCTAAGGTATTAGAAAGTATACACTGCATGTTAGGTGTCTTATCACTTCATGTGGAGAGGATTAACCTTAATAAAGATTTGTGCTGTAAAGTCCATGGCATGTTTCAAGATAAACAGTGAATCTCCAGCGGTGTCATGAGATTTAGGTGTCATCTGAGAGGTTAGAAGGATACCATCCACCCCCTCTCTACTCTGAGTCAGGACACGCTGGAATTTCCCATCCACCCCCTCTCTGCTCTTAACCCTTCCCTAAATGCTTGCAGTCAGATCACTTGACACCATCGATCTTAGAGAAGGGAGCCTGACATTCCCCTCAGCGTGAATCCTGGCAGGGATCACGAAGCAATGCCAAACCCTCCATAGAAAAGTCTGTGTTAACAGCACAGACATCCCAGTTATTTTCTAAAGCTTTGTGGTAATTTTGTAGGAAACCAATCATAAGTTGATTCTATATGGAGGCCACCCGCTATGGTGAACACGATGGTTAATGTGACTACTGAAAGACTGCCAGTTCAGCTGGGATCAAGTTGCCTTCCCTCCGTGTTTGACTCTCCATTACACATAACGATGATTTGTGAGGGGACCCAGAGTCATGCAGCTCCTCCTTATAAAGCCCTCAGGGTCCAATCATCTTTCACAGCAATTCAGCTCAGATACATATACTGTCTATGATTAACACTGTAAGGTGTGCAGCAACAGTAAAACCGTCCACTTATCAAGTGTGTAATTATCACACTGTTGCCAGCTCGGTCGGGGTTTCAACTTAAAGTGGAAACAAGAGAGAACACCACAGTTTTAAAATGCAACATTGCAGGCATGTGCCAACAGGACATGGACAGCTGAGAGGAAAAACATTGCTGAGCTTCTTAGCTTTGACTCCTGCACTTTGCAACTCCCCTTTCTCGTGATAAACTTTAGGCTATATCTGTTTCAGATGGTACGCACTGTCCTCTTAAAACACTAAATTTAATCATTTAGCACCTGGGAGAAAGTTTAATTTCATATATATGATGTAGAACGTCTGTTTATCTAGTGGATTTATTAAACAGCACTGATGTAAAAATTGGGAAATAAGAGTAGAGAATGGCCTGATTTTGGAATGATTTTTTACAGCTTTTATGGTTGATTAATTGTAAAACAATTAGTTTATGGTATTAAATACATAAATAGTATGGACAATATATTAAATAGTATTGTTAATTCAGGATTTAGTACCCTTTAGTTTATCTTGTAAATAATTGGTTTTCCAAGAGGTAAAATTCCCTTATAGAAAATGTTCAGATTATGTTCTCTATTGGAAACACTTCTTACCAGCGACCTCCTTCACCAACACAGGCTCAGGGAGGCTAACGGGAGGACTGCGGCCACCTTCGTTCACAGCAACCACTCGGATCTTCAGGCGGTCACCAGTGGTTTGGTTCTTGATAACAAAGCGGGAAGACTTCTGCAGTTCTTCATTAACTGCTTTCCAATCCTCAGCTGGATGAGAAAAATTACACACAATGATGAATGAGTTTAAAAAGCTGTTGTTTTTCAAAGGAAGAGTCTGCCCAATATGCAAAATGTAGAAAGAGTGAGTTTGATTTTGAGTGAATTTATACAAATTATCAGGCACTAAGAAAAATGCAGGACAGTGAGCACTCCTTTTTTGCAGCGTTCATATTCATTAAATTGCTGTGCGGGTCTGCTAAATCAAGCCTGCACTGTATTGCTGCTGACATTAGCTTAGTGCTGTAAGTCTAAATGCAGAACATCCAGCAAGACTGCAGCGGCTCCTGAAATGCCTCTTTCCTTGTAGGGAGAAGTTAGGTAGCTCGTGATATAACTCTGCGGCTGACACTTCAGGAACAGCTGCTGCTGATGTGCCTGACACACTTTAAAACAGAAAAGAATAAGAATTTCCTGACTATATTTTGAAAAAATAAAAATGAAAAACTATGATGCAATTAAAGATGCACGTTGTGAAACCCTAAAATCTGCAGCTGAAAAAGTAATTCAAAGGTCAGCTGACATTTCTGTCAGGGTATATTAATACCACTATCTGACCCCTTTCGTGGACATGCTGCTATATGATGCACGTGGTTCAGAGAAGAGCTGGGCTTACTTCCATCCTTGCAGACTTCAATGGTGTACCCATCTAGACCTGAAGCCCCAATGTTCTCTGGCTGGCTCCAAATGATAGTGACCGAAGTATCGTTCTTATCCTCAACAAAGAGATCCACAGGAGCGCTTGTGGGCTCTGCAGATGCCACATAAAATACAATTATTACATGAATGAATTTTAAAGACAAAGCTTATAGTATGTTGGAATACATTTTCCTATTTTAATGTTGTAATAAGCACAAAGCAAATGACAAAAAACAATGAAATAGGTTTTTAAATAAAGTTTTCGCTTTCATGAAAAGGTTACCTTTGGGTGGTGGGGGCGTAGGTGGTTTAGGCTCTTCTGGTACAGGTGCCTCAGCAGCTTCAGCTGATGTTAAACAGGCATTTGTATTATTGTTGGCAGCATATAATGAGCAGAGCAACAGCATCAAATATAATCCAGCTATGCATCTCACAGCTCTCTGTCCCCTTTGCTGGGAATTCAAAGGATTAACAATGCTATCACATGGAGAATTTCCATCCAGTTAGTCTCAAATGACAAAATCATCTCAGTTGTTAAGGAGAGAGAGGAGTGAAGAGGAACACGTTTTCTATTTTTGCAGGTTGGATTAACACCAGCAGAGACTGCTGCTGGTGCAGCCTCCTGTATCGCTGCACTCAAAGTAGTTATTATTAAGTGTTATATATTATCAATTAATGCATTGAGGAAGGTGGAACATGTTTTGAGACTAAGCACTGCAGAAAGTTTTATCAAGAAGTCACTTAGAGTAGTTGCTAAAGCACTAATGAACAAGTGAAGTCCTTTAATTTACCATCATCAGTGGAGGCAGCTGGCAATTCCTCAAAAGCAGGAGTGGCAGCTGATATTAAGGGTTAGTGCACTCATTTTTATGGTAGAAGACATCACTGAGTGTGCATTTCCAGCATGGAGTTAAACAATTCAAATAAAAATGAACACATACTCCTCTGTGTGACTGTGAGTCAAGTCAGTGGGAGCATTGATGTTGGCGCTAGATTTCAAAATCAGTGTTCAACAAGACGAATTTAAGTGTTGTAGATTATAGAAAAACGCATTTTAGTCGATAAACATGCACTGTCAACATACATTCCTACAACAAACGTTTCATAATGCACTGTGACTTTTAGGATTATCTGCTTGTAAAACATGCAACATGCAAGTTAGCGTCATTATGTTTCTGCAGAAGGGCAAAAGTAAACATTTGAACAGTTCACACTGACCCCTCAGAAGTCCATGTGTCTAAAAAGTTACCATTGGATCAATTAAAGAGTTACCAACTTATCAAAAGTTCAGCCATCGAGAAAAATGATTAAAGGTGGGCCGTTTGAGACACTGCTGTGCACGGGTAATTACCAGGTGGCGCAGCCTCTCCCTCGGCAGCAGGGGCCTCTCCCTCGGTTGGGGCAGGCGCAGCTTCAGCCGGGGGGGCCTCCACGGGAGCGGGCTCCGGGGCGGGTTCAGGAGCCGGCTTTGGAGCCGGTTCAGGAGCCGGCTCTGGAGCCTTTGCCTCCTCTTTCTTGGCTGGTTCTTTCTTAGCCGCCTTCTTGATTGGGGCAGGCTTGGACGGCATGTTGGAGGTGGCAGCTAATTCCCAACTCGTTTAAGTCCTTCGAACTGTATCCAGTGCCATCATTCCTGCGGGGGTGGCAGGCTTATATATGGCTCGGCACTTTCAGACGCCGCCCCCTAATAATGTATTACATGTAATGGATACCGACACCATGTATGACTCAGACCCCACTCAATTTGTCCCAGTCTGTACACTCACTGTACATACTGTATATTATTAACTGCTTTACTAATTTAAAAAAAAGCCTTTTTAAATCAATTTGATATGATGATGAACTCTATTACTTAATGGTTACTGCAATTCCTAGTAACAGGTCACTCATGTCAACTTGAACAAGAAGCAACAGAATAAATATAACATGTATTTTATTAATTTCAACAAACAGTGATAAGTGGATGAAAGCCTTCAGAAGCATGCCTTATCCATGTATTGGACCCAACTTTGAAGAAATATATCTTTCTCTCACAGATTTAGTTTTTCCTCCTCAGTGATTGTTGCCGCATCCAGAATGCTGACATATTTACAGACTTTACAATGATGCTCTGTACAAAATAGAGAACTTAACTTTTACAAAGGATTCTTTAGAAAAAAAAAAGAAATATCAAATATCTGAGTATTAAAAAAAGAAAACATTATCATCTATTATCAATGATTTTCCTAAACAATGCATTAATGTTAACATTTTTTCATCACACAGCAAGTTTACATGCATTTACAACACTTAGAAACCCTTGACATTTGCACATTAGTGACACTGCATACAGCGTAACATTGTTTTCTTAATCTTAGTCCACAACAAGCTTTGCGAAAATATGACTATTCAGCAACATGTATTGGCCTAAGATGTCAGATTGTTTTTTTTACTTGTTTTAATGCAGACTAACTGCGAACTATTTCCACCTCATCTTTTGATTTTTTAACCTTCCTTGAGGGGACTGTTGTGATTTGATAAACTGGACTGAATTGCTTTTTATTTCGTTTTTTATTGTCATTTGACGATTTACAAGTCCAGCTGCATTACTTTAGTTGCCATTCATAAGGACAAAACACATCGGCTAAACTTATGAACCCTGTCTTCAATGTATCACCAAACAAATCCTCTTCTCTTTAAGGCTCTATCTCCAGCTGACACTTATCATGTGGTGCAGTTTGGTCCGAATTAAGAAATCAAAGCCCGACCATATGAAAACACAGCGTTTGTTTGTGAATTTCATCATTGCTGATTGCCAACACCAGTAGAAGTTGCTGCATAGTCCCAGTACACTAGTAAGCAAACACAAATCACAGCTACCACAGAACAACAGGCACAATAACCAGTGAATGAGAAGCTGGAGTTGATGGCTTTAGTTAACCTGCAAAACAGATCAGAGAGGGGCTTGTAACACAGTCTGATACCTCACATATTTACAGTAATCAAAGTCAGCATGATGTCAGGGTAAGAGTCCCAGACACTTGACATCGTTTTTGCTCTTCGATGTCTTTTCTTCATTCATTTTTTAGTTTGCTTGTGACCAGTAAGAGCTGCAGATTAGCTTGAAGATTTAAAACCAGCCTTATACAAACAGTGCAATAAAGCAAATAAGCATGAAGCATCTCAGACATAAGTTTTTAGACTTTCTTATTGAGCTGTCTTTAAGTGGTCCAACATTCATTTACAGGTTTTACTTCAGGTGAAGTTTAGTCTGAGCACCAAAATGTTGGGGATAAAGAATTATTTCAACACCACTTGCACAACAATCTGTCATTTACTCCATAGGGGGCGTGTTTACACACATCTACACCAAATTCTTCATAAAGCATTTTAAATCTTTTTAACTCTTGCCTTGGAATAAGCACTCTACTACTTGATTCTGCATCATGTGCCCAAAATCCTCTCAAACATAAATACTGCAGGACATCAACTCGGGTATATACCGTATAAGATCTCACATGACTTCAGCCACTACAGAATGTCTTTAATAACATCTCCTATGAACTGTCACACATTTTCTTCCAAATATATTTCATATTTCTTTTGTGGTTGACAGAAATTACAGACAACTTTTTGCTAACCTACCCAGAACATCTACACAGCTTTTATCCAACACTAAAACAGTTTGGGACATTTTTAAGGAGCACCATGAGTACCGTACCTAAATGAAATTAAACATGAGTGGGGAGAAAATGTTCTTTTTGTTTGTGAAGCGTGTAAAAAATGAAACAGAAACAGGCAGCTCTAAAGCCACCCTGCTCAGCCATTAATAAAAGTGTTTAGCAGTAGAACTTTGATAAGGCTTACTTTAAAAGCACCTCCTACATGACTGTTATACGGCTGCTGTATAGGTATTTTCTATACATTCATAGTTGAACTTAAAACCCTAACTTGACAGTCAATATGCATGATTAAAGTACAGTATTTGGTTCAGTATATTCGATATTTGCACCAACTAATGTAGATAAAGTAACTGCAATGCAATCTGACTGTATTTACAGAATATACACAGTAACTAGTCTGAATGTTTGGGGAAAGACTTGAAAGAGATGTGCCTTTTCCTACATAAATGTTCTAGAGAAACAATCTTGAATTGGATTTAAATAACATTTACTCGTTATGTCTTCATTAGAGGTTGTTTGTTAAGTTATATCATCCCTGTGTAGTAAGTATCTAATACCTGATACATATGGCGACATTGGTGGCACTACTTAAGTAGCGACTAAAACAAAATTAAGTGTGCAGCGACAAAGTGATGAACTTACATCACTGATAAATAAGTTCTGTTTTATGCAAAAGAGTATGACAGCAGATTTAACTCATAAACTATGAAAATGATAAAGAAGATGGGAAAAAGTAAAAATATATTTTGAAAATTCCACTTGGAGTGTTCAGACTTTTTTTTTTTTGCTGTGAAACGTAACCATGATGAACTGTAATATATAATATAGAAAGCTGAAGAAACAGCTTAGGATGCGGCTGTCTTAGGATGTTATTGATAAAAGCACCAGTATATTCTGCTTAAGTTGAGGTGACATTGATGTCTTTGTCTTAAGGCATATCATAAGTTTCACCTGCTCGGGCTGTAGAGTTCAGGATTGCATATATGTAAGATTTGGCCTTCAAAGACTGATACAGTAGATATGTGCCAAAGAACCTTGCAAGAAAGACTGGTATCTGTGATGCTGTCATACTCTTTTCCAATGGCTCTTTTTGACAAACACTTCAAGGTGCCCTTGAGCATAAAACAGGATTGACCGTGTGTTTTGTTGCAGAAGTCCCCTGAAGCTGAAGTGCTGAGCTGATGGACTTCTTAACAATCCACTAGCACCAATCTAAAAGTACTGAGGGCTACCATACTGGTAAAGATATCTGATTTATGTGAAGTGATTCTTAAATATATAATTAAGTAAGAGAACATAGCTTTTCATTTAACAGTTTTTTGAAAATACTGAATGGGTTAAATGATTTGGATTTAATAAGTCATATTTTCAAACTTCTCCTGCAGGAATGATGGTTTTTAATAGCCCCACAACCATTTCTGAGGGTCCATTTGTTCCTGAATATGCACTGCATACACTGCAGTACAGTAAGCAAAAACAAAAAAATTGGAGAGCTAAGTGTTTAGGTGTGAGCTTTGTATTCAAAGTTTAGGCAGGCTAGGGTCTTCTTTGTCTGGTGATTCAATGAAATTGGCAGCCTCTTGAAGTTTCAAAAGCATTGCCATCTATAAAAAAACAAAAGAGAGATTTGGGAAATTAGAACTTCTCTGGTTTGCAGATCAGTTTAAGAAATAATAGAAAGTATTGGGACACTGTCTCTATTACCAGAGGATCATTTTCCATGGAGCTGGGCGGAGTCTCTTTGTGAGGCCTCTCCTCACTTGGCTGGCAGGGGCTGCTGGAGCCGATGCTGGGAGGAGGTAGGTGGAACAATTTTGCCTGGTCCTGCTGGGCAGATGGCCAAGGCAGGGTGCCCCTCACCCACTCCACTGGGTCCTCCCATACTGCCTTTTGGCCATGGACCTGAGGAGTCACAACATAGCACCAAAGTAAAATTAGACTACAGCATTTCCTGTGAAAGGAAATACAATGGTGCTTTCAGAGAATAATCAAACTGCAAATTAATCTTGACCAAGTTTTATTTCAACAAGAATTACTTATTTTATTTGCTGTTATGGCTGCCCTAATCAATAAAAGCTGATTAAAAGTTTTCACTTTAAATGATTAAAGTGGTTCACCTTGATGCCATCCTTGGCCCCTTCTTGCAGGTATGGTATGATAGAGTGGTTCCAAAGATCAATGAACCATGATCGAAACTCATCCACTGTGACTGGACAGGATAAGAAAAAGCAAGGGCCTAAAGAGAAAAAAGCAGAAAGAAGAGTGAGAATGCAGCAACAACTATCACATCGAAACTAAACCTGTTTCTTCATTCCTAAAGTCTCAAGTGCTTCATACCTATGAGGAAATCCGATGTGCTGTGCTTCTCTAGGAAGGTGTGCAAATGATACCACAGTTTGGGAACCCAGTCTAACACCCTGATTAGATCCTCATTGGTCAAGTTCCTCTCATCTTCGGACTCCATCAACTTCCTGTGCAAGTATCGCACAAGGAAGCCATTGGCTGGCTCCACATTATTGGAGAAGGTCACCATCCTGAGACAATGAGAAGCATTGCATGTCACAACGCTAGACTTAATAGTTTGTTAACAACATATTTCATTATTTAAGAAGGTTTACCTTTAAGCTACACCAACATTAGATACATTGTAGTTTATAGTTAATGTTAAAATGATAGAAATGAGCTATTCTTTATAAACTACTATTAATGTTAATATTTATAAAGACGTCTTTTTATTTTGGTCTTTTGGCTTTTAGAAGCCTATCATTATCCTCTTACTTATAGTACTGGGACAGCATTATTGAATGAAGCATGCAAAAATTCTTCAACCAGCATTAATAGTTTCAACAGGTTATTGCTATATATTAGTTACATAGTCATTTATAACCAACCTGAAGCTGAGATGCAGGCCATGGTTTGCAATCATCTTCACTGGCTGATTGCTTGTTCCAACAATGTAAGGGCTAAACAATATTGCACAGTTAAGGCCACATTCAGCACCTACATAACTATGGTTTATCAAGTTGTATTCATGGAGACGAAGTTTACCATTTGTGATATTTGCAGGTTAGAGCACCATTGACAAGTTCACTGATGGAAGCAGGATCATGAATATCATCCAGAATAACCACCAATGGTATTTCCGTTGCGCTTTCCCGGTCTATTTGATTCGCTAAATTAGAAAGATAAAGCTGCAGATCCTACAAAGAAAGAGACAGAGATTGCAATACAAAATGATAAAAGTAAAATCATACAGGTGCAGACTGGACAAACTCAGTCTGTGGAAGAAGAATTGTGGGGATCTTTAAGGGCACATCAGTTTCTGTTACCTTGCATGACTGGCGGTGCATGTTGAAAGTGACCACAATGCCATCTGTGACTTCGCGAGCACTGCGGTCCACCAGGTACTCAGCCAGCCGGGAAGCGAGGTACGTCTTCCCAGTGCCACTCGGCCCAGACAAGATCAGACGACGATGTTTGAGTAGAAGACTTATGTAGTGCTGCATCATGGGTTTGGGAATGAGAGTTTCAAATACCAGGCTGTCCACACACTTCTCCTTCAAACCTGAGCATAGTGAAGGAAAGAAAGAATGACTTGCATGATCAACTGCTCTAATAAACAAAGTTGATGACTATCTGCTAATTACATTGGATGTATCAGCGATGGTGATAAAGTGCAGTTTGATACATAATATTTAAATGCTTGATTGGAATTCTGTTAATATCTATACCAGAAAAAATACACATTGCAAACTGGACTGGCTTCAGTCAGAAGATGTTGTGAAAATAGATTTATATTACTTTGCATGTCCTTCATAATCAGCACAGAGCTCAAGCATTTCACTCTAAAAATAGTTCTGCATCAAGTGTAGGAAGTCTTTGCACCCCCATCCCCCAGCCTGCAGAAGTGCAATCTTCCTTAACATCTATGGGGCCCATGTGTCTGACGCTGGTCAACCAGCTGGGCCTGACTGCCCTGAGATCATGTTACTCAGAGCCCTGTCTGGGCTGCCGCTGCTTTCCCAGCTCTCCGAGCACTTGGCTCCTCGCATTCCTGCATGCGAAGGTGGAGCGGGGTCAACCACCAAACCAGAACCATGACTGTTCCCACCAATCATCACTCTGGTTTAGAATCACTGATGGGCTCAACATGTGTGCAACTCAACAAAACAAAACAGTGCCAAAGGGTAAATGCTTATACCTCAAATATATAATCCTAGTGATAACGCTAAGTGAGCCTCTGACAGCAGGTCACGTTGTTGTTTACATCTATATCTGTTTAGACATGACCTTTGACCTTCTAGATATAAATCACATAATTTTATTGTATTGATATTTGTTGAACTTTGTTATAATATACATAGGAATGCATTTGAATTCTTGCATCAAGGCCAAAAATCATTTTTGTGGGGTAAAACAAACAAACACTTTTGACCATTAAATTCTAATTAGTTCTTCCTTAAATATAATTCAGTGTTTGAATCGGACAGACATATGGATAACATGAAGTGTAGTGTTTCAGGTCACAACTGTCAAAAATAATTATTTTAATAAAATAGCGTTTGGGGAGAAATAATGACCTCATCAGCTGCTTTGACCGAGGATCAGAACAGTGCAGTTCATTGGTTTTGACCACAAATGATTGTAGAGAAGTCGGCTCAAGCTAAAAAAAAAAAAAAGCCTCATACAAAAATCATTGTGAATTAGGAAATTTGAATGTTGAATTCCAAACTTTACGTTTCAATACTAATCTGAATGAATTTACATCTAATTCTGTGAATAAAACATCTTAAATTTAGTAGCACTTTAGAAGTTATACATTTTCTGCAAACCTTTCAGTGCCACTGTGATGCTACTGGGGCCTCGTGACATGCAGCGAGAGGGTTGTGTCTCAGGAGCTTCTCCTCCCAGCACTCTCTTAATGTGGCCCATACTGTAACTGTAGATGGAATCTGTAGACAGTCCCAGACTGGAGGTAGGGTCCACCTTGGCTATATATACCTGGAAGAAAAAGTAAAGAAAAGCAGAACTGAGTAAAACTAAGTAAAGAAAACTCCTTACAAGAAGAAAAAGAAAAATATGTACAGTATAACAAAAAAATAGTTTTAGAGCTATTCCTCCACACAACACATTTGGTTTTATTACCACCACACAAATAAAATGAATGATCTTTCAAGCCCATTACCCTCGTAACAAAATCAGAAAGTTATTTTAAGTTTACAGATGCAGCTCAAAAACTAGAATTATGAAAAAGTTTGTAATTTCCATTTAGTTTATCATATATTAAATTTTCAATATTCGTTTTGATAGTTAAACCCTAAAGTTCCTTCCATAAAAAAATAACTCAAAATATTCGAATATTTCAATTTAAGTTTAAGTAAAGTACTATTAAAATGGTATGAATACTGTGTACCTGTCAGTTCAGTATATGCAATCACAATCATGCAGAAGACTACCGACTTGACAGTTGTCCAGACGATGATCACTGACATTTCCCACAAGGAGAGTAACCTAGCGAAAGTTATTGCTAAAAGGCTGACTGTCTTCAGAGGCTGTACTGAAGCATACTAATGGAAAGTTGACTGGAAGGGAAAAGGGTGGTAGGAAAGGGTGTGCAACCATCAAGGATGTCCTCAGTCTTGAGAGGACTGTTGAAAAAGTCAATTCAAGAACTTGGAAGAGATTCACAAGGAGTGAAGTGAGGTTAGTTTAAGATACAGATATCTTCAGCAAAGTGCTAGAACTACAGCTGGACCTGACTGTTGCTCAATGGTACAAAGTCTCATTTTTTTAGATGACTGTAAACTTTACATTTCAAAGATTTACTGTCTACTGTTTACATTTTAAAAATCAAGTCCCAAGAGACTGCAGGAAGAGTAGAGAGGTAGAGAATCCAAGAAGTTTGAAGTCCAGTTCGAAATTTCCACAGTCTATAATGATTAGGGGTGCCATATCATCTGCTGGTTTTAATGGTGGTTGCTGGTCCATGATGAGGATACTACAGATGTTGAACGTTTCTCTACTATAAACTCTTTTTGATTGATCTTGGGAAAATCATAATAACTTAAGACACTGGATTTCTAATTTTAATGAGCTCTAAGCCAGAGTCATCAAAATTAAAAGAGAAATGGCTTTAAATATTTCACTTTATGTGAATGTAGAAGATATGAGTTTTTGAATTAAATACCATTTTCAGAAGCACTGGTATGTATGTTTTCTGTGTCTTACTTTACACCTCTGAACAGCGCTCCTGATGCTCCTCTTGATGCTAAAGTTAATGTGACAGCTGAATTGTAATTGTAAGCATGCTTCAAATTTGCATTCAGCTTTTTAACAGGTTGCAGTGAGTGAGGATTTCTCACCTTAAAAGCCTGGCTGACAGCTGAGTCAAGCATCACCCAATCCATCCTGCCATTCACTCTGACAGTGCCGACAAAGAAATCCTGCTGTTTAACCTCCTGTTGACACAAAGTGAAGTTAATAGGTGATTCACAGGTGGCAGAGGCAATTTAAGAGGAAAGGAAGGATTTAGAAAAAGCAAATTTACGAAAACATACATCTTTAAAGACACGTAGATCCGCAACACAAACCACGACCCTGACACGATGGTCATCTCTCTGTGAGGAAAGGCTGAGAGAATCTGCAGTGTGGATGTCTGCTAAGCAGTAAATCAAAGAGTGTATAAACAGAAAAAAGAAAGCTAATGAGGCACAAGTTGAAAGTTGAAAACAAGCAGTGTTAATTGTGCATTATATTCTGTATCTACTGAACTGTAATTTTAAAAGATCATATTTTATAGACTTCAGAACAAAAGCATGGATTTTTACATCACCATGTATTAAATGACCAAGGAAACAAGTAATGGATTTTGACTTCCTTGACACTGTAACTTTAATTTTTATTGTTATCAGACATTTAATCTCTGGGCATATAGATTCTAAATAATGGCATGAGGCAATTATAGGGATTCTAGAAAATCCAATGATTTCAGTGATACTGAATTACATTAAATTATTTTTTCTTCAAATAAATTCGGTTGAGAAGTTCTTTTTATCATTCAGATAAACATGCTTATTTTCACTGTTCTGTTTTGTTTTTTTACCCAGTTATGGGACTCATTGTTGCATTCTTACTCCTATAAATATAAATGTCAAAGATGGAGCTGTACCTGAGCTGCTCCCCTCACTCAGCCCTCTGCTGTAGCTTTTAGGCACGTGCATGGCTACTGACTGTCGGGGTGATGAGCTTCCCAGAGCAGTGAGACCTGAGGACTGGGAAACAGAGCTGGAGGGTCCAGGAGATGGACAGGGAGACAAAGTACCTGTCTTCAGATGGTCGTTCTCAGCCTTCAGGTTTTCGATTGTCCTCTATTTAAAAATAAATAAATAAATAAAAAATTACCGATCACTGCACTGTTTACCAATTGCAAAATACAAAACACTAAAGGGTAAGATTTTTACAAAAGCAAATCAACTGGTCTAGACAAAAATCTTCATAAAATAAACATCCGGCTGGAAAATGAAATGCACTTTGAGGCCAACCTTTTTATGAAACAAACAAAAGACAAAATTATATATACCTGCATGTTGTTCATGGCCTCCTGCAGGTGCTCCAGCTGATGGGCTGAACTCAGAGCCTCGAGGCGGATGTCTGTCAGTTTACGCTCCTTCTCCCACAGTTCTGTGCGCAGGTCTGTTACAACCTTATCATCACCTGCCTCACTCCCTTCAGAGAGTCTGGTGACAATGAAATTATGGGAAAATTATCATTATGGTACTGTAGCAGGGATCAGAGGAATGACAGGAAAATAACAATTTTACATAGTTCTGTGATATTCTGTTTTCACATCTACGAGAAGTTTGTATTTATTTATATTGTGATTCAATTCCTTATTTGATATGCATATAAATAGAACAATGATAAAGATCCTTGTATGGTACCTTGAAGATGATGCTGAGGCTGAGGATTTCATTGACACCGGAGGGTTATCTCCATCATGGTGGATTTTGGGGGAGGAAGGTGCTGAGGATTCTGGGGTGGCAATCTCTTCAATGTCAGCATATGGCCCAGTTGGCTTTGAGCCCTTCTTACTAAAAGCCTTGTTGAATGAGCTGCGTAACTGTTGGGAGAATACATGAAATTGAGATGTAATAAATAACAAGCCTGGGAAAAAAACAAGAATAAAAGCAAAAGGCAGCTGAAAAGAAATTCTTAAAAAGTGATTGTGATGACCTGAGAGTTCACAGAATGTGGCTTTTTTTAAACAAAAAGTAGGCAAATATAAATTTCCAAACAAAAAAAAGTTGGTGAAATGTTAGATTTACAGCAAACTAGTTTAATAAAACTCATTTAGTATGTTGGGGTTTTCAGTTCCTGAAAATTGTAACAGCAGTTTGAAGTCCACAAGACAATAAATTTAATAATAAACATTTAATAATAAAGCATGATTAAATCATACAGTAACTGTGTATGTTTGAAAAACAGACAAACAAAAAAAGGGATGACAGAACATTTCCCAACATTTAGGAAGTATGACTCAAAGCACATGCAGGCTGGAGTGGAAAAGGTTTGAGTTTTATTTACTGTAGCAACATCACTCACCTCAAAGACCTAAAATAAAAAAGCGGGGCAGCATGAGGGAGAGACCAGAGTCATATTTAATACGAAAGATGGAACAAGACAGGAGGCGAATCACACACACACAAGCAGGAGCGTAAAGTAGGACAACAACTGACTTTTTCAGTCTGAACACACAAGACACAACAAGAAAAGGAAGCAAGACATGTTCATTCATTTAAAATATTCATCCATTTAACCATTGAGCTGTATTGTTATAATCACAATTAAAAGCAATTATAATTCTATAGCTCCACCATACATTTCAGATGTTATATGTAAGACAAAAAGAACAAAACGACCCAGTTTTATCAACACAGTCACTGAATGTGGTCAGTCTGATCAATTTGGAATCACTAAATTGATACCAATATTGTTACTTTCATCTCGTTTCCTGATGATTTGTATGAAACGATGAAATGTATTTGTTTTTCCTGACATATATTGTCCTGCACAGATGCCATACAGGATGGTACATTAAGACTCCTGGTGAACTTCTTAGGCACAAATTTAGTCAGTGACCAGTGTTTCCTCACCCAGCTCTTCTTCTTCTTCTTCTTGGCCTCCTGCTCCTTGAGGCTGCCCATGCTCGAGTGGCTGGTGGTGCTGGTAAGACTGGAGAGGCTTTCTGAGGAGTTCTGGCGGTTGATCTGCAGCTCTGAATACCCAAAAGAAAATAGAAGAGTTGAACAAGGAGACAGAAGTATATGACAGTCAAAATCCTACTGTATATCATAAAGCGCAGTCTGTACCTTTGGGTGTGACATCAGGATTACTGAGGGCCCCCTGAATGATTTCCTGGGCTTCAGTATTTTTGGCCTTCAGAATGTCAATGGTGTCCTTCAATTCAGTAAGCTCAGAGTCCTTAAGGAAACATCAGTATGTAGTCATGTTAGTTGATGGGTTAGTAACTGAGCCAAGATTTTTCTGTACCGACGACTGTGGAATGCCTCTTCACTTTCACTAAGGATGTCAGGTTGTGTTGAGTGACAACATCGAAATCCTATCATGACTCGCATCTCATTTTCATGACAACTATGCAACTATGGTCTCTTTTTCACTCACAAAACTAACCTAATGAGCAGAGTGCATAGTTTATGATTAACATCACTGGAATTTATTTGCTGATTATGTAGTAATTTCTGTCTGCTTTTAGCTGTCATGTAAGAGATTGTTTATGGCGTGTTTCTAGTGTTACCTACTTTTCTCATCAAATTTCCTCATGTAAATAAATGGAGACTGGCACAGACTTCGCTACCGTTATAGTATTCAATCATCGATGTAATATCGCCAAAATACCTTTTGATCTGAGGAGACAGACAGTGTCTGCAGGCGTGCTGTCATCAGGGCCAGACTTTGTTCAAATGCTGCGACCAGATTAGCCTATGAGAGAAAGACACAGAGTTAAAAGGCTACAAAGAGAGAGTGTGTGTCTGTGTGTGAAGGATGGTGAGGCAGCAGACAGGTATGAGTCACCAGCTGAAACAAATCAATTTGCAGCCTCACACACTCACACCACGTCGAACAAATAGCTTTCTTCATCTGCTGGGAGAGGATAGAAGGGATGGAAGAGTCAACAGCTGCGGATGATGTCAGAGGTAAAAAAGGACATTATGGTAATGGTGGTAATGTTCAAGGGGATGTTGCACTATGGGACAAAGGTTGTTAACCTCAAAAGCCATGGATAACAAAATCACATTTAATTAGTTAACAGGTACATGTGAGTTTTTCTTTGTTTTACAATAAATAGTTTCTACAAGGATCTTTTTGCAGACTTATTTTTTCAGTTGTTTTAGAATATCTTCCATGTCCAAAAGTCCACTTGTTACTACCCTCTGGTATACATTTAGAGCTACCTAAAATACATTTTTTGTCTCATACTGCTTGACTCATCATTAGGTTTGCTGCTGACCTCCTCAGAAGCTTTTAAAGCTATCCTAACCACCTAAGTAAAGAGCAGTCAGCTACTGAATTGTCACTAAGAGCAGCAGACCTTCAGCAAACCTAATATGTTACACTACCGGAAAGACGTTCCAGTAAAACTCATGTCAGCCACAAAACTAAAACCTAAAAGTAAAAAATAAGTCAAAGTTAAACTATACAAAGAGACGCCTCAGAAAACTGTGCTGCAACATTTTTTTAGATCAGCTGTTTTATATTAAATAATGAATGTAACTGTTAGTCGTAGCTCTATTTAAAATGAAAATTAGCATTCAAATCGGAAGGCTTACGCCACACCACAACACAAGACCACCATGTCAGATGTCACAAGAGAGTGAGACAGGGTGCTCTGAAAGTAACTAACAAACCTGGCCTAGCTGCTACACACAGCATCCAGAGGTACAGGACAGTGGGAGGCAGGCAGAGGGCAGCAGTGAGTCCAGCAGTCAATGCAGCCCAGGTTGTAAAAAAGAGGGATAATGGTGTTAGGAGAGCGAAAACCTCTTACAAAAACATACGGACAGACCAACAAACACACTTAGTTCCCCATACATACATCAAAACATCCAGATTAGTCAACAGCAAAGCCTGTTAGTGCATGTGCAAAAGAAGAATGTTGTCTACTGCATCAGAAACTGCAGATTAAAGGGTCACAAGCTGTACAATAAGATAATTAAAAGTAGCTGGGATGGGAAAGCTGGTAGAAACAAAGTTACAAGCGAGTAGCCGGGTGTAGGGTTACATGATTTTGTTTAAGAGGATACAGATTTTAATAAATGCGGGGGGAAAGTAGTTATAGAGAGAGAAGACGTAATTCAGCCTAAGTGCAATTAGAGGGGTAAATCTTAGGTTCTGTGTCCAGCATGCTGTTTAAGTAGATGCCAGGGTTACAGTTAGACTACATTAAAGTTAACTAATGTAGTTTTTTTTATTTTCTTAGATTAGCAAAGATTTACACACCCAGATAAGCCTCACAAAACTGCGGGTACACCTGCTTTTAGTTGGTTATGGGACAAAAGTTCAATGACTTAAATCAAGTGGAATTTACATTTGTGGTTGAGCACTTTGAGAGAATACCTGTTATGTAGCCAAGTTATTATCAGATTAACTTTGGAAAACAGACAGAAAACGAGGGTGGAGAGATACAGGAGGTAGGGGTAAGGCTTACGTACATTGGCAGAAAGCTGCACGGTTAAGTTGGCAACCTTTTCCTGGGAGGATTCCAGCTCCCGTCTCAACTTGCGGATTTGCTGTAGACAAATAGTAAATCAAGTTTGAACAGTATGACCACAGCACCATACACAATACCTCAGACATAAAACCAGAGCTGATGAAGATGTTAACACAAACTTTGATAATGATAATGCAGTAATGGAATGTGTTAAATGCATAGCTTTGTTTGGTTAAATCAAAGAATGTATAAACAATGTAACATGAAGGTTAATGCTCCACCACAGCAATCAAAATAATCCAGAAATATACTCTAAACCAACAGAAATTGGATGAAAGTCTCTTTTCAACTTATTTCTCATGCACTCAGAATTTAATGAGAACTGGCTGTCTTTATGAAATGTTAGAATGTATTGTTAAAGAACACAAAATATTAAAGATAAAACTAAATGAACTGAATGAACTGAGTTATGAGCTTCTGAGATATAATCTCAGACTTTCTGAAGCACCAGTGACACCATCTGATGACAGAACCCATTTCAACAGGAAATGACAGACGGCGAGTACAAATGCAAAATGGGATCTGAAGACGTATGGCATGTTTGCCTTACCTCCCCTTGTATCCTCTCCTCATTCTTAAGAAAGCATGGCGAAAGTAAGAGGGATAGTGTAGAGGATTCAGTTCACGGGCAGTCATTAAAACTAGTCATCAAAACAAATATAACTCAGAATAGTTATCACTACCCCGATACCAGCTCACGAAGAGGCTTAGGAATCAGCTGGACAGTTTCATAAATGCATACAAGAACTTTCCCATGTCAAACCAGTTGATAACTTGTAGTTATGGAAGCTGGTCTCCTAATGAGAAATTCACCCTTATCCTACACAGGAAATACTTTTAAAAAACAGCCTCCTGGATGATTTGTAGACATAAAGAGGAAGTACAATGCTACAAGATTAAAAGTAAAACATTTCCTATGCTACAAAAAAGAGACTGTAAATACTCACTGAGGAATGGTTGGATGAAGCATTAGATGCCAAAGACAGCACAGAGCCATGCACTGAAAACACAAGGTAGAGTTGTAAGCTTAATATTAAAATTTAGTTTCACAGAAGGCAGCTTTAATTTGCAAAGTAACAAAGAAATGTTGAAATAATCATAGACCAAAATGATAAATAAATGACTAAAGAATCTAGAAATTAAATATTTTTTAATATACCAAAGGCTCCCTCAAATCCTATTCAATATTCTATAACATTATAAAACAGTATGTGACTTAGCTGACTTCATACAGTTAAAAATAAAGCATATCCTGTTTAAAATTCATTCAGATTTCTGTAATTAAAAAAATACTTAAATGTGTAAAAACAAACCAATTCATTAAGAAACTGAAGTTAGGGGTATCCTAATGTTGGACTCTGTATTAAAATGTCTGTAAATTATCAAAGAGTTGTAGCAGGATTAAAATGTTGCTGTTTTGTATATATTTTCACCACAGATTATGCCCTTAAACGAGTCTAACATTCTGCTTAGATTGCAGATAGACAGATTGTGTGCAGTATGAGTAGACAGCTTTGTTTCATTTGAGGTCATATTGGAAAGCTCCCCTGCAGGGAAGTGAGTCAAACAGACTCACCATCCTCTCCTGGTTCACGGAAAGACCCAGACCGCATCATGCTTTTTGGACGGTCAACCAGGGACATACTGCTGCCCAGAGGGGAGGATCCATAGAGATCGCAGGCAGAATCACTTGGGGGGCCTATGCTGTTGGACCGCGATATCCTTGGGGTGCCACTGGAAATTGGGGCAACTATCATAACAGATAGTTGGTATGGTTCAGTGCTCCACACAGATACATATATGCATACAAAACAGTCCTACACCTTGGTACAGTATAGCACTCTCATTCTGATGACTAAGTGTAAAGCAACACTGACACAACAGCAATATATATAGCCTCACTCGACCCCTGTTGCATTCATCTCCAGCATATTTTGAACCTAAACTCAAGTTTAAGTAGTTGTTCATATGGCATAATTCAATTCAGATTTTCAAAAAATCTATTTTAAAACATCTGGCCAATACTTTTTCACTCACAATACAGAATGCATTACTGACAACTTGTGCAAACCCTGCTCAACTGTAAAAGTTTTTCTCTCAGCACGAGCTCCATAGCCCTGTCCTCTCAAAGCTCAACAAAAAGAAGCATCGCTAATCAAAGATTAGCCCTTAATGTTAAAGCTCAAAAAGTGAGGGCTTTTAAAACTTGTTAGCCAGCCAAAATGGAACACATAAACTCACCCACATTGGTGAGAGGAATCTTATTGGATAATGGGTGCAGGGTGCGGGTAGGAGAAGGCCACTGAGGGGGGCTATCACTCTCTGTCATGCTGACTATGTTGTGGGAGTGCCGTCTTCCTGGCTTACTTTCTTCACTCTCTGATAGGTTTGAGCCATAGCGTCTGCAAAAGAAAGGTTATTTACTTGAAGATGCAGCATAGTGCATGATTTTAAATAGACAATTTGACAATAAGTGTTTTGACATACTCTAAGCCTTTCTTTGGCAAGGTATTCCGATCTGTTTGCAAGCTGTAAAGAAAAGAGTAAAAACACAATTTTCAGAAAACATGGCCTGGGTCTGCCTAAACATACATTCCTTTGGCAGGAAAGTATCTGGACTATCTCCATCTCAATAAAGAGAAATTTTGTGATAGATGCAGCTCTTCATCTTCAAAATGAGACCGTGGACTCTCCTTTCCCAGAAAAAGGCACATATAATATGAGTGAAATGAGTGTCAGCTGCCCAGAAATGTATAGCCAAACCATCACACAGAAACTTCATCTTAGCTGGGCTTCATCCTTAGCTGCTCGTAGGATAAATGCAAAGTCTTGTGATTGTTCTAATGAAAAGACATGTGGACATTTTTATGACTGAATTCTTGTGCAATGAGCATTTCTTGTATTGCCAATTGAATTAGGAATCCCTGAATGATAGCAAAATGAAAAATAAAAAAGTTTTTTGGTCCAAGGTTTTGCTTCAATTTTTTGAGGGTTTGTTTTTTAAACTTTGATGCTTTTTCAAATTAGTTGCAGAAGTATTAAGCATTTTTTTCTCCTCTAAGGAGACAAAACCAATTGTCTGTTCAGAGTTACTCTTTAGCAGAAACTCTCTAACAACATACACTGATGACATTAAAACTGCATAACCCCTTTTTTCCCCCAAACATATCAGTTTTGACACAGTTTACATTACATATTTCAGACACTTGCCTGTCTGACAGGGTGAGGGACGTCCTACTCCCAGCCCCCCAGGTTCCTGTACTCCTCTCTTCTTTATCACGGGTGTTTGTTGTAACAAACCTTGCACTTGCAGGCACACTCATCTGGAGGGGCAGGGACTCCAAGCTGCGGTGCATGCCTGACAGTTTGGGGTAGAGTATCGGCGATCCACTCAGGCTTTCACTTGCGTAAGGGCTGGGTGAATCAATATGAAGGACTGGCGCTGGGCTAGGGGTTAGGCGGGTGGCCGTGTGAGAACTAGCCAAGTCTTGGAGCTTGGAGTATGGGGGCACTTTGGGTGGAAGGTCCTGTATTGTCACACAGGAGTCAAGACTGTTTGAGTTGACCTTGTCCAGGTGAGCCAAGCTAGGAGGACGACCTAGAGACTTAGTGTTCAGCATCCTAGGATTGAAGCATGAAAGACATGATGATGAAAAAGGAAACTGAACGTTTTAAAACCTGTTAAGTATTGAATGCAGTTTATTTTAAAGCCTTTTGCCCAATTTTTTTTTTTTTAAATTCAATGTTGCCTTTTTTCCCCCTAGCTCTATTCACTCCCCCTTCCATGTGCTTGTCCTGCTAGACCTCAGTGCAGATTTTGATACTACTGACCATAAACATTTTATTACAGCAATTAGAGCATGCTGTAGGTATTAAAGGTAGTGGGACGAAGTGGTTTGAATTGTATCTACCTAACAGACTCCAATTTGTTCATGTAAATAGAGAGTTTTATTCACAAACTAAGGCTAATTATGGACTTAGCATACATTTTCACTACTATGCAGACGAGACACAACTTTATCTATCCATGAACCCAGATAACACACACCAATTAGTTAAACTGCAGGAATGTCTTAATGTCAGAGTATTTTTGCTTTTAAAGGTTTTATTATTCATATAATAATCAGCTAAGAGTGTTTATATTTCTGTTCTGTACTCAACCAGCTGTATATTTTAATTGCTGGCTCCCTACTTTATAACGGAAACGGTTTGCTTTCACATAATCACTCTTTTGCCTTCACATTGTCACTGTTTGCCTTCACATTAATTGTCAGCAGCAGGAAACCGCCACCCAAGAGTAAGAAACAACCTTGTAGAAAACACAAAGTTTTTGAGAAACCACACCTGCGTTCTTGACAAGATAAGGATGATATTTCCTTTTTTGTATGCTTCATGATGTGTATAAATAAAGCCAGACTGCACCAAGGAGGTGTGTGAGTCTCTCCCTGAGTCTCTCACCCGTGCACGTTTAAAACTGCTCTAAGTGTCTGAGTGATATTTCATTGCATCTGAGTACTTGATAATAGAATATCTTTAACACTTAAAGACATAAATTCAGATAGAACTGAAGTTATTGTACTTGGCCCTAAAAGTCTTAGAAATCTGATTTCTAGCCAGATGCTTACTCTAGATGCCATTACCCTGGCCTCCAGTAACACTGTGAGGAATCTCTGAGTCATTTTTGACCAGGATATGTCCTTCGATGCACATATTAAACTAATATTTAGGACTGTTTTCTTCCACTTGCGTAATATCTCTAATATTAGAAACATTCTTTCACAGAGTGATGCTGAAAAACTAGTTCATGCATTTATTACTTCGAGGCTGGACTACTCCAATTAGTTATTATCAGGATGTTGAAAAAACTCCCTGTAAAGCCTTCAGCAGATCCAAAATGCTGCAGTAAGAATACTGACAGGGACTAGAAAGAGAGAGCAGATTTCTCCTGTATTGGCTTCCCTTCATTGGCTCCCTGTTAAATCCAGAATTGAATTCAAAATCCTGCTCCTCACATACAAGGTCTTGAATAATCAGCTCCCATCTTATCTTAATGACTTTGTAGTACCATATCACCCTATTAGAGCACTTCACTCTCAGAGTGCGGGCTTACTTGTTCCTAGAGTATTTAAAAGTAGAATGGGAGGCAGAGTATTCAGCCTTCGGGCCCCTCTTCTGTGGAACCAGCTTACAGTTTGGGTTGGCGCGACAGACACCCTTCTCTACTTTTAAGATTAGATTTGAAATTTTCCTTTTTGATAAAGCATATTGTTAGAGCTGGACCAGGTGACACTGAAGCCCCCCTTAGTTACCCTGCAATAGTTGTAGGCTGCTGGGGGATTCCCTTGATGCACTGAGTATTTCTTCTTCAGTCACCTTTTTCGCTCATGTGTTTATACACCTCTCTGCATTGAATTATTCGTTATTATTAATCGTTGGCTCTCTTCTACTGCATGTCTCTGTATGGTTCTGCTGGAGGTTTCTTCCTGTGAAAAGGGAGTTTCACCTTCCACTGTCACCACAGTTCTTGCTCACTGGGTGTTATATGATTGTTGGGGTTTTCTCAGTTTTCTTTGTATTTCTGTAGGGTCTTTACCTTACGGTATAAAGTGCATTGAAGCATCTGTTGTTGCGATTTGCCACTATATAAATAAAACTGAATTGAACTAAAATGAAAATAAAAACCCTCAGAACATCAATAAAATGACAAACCTTGGTATGGTGGGTGATGACAGTTCGGGGTATTTGCTGCTGCTAGTTCGTCTCAGGCCATGCAGTTTCACGGAAGACTCTCCTGTTGATTCGGATGGTGCGTGTTCTCCTTTTAGCGAAGCACAGTCGATGTCTGCAACCACAGCCTTAGCTTTGGCCCTTTCCTTTTCTTTCTCTCGGTCTGTCTGGTTTACTGGGCCAGTACTTGTTCGATTAGTTATTTTAATGCTGGAGCTACTTGGTTCTTTAACCCTGGGGCCTGAAGAAGTTATGGGTACAGGTTTCAAGGACAGCAGACTAGAGTCAATTGTACTGCTGACAGGGCGAGTTGTGGGGCGCCCAATCACACTAAGTGTGCTTGATTTGGCCGGTCGGGGCAGGCTGCGGTACTGAATGCTGTTTCGGGCGTTTGGCCCCAGGAAGCTCTGCTCACTGCTGGCATCAAAACTGTTCTTTCTACCCGAGGGTATTCCTCCTCCTACAGGTTTCACAGGGATGCCAGATGACTTGGGGGTTTTTCCCACAGTAGCAGAGCCACTAGAGATGGTGGCACCCCCTGCTGTCATGACGGTTGCTGTACCAGTTGCTGTTGGTGGTCTCTTGTAGCCAAAGGAGGTTCCAGCAGTGGGTTTAACTAGACCTGAAGGGGGCTTGCGGTGCTCTCCATGATGATCTCTGCCAGCATCTGAACGGGAACGCTGCAGACCAGCAGTTCTGATGGAAATCTTGGATTTGTCCAGTGGCTTCTCACTTTTTGGTGCTAGTTAGACAGACAGAAAGAAAAAAACATATTACATTGACATTAAAAACTTAAATAACTTAAATACTTATAAAAGCAGCAGGAATTTGGGGGAATGTGATTAGTTCTATTTGTCTTTCAGCCACAGTGACCATAGCCTTCCTCTTAATATAATCACACCCTGTCAGAAGAAAGTATTCAAATAAATAAATGGGTGGTTATTTGTTGAGGGATATTTATGGGCTAGCAAACCACATGAGAGTAGAAATGCATGCCATTTTTGCTATTACTGATGAGATAAAACAAAACATCTGTCTGCACTAAAAGAACCTTTATGTGTTCCTTGATGTTTAGTGACTCACAAAAAAAACTTTTATTTAAAACGATGGAAAGTAAAGTTTTAACAATATTTTAAAGCCTATAGTAGTGAATTAACCAACTAAATTTATTTGTTCATTTAAGACAAATGGAAGTAAATCATTTTTAAGAGGGTATATTGGACAAAAAAAAAGAGTCAAACCCCGATATTTTTTTCTACTTACTTTTTTTTTTTTTTTTTTAAACTTTAGCTACTTTAGCATTAAAGTAGCTAAAGTTCAGGTTACAGTACATTCATGAAAGCAGATAGAAAAACAGCTAACTTATGGAGTCATTGTCAAATATAGTATACGGTTTAAAATACAACAGCCAAGAGAACTTTTTTCCACCTTCAACCTGCAGCCAAATTACACAGAACTGGATATGATTTTAACGACTTACTATTTTTAAAGCTAAAATTAGGTTGAGGAAATTAAAATGAAAAGCAGGCCAGCCAAATGTTCTTACTGGAACTCAAATCTAAGCTATTATTTAATCATGGCTTGTTTTGTTAGGGATTAGAGGACATTTAAAAAGCTGCTGCAGACGGAAGGCAGTGCCTCTGCAGACATGTAGAGTAACACACTTTGCTTTAAGATAATAGAAGGTCTGGAACTGAAACTGCAATACTTTCTTTATTTAAGTGAAATGAATTTAAACGTATGTATGAATCATAGCCTAGCTTACATTTAGGAGTAAACTTCTGTATTTATTTTGTTACCAAACTCACATCAACTGTTCTATAAACTGCTATGGACTGCTGGACTCCACATAAAAGTGAGATAATAGACTGTATAAGTGTTAAAGCTATAAACATTTAAGAACATTGGCCACACACCAAGTTACTACATGAGACGAGCAGAAGAAATAATGGTTAGGGATAAAATACACGCAGATGCAAAGTAAAAAAAAAAGTTTTTAAAAAGAAAATGTCACCTGCGACTTTGAGCATACTCTGGGAGGTATGGGTGATGGGGGAGGTCACACCCACAGGAGGATTTCTGCTTTTCTTGAAACTTCTTGGTTGACCCAAACTTTGAGGCTTCTTCAGTTCCCCTTTACCGCCAAAATCTTCACTAAGACTTGGAGGCTTCTTTCTCCACTTGCTTGGTGCCTCTGTCTTGAGACTTCCTGAGTCAAAGCTGGAGCTACCAAGCTTATGGGTGCTTTTGCCATCCTCACTGTACCAAGAAAGTCCACTTTCCACCAGAGAGCGCTTCTCTGCATCAGTGCGGAGCTGTAGAGAGAGGAAGGACACAATGTGGGCAACCATCAGACATGGTTTGTGTTATCTATGGAATTGACTGTTCTCTGTAATCTTTATCCCATCTGAGCTGCATTCCAGTGGGAAGGAGGGAGAGATAAACTGATACGTCCCAAGGGGATAAAAAAAAAAAAAAAAAAACCCACAGAGACAAAAGAAAGAACAAAAACATGTCCAAGGATTTAACACTTTAAGAGTTAGATCAACACATTAAACAGTAAAAAAGAAAATATTACAGCAGAGGACAGCTAGAGCATTATTTTTGTAATTTAGGGCTATATAGTAGATAAAAAACTGCTACACAACAATAGAAAAATCATGTGGTGCACCGAGGAGGTAGCACGGAGGGCAAAATTGGGCATGCTGTTTTTTGGCACCATATTATCCTGTTATAGAGCGACAGATGGCACATTGAGTAGCTCTAGTGTTTATTTCTTCCAAGAGACCAATTTCTAAGTAAGTAAAAGCACAACATTTACCTATGAAAAAGGTAGAATGTGCGGCCACTTAACCAAATCAAATTTGATGCTCATTTCTTTTCAAATTTAACAGAACATCCTTTAGGAATGGAATACTTACATGGCACCTAATAGGTTTTTCTTCACAAACATCAATAAAAGAGCTGATAAAAATTTCATAACTTAATATTTTGCATTCATTTTGCACAGTGTTATGTGGAGAGACAACTATCTCCCAGGCCTTCAGATATGAAGGCAAGTATACAAGTAAATAAGCAGTCCTGGACTAACTACAGGTTGCTCTTTGGCAGGGCATAGGATCAACACAGCCGCCTTCCTTTGGGAAAAGCATTATAAGTAAAGCCTTGGGAAGCAGTAAGGTGGAAGTGCAGTAATAGTGGAAGAACTGGAATTCCTTCGATGGTGACAGTCACAATTACACTAGGTACTCAAATTCTGGTTCTTCAGCCAGGGTCACCTAATTCAGCTAGTGAACTTCTGCTGTGTGATAGATGCAGTGAATCCTTAACTAGACGCATTTGAAAACTCTAGCAACTCTGCAAGATGATGATGATGATGATGATTGCACAGTGAAGCCCCAAAATATTCATGAGTGGAGGAACGCTCCCGCCACATGCATTTTTTCTGACTAGCAGGAGAGAGCTGTGTGTACCGTGACAAGGTAAGCTCTGTAGTGGCTTTTGTGGCCTCTGCCAAAGCAAAGGATTGCCTTTAACACACAACAAACTAAATCACATGGTGTGGCTTTGGAAATGGTTTCAGTAAAGAACTAAGCTGCAATCTTTAGCAATCTTTTGCTACAAACAAAATAAGCTGTGGGAAAGAACACATGCCACATGCTGTATTACAGGCCGGTACAGTATTTCACTAACCATAACAGAGGAGTTGCGCCTTGATCCCAAGGGTGTGTTTGGGAGGGAGTTGAGAGACGAGCTGGCATTGAATTCCTCTGAACTGAGATTCTCCGAGCCATCGCCATCACCATCACCATCGCTGAGTCCACTGCTAATGGAGCTGCTCTCGTCCCAACTGAAACCAGACAGAGTAACCACTTAGCAAAAATGTGCCACTGAAAGTGTGAATGTAAAGCACGAAAAGCTGCAGAACTCTGTGTTTGAGGAGAAGATAAGTCTTGCAGCAACATTAATTTGTCCATCTGCCTTCAGCAGGCTGTCTCTGGAAGAGGCCACATGCTTAAACAAACAGGTAATTCCAACTTGGCTATTTTGCTTTGACTTAACAAACACATCAGAGCTCAAGACCATATGGTGAACAACTCGTCAGGCGTATATCCAGAAGATTTCTTTAATTTATGGTATACATACATCAACACTGTCTTTCGGAACTTCAAAAATAAGATTTAAAGCCATACCTACTTGTTAAGTCCCATATATTTTAATAAAAGTGCAAATTACAATTTATTCATTTTAACAAATCCAGAATCTGTGGCAGTTCAAATTTATCAAACGAGCTGTGTATCATAACACTGTGTTTTACCACAAAGTGCCAAA
The DNA here is from genome assembly GCF_057381915.1 of Diplotaxodon limnothrissa. Taxonomy (NCBI): domain Eukaryota; kingdom Metazoa; phylum Chordata; class Actinopteri; order Cichliformes; family Cichlidae; genus Diplotaxodon; species Diplotaxodon limnothrissa. The sequence goes on from NC_140600.1 coordinate 33,955,089, forward strand.
TTATAAGACGAGACGTCATCAAATAGTTGTTTCCCTGGGTTTCTTGACTTCATAAAATTTATGCCCGTTTGAAACTTTCATCAATCCACAAACCCCACCATTCACAATCTTCACAGCAGCTAATAAACCTTTTTAAACACACTGCACCACAACTCATGTGGGGAAACTCCAGTCTAGCAATCATAATAAAATGGTCAGCTTGGGCAGTAAATTTTAAGTCAGAAAAATGTAATAAATCGTAATGACAGCACAGCTAGGACAACACTCTTTGTAGTTTTTCAGCACAGCTTCAAGACATGCTGATGAATCGTGGTAAATAAAAAGTACTGCGACTGACAGTTCAGTGTTTAGAAAACAGTCTGTTATGCTCAAAAGAAGCAGGATGACAGAAATCAGAGTGACAGGCTCCTGAACCTTGCATGACCCTTCCCAACAGCCTTCAATGAAGTCCTGTCTCGCCTTGAAACAGATGCTGCCACATTGGCCCTTCTCCTGAGGCCAGAAGGGACGGGCAGTCCCTGCACACCCCAGAGAAACTGGTCACTGGGCATCAGGTCTCTGGGTGCATTCATATTTGAAAATACAGTTCAAGAAAAAGCTTCTCAGTCAACCAAAACATCACAGGATAAAACAGTTCAATCTGAGTGGGAAGTTTAAAAGAAGTGCTTTAGAAGAGCAATGATGCCATGGTGAACTTAAAAATGGTATCTCCAGAGAGCTAAATGCAAGTCCAGCTCATATTTGGTATAATTATGTTCCCCATCATTACCACTGGCAGCCACAGGTGGTAATCAAATTTGTGTTGGCGCTCAAAAATGTTGCACAGTGGAAAAGGTAAATTAATATGCCTCTTAAAAGCAGAGTAACTGCTTGAGCTGAATCAGTTCTTTTCCCTTTCTTTGGTTTCCCTACTGAGCTCAAAATGCTCTTTGTGGGTCTGCAGTCTGCAATTAGCAGAGCCATGGAACATGGAATTGCACAGGAAAATAGAGGGAGACAAAAATGGCTTATACACACATTCAGAATGGATTTAAACACATGGCATGAGTTGAGTTATAGATACAGCTGTAAAACAGGGAAGAAGCTTTTCTTGACACTGTGTGCTGGTTTTAAGGCTTTTTGATGTATAAAAGCAGCGTTTTAGTAAAGTGATTTGTGGCCACAGATATGTGACCTCTTGACAACAAGAGTGTAACATAAAATAAATGTTGGATTTTAGAAAAAGTTCTTACATACCAGTAAGAATAACAGTGAGAAAAGTTTCATGATTTACATTAGGCACAGATGTTAGTGGTATGTTTGAACAATACCTCCTCTGTCAGGGGCGACAGAGGGGCCATGAATAACCCCACAGGGATGTCAGCCTAGGAAGAGGCAGGAGGGCCTGTGGGCTGTTGATATTACAAGTCAAGCTGTCTGCTCTCAGAGGTAAAATCCAGACAGGGAGAGGGTGGGAGTAGGCTAGGGTAGTGCATACTTCATACATTGGGTGGCAATTAACATTTTGTTTTCTCTGGCACAACTCCTACGCATATCTGATTTGAGCCCATTTGTGATTTGTGAGCTGCAATAGTGTGAATATTTCTTCTGTTTTAATAAGATTGAGAGGTGGTTGGTGGGGCAGAGCACAGTGTGGACATTAGTCACTGTCTGGAGCTGGAAGTAGATTTAACAACCTATGGTGGATTGAATGAACAAGAAAAACAAAAAATACATAATTTTTTTTAGGATTAAAAAGCTATCCAGGCTTCTCAGGGACCATCCTTTGATAATATTGTAAATATCATATCAGATTAAATAGCACACGGGAGGGAGGAAGCATCTTGTAGGTCAATTTGGCAATGTGTCTGCAAAGTTTCGGCTTAAAAAAAGAATAATGATGTGGCTCCTGGGAGCGCATGACTGTAGCTGAATGAGTGGTGAAGACATCCTTCATTATACAGATAGCTGTGGTAGCAGCGCTCCCGTGTCCTCCAAGAATAAAACTGTTTTTCCACAGATGCTATAACTTCAACTGCAAAAACAATGTCTGATCGTGACATTTAACTTCATGGCGCAAAATGTTACAGGTGAACGGCACGGCAAAGTCAAATAATTAAAAATAATATATTAATTAGATTTCATCGATTACACTGTTATGATATTACACTGATGATCGAAAATAAAGTCATATTTAGAAGAATTTAAATCCATTGAAGGGCTTCATTTCTTCGCGAAGAAACAGAATATTAGCGTCGGGGGCAAATAAAGGCAGATAATGTGCCAACGGCGATTAAATATTAATGATACATTACCTTGGAGTTAAAAGGAAAGTCCTCCTTGCTCGTGTCGCCGGCTGCAGCGGTGGCACTTTACCGACCAAAACACGCCCGCTCATTTGTGACTTGTACGGCTTTAGAGTGAGCGCAGAGTCACTCCGCAAGCAAAGACCCCTGTTCCCTCATTCAGCGAGAGGAAAAGTAGTGTGTCTCTCAGCATTCAAGCAACACCCCCTCCCATAAAGGCAAAAAAAAGAAAACGAACGAGGAGATCATAGAGACCCCGATAGCTGCTCAGTCCTCAGCGAGACAACGACCAATTGCCGTGGAGCGGAGTGGTAGTCATGGCAACTCCAATTACTCCCTGTGGTGTAATCCTTTACTTCGCCCCATGTAATCCGAATACTTTGATTTATGTTTCTGCTTCACCTGAAGCGCTAATTACCATAAAAAAAGATTATCCCAATGAGTCTAAGTACCGTTATCATTTTTTCTTCTAAAATATGAATTTTAGTTTTCATGTCTATAATAAAGAACATCTTAAAAGTCAGGTATGCATAGCAAAACCTGAGAGGGTTTATAGAAGATGGAAACAGCTGCAAGGTCTGAAGAGTGGAGCTCAGTTCACGATTGCTTTGAACTTTAATAACCAGCAGGGGCGACGCTTCTGGTTGTAAAAAATCCGATTTTACAAGTCTGTGGGAAAACCACCACCAATGTCCATTGTCCTATGGCCTCTCTAACTACCAACATTCAAACAATATGTGGACTGTCCCACCAGGGGAGAGAAAACTTTAGACTTACTGTATGCTAACGTCAAGGATGCATACAGCTCCTCCTCCCTCCCCCCACTTGGTAGGTCAGATCATAACCTGATTCACCTCACCCCCCGCTATGTGCCAATTGTGAGGAGGGAACCTGTGACCACCAGGACTGTTAGGAGGTGGTCAGAGGAGGCAATAGCGGAACTACAGGGCTGTTTCGAGGTGACCGACTGGGAAACACTCTGTGAGCCTCACGCCGAGGACATCAATGGGCTTACTGAGTGTATCACAGACTACATAACTTTCTGCACCGACTCCATTGTTCCAGCTCAGACTGTTCATTGTTACCCAAATAACAAGCCGTGGGTGACTAAGGACATCAAAGCCCTCCTCAACAACAAGAAGAGGGCTTTCAGAGGGGGCAACAAAGAGGAGGTGAGGAAGGTCCAGGTGTTACTAAAGGACAAGATCAGAGAGGCTAAGGACAATTACAGGAGGAAGCTGGAGTGGAAACTCCAGCAGAACAGCATGAGAGAGGTGTGGAGGGGCATGAAGACCATCACTGGATTCAGGCCAACCAACAGCAGGGGAGCTGAGGGAGGTGAGAATAGAGCCGACGAGTTGAATCTGTTTTTCAATAGATTCGACACCACAGTGTCTGCTCCCACCCCCACAACCTCACCTGCAGTCAGCCTGGAATCCAGAGCCACACCACTGTGCCAGCCTCTCTCTTCACATGTTGCCTCCTGTGAGATTCCTGACACCCCTCCCCCACCCATCACCTTCACTCAATACCAGGTTGAGATGCAAATGAGGAGACTTCACTCAGGCAAGTCTGCTGGACCAGACGGAGTGAGTCCCCTTGTCCTCAAGGCCTGTGCCCCCCAGCTGTGTGGAGTCTTTCATAAACTGTTTATGCTGAGTCTGAGTCTGCAGAGGGTCCCGGTGATGTGGAAGACATCATGCCTCGTCCCTGTACCAAAGACGCCTCGTCCCAGTGGCCCCCAGGATTACAGGCCCGTGGCACTGACCTCCCACATCATGAAGACCCTGGAAAGGCTCATCCTGGACCAGCTGCGACCCATAGTAAGACCACATCTGGATCCCCTTCAGTTCGCTTATCAGCCTCGTCTCGGAACAGAGGACGCCATCATCTACCTGCTCAATCGTGTCTACACCCATCTGGACCAGCCGGCGAGCACTGTGAGGGTCATGTTTTTTGACTTTTCCAGTGCTTTCAACACCATCAGGCCGACCCTCCTGGGTGATAAGTTAGCAGCGATGCAGGTGGATGCTTCTCTGGTGTCCTGGATTGTTGATTACCTGACAGGAAGACCACAATATGTACGTCTCCCACAGTGTGTGTCTGACAAGGTGATTAGCAACACAGGGGCACCACAGGGGACTGTCCTCTCCCCCTTCCTCTTCACCCTCTACACCACAGACTTCAGCCACTGCACAGAGACCTGCCATCTTCAGAAGTTTTCTGATGACTCTGCAGTGGTTGGATTCATCAGCAGGGATGATGAGACAGAGTACCGGGCTGTGGTCGACTCCTTTGTCACGTGGTGTGAGCAGAATCATCTGCAGCTCAACGTGGCAAAGACCAAGGAACTGATCGTGGACTTCAGGAAGACCAGGAAACACTTGACCCCTGTTTCAATCCAGGGGGTCAGTGTTGACATTGTGGAGGACTATAAATACCTTGGAGTACACATTGACAATAAACTGGACTGGGCTAAAAACACCACAGCACTTTACAGGAAGGGCCAGAGTCGTCTCTATTTTTTGAGGCGACTGAGGTCCTTCAACATCTGCCAGAAAATGCTGAGGATTTTCTATGAGTCTGTGGTGGCCAGTGCGATCCTCTATGCTGTTGCATGCTGGGGGAGCAGGCTGAGGGTCGCAGATGCCAACAGACTTAATAAACTGATCCGTAAGGCCAGCAATGTTGTGGGGATGGAGCTGGACTCCCTCAAGGTGGTGTCGGAGAGGCGGATGCTGTCCAAGATAAAGACAATGTTGGATAACACCTCCCACCCACTCCATGACATGTTGGTCAGTCACAGGAGCACGTTCAGTGAGAGACTGAGATTACCGAAAAGCACCACTGAACGACACAGGAAATCATTCCTGCCTGTGGCTCCCTGTACAACGCATCCACTTAACACACTGTTTGCTGCTACAACTACACATGTTTCTTTTCCAAATATTTATTTATAAGTGACTTATGTATGTATGTATGTATGTATGTATGTATGTATGTATGTATGTATGTATGTATGTATGTATGTATGTATGTATGTATGTATGTATATATATGTATATATTGTACTATTCTTAGTTAGCGTATTGTCTGTCTTGTCTTAATGTTGGTTTAAAATGGAGCACTGTAACAAAAAATAATTTCCCCCAGGGATCAATAAAGTATTCTGATTCTGATTCTGATTGATAAACCCTTCACTGATGTGCAGATGAGTTTATGTTAGTTTCAAACATAATGAATATATCAATATGTTCATTTTGTTAGTTAGGATCCCCATTAGAGTCATAAAGGCAGATAATGCAGGCTATACTTAAGCAGAGCCTACTGTGAGCATTTTTGTTTGGTTGGTTGTTTGGTTTTGTTTTTTAATAAACGCTGGATGGATGCACGGGTTCTTTTTAAAAACAGTTTTCACTTTGTTGTATCATTATCAGAAGCAGTGAATGTGTTAATAATAGCAATAATAATAATAGCAATATTGATTTTCACCAATTGTACAACAACTAAATACCAGACTCAAAACATTTCTTGTCTTTTGCATAAGCCAAAAAAGTATGTTTTTTTAAAATACATTAAATATGCACGAATCCCAACTGCATAAATGATTCACCTTTTTTGCATTCCATTGTGCTCCCCCCTTCCAAATGCAGTAAAATGAATAGACACCAACTATAATTGGCAGTAAGGCTGAGAGCAGACTTTCTTAATTCTCTGATGGATGCCATGAACCTTACCCATTATGGCAGCATAAACAATATCGCGTAGCATTAATACTAATGAGCTTAGCTACATATTATAGATACACTGCCACTAGGCCTACAACAAGAAGGGAGATTTGAGAGGTTGCTTTTAGCAACATGGGGTGCTGTAAATAATGCAATAGTGTAAGCTCCTTGTATAATTTTGATTGATTGCGTCGAAAAAAAATTGGTTTAATTTACAAGGACGTGTTCCAATGGAAATTTTCCACTTTAGTCATGAGATCAGGGTGATCTTGATGTATATTAAGTGTGTCTTGGTGTAAATTTGTTTTGGAGTCCCTCTTTTCTCTAGTATCCAACAACTGCTGAATGGTGCTTATTGTTCATATAAAACTTCAGAATCACTCATATCCACTGACTTCAGTGCTAACAAAGTCAATCGTAGAGCTGAAATAAATCTTTTAAACATGCTTACAAAAGGACTAAGAATTTAAAAAGACTATGTAAACAGATATTTCTATACTTTGACTTCTTTTTACATTAAGGAGAAGATTATCATGATGAATTTCCTTAAAGATGTTTAACTTCTAAGGCCTAGTTGGAAAAAAGTCATTCCAAGGTAAGGCTTGAATCACTGTGAGTGCAACCGCAAGCCCACAATGACACAAGGACCTCCACTGAGGCATGGGTAGCCTTGAAAAGCCTCCCTCCCCCTTTCATTGGCAGAGGTGATGATCTCACCAGATCTCAGCTCTGTAAACCTCTCCAGGAGGTAACAGCTCTATAGACCAAGAAAGCCCCACACACCCTGTCCACATCATCAGTTACAAATCAGTTCAGTGTGTGCCTAACAAAAATCATTTACATTTGAAATGCAGTAGCAATACACTTTATATGCAACATGGCAATAAATCATTGCTAATTTCAAAAAGTGGAAAAAACAAATATACAGGACATGCAGAAAAAAAAAGATTTTCCACATTGGGGAATATTTCAGAGCCAGCTTGAATGGGATTTTAAAGGACAGTGGGGGTTTTTTTGTGAAAAATAAACAGCTATACTGATGTCAGCCTGACTCCCAGACATAAAGGCATCCCTTAAAATATCTTTAGCAGAATGAGATTCAAACCTGAGAAAATCTTGTCTTGTCTGTCTCCTTCTTTTCATATCCGTGACTCTATCTACTGAAAAGAAGCTTTTCAGTAGATAGAGAAGCTTCTCAGACTGTGGCCCTTTGCGTTTTGCTTACAAACAACATGAAACATTTTGTTTAAATACCTGTTGGTTTGGAGTCTACAGACTGGGACACAATGAAGGCTGCTTCTAACAGCTTGGACGAGTTTACGGACACTGTCACCTCCTATATCCACTCCTATATCCACTTCTGTGAGGACAGCATTGTGCCATCACGCACCAGGGTGAGTTATAACAATGACAAACCCTGGTTTACTCCTAAACTCAAAAAGCTGTGGCTGGAAAAGAGTAAGGCGTTCAGAAGCGGAGACAGGAACTGCTACAGAGAGGCCAAGTACAGGTTCACTAAAGAAGTGGACATTGCCAAACATCAGCACTCTGAGAAGATGCAGCAGCAGATCTCAGAGAATGACTCGGCCTCTGTGTGGAAAGGTTTTAGGAATATTACAAACTACAAGCCTAAAACCCCCCACTCCACTGATGACTTGCTCTTAGCCAACACCCTTAACAACTTCTACTGCCGTTTTGACGAGCCATCAGGCAGCCTTCACACCTCCAACGACCCCAACAATAGAGGCACTTTGGACACTAATTCCCCCACCTCTCCCCCCTCCATAGAGCCATCACCACCTTCAAACTGTTCACCTGCAACACCCGCCCCCTCACCCCACACAAAAGAGGATTTCACACCACCTCCTCTGACCACAACTCTTCATATTCATGAAGCAGATGTGAGGAAGCAGTTTAGGAGTCTGAATGCTCGGAAAGCTCCCGGCCCAGACGGTGTGTCTCCTGCCACCCTCAGACACTGTGCAAACGAGCTGGCCCCAGTGTTTTCTGGCATCTTCAACTCCTCACTGCAGGCATGTCATGTGCCTGCCTGCTTCAAGTCCTCTACCATAATCCCTGTCCCCAAGAAACCTAGGATCACTGGACTAAATGACTACAGACCCGTGGCTCTGACATCTGTGGTCATGAAGTCATTTGAGCGCCTAGTTCTCTCCCATCTCAAGACCCTCACGGCCCCCCTCCTGGACCCCCTGCAGTTTGCATATAGAGCCAACAGGTCTGTAGACGACGCCATCAACATGGCCCTACACTTCATCCTGCAGCATCTGGACTCCCCAGGAACCTACGCCAGGATCCTGTTTGTGGACTTCAGCTCTGCCTTCAACACCATCCTTCCAGACCATCTCCGAGGCAAGCTTTCCCAGATGAATGTGCCTGATCCCATCTGCCGGTGGATCACTGACTTCCTGACGGACAGGAAGCAGCACGTGAGGCTGGGAAAGAATGTCTCGGACTCCCGGACCATCAGCACCGGCTCCCCTCAGGGCTGTGTTCTTTCTCCTCTGCTCTTCTCCCTGTACACCAACTGCTGCACCTCCACCCACCAGTCTGTCAAGCTAATCAAGTTCGCAGATGACACCACCGTCATTGGGCTCATCTCGGACGGGGACGAGTCTGCCTACAGGAGAGAGGTTGAACGTCTGGTGTCTTGGTGCAGCCACAACAACCTGGTGCTGAATGCCCAGAAGACAGTGGAGATTATTGTGGACTTCAGGAAGCACACAGCCCCACTCCCCCCCATCATCCTGACTGACACCCCCATCACCTCTGTGGACTCATTCCGCTTCCTGGGTACCACCATCACCCAGGACCTGAAGTGGGAGCCCACCATCACCTCCGTCATCAAGAAAGCCCAGCAGAGGATGTACTTCCTGAGGCAGCTGAAGAAATTCAACCTGCCAACACGGACGATGATGCAATTCTACACTGCAATCATCGAGTCCATCCTCACCTCCTCCATCACCGTGTGGTACGCTGGAGCCACTATCAGGGACAAACAAAGACTGCAGCGTGTTGTGCGCTCTGCTGAGAAGGTGATTGGCTGCAGACTCCCATCTCTGCAGGACCTGTACACCTCCAGGACACTGCGGCGTGCAGCCCGGATCTCAGCTGACCCTTCTCACCCTGGACACAGTCTGTTTGACCTGCTCCCCTCAGGCAGGAGGCTCCGGTCCATTCGCACCAGAACCTCTCGCCACAAGAACAGTTTCTTCCCCTCTGCTGTTGGACACATGAACAATAACCACATGATTGTCCCCGCCACTAACACATGACCCTATGCTGTGTCACTGCATCATTTCATGTTTGGCACTGATCACCACCTGCACTCATGTATATATCTTTCTACGTAGCACTCATAATTCTTATTCTCATGTATATATCTCATGTATATCTCATGCACATATCTTTCTTTCTACATAGCACTTTAATTCTTATTGTCTGCACTGAAGCACCGCAGCAATTTCCTAATGTTGTAAACCTCAACATCTGGCAATAAACCCATTCTGATTCTGATTCTGATTCTGGTTACTTCTAAACTTTCCTTTCAAATAGCTAAACACTGATGATTATTTTGTTGCTTAAAATAGTGAAATGATCTGAACTGTTTACGGTGCAAGAAAGACGTGTGTTACTCACATCTCCTGTTTATCTCAGCCAGGCCACAGTGGTAATAAACAAGATGACATCCAAAAAGCCTTGAAGTCATGTTTGTGCTGTAGAGTAACAGCTGTCCGGCACTGATAACCACATGGCATGTGTAAGAAACATCCTTTGTACATTTGCTTACATGGAAAGTTATTGAGTAATTATGCCACCATAAGTATTTACAGACTCATAAAGTGCAGATTAAACCCATTTGAGAGAAACGCAGCACCTTGTTTTTTTACTGAGGCAGAAAACCATTTTCAGGATTCGACCTCTACTGTTGTGATATTTGATCTAAATCATTTGTTCCATATTTCTCTGGTGCAGTAAAGTGTGTTGCATTGTGCAAGACTAAAAACTGATGAGAAATGAACAGGTTCTATCTCTGTCAGTGGCGAGAGGTCTCTTCAGTTTGAATTCATCAGTAAAGACTGGCATCCAAATTAGTAGCAAACTGAATAATGTGGATGTCATAATAAGAGTTCATGTAAGTATTTTCCCCCTGAGGGAAAAGAATATGTAATAAACCATCAGCAGCATAAAGTATGCGGACAGGTAAACAACTGACAATTTAAATCTATAACAGATCCAAAGTCTTTTCGAAGGGTTCTCATTCTCAACTAGTTTGGTCCCATTCAGTCAAAACAACATTACTAATGCCAAAGTTTGTTTGCTCTTGGCCACAAAGCCATTTCGAAGTCAGCATTATGGTAGCTTTTCATTATAAGTCTGCACTGTATCCAAGTAGGTGAACTCAGTAATGGTCAAAGAGACTGATAGAAATAGAGCTGAATGAAAGCTGTGTCCAGCAATGTGGTGCAATGACATTTGATTTCCAGCAGGAGGCACAATGATTTCAAGCTGTGCCTGCTATGGCTACAATTTAATGTACATGCTCTGCAGCTGTGTTTTAAAATGAGGCACCACTTGGCATTTAGAAAAAAGCAGGACTTTGATTTTGAGACCTTTGATGGCGAGAAAGAGCCAACATTCCTCTGTTGTGTGCGTTCAGCTCAGAAGTACAATGTGGGAAACTGCTTTAGAAAGACAGCTCTGTGTTCAGTGATTTATGTCTGCTTAAATATCATTCATTCAGATCTATAGATGAAAAAGCTATGCATCTCAGATCTTCACAGCCCCCAATTCTGATCTGTATTGAGGTTGACCATAACTACGCAAATAGGACTGGGCAGCCTTCGGCACAGAGCAGTGGCACATCAGTAAAGCAAATGGGCCTGGGATGCATCACTGACCGTCTCAGAGACTGCAGCTGACCTATCTCTTCAGATCCCCAGAAAATGTATTTGTCATCGGATTATTGGACTGGAAAATTAATGTACCATTTCCATCGACCTCATAGGAGACTTCCACCTCAAAGACACGGCAAACAATATAGACGCCACACCTAATTCTGAGGTTTTCAGTCCTCTTGGTGCCACATTTACAGCCTGATAGTGTGGAAATCTGTGCTGTGCTGGTATTATGACATTGTATTGTTTCATTGTGTTGTCCTGCACTCTGTTTTTAGTTTCTTATTAATATGGCACTTAACTCTGATCTTGAACTGCTTACTGTCTGAGTAATGCAACTTGTGTACCAGGAGAGTTGAACTCTTCAACAGTCATATTCAAAAGCGGATAATCTGACAACTCCCACTCTGAAAAAATATATATAGTGGGGAATCACAGATTAACAAATGCCATAAGATTCCCGTTTTTAAACATACCGTTGTGGGGGGAAAAACGTTGATGTATCACATTTTCCACTTGGGGCTGAGTTTAAACACCGTCTGAATCCAAACTGTGCACCCAGACGACCACACGCAGACATGATACACGGATGAGTCATCGTCCCCGGGTGTTGCAATAATCGTCCATTATTCACATGGCTGAGGACGATGGTGAAGGTGGAAGTACACTGGTGTTGGGGGAGTCAGTATGTTAGTGACCAAACGAGCTCCATATTGACCCCAGATGCGTTCGAGCTGCTGACTTTGGAAGAATGAGTGCACTATTTATCTGTCCTACTCATCAGTAACACAAAAGACAGTATAATGGAGATTGCTTTTTTCCATTATTGCCTCCCTGTTAACCATTTTGAAACAAATTCAAATTAACTTAGCTTAAAAATGTGTGTAGTAGACAGAATCAAGAAAATCAAATCCCTTTTTATTGAGCTCTAGCCCATAAATGACAAACTCCAAGTGCTAGCTCACTAAACTGTAATACCAGCAATGCCTGTGGGGAACCAGAATAGAAAAGCCAAAGACCAACTCTTGAGCAAATGTGTTTAAGTGGGTTTTAAAAAACGTGTTAGGCCTCAACTGTCGAGGAAGCACTTGGTGACAATAGAAAGGTCCAGCCCAGTCGGGAAAGTGAAATTGAATGCAGACTAGCATGGGCATCTATCCAGGATCAGAGGACTGCAGCAAACCCTGTGCGCATTAGAGAATGTACTTGCCGACACACATAGTTTCCATAAAGCCGTGAAATGTTTTAAAAATTAGAAAACTGCACTCACTTTCACACACGCCAAGCCTTTAACCATGGAAATGGTGTTTTTATCCCACAATATATAGCAAGGCAAAGATAGCAATGACATATATTCAGTATTTAAAAGGGCCCAAAGGTCCGAAAGAGGGGGGAAAAAAGCTAAAAATATTGTTCCCCACATTTATTTTCATAGTAAATCACGGTTATCATCCAATAATGCAAACAGAAATACAAACAATGCCCTTTCATACAAGCACCTGTCCCCCAAAAACGCCAGATATAAAACAATCTGGTGGTTATCATGCTGTCTTTACATCAGCTTCTCGTTGTCTATCGATTATTCTCTCATTTTTTCTTTGCATATTTCGTTCACCCTTTCTTGCCATATCTCAAACAAACCAGCACAGAATGCACATACACATCCTCCACACATACATCAAATCAGCAGCTATCACACTGACACACAAGGCAGTCCCATCACTGGGTCAGTGGAAGACGGTTGCCATGGCAGCACATCCAGAGCCATGTTGCCGCATGATCAGAAGGGTGATGCTGCTGAACCAGCCCCCTTTCTCTGCTCTGCTCCAGCAGTAATAAAGAAAGACATTATCACAGGACAACGGAAAGAGATAAACTATTATGTTACTCTTGTTTTCAGGACGCCGTATATGAAGCAACTCTAATGATATTGTGTTATTTATGAGGTTACAACATTCGATAGATTTGCCCATTTGCTAATAAAACCATTTATGTACTATTTATTCAAGTCTTATGATAATGTTAACAGCAATGGCTTAAAGCAGGGAAAATAAATTAATCACAGAAATAACAGTGTCCTGAGTCTGTTACAGCTTTAAAGCATTGAATACTCAAGAGCTTACTGCTTTGGTTTAGTAACTGCTTTAAGTGAAAAGGCTTTGATAAACTAACTGTACATGCCCAGCATCAAGCAGCAGACAGATCAAAATGAATCTGGTTGACTGAGTTATGATTCCAAATGATGGCTGTGTCTGCTGGATGATGTATTTGCCGCATTGCATTTGATGTATTGATTTTATTTTAATGTGTTTACAGCCTCCTTATCTATTCCTGAAAAAAACAAAGCTAATATAGAAAACTGTATGTGTAAGAGCAACAAATAACAACTGGCACTTAATATTTTTTTTTCAAAAGTTCAAAATGAGTCTCCTGTTATGTTATGGTTATGTTTTATTAGAGGTGAGGTATCTCACATTTTCTATTTCTTATATTAAGAGACTGAGGAAAGGCATAAAAAGCTTTCCTTGTCAAGAAAAAAAAAAAGACAGAAAAAAGAAAACTGACCTCAGATTCTTGTGGTTATCAGTAGCTCATTATTGAATTTAAGTGCCCTTTGCTCTACTGTAAGAAAAAAAATAATTTGAAAGCAGTCGAAAGGTTAAAACCTATTTGCTTTTCTCCTCTTCCAGTTTAAGGTTTTCAAACTGTTTATCTTCTGACAAAATACAAAAATGAGGCTTTATTTATCCCATTACATAATTTCTTTAATGAGCATCTGTATTCGACATGAAAAGCTTGCTTACATGAATGCTTACATACACTACAGCTGAATGTCTGTAAAACATCAACCATAACTAACTCAACACCACTAAAAATCAGACTGAATGCTGAACAGGAGTCATAATGTAAATACCAGATACGGAAACAACCGCCATCAATATAATGTGATTACTGGTCCACTCATAAACCAGCCTCTCAAAATATGGCTTTTAACGGGATGATAGCATATAAGTGATGGTTAAAAACTGGCAATATGGTGTGAAGAAGGCAGCCGCAGGAAACATTTATGATTCCTGACGTGGTCAAGCCTAAATAAGAAGCCAGCTCAACACACTAATGTAAGCTGAAACACAGCAACTCACTTCCTGAGTAGTGCTAGTGAAATGAGAAAAACTCTTGTTAGCTTCACTGCCAGCCAACATTTTAAGCAGACATGGAGTCTACTGAGGACAAAATGGAAAATGATGTACAATTTTGTTATTACACTGTATGTAATTATGGCAATTTTAGTTGTAACTGAATGTAAACATCCTTTTAGGAGAGAACAGTCAAGAAGAAAACTTGCAGAAATGGGAAATGGACTGGTACTTCTTTACCTCTACTAAATTTTGAGCACTCAAAAGTCTCATTTGCGCAATCACACACACATTCATACAGTGCTTTTATCTATACCTAATGGAGAAGAGGAGGTGAAGACAAGATCTAAGTGCTTTCAGGATTGCCATCTTGGTGTTCTGAAACCAGATGCGTCGAGTGAGGGTGGATTTGGCTAAGAAACACAGAGAGCATGCGTGTCCATATGGTAGTAACTTCAAAATCACAAGGTAGGGCCTCTTTAAAGCTCAGCCTGCTTGATCATTCTTTTTGACCGCAATTTATAAAATTACCTCATGTTTTAAACAGCACCTGAAACTATTAACTGAGATGACAAAGCAAGGAAGCTGAGGATGATTAGAAGATATGCTTCACTTTTCCAGGATACTCTGAGTGTCTCTTCTTCACTCACATTTTTTCAAGTGTTTATACACCATTCTGCATTTAATCATTAGTTATTATTAGTTTCTTGCTCTCTTCTTCTACTGTCTTTTTTTTCCTGTCTTCATGGCAGGTGGGTGCCCCTCCCTGAGCATGGTTTTGCTGGAGGTTTCTTCCTGTTAAAAGGGAGTTTTTCTTTCCCACTGTCACCAACTGCTAGGGAGTCATCTGACTGTTTGTATTTTCCTCTGTATTCGTTTAGGGTCTTTAAGTTACAGTAAAAAGAACTTTGAGGTGAATGTTGTTGCAATTTGGTGTTATTTAAATTAATTAAATTGAAGTAAACTGGATTGCTGAGCTAGAGATGCTAGACTTCATTGTTCCTATAGGGCTCAGAAATCCAATAATGCCATTCCATCTCCTTTGTATTAGTGATTTGACAAAAACGATGGATTAGATCACAGCAAAGTCTGCCAGATTGTCTTTGTTCCACAGAGTGTAAAATATCAGTGTACAAACATTGATTATGAAGTGTTAAGTCATTAATATTTCATTAACTGTAGGTGAACACTGCACTGTTGGATGGCTTAAGATTAGAATGGTGACAAATAGAAGCAGCAGAACTGTACCTGTATATCCCCAGATCGTCTTGTTTGTCTTTAGAGAGGGTATGTATCCTTTCTTTGTAATTAAATTAGGACAAACCAGCTTATGATTAGGTTACATGTTGCAGCTTTCTCTCAGACTTCTCCTGTCTGAAGAAGGCTGGAGCTGATGAGGAGACTGACTTATGTATCAGGTTATTGATGATGAAGACACACCGTAGCAGTGATAACGGTCTTTGTGAACATCTTATGTAAGCAGTGCTCCCTGGTGTCGATTAATCAATATCCATTACACCTTGACCAATGTGCTGCAGTACCATTAGACTAGTTAGTCTTAACAACATGCCTTTTGTTTTATAATTTTTACAGTTGACTCAGTTTTCCATTTCTAGCCCATTTCTCTTGAGCCTTCAGGATTTTCTTTACATGATCTAAGTATTACATACTACAACTGCATTAGTGATTTGACATTCTCAATGTGCCATTCATATTTAGCTGATTATATGGGTGCTCATTTCAGATCAATACGTTTTATGAAAATGTAAAACTGGGGCCTTACTGAAAGGGGAGCAGAAATGGCACCTCTCCTTACAGTCGATTTTCAGTGGGTTTCCATGGTTACGCGGGAGGAGCCTGATCTATTTTCAAGAGCTGGTAGCTTCTCAATGAGCTGAACTGTAAGTGTGTGACAGGGGATGTGGAGTAAATGCAAATGCATCACAGAATACTGTAAAAAAAATTAATAAATAAATAAATTAGAGCATGTGCTGCAGCGCCTGCTTCAGAAACTGGATTAGCTTGTTATCTACACCAAAGGGTGTTGGTATGTTTATGTGGCACAATTCATTCTTGGTATAGAGCACTAGCACCCTATTATTTCTGCAGTCACGTCCAAGCCAACAAACCAGAAGGATTTCAACCTTCCAACTACAGTATAAGCACGGAAGTTAGTCACGTTAGAGAGAAAACAGCGCAAAATATTTCTGTTTCCTGGTATGTTTTGTAGACTGAGTGACCTGTTATTACGCATAACAGGAGGCATATCCATAGCATGCTTTGGGTATAAATGGTAAAAATGCTCTATGGGGACCCGTTTTTCCCATCAAGAGTTCTTCCAGTCACCTTGAAAGCATGTCTAGGGATTGCTGACTTTGGTGGCCTAAAACAGAGAGCATGATGAGGCATTCTAAAACTAGTGTTACATAAAATGATTAGCATCTTTGCTGCCTGCGGTGTCAAAAAGCAGAGGTGACGCTCTCCGCTCACCTCTCTAATGAATTTGAAACACCCCAGCAGAGCTACTGCAGCGAGAAACAAGGAGAAATACAGGGCAGATTTAAATGGACTTTTTAGTGCATGGATGTTACTGTGAGGAATGGACCCATTTGACATAATCCCCGTTTAATCCTGGCCTTATCAACTTTATGCTGTTTGATCATTTTTCACCTCTCTCCTTCAAATTAACCATCTATCTTTACTTGTGAAGCCAGTTCTCCATGTTAATTTCATTTAGCCCTGTTCTAGTTTGCATTTTCTTCTTCTATGCTCCAATTTCTACTCATCTAAACTGTGCCTCACTTCCTCTCGTCTCCTTAGTGCACATAGTAAGAACGTGACCTGGCATGCAGGGCCTTTGGAGTGCTCCAGAGAGCTTAAGTCCCACTGCATGTGCAACCGTGATAAAGCTGCTACACTGGAGAAGTGTCCTGGATTCTTCCCCTCTCTCTCACGCTCACTGTCAGCTGTCAAGTTGTGAGTGGGAATTAGATAAAGAATGTAAGATGAGGGAATCACGGAAGATGGAAAGTGAGTGAGAAGATGAGCAAAAAAACTGCACAGGTGCAGCTTTCTACATATGTCATCGGAGCTATTTAGTGCACTTGTTTATACTGTTTACACAGAAATGAGGGAGTGTTTACTGTGTGACTGAGAAAGCCCCAGATAACTTCTCTCCTCAGTGATAAAGTTAAAAGAAGCTTTCCACACAGTCAGCAAAAACAGGCTCAGACAATGTCTCGGGCAGTTTGAGAAGTCCTTAAAGTGCAAGAAATACCAAACATGTCTATAGAGATTGCTGATGAAAGCTCTCTGATAAGCCTGCCAAGCAACATCAGGCTCCAGCAACAAAGAGAAATTCATGATGTCGACGTGAAAAGTTTCCTTCATGAAGGTTTTTTTTTTTTTTGACCAGCAAAATATGCACACATTTGCAAATGAGGACTGATAGTATCAGGTAATGTCCAGCATTTCAAGAAGAGTGCCTACTTATTAAAATGCAGCTGAGCTTCTCATTGACCTTCCTTAAGTCAAAAGATGGAGGACAAACCAGTATGCACCATTTGCAGCAAACTATTGCTTCATGTTCTCATTTTTTAAGTGCTCTTACCCGTTAGCCAGGTTGTCATCATCATCATCTGGCAGGCTCTTCCCTAGAAGGTCAGTGTCACTCAGGTAACCAGACTTGAGATCGGGATCATCAACATCAAGGCTTTCTATGAGCTCAATACGAGACGTGCTGTTGAGTCGACTGGAGCAGCGAGCAGGCATTGTATGGGCTGTGTACTGGGAACCACTCTTACTTCCCTGGTATCCGCCACCTGTGGAGGATGGGGCATCGCCAGCTTGAAGACGAGGGCTGGCCTGGCCGTGGCGCCAGGAAAGAGGTGATGAGCGGTTGGATAGGCTGGATATGCTGCGAGCATTGGTTTCATCGCTGTCATAGCCCACATTACTGCTGTCCAGACAGCTAGAGGGACACACAGGGAGAGGGTCAGGGTGGTTTACAAACATGTTCAAAGCAATTGGTTAAGAGTCTTGTCCCGAAAGAAACATAAAAGAAAGACTCCAGATGTGCACAGCACACCCAGAAAACTTCTCTCTTTTTTCTTCTGAGTTTCTCTTCAAAGAAACCAACAGTGGCATTCAGTCGCTCTTGACCTAGATACACCAGTTGTGTTGTATCAAGTTCAGGGAGTAAAACTAGAAAAGATGCTGCTTAGGAGAAGACTAAAAGACGGATAAATTGCTATCTCTGTGTTGCATTGCATATAGCATTTCTCTCTCTTCTCTCTGTTTCTTCAATATACTGCTTTTGTGTACCAGGAAGTATTCCAGGATAGCAAGGACTCTGCTTTTCAGGACCACACACAGGAAATATTAATAAAATTTTTCTCTGTTGTAAGTGGGTCAGAATTAGAAACGTCCTCCAAATGGCTAGGAGCGTCTACTGTGTCTGTCGATTACATAACGAGATGAACCGAGTCACCCAAATAAATATTGCAGTGCCCACGACCATGCAAGTATTTTTATCCATTCTTCGTGGATAATTCATCAACCTGAAGGCTGAGAATTTCTGCATTTGTCAGTGACTTTAAAATACTATGATGATGAAAATTACAGGACAGTCCTGCAAGCAGCCATTAAGTCTCAGGTCAGTCATTGATTAACTGAAGCCCTTTTGATAGCTGCCTAAGAAAAATTTAGCGTGCAATCGCACAAATGATTATTTACTATAATCACAACTCTTTGTTTAACAATATGTTTCAAAGAGGTTGAGCAGAGTAATTACATTAAAACTAAAAAGCTTTAAAGCAGCACTTCTCAACTTTCTGGTATAATAACAGCCATCACTAAACAAGATTAAGTTTATGAGCCAAACAGCCTCTTTAAACATCTAAGACAGAATAGTATCGCCCTGTGATAGTTGGGATAGACTCTGGATGGATAGAACTGAAAGCATTAGTGCTAAACTTTTCCATATCTGTTAGTCTCTAACTCCGTCAATTATTTTGCAGGTAGTTTATAATCAGTGCCATGATGCACATGTGGGTGTTTAGAACTAAATCTTTGTTATAGATAAGACATAAGACATTACTTATCCAAGAGAGTTTTAAAATATAGAGGCAATGGGTTTGGTGTTAAAATTATGTAAGAAGAAGGAAGGTAAGAAAATAGGGAAGGGCTGCAGCATTTTTTTAAACATGTGGAAACATAAATGGAAATGCAGCACATAAGGCAAAAACAGATTGTACAGGTCAATAATGCTGAGGTCTGGACTCTGGGGAGGCTAGTTCATGATTGTATCTTTCTGTTTAGTTATGCTTTTATTTTTTTGGCAGTGTGTTTAGGATCACTGACATGTTGAAAAATGAAGCAATTTCTAATCAGATGCTTTCCAGATGATATTGGATCAAAATCTGGTATTTTATAAGACCAACACCTTTGGGTGAAATGCAGCACTAAACCATGACACAAATGCAATTATCTGTACAGTTATCTGTAGACACTGACTGTTTTATTTCTCCCCTGACCTCCTCCGTACATACTGACAATGATTTGATTGTCATCAAATTGCCATTTGTTTTCATCACTCAATGTGACCTGTTGCCACTGATTTTCAGTCTAGTATTTGTGTAATTTGTTATCCCTCAGCCCTTTCTCATTGTTTCCCTTGCTGAAAAATAACTTGAGAAGATTTTTGGTAACACTTTAGCAAACACTCGCTGGATCAACTGAAGGTCAGTCTAATCTCTCTAAGTCTTATCTCAGGTTTTTTTTTTTTTTGTTTCTCTGCTGTAGATAGTTTTTTAGGCCTGCCACTTCTTCTTTTGTCCTCAAAACTGCACACCATGCAGATATATGCCACCAAGGATAACCTTCTTGGTGCAATAAACCAATTTTCTGTTATCTTGTTACCAAGTGGCAACACTGTAAGCAGCCACAATACAACTGCTTACACGTGATTATGTTATGTATCAATCCAGCAGGGTCTAAGTGTGTTTTTTTCACTTTAAACTGACTTTAATAAATGGATTTATCTCATAATTTTATCAATACATGTATATATATACTTTACTTACCTATGGCTCATCTGGGAGCCCCGCAGACTTGTCATTGTATCTTCTAAATTCTGGCGTAGGTCAAGGACATTCTGCACAGTCCGCTTCCTCTGGGACTCGGGGTCTGTGGGTGAATGATGCAGAAGCAAAGGTTATAAAACATTTAGACGATCACAATAAAAACCAGACACACGGTGTTCTGAGCTTAGTTTTTAATGTTGAGTCATCTCTATATGCATGTTCTTCCTTTTATTATTTGTATTTGGACTACTGTGACCTGCATCCTCTGTGTAAGAACATCTCCCATGCTTGTTCGCATCATTAAGCAGACAAATGTTACTCCATAGGCAGCTTCACCATGGCAACCCCTGCTCTACCCCCCACTGAACTGATGTGGTACAGCCTAAAAATGCACCATTGGAAGGCTGCCATTGACTTCGACCTGCCGCCAGGGGGATTCATGCCACACCAGGATCGCTTTTACTTTCTTTCTAGAGATTTTCTGATCTGCTGAGCATTACCTCAGAGTCACTCGGTTCAAGTAATACAGCTAACTATAAGCTGAACTGCAGCCAGAACAGTTTCAGTGAAGGTCAGCTTATTTGGACTATACTCTGTGCACTGCAAAATATAGAGTCAGTGGGTTGTGACCGTGTCAAATCAATATTACAGTACAATTAGGAGCGCTGTTGTGGTAGCTGTAACAAACGAGAGAAACCCCCTGTCACACAAATGCAGGAAGTTGGGATTTTCCCCAGCAATGTTGAGGCAAAAACCCTCAGGCAGAAAGAAATTAATATTCACTGTATTAGCTGCAAAAGCTGAAGCAGTGTAAAAGTGTAAAGTGTGTAAAGTGTGCGTGTTAGTCCCCATAGGGAAATAGTTCCTCTGCATTTAACCCATTCACCCAGTGAAGCAGTGGGCAGCCGCCAGTGCAGCGCCCGGGGAGCAGTGTGTAGGGACGGTACCTTGCTCAGGGGTACCTCAGGGTAGCGGTTCAGTGGAGTCGAACCCCCGACCTTCCGATCATGGGGCCACCACTCTACCTACTGAGCTATCCCTGCCCCTCGCAGAGGCGAGGATGTCAGGGGACCAAAAGACAAATCATATGCTCGTCTCATAAGTAGATATTGAACTAAATCAGCAGAGCACACAGAGAGTGAATTCTAAGCCTCAATTTGAGTTTACAAATTGAAATGCACTATTGTGATTTTTGCAAGTCAAACTAAAGCCTTGTTTACTTTGCCACTCTGAAAAAACACTGAGCTTTCTGAATGGTGTGTTCTTCGGGGTTCTATAATATACAGTAGCTACATATGTTATCTGCAAAAAAAGGACAACAACTAATTTATAAGCACACAAGAGCTGGTCCAGAATGTCCAGAATGAAATATTGATTTCATCTTTAGTGCTATTCTGACAGAAAACTGTCTGGCTCTGGTAGCATTTTTTGAGTAAAGATTGCAGTGCAGCTGGAATGCTACAGTACAAACTGCAGCTAAAGTCAGCCAAGAATTCACTCCATTGTTCCCCATATAAAAGATACTCAGCAGTTCTTGCTATTGCCAAAAGAAAATAAAAACATTTTGGACACTTTTGAACACTCATTATTTTTCATTTTATTACATACATGTAATCATCTTCTTGCACAATTGCTAATCATTGAGTGTTTATAATCTAAAACATTGCTTTGAGAGATTCCTAGCAGATTAGACATGGATTTCAAATAAAAATGCTATATAGTCAACATGCTGTTCTTTATCTGTTTGTAGTCTAGTGGCCTTCTTCTAAACACTATACTCTGGGAAAAGCATAGGTTTCACGTGACCCCAAATAGTTTTAATATATTTGATATTATCAGAAAGAAGATTAATATCTTGAAATTGCAATGCTAACACAAATATGTCCTTAATATGAGATCAGCAGAGGTGTCCACTGAGCAATGAATCTTTTTGTCATATTGCATTCTTATTCAATCTTCTCATTTCCTTTGCGATTAATTCTGGGGGAAACACTTCAGCAGGAATGCTAGACACAAAGTGCCCATGTGAATCACATCTGCTGTGAGTATTAGATTTATGTGTTGTGTTCTTGTTTAGTAGTGGTGTGGTACCCTGCATTGCAGTTGGATGGAAAAAGGGAAACTCAGACAGAATACTGAAGCAGATCTGAAATGGGAAAGTCCTATGAATGATGCAACATCTCAGGAGATACTCCATATACTCACAATGTAGGAAAAGATAAAAGTTTGGAAAGACTCATTCTAAAATAGCTAGAGGTCCTCAGTAATTAACCTTACAAACACTGGTAGATTAACAATAAAGGAACCGCATGTTGCACCAAGTCACCAAGAAATACAACAGCAGGGTCTTGCAGTCTTCTTCAACCTCCACATTTCACTTTTATGCCTGTTCAGGGGGTTAAATTTCACATGGAAATATAAGAACTGGACAGAAAGAGGAAAAAAAGGTTTTTGCTTTAGGGCAAAAAGGAAGGGCAGAATCTTTTTGCAGCTCACATGAACCTTCTTATTTCAAAGGCAGATGTAGTAGATGACAACTGGAAAATATTTATCTTTCTAAGAAAACATGAACTGTGACTAATGGTGCAAAAAAAAAAAAAAAAAAAAAAAGGTTACCAGTCATTGTTAAACAATCTATCTTTGTGGAGTGGTGAAAATACATATAACCATTTAATCTCTAGTTCCTACCTTTTCAAAATATTGTGTAAGAGGAAAAGTGCCTTTGCTTCTTCATTTAAAAAAAATTAAAAATGTATAAAACACAGGTATGTGCAACAGAATATTGGGGCTACATTAAGAAAAAAATGTTAATCTTTTTGAGATTAAAATAGAAGTTTTGAGAAAAGTCCAAAGTCAAAAATATATTTTGAGAAAAAAGTCTAAATCCTATTTTGTGAAAGTCAAAATTTTGAGATTACAGTTGTTGTTTCAAGACAAAGTCCCACGGCTCCTACACCCTCTACATGCCTTGTGTAGAGTTTGTGAAATCGTACTTCAGAATCAGTTTTAGTGGTGGTGATAAGTATAAGGGCACTGATAATATGGTGCAGAAAGCTGCATCTGGTCAGATGGAGAAACCACACAAACATGAAGAGTTGGCAGTTTGGTACAAAATGAAATAGCTGGCAATGGACAGATGCAAGGATACCAACACTTACACCCTCATGCAATAAATAGGATGGACGTTGTATCACATGACAGCTGATCAATTTGTCTACACACAGCATTTTTTAGAGGCTATAGCAGCCGTGGCATTTTGTCTTGAAACAGCAACTTTGATCTCAAAATTTCTACTTTATTCTCAAAATGATCAATACAATTTTTGTTTTTCTTACTGTGGCCCTAATACTCCTTTCTAAGTATGAGATAACAAGTGTTTCCCACTATTACACTAGAAATACCACCTTAAAAGAAGTAAAATGAGAATGATAATGTGGCCTTTAAAAAGTTACCCTCATGATAACCTGTGTAAAAGTGAACTTCTCTGACACTTGCGTGCCTCTGTAGCTTCAACAAAAAAGGCAAACATAACCATAATCTCTAGATCCGCTGTGATAGATATAGACCACTGCTTCATTTCTGAAGATCTGGCATGACAGATTCCAATTATGACAAAATGAGATTTGTTCATCCCCATGTTGTCTAGGGTAGATGGGTTTTATCAGATGTATTTCTGTCTGTACTACTCTACTATTTTGTGGACTTCTTGTATGTGCTTTACTTTGAAAATAATGTAATGCAACTGATTTTTTAATTTATTCCTGCTCTATTCCAAATTCTGCTGCTCTGTGAAGCTATTCTAGATCTGAGGAGGGAGTTTTTTTTATGTATCCATGTGCATGAAACCTTGCCTTGTGATGAGGAAGTGGTATGTACAGTAATGCTCCAGTGTCCTGCACAAACATAAATGGTTAAATTAATAAATTACCCTATTAACTAAGATGACCATTCTTGCCCTATTGGAAAACAAAGAGACCCACTATACTCATAAATAAATGCATCCTTTCAAGGAGCTCATAACGAGAGATGCTGCTGATGCAGAGCACATTAACCAGGCCTTGAATGTACTGCAGACATGAAAAGAAATATTTGTAGTAACAGGCATGTTCACTGTAAAAGTTCTGTAAACTGGTAAAACATAACATTCTGTTATAACTCTGACACTGCTGTCTTCAACCCAAAACAATGACATTACTACTGTAACATGAAAATATTTTTTCTCAGTTTCTTGCTTATTAATTCTTCTTCGATGCTAAAACTTAAATGTCTTTCCGTGTTTCCATGTATCCTTTTTCTGGAAGGCTATTTTTCTTTTCACAGTTCATTAAAATGATAAAACAACTTTTTCAAAAATGCCTTCCATTTGAGCCAGAGGAATACAGAAATATCAGCCTCAAGCACTGAGCTGCAAATTTAAGCTAATAAAGCAGATATGGGTGTGGTGCCGAACCTCCAGAACTCTTAGCAATTTTGGTTGTGGCTCCACAGTTAATTACACAAAAGGGATTCAAGCAGCTGACATGTATAATATCCAGCACAGTATAAAGTTCCCACTGGTCTCTGCAGTATGTAAGTGTAACCAGTATGAATGATAAATGTCCACATACTAATGAAGCGTGGATAACAGATCGAATCATTACAGATGTGTTCATTAAGACGCAACAGCAAACATGATGATGTTGAGTTGAATGGAAGAAGACATTCTTGCTTGTCTGTCAATGTATATAAGAGCAAAGATTAGCAGTTGTGAAATACACACACTCCAACATGCCATTTTATACATCTCACGATTAGATTTGGTGTTCAGTGCATCCAAATTAGATTATAATTAGATACACAACACACCTGCAATTAAATACAAAGCTATCTATTTAGAAAATAAACAAATACAACATCTAATCATCAGAATTATAATCACCGCTATATTATAATCAACACCTGTATTAATCATAAAAGCTTTCCCAATACAAAACCTGACCTACAACCTCCACAGACAAAGACATTTTCTTTGCCATTTGCAGTGTAGTAGTACACTGGGTGGAAGCCGTCTGTCAGTGCTCTGCAGATGAATGAAGCTGGGAGGAGGCTAAATGTGTGTCTCTGTGCCTAAAAGGAACTTAATATGGCATGCTGTTATTCCCATTTCTGGTTTTTGGAAGCATATGTGGAGAAGCTGATGGACCCTCGAGTGCATCTGCACATGTTGCCATAAATGAGAATCTTTCGGAAGGAGATCAGCCTGTTGGTAATAATCCACAACTCCCCCAGGCCTAATGCAATCAGGCAGCAATGTTATGACTACAAGCGAAAATATTTCACACGCCCAAAACCAAAGCACATAAACCTGAGTAGCATGCTAGAGGAATAAGAATCATTTCAGCTTCATGTTAAAATGCTAAACAGTGCCTGTATTCAATAAAATAAGAGTAGCATGCTTTGCAAGCATGAAGATGTCTTTGTGCTTCCCCCCCCCCAGTTGGTGAGCTGTGTAAAATCCGTTCAGGGGAAATGTGGATCGGGAGCAGCAAGCAGGTGCCGTGTGGTGGCTGTTTCAAAGGGGGGCGTGTTGCAGATTTGGTTCATAGCACATCGTATTTGAGAAGCCCAGTGGTGGCAAAAGCATTAGGGCTTCTTGGCTGTACTCACCTAACATCTGACTGAAGAGCAGCTGCTCCAGGTCACCCAGCACTGTCACCACCAGCTCTGGGTCCACTTTCAGGAAAGGTTTGTCTGCTCCTTCTTCTCCTTGACCCTTGGCACTGCATTCCCCTCCAGCTCCAGCTCCAGGTTTCTTTCCATTGGCCTTTGCCTTACTGGACAGGATCTCATCATCTGATTTTCCATCCTCAGGTGCTTTGCTCAAAGGCTTCACTTCAGCGTAAGGACCACGAGGTATGCGGCTCTGCTTGTTCAGGGCAGAGGGAGCAGCCAGAGGGCTAAAGGGCTTGGGTTTGCCTTGGAACAGTGAGTGTTCAGATTTGGATAGGTTTCGGGAGAGAGGGGCACCCCCTCCAGCACTGCTGCCACCCCCTGCTGTCTTTGGCTTGCCCGTTTTGATCTGCCCTGTTCCAGGCTTGGCCATGTCATCACACCACTTTGGCTCATAAAGGTGTAACTTCTTCTCGGCGTCAGTGAGCACAGCCAGGTTTGTCATAGACCTCTGTTTGCGGAGATTAGAGGGCACTGGTATCCTGCCCTCAGAGCTACCTGCCCGGTAAACCTTTAGTTCTCCCCTCTGTGTGCTCTGGGGCACTCCAGACTTGGCCCTCTTAGCTGCCATACCAACTCCTTTGCCATCTGCTTGGCCGTATGCCTTTGTGCTATCCGTCCTTTCCATCTTTAAATCTCCTTCTCTGTCCTTCACACTATTTCCAAGCATTCCTCCTGCATGAGACCATATCAAAAAGCATCAGGAGGAAGAAAACAGGCTTCTACACTTCCTTCTCTTTGTGCAAAATTATATATAGAAATGGTCCATTTAAAGCAATCCTGCAGCCTTTCCTTCCTCTGTCTCCCTCTGTCTCCTTTTCTTCCTGACAGGCTGCTGCAGCTGCAGCTGTTGCAGTGCTGCCCAGGCGCTCCCTTTCTCTCCTTCCTTTCAGTCCTCCTTTCCTCTTTTTTCCACAGTCCTCCCTTCAGCACACCCTCATGCCGCTGAACCGCGCAGCAGCAGAATGACAGCGGCGGAAGACGCAACAGTGCACCCTCCTCCCCTTGCTCTCTGCTGCCTCTCCCTCGCCTCCGCCTTCCCTCCCATCCTCCCTCCTCCTTCCCTCATTTTTCCTTCATTTAAAGATGCTTCGCTGTGTCTCAGCAGAATATGTAAAATACAACAGAATGAGGAAAATAGATCATGTGCGGCTTTTTTTAAACCGGCACAATTTTCCTCTAACACAGCACGTTATCGCACCATCTCCTCTGGTTCCTTTGTTCTTCCCCTCCCCCTTCTTCACTCACTGTTCAATACTCTTAACGTGGTGCATG